>NC_142885.1:9553500-10159000 GCF_051225735.1 Oryctolagus cuniculus | reverse complement strand
GGCCGCCTCTTCCACCTGCAGCCCCACCCTGGCCGCCTGCTCCCGCAGCCGGGCCAACGCTTCCTTCTCCGACGCCCGGGCGGCCTCCAGCTCCGCCAGGTTTTTGTCCACGCCCGCCAGGAGCTCCTCGAGGCCTGGCCTGCGGGCGCGCACCGCCTCGGCCAGGGGCAGGCAGGGGTGGTCCAGGTGTGGGTCCAGGCGGCACTCGCGGCACAGCAGCTGCGAGCAGGGCTGGCACAGGAAGCGCAGGGCCTCCCCCGGGTGCTGGGGACACTGGGCAGCCTGGCGCTCCCGGGCCTCCTCGTCGTACCAGCCTGCCCTGTAGCCCACCAGGTCCACCACGCGGTGGCTGTGGGTCTGGCGGGTGCAGCGGTGCCCGTCGGCACAGGCTTGGCACAGGTCGTCGGCGCAGTCCAGGCAGCGGGCCGTGGCCGGCCCCCCGGCGCTGGTGCCCCCGACCAGAGGGCACAGGGCGCAGGCTGGCTTGCCTGCCCGCAGGTCTCCCCTGGCTTTCACCAGGTCCAGGAGCCCGTTGACGAAGAAGTTGGTCTTAAAGGCGGCCACGCCGGCGGGCGGCACGGGCACGGTCTCGCGGCACTCGGGGCAGCGGATGTGGCCGCCATCGGCCAGCTGCGCCAGGCAGTCCTGGCAGTAGGTGTGCAGGCAGGGCAGTGTCTTGGGTGCCCGGAGCTGCTCCAGGCAAATTTTGCAGGCCAGGAAGTCGCTGCTCAGGGCCTCCAACAGGGAGGGCGCGGAGCCCTGGGAAACCATTCTGCTGGGAGAAGGGTACGGTCAGGGCCGGAGGGGGCCCCCTCCCCGAGCCCCGCAGGATCCCCAGGCCTGTGGTCTTACCTGACTGGCCAGGAAGGTCCTTTTGGTCCCTGGGGGTCTTGGGCCACTTGTTGTCCAGCTAGGGGAGTCCCCTCCCGCTCCTGAGACACATTCAGTAAATGCTGCTTGCAGAGTGGCGCCTGTGTGCAGGGGGCAAGAGCGAGAAGCCCCTGACTTAGGACCCCCACCCCCACCGTACCTTGGAGCGCCAAGGATCGCACAGGGAGCCGGGCTGCAGGCTAGTGTGCTCCACGCCCTCCCTGCGGGACGAGGTCCTGGGGTCCTGGTGGTTTGGGGGCTGGGGTACCAGGGGCGGGCAGGAAGGACACAGATGCAAGTCTGGTGGACAGAGTGGCTGGGACCCAGGACCCCCGGGGACCTATACACCTGCCCTGGGGGGCATCCCGGGTGGTGGGGGCCCTGCTTTCTGCCCCGACTTTTCCTGAAATGGATGCAGGCAGAAAGAAGGCGGAGGGGAAGGGCTCCATGTCTCTGTCCCGCGCCTCGGCTGGTGAGCACATTCCAGAAACCACTGCAAGCAGGAGCTGCCTGCCCAGCCGGCCGGCCAGGGGGCATTTCCCCCTGCGGGGGGGCGGGGGAGGGCTCGGGGAGCTGGAGGGGTCTCCTGGGGAAGCCCCTGATCACAGCCTGGGCGGGTGGGGGGAGGCGGCGCTGCTTCCCGACTCCCTTCCAACGCCTTCCGGGCCCCTGGTCCCCTCCCTCTGCTTCCTCTTCCTCTGGCTCGCTTGCTCTCTTGCTCTCTCCATCTCCTTCCTTTTCTCCCCTCTCCTCCCCCCTCCCTCCAGTCCAGCCTCCCACCCGGTACCTAGCCAGAGATGAACTTGGGCTCCAGGAGCGAGAGAGACTCCCAGGCCTGAACCCGGTTGTCTGTAGCTGGTTGCCTGCAAGAGAAACAAAACTGAAACTAATTGTACTTGTGGTGCAACTTCCGTCCCTAGCGCCGGACCCGGACTGGCCCCGGCCCAGGCCCCGCCCTCTCCCCCACCCCAGCCGGGAGGCTCTCCCTCGCGGGGGCCCCCACCCCATCAGGGCAGAGCCCCCTGCAGCCGCAGCCGCCAGGTCTGCCTGCCTCACGATTAACCCGCTGGTAAAGTGCGCGCGTCCCACACGCGGAGCTGCCTGAGGGCTCTCCGAGAGTTTACTGGGGGGAAGAAATTGGAGCGAGACAGGGAACCAGCGCCGAGTCTGCGGGCCAGATCTGTAGCTGTGCCACAGTTCCAGCCCTGGGAGAGCTTTGCTGAGTACAGGAAAGGCTACGGGGACCAGAGAGACTTCCTGCAGGAGGCAGCAGCTGAGTTTGGACTTCTGGGGGAATGTGGAGAGGGCGTCCTGGGAACCAGGAGCAGCAGGTGTGTGGGTCCAGAGGAATGCACGCGGGCCTCCCCAGGGGCTTACGTCAGCCGAGCCGGTGTGAAGGGGGCATCTGAGCAGTAGCAGATAAGGTTAGAGAGGGAGGCAGTGTGTAAGGGAGGCTGCCTCTTAACTTTTTTTTTCTTAAGATTTTCATTTATTTATTTGAGAGGTAAAATTACAACGAGACAGAGACAGAGAGAGAGAGGTCTTCCATCCACTGGTTGACTCCCCAGATGGCCGCAATGGCAGGAGCTGCACCGATCTGAGGCCAGGAGTGCAGGGGCCCAAGGACTTGGGTCATCTTCCACTGCTTTCCCAGACCATAGCAGAGAGCTGGATGGGAAGTGGAGCAGCCAAGGCTTGAACTGGCGCCCATATAGGATGCCGGCACTGCAGGCATAGGTTTAGCCTGCTACGCCACAGCACTGGCCTCTCATTTTTTTTTAAAAGATATATATTTGAAAGACAGAGTGGCAGAGAGAGAGAGGTCTTCCCCCTGCTGGTCCACTCCCCAAATAGCCACAGTGGCCAGCGCTGGGCCAGGCTAAAGTCAAAAGCCAGGAACTCCATCCGGGTCTCCCATGTGGGTGCAGGGACCCAAGCCCTTGGACCATCTTCAGCTGCCTTCCCAGGCACATTAGCAGGGAGCTGGGTGGGAAGTGGAGCAGCCGGGACTTGAACCACTGCTTGTGTGGGATGCCGGTATCACAAGCGTTGGCTTACGCTGCCTCTGCACCACAAGGCTAGCCTCAGCTGTGTTTTATTGAAAAGGCCAACATAACCCTGAAAGGTGTTTTCTCCAGCATTTTAAAGAAGTTGACAGCACTGCCCTGCATTCTTGTACCCCACCATCTAGGCAGCCGCGGCGCTTCCGCGAGTGCGTCCTTCAGCCACCTGACGGGGTAAGGGCTCACTCTCCAACAGCAGCCGGAACACAGACTCCTGGGCCCAGGCAAAAATGGAGCGGCTGAGACAGCGCCAGAGAAAGGGGTGGAAATCCGCCAGAGAGAGGGAGTCCCAGGACCCACGGCTGGGAAAGCCGCCCTTCCCGGTGCAGGGTGGGGGAGGGCGTGGTCAGCTGCTGGACGCCCCAGGCCAGGCGCTCACCCAAGCTGAGGTTGGAAAAACGTACCAATGGCCCCCAACTTACGATGGCTTGACTATGCTTTTTTTTTTTTTTTTTTTTGACAGGCAGAGTGGACAGTGGGAGACAGAGAGAAAGGTCTTCCTTTGCCGTTGGTTCACCCTCCAATGGCCGCCGTGGCCGGTGCGCTGCGGTCGGCACATCGCGCTGATCTGAAGGCAGGAGCCAGGTGCTTCTTCTGGTCTCCCATGGGGTGCAGGGCCCAAGCACTTGGGCCATCCTCCACTGCACTCCCGGGCCACAGCAGAGAGCTGGCCTGGAAGAGGGGCAACCGGGACAGAATCTGGCGCCCCGACCGGGACTAGAACCCGGTGTGCCGGCGCCGCAAGGTGGAGGATTAGCCTAGTGAGCCGCGGCGCCAGCGACTATGCATTTTTAAAAATTGTTGATTTAGTTGAAAGGCATAGAGGCAGACAGACGAGACAGACAGACAGCATTTCCCTCTTCTGGGGTTCACTCCCCCAGTGCCCACAACAGCTGAGGCTGGGCTGCACTGAAGCCAGGAGGCTCGAACTCCTTCTGGGTCTCCCACGTGGGTGGCAGGGCCCACCTCTCGGAGCCACCACCTGCTGCCTCCCAGGTTGTGCATCAGCAGGAAGCTGGAGTGTGGCGTGGAACTGGGACCCCAACCCAGGCCCTCAGTTGCCCCAAGCATTGGCTCAGCTGCGGCGCCCAGCGCCTGCCCCGCACTTGCACCTGGTCTGCACCCCAGTGGTGTTTGATGGTCATAAGCGTTCAGTAGAGATGCGACCTTGGGTTTGCAGCACGGCCCGATCCTTCTCTTGCCATATTGGGCCATGGCCCCGAGCCACATGCTCCTCTGGCCCCACGGTGGGCTACCCCACGGGTTCCCAACACGTCTGAAGCAGGTCAGGCTGGGTCACCATGGCCTGTGGGTTCGGTACACTCAAAGCGTGGGGGTGATCAACCCACAGCATCTCCCAAGTAACCGTAGGCTTTTGGGGACGCGGCCCCATCCCAAGGGGAGGGTTGCGGCTTCCTCTGCGACGGGGTTGTTGAGTGCCTGCTGTCGATACATAGAAATAGGCAGAGATGAAATTTTGCCCAGAGTTGATGAGCTGGCAGTGAGAGGGAGGGGGGCATGGATATGTTGTTGTCGTGTGAGATACTGAGACACATGGCATGCTAAGGCCTCAAAGAAATCACCCCAGTGTTAGTTGTGGTTTTATATATATATATATATATATATATATATATATATATATATACACTTAATTACTTAAAGGCATAGCTGGGCCAACCTGAAGCCAGGAGCCAGGAGCGTCTTCCAGGTCTCCCATGCAGGTACAGGGGCCCAAGGACTTGGGCCATCTTCCACTGCTCTCCCAGGCCATGAGCAGGGAGCTGGATTGGAAATGGAGCAGCCAGGACTCGAACCCAGCACCCATATGGGATGCCGGTACTGCAGGCAGTGGCTTAACCCATTGTGCCACAGCGCCCGCCCCACCCCTCAGGGTCAGTTTTATTGGGGTTCACAGTAAGCTCAGTGTGCAAGTCATAAGCACAACCCCCCGTCATCCTCACAGTGGCCTGGTGAGACAGTGGCAACATCGCCTTCACTTCACACGTGAGGGAAGTCTTCCATCTCCCCCAAGAATCTGGAAGGCTTCTTGGAAGAGGCGGCCCTTCGTGCCCCTCCCCCAACATGAAACAATTGCTTCAAAGACCCACAATGTGCTCCAGGCCCCACGGACGTTACCATGGAGACAGAAGCAGCTAGCGAGCACCGTGGCCTCCAGGAAGGGGGGGGCAGGGGGCGACTCCGGGAAAGGCTTCTTAGGGAGGGGCCCCAGCGGGGTCCAGGAGGAAGCACCTGGCTGCTGGCTTCAGATCGGCTCTGCGCCGGCCATAGCGGCCATTTGGGGAATGAACCAACAGAAGGAAGACCTTTCTCTCCGTCTCTCTCACTGTCTATAACTACCTGACAAATTAAAAAAAAAAAATGAGCAGGGTTCCCACACTTGTGCTTCACACGGGGACTCGTTGGCAGGCTGCACCGGTCAGGGAATAATGACAAGAACCAGCGTCCACGCAGCCATCCACGGCCTCACTGCATTTGCCATGGGTGAACCCGTGAACACAGAGCCCCCCAAAATTCCAAGAGCTGACTGTAACTGAGTTTGTTTTTTTTTTTTTAAAAAAAAAGATTTTATTTATTTATTTATTTGAGAGGTAGAGTTACAGACAGTGAGAGAGAGAGAGACAGAGAGAGAGGTCTTGCATCTGCTGGTTCACTCCCCAGATGGCTGCAACAGCCAGAGCTGTGCTGATCTGAAGCCAGGAGCCAGGAGCTTCTTCCGGGTCTCCCACGTGGGTGCAGGGGCTCATCTTCCACTGCTTTCCCAGGCTGCAGCAGAGAGCTGGATCGGAAGTGGACGTCAGTGTTTGTGCAGAGGTTGTGCTCAACCACTGGAGCCTGTATGGCTTCTGCTCTCTGCCACGTGCCCTGTGTGGGAATGAAGAGCACATTTGGGGTCCGGCTGTACTCAAGTCTCCCCCAGCTCCCTGCTACCAGCTGCTGGCTCTCTCAGGTGTCCCCTGCACAGGCAGGTCTAACGGGACACTCGGTGACAAATGCATCCCAGGCCAGCATGGTTGAACTGCTTCAGGGGCAGGTGTTTGTCCTGTTGGGACAACTGCAACCCACATGGAGGAGCCTGGGTTCAGCTCCTGGCTCCAGCTTCCTGTTGTGCTGGGAGGCAGCAGTGACAGATTAAGTGGCTGGGTTCCTGCCACCATGTGGGAGGCCTGGATGTGAGTTCCCCAGTTCCCAGCGTCTGCCTGGGCTGAGTTCTGCCCAATGCAGGCCTTTGGGGAGTGAACCTGCAAATGGGAGCTCCGTCTATCCGTCTGTCTGTCTCTCACAAAATAAGCATATATAAATAAATAGATAGAAAAAGGAACATCCCGTCCTGAAGGTAGCTGTGCTGCAACGTAGTTCAGAGTGCAATGATTTCATAATATTTATTTAAAAGCAGAATCATAGTTCGAGGCCCAGCCTGCAGCCCTGGTGTTGGGCGGTGGCCTGTGCCTGTGTCCTGAACCCATCGGCTAGAAGTGTTCACTTGCGCTGAGAAGCAGGTGTGCGGCTAGGACTGATGCTCTTGCTCCTAAAACATTGTTCCTCCCTGCAGCTCTCCGGGCAAGACGGGCAGCGGGCTCCTCTGCTCTGCCTGCCATGCCAGAGCCGGGTAGCACCATCCTCTCGGCGCTGTCGTTGCCTCCTTGGCCCACCAGAGGGCGCGCTGTCCCCTGCTAAAGCTCTCTGCCCGCTCTGGGAAGCGGCAGGTACCATAACAGCCACCTATACCCATTTCTGAATCTGGCGTGGGTGCTCCTGCCCCTCCTCCAGCATCTGCAGCCTCTCCGCTCATCATAGTGTTGCCACGGCAACTGCTGCCTTCCTCTTCTTTCTCCTGTAGCCGATCCCGTTGGTGTATTCGGGAATCCTGCGTCCTGGGCGGCCCCTCTCCCCATTTGTGCCCCCTCCCCACCCCCCGGAATCTCTGCCCCCGGCCCCAGGACAAGCCCGGATCCCTGCAGGGTCAGCTGCACAGGACAGCTGGGGAGGAGGCAGGGCTGGGTGAGGCTGTCAGCCTGTGGGTGGCACCTGCCGATCATCAGAGCCCCCCGCTGGGCTGCGAGACCCAGGACCCCACCCTGCACCCGGGCACTTCAGATACAAATGCAAAAGCAGCTGAAACACAGCCAGCATCGCCATGCATTTGAATGGCTGTGTTAAAAGCTGGCATATTCCAGTGCAACACGTGAAAACATCGAGACAAACATCCGTGCCGGCCAGGGCTGAGCACCACTGGATTTCCCTTTTGCCTGGGGCTCCCCCGTGGCTTGGCTCAGCCCTGCTGGGTCCGGGCAAGAACCTCTTCTGCATCTTTCCCCCGCCCTCCCCTGGATGCCCGACCTCACCCGCCCCCTCCAGCCCTGGCTCCCTGCCTCTGCTGTCCTGCTCTGAAACCAGCTCCAATCCGATTCTTGCTCCCGGCACTCCGAGGCGGCTGCTCCGGCCAAGGTCGTCCACTGTCTCCACCTCAGGCCAGCTGGTCTGGCCTCACTGGAACCTCGGGCAGAGAGGAGCTGGCTCCCTTCCCCGAGACTCGGTCCTCTGGGCATCTTGGTCTCGCTTGCTCACCCCTGGCTGCCCCTGCACGTCAGAGCCCAGACCTGCTCTCCACCCACACTCCCTTCCCTGGTGACCCCGTGCAGGGGTGATTCCACGGCTCTGATGATGTCATACCCTTCACAGGATGCTGGGCCGGTCTGATCCGCTGGTTCGCTCCCCAGATGGCTGCAACAGCTGGGGCTGGGCCAAGCTGAAGCCAGGCGCCTTGAACTCCATCTGGGTCTCCCACGTGGGCGGCAAGGGCCCAACCCCTCGGGTCCTCTCCAAGCACATTAGCAGGGAGCTGGATTGGAAGTGGAGCAGCCGGGACTTGAACCAGTGCCCATATGGGACACTGATGCTGCAGACGCTCATTTAACCTGTTATGTTCCCATACAGTTTCTCTGTGATGTGCACACAATTGGTCCTGGGGCACACCCCTAATTGACCTAACGACCCAGACCCTAGGCTCCAACCCCTTAAAGGTGCCTTGACCTGACCTGACCGAGCTCAGCACACAACCCTGGTGGGGAAAACCACACCCAAACCACAGCCCTGTGGGGGGTCTGTCCCCACCCTCGGGGCAGCCCAGCTGGGAGATAAGCCCAGACCCCAGATGAGACGCTCCCTCTCACTGCCTGGGGCGGGTTGTGTGTGTGTGTGTGGGGAATGAGAGGTGAACCCCAGTGCCTGACGCCTCCTAACACCCTCACCCCTCAGGAGATGCACACACACGGGAGGGGGCTGCCCAGGGGAATACAACCCATTCATGAGTCCTCCAATGTGGAGACCCTGGCTGGGAGGCACTTGGTGCAGCAGTTAAGGTGCCATGGGTGGCACCTGCCTCCCACATGGGAGATCCTGGGTTCAAGTCCCGGCTCCGCTCCTCATCCCAGCTTCCTGCTGGTGCGCACCCTGGGAGGCAGCGGGTGGCTGTTAGAGTGTTCGGGCCCCTGCCACCCACGTGGGAGGCCTGGATGCAGTTCCTGGCTCCAGGCGTCCACCTGGGCCAGCCCGGGCAGCTCTGGGGAGTGACCCAGCGGAGGGAAGACCTCTCTGTAGCTCTCCCCGCCCCACCTCCTCAGGTTTTGGCGGATTCTGAGTCCCGTGGCCCCCTCCTGCCCCACTGTGTACGTGAGGCTCCGGGTTCCTTTCTGGCTCTAAGGGCCTCTGAGATGTGAGCTCCACCGCCCTGGGAGAGGGGAGGCGCTGTGCGTCCCAAGTCCGAGTCGGAACCCCAGCAGCCCAGCACGTGACCTTCCGTGGAAGCAGGATAAAGATGAGCATGTGGAGGAGAGGGCGGGCCTTACCCCGCGTCGCCTGGGCCCCCTACAAGACGGACGCTGGGAGGTAGAGCCCCAAGGAGAAGAGGAAGGCAGAGACGCTTCTGCCAGCCGAAGAGCACTGGCCAGCCAGGCACCCCGCAGCTGCAGAGACGCCCGGGGCGGGACCAGCCCTGCCGACACCCCCACTTCGGAGAAGACCAGTTTGTGCTCCTTGGGAAGGGCAGCCATGGAGACCCACGGAAGAGTTCAGCCCCTCTCCAGCGCATCTAAAGCCTTGATCTGGGGCCTGGCACTCAAATCTTTGGGGCTCCCCAGACCCCATCCCACCCCCCAGCCTCCAGACTCAGCCACGAAGCCACTGCACACCCCTGGCTCCCTGGGCATCACAGATGGGGGGGTGATGCTCGGGGCGTCTCTGACTTACTGGACCAGATCTCAGGCCTGGCTGTTCTCAGATTGGATCTCTGCATGGCCGTGGCCGGCTGGATCCAGTAAAGGGGGGTGGGGGGGTGATGAAGCGGAAACAGCAGAGTGTGGGAGCCATGCCCCAGGGGGCTTTAGTTCAAATCCCAAACACAAGAACAGCCAGGGGGAGGGAGGGGCAGCATCGCTCCTGGTCCATCTGGTCAACCCGTGTGTGCAGAGGGAGGATCTCTCTGAAACTCCAACCTCATGGAGGTAGCAGGAGGTAGCAGGAGGAAGCCAACTCCCGAGCTCCCGAGGGACCAGCGGTGGGGGGGGGGCTTGGCTGGAGGGGGCTGGTGGCTCCCTCCCTCTGCACATCTGAGCGCCTGTAGGGCTGGGGCACTGTGGATCCCCACGTGTGCACTGCTGGCTGGGAGGCTGGCTGCTCCCAGGCCTCACAAATGGTGGCGCCCAGGAGATGCAGGAGGCTTGGTGCTCAGGGTGGTGAGGCTGGCACGCTCGGGGCCTCTGTGAGCCAAGGCTCAGTGCTAGGTCATCGGGGCTATCAGAGGCCCTGCCCTCCTGGGAGACTCCGGAGAGCGCGGTCCTAAAAGAACAAGCCTGCCCTGTGCCACCCCTCCCCCCCAGTTCTCTGTCTCTCCCCACCCCCACTTCCCCAGCACCTGCCCGACCAGGATGTCGGCCGCCCACGTGACCCAGCCACGAGGGCTCTCATCAGAGGCAGAACGCTCCAGAGCTGTGAGCTGAACGCACCTCCTGTCCTCATCAAGGTCGCCGCGGCGGGGACTTTGTTCCGACAGGGGACATCGGACTGACGCGAGCTGTCACTGCAGTGCGGACAGTACTGGAAATCCGGGGCTTGGCCATCGGTGGACCGTCGCTCAGTCCTCACTGGACATTAACAGAGAGCCAGACGTGGGGTCCCAGACAGAGACGGCAGGCAGCAGGTGCACCTTGCATGCTGGCGCTGCAGGTGCTCCTTCAGGGAGCTGGCGGCCCCCACACCGAGCGCAGACTGCTGGTCTCAGCCGCGCACCAAGCCTCACCGGCTAAAGCCGAGTGTCTTCAAGGGGGCTGCTGGCAGCTGACCTTGGGCCTTTCTGCTGGCCAGCACCGGCGTGGCAACCCTGGCTCCCCCTGCCACTCCCCTACCCTCCCTCTGACAACCAGCCGCTCTTGACCTTGGCAAACCCCAGCTCCCAGGCTTCCACCTTGACGCCGGCTGCCCTCACCCCCTCCTCCCCGGCTCTGCCTCCTGCCCTTGTCTCCCTCCAGGAGGCACAGAGCTAATCAGGCTGATTATCGCCCAAGTTCAATTCCACTTTCCTTGGCTCCAACATGCAGTAAATTTCCTCAGCTGCCTGGCTCCCCTGTGAGTCCTGCCTCCATCAGGGAGCCCGGCTGAGGGAGGCGCCGCCATCCCCGCCCCAGCCCCCACCTGCTGTATCATCATAGCGGAATCAGTGCCCACCCCGGGGGCCTGGCGCAGCTGGCAGAGGTCTCACCCCCCCCCCCAGCGATTCCTCTTGCTCTGCACATTTAGGGGGTGGGCAGGCACATTTACGTGGGGGTTTTATTTTGGAGGGGGTCTGTCTCCCCCCCATGCTTGCCCCACCCTTGGGGTCTCTGCTGTTCTCGGCAGGTGACCTGAGTGACCCTGGAGAAGAAGGAGAAAGGCCAGGCTGCTGGTTTTATTCTCAAAGGAGCTCATCTGACCGTGCCTTTCATCTTGACCGTTTGCAGCAAGGGAAGGGCTCAGATGGGAAGAGAGGAGATGGGGAGAGGAGTTCTGATTCGATTAAGCCTTGCAGGCACCGATGACAGCTGCTGTGCTGTGCATGGCACGGTGAGCCGGCCGGGGGAAGGACGCACAGTGTCACGGAGACACAGAAGGGTCACATCAGGGAGGGCTTCCTGGAGGAAGTGGAATTGGAGTTGTAGGAGACCCAGGGTCTAGGGAGAAAGAGGAAGCTGCCAGTCAGGCTGCACCTGTGGCAGGGGCATGGGATGGAGGGGGAGATGGAGCCAGGGCTGGGTGCGAGTCCTGACTCTAGGGATCTTCACACAAGCCCAGCAGTGTGGGTTTTGCTTGGATAAGATGGGGGGGGGGGTAGGCTGTGGCAATGCTTTGAGCAAGGGCACAGGAACTGCTGGTGTGATTGGCAGGAGGGCGGGCCCTAGGGAGAGCGCTGTGAGGCCCGCGGGCACCAGGGGCTGGGCCGAGGTGGTGCCCGTGCGCAGACCTGCGGGTCCGGCTGTGGGCAGAAGCCAGGGGCAGGAGCGGGTCTGCATGCCAAGGAGGACGCTGTAGCTGGCCAAGGAGCACCGAGGCGCCGTGCCCGAGCTGCTGCGGGCTGTTAGAGCCCCCACGGCTCCCCTCCACGTGCCTTGGTGTCTGCATCCGACCGTGCATCTGTACCTCTCTCTGTAGCTCTGCCTTTCAAATAAATAAATCTTTCGAAAGGAAGAAAGAACATCCTCTCCCCGGCCCCAGAAGCCACCCCAGCCTTTCCTCTTTGCCTCAGCCACCCTCGTGTGCAGACGGGCGGGGAGCGATGCTGGCCACACGCTTAGCGCTCACTGGGCTCCTAGGATGGAGACGCAGAGAGAAGCTGTTTTCCCAGGCTCCACGAGGGAGAAAATGGCCAAGGGCTGGATGACAGGGCCCCAGATGGGAAATGGACACCTACCAAGGGTCCCCTGGGCCTGTGCGAGGCAGGAGGTAGCCCCAAAAGTGAAGACGTGTGAATTCAGCCCAGTTTTAGGGGGCTGAGGATTCTGATGGCCAACAGTGAGAATGAACCAATTGCAGGCTAAGGCTACCTCCTGGGGAGGTCCGGGGAGGCAATGGCAGAGACGGGCGCCTGCAGATGCTCAGAGCGTCCACGAGGGGGCAGCAGAATCCAGGCTCTGCTCGGGCCAAGCGGTGAGCGGGGTGGCTGGAGGCAGAGACACCCCCCCCTCCCCCAGCTGTTTGGCCTGGATTCATCGTACAACATCGTGAGAATGTTAAAAATGACAGCGACGGGAGGGACTTCAGAAACAAGCTAGGCCTTACAGGGCAGAGGGCAAGGCTGAACCCCAGTGGTGGGCGGCACGATGTCTCCCCCACCCCATGTCACCCAGGAGGCACAGGAAGACGCGGGAGGCAGATCTCGTATGTATCATCCTATTTACAATGCTATCATATTTATACACAAACATCAGAACCCGTACAAACAGGAACTTTAAATAAAACAGTCGTGACCTTAAAAACCTAGAGATAAAGGCTATGTGTTTAAATACACGTCCTCCAAGCGGGGGTGCTCGGGGCAGGGCGCGCTGTCCCTGGTGCTGACGGCGCAGGCGCGCGGGGAGCCTCTGCCGGCGCCGGCGGGGAGGCCCGGCCCGGCTTCAGGAGCCCCGCCGCAGCGTCCCGCGGTTTCCGCGTGCGGGCTGCTGCCTCTGCTTCCTCTTCCTTGGGCTGCGTCCGTCCGTCGTGGGGCGCTCTCGGGCGGGGAGCTGTTCCGCCAGGCTTCGCCCCTCTGGGGACTTCTCACTCCCAGACTCCCTGCAGAGCCACCTTCCACTCAGAGGGACGTCTTGATCACCTGGGGCCTCTGAATTCGGATCTGGAGAGAGAGAAAGAGGGACGCAGGTGAGGGCAGGGCATTAAGAAGCTCGGGTGGGGGGCCGGCGGGTTAAGCAGCCGCCTGTGACCCGTGTGGGCAGCGGTTCGAGTCCCAGCTGCTCCACTTCCCATCCAGCTCCCTGCTGATGTGGGAAGGCAGTGGAGGCCGGCCCAGGTACTGGGGCCCCTGCCCAAGAACCTTGGCCTCCCTCATAGATGGAAAACCTGAGCAGGTGTCTCGAGGCCGGGAATGTCCAGCCCCAGGGCTGCACCAGGACTGTGAGATCATGTGGCCTGGCCCTGCCAAGGCAGCTGCAGGTGGGACTTAAAATCCAATAAACCTACAGCGGGCTAATGTTTAAGTGGATAATATTGTGTGGCTCAGGAATGATGTTATAAATACCCTTGGCGGAAAAAATGCTTCCCACCCTTGCACTGAACACATTAGCTACATCTGTAACATAATAAAAATGTTTCAGCTGACCCTAAGGAAAGCTACAGCCCCAACCTCCTTTATAGGAATTACAGAAGGCTGAGGGGTGAATGACCCCAGGAGGAAATCACCAGAGAAAACCAGACAGCCGGAGCATGGGACATTCCTGCAAACAATCATCCCAGACATGTTAAAAAAAAAAAATTAAAAAAGCTAAGAGCCAACTCTAGATTTAAAGACCCAAGGACAGGAAAAAAAAATAAAAGGCAGAGAATAAAATTCGTTGTGTCCACATCTCATTATTTCTGACTTTCGTGTGTTTTCTAAATGAAAACAGCCAAATTAGCTGGCCATCCAGGGCACAGCGTGGAGGAGGAGCCCAGAACCTGGAGCCTCAGGGGCTCTACTTGTTCTCCCTCCTCAGCTGGCCAGTGTAGGCTGGGACAACAGCCTGGACCCACCACCCAAAAACAGGGTCTTGCTTTCCTAAAGCTCCTAGAGTGTAGGAGGGGGAGGTGGGGGGGGCAGCTCCTCCAGGCCCCTCTTACCCTTGTTTCGGGATCAATGTTGCTCAGGGCGGGCTCAAAGTTACTGTAGATGGAGTTCACGTAGACGGAGCTGTCTTGCCCTGGAGGAGGAAGCCCCGGGGGAGCAGGCGGTTAGGAAGATGGGCCATCATCTCTCCCGCTCAGCTCACCTGGGGTAGGGGAGGGGGCTGAGGGCATCCGTCCCCACCCCCAGGAAATAGAAAAGCTCCAAAAATGTGACAGTATGCCCGACTCCCCTGCCCCCTGCAGCTCTCTACCATGAGCATTTTAAGGCTATGAATTTCCTTCTGAATGGGTGTGTAGCTGCACCCCGGAAGCTTTGAAACCAAGTACACGCTTTCCTTATCACCCGGATCCAAGCACTTTCTGTCTTCCCTTATGAGTTCTTATTTGGTCTATGGGTTATTTAGAAGCTTCAAGAAAAAATTTTTTTCCCAAAGACATGGGATTTTTGCCTTTGTCTCCCAGAAATATTTTTGTTACGGGTTTCTAGCCTCCTTTGCAATGCAGTTAGATGATGGAGCCTGATTCAAGAACTGTTTGGAAATTCACGGAAACTTGGTAATGGCCTTGAGTGTGGCCCATTCTTTCGCTTTTTCCATGTGCTTTTTAATGCATGCGTGTTCCCGAGTCACTGAAGCAGGCATTCGGTGCTACATTGTCTTGCACAAAAGTTGTACATCTTTGATGACTGGCAGCCCGCTTGGCCAGTCAATTACTGAGTGATTCGGGACGCTCCCCCCACGTCGGAGGGGTTGTCCGTTTTCCTCGCAGTTTTGTCAGCTTTGGCTTTCCTGACGTGGACTCGGGTCTGACAGGATAAGCCGTTTTCCCCGGGGTTCTGGTAATTCTTTCTGCCTTACTGTTTACCTGCCTGCCATGATCCTCACTACCCAGAGAACAGCAGGTGTTGTCCTTAGAGTTTGTCCTTCTTGTCTTTGGTTCACGAGAAAGCCGCGTCATCAGGGAGGCCGGGCCTCCCCAGGTGGTCTCACACACTCCCTGCACCCATGTTGATACACCCCCCCACCCACCCAGGGTCCTGCAGGAGCCGGGCGGTGGGCATGGGGGCTCAAACGTGGAGCCAAATATTCCGCAGCTGAGAGAGGCACCACTTTAAGCCCTAGTCTCCTCCCCTTGCGCCTGCTCCGCCTGTGTCCACCCTTTAGGTCATTCCGAGTCCCGGGAGCAGGCCGATACCTTCGTGGAGGTCGAAGGTGACGTTTCGGAAGGTCCCTGGCTCCTGTCCAACCTCTTCATGCCATTGATACAGCTGAGGCTCTATGGACTGTTTCCTGTTGAAGAAGCCCCAGGGAGACCCCTGGTGACCAGGAGCCAGGGAGGAGCCATGTCCACTGCCCACCCCCAGGGTGGAGCAACCATGGGCGGGCAGATGGAGCGAGGAGGAGGAAGGGGCCGGGGCCCCAGCCACTCACCTCCTCGCCTTCCTCCTGGAGCGCAGCGAGAACACCAACAGAGCCATGATGATGATCAGCAGCAAGCCACCCGCCGCCCCCAGCAGCCCGTACACCAGGCTCTTGGAGGTGGCCCACTGGCAGGTCTCTCCGCTGTACCAGTGAGTGTCTGTAATCAGGCAGCTGACGGGGGACAGGGGACAGTCAGGGACAGCCGTGGCTGCAGAGCCGGCCCCGACCCCAGGGAAGAAGGGGAGATGGCCAGGGTGCAGAGCCAGCGAGGACAGTGCCCATGTCCCCTGACCGTGGGCCCCACCCCCAGCTGGAGGCCCCTGCTGCCTCTAGGAGCAGCCCAGAGCCTGTGCCTCCCCAGGGGACAAGGACCCCAGGGCCACCCTTCCTCCTCCCCCTGGGCTACTCTCATGCCCAGTCTTCCTCTCCTGCAGGAAATCCAGCCCGGAACCCAGCCCAGAGCTCATGTCCCCTCCTCGAAGCTCTTCTTCCTCTCAAAGCTGCCCCCTCCCCGTCCTGATACTCCTCCTCCGGGAAGCCCTTCTGGGTTGACTCCTCAGGCCTCTCTGCTCAGCCTCCCTCAGCACAGACAAGGCATGGAGCCACCCCGGGCCTACGCAGGTCCTCCCAGCCCCCATCCTGTTCCTCTGTGGCTGGCCACAGTCAGGAGACACGGAGACCCAGCCCTGTGCCCTTGGTGTCTTGGGCAGGGGTCCTGGGGGCCGGGGTATGGGACACTCACAAGCACCGGGGACCGGTGGTCTCCAGCCGGCACTTGCCCATGTTGCAGTTCATGGAGACGTTGAAGTCTGACATGCAGGGCGACACGCAGTAGGGCGTCTGGTCCTTGTACTCCACCGTGAAGTAGGGACTGTACACCGGCCCTGCCTTCTGTCGGCACTCCTCTGCGGGGCACGGGGGTGGCGGCCGTGAGCCAGGGTCTAGGGTCCTACCCGGCCCCTCCCCAGCCTCGCCCCAGACCTGCTCCCCACCCCACGTCCCCGCCCCGCAGCGCCACCCACCTTCGGGGTCGTAGTCGATGGTGACATTTTGCACCATGGTGGCCGTCGTGTTGAAACACAGCAAGGCTGGGGAAGAAGACACAGGAAGCCTCCTTAGAGCAAGCCCAAGCGTACCCTCGCGGGACCGGGATGGGAGTGACGGGGGGAGCAGCGTGCCCCTAGCCCCCTCTACGCAGCCCTGAAGTGCCCTGCGCCTCCACGACCTCGCAGTGCCACGCCCACCCTGCCCACGCCCCGCCCTGCCTCGCCACTCCCTGCCAGCCACGCCCCCGCCCCGCCCCGCCCCGCCCCTGCCCTGCCCCGCCACGCCCCCATCGCCTTTTGAAAGCAACAAGCGCAGTGGTCCCCACTTCCCCGCCCAGGCCTGCAGCTGGCCCCCGGGCCGGGCTCCTCCCTCCTCTTCCCTCCCTCCCTCGCCGACCCCGGGACCTGGTGCAGCGGGAGTTACCGGGGCAGGAGTTGTTCGTGCTGATCTGCTTGGCCGTCACGTTCATGATGATCTCCTCCACGGTCTCCGTGGCCTGCCCGAACACCTCCTGATACTGCGGCGTGTAGGTGGTCCTCAGGATGACGTCATGCTCCACCACCACGCTGCCAGGCCTGAGGACGGAGGGGAGACGGCCGTGGGCGGCGTGCCACGGGCCCCTCCCGGCCTGCCCTGCCCGCTGTGGGCTCTGCACGGCTCGGGGACCCAGGCAGGGCTGTCCGCGCCACCATCAAGTTCCCAGCAATGAGCACTGTCCTCCCGGGCTCTAGGGGTCGCTGTTGGGATCCCAGTGCCTCCCGCCGCGGAATTCAAAGGGTGAGGCGAGCGCCCCCTCTGGTGGGAATCCACACATGCACACACACACACACACACAGAGACCACGCGGGACGGAGACCACGCGAAGACACCGGAAGGGCCCTGAGCGCGGTGGGGAGGCCTCGGGAGAAACGCGCTGGGCTGCCATGTTGGCTTTATTCCGGGCTCGGGAGCTGTGAGGGAAGAACTGTCTCGACACGTGGGCGGGAGTGGCCATCCGCGGCCGGACGGGCGGACGAGTGAGATATGCGTGGGAATGTTACTCGGCCACAAAGACGAGCGGGCACCCTCTCACGGGTGTGGAGGTTTAAAGGGAGCTGAGGGGAACTTAGAACAGTGACTGCCTCAGCCTGGGAAGTTGGGGGGGGGGGCTGGGGCCCCCAACACAGTCAGACGGTGGCCACGGTCCCAGTGGCCACTGTAGTGCATGCAGTGCTGCGGGCTCCGGCCACGAAGAGGCCACGGAACGCCCACGCCTACACCCGTCTCTCTCAGAAAGACCACCGATAGCAAAGGCTCGTTGGCAGTGGGCAGTGCCCGGGAGAGGGCCCGCAGCCGTGGGCCACCGCAGCGGTGTGGCGCTCACGCCCCTCCCCCTCCCTTCCAGGCCCCGGTACTCACAACAGCCTGGTGATGTTGACCCCGTAGTACTCGGGGATTTCAGAATAAATCAGCGCCATCTGAAAGGCAAGGGCCACCAAGTCGTCCCAGAGGCCCCACGTCGGGGCTCTGGGGGTCGGGGGTCGAGTAGGGTGGGGGAAAGAATGGGGCGTCCTGTCTGCAGCAGCTGCCCACATGCACCCCCGGGGGTGCTGAGCCCATGCAGGGGTCCCTTCCCGGATGGCATCCCGCCCGGGTGCCCCCTGGAAGCCTCCCTGACCCTAACCCTAACCCTGACCCTGACCCTAACCCTAACCCTAACCCTAACCTTAACCTTAACCTTAACCTTAACCTTAACCTTCCCCTGGAGCTGAGAGGCAGGGCACCCGCCTGGCGGGAGAGCGCCCCCGGGCAGCTTCCCTAGCCGCTGCTGAGCTGAGCGACTGCGGGGCCCGATTGCCCGGGCTTACCTGCTTGGTGAAGGTCTCGTTGAAGTTCTTGAATTCCTCCGAAGATTGGTTTTGGAGTTGCTCGCTGTACTCCTCACTGGTCACCGTCACAGACAGCTCCACTACCGCAGACACCATCTGTGGCGGCTCTGAGGGCGGCAGAGACGGCGGCGCTGCTGATGGAGCTCCCCGCCACCAAGGACGCCCGCACCCGGAGACCCATCCTGGTGGACTTTCAGGCAGGGCCCCTGTTTTCCCTCGGACACCTCCCCCACCACACACACAGGCCTTGCCTCCTCGTCCATCCTCCACCGCCAGCAAGGTCAGGCCCAGAAATGCCCATCATAGGCTGACACCATCGTTAAGTCGGAAATGCGACGAGTCCACCTAACCTACCCAACTCCAACTCCCCAGCTCAGCCACACAGCGGTGACCGTGGAGCCGACCGGGAGCTGCGCTCGCCATGGCCGGCCAGCGTGGCCACAAAGGGCCAAGACTACACTGCACACCCTCCCGTTCCCACCACTGCAAAGTGGAAAAACCTAAAGTGGAACCATCTTACGTCGGGGGCCATCTGTGCTCATTTATGGTAAGTGTATTTGATGGTGAAAAATCACTCCATGTCGCGTTGGTATGTCCTCCCAGGGTGTATCTCGCCCTGTTCATCTCGGAGTGTTTGGACTTGCGTTCAGTGTGACCCCGAGGAGGCCGTATTCCTACAGGCACTGGGCCAGGGTTGGGGAGGACTTGGGGCCCACTCACCTAGATCAAGGCTGTCAACCACCTCCTGACAGCGCGGCCCGTAGAAGGGTAGATGGCACTGGCATTTGATCCCGTCCCAGAAGCCCCCGTTGTAACACAACTGTTCATCCACCAGGAACTGGCATCTGTCTCCTTCAAAGCCATTTGTGCAAATGCAGGTGCCGTTGTTCCATGACCCTCCGTTCTCGCAGATCACTGGAAGGGATGAGGGCTTGCTCAGGCATGCGCACACGCCCAGCATTCCACAGCTCGCAAAGTGCTGGCGTGGACGCCGTCTGACTGGACCCTGAGGTCAGACGGGGTGTGTGTGTGTGTGTGTGTGTGTGTGAGTGACAGGGACTGTCATCCCACTTTTACAGACAGAAGACAAAGAGGGGGGTGTGTCCACACAGATGCAGCCTGGGCCAGGTCTTGGAGCCCAGCACGGTCAGCCCCCAAACACATGGGATGAGAGGAGACAGAGACTGAGAGGCCATGCGGGAGAAAATGAGGCTAGGGAGGCCCGGCTAGGCCTGGGCACAGACAGGGTCACTACCCCTTGGCCCTGCTTCAGAAATTGCTTCCTTTCTACTCCCTGGAACTTGGAGTTTAAGGCCAGAGAACAGACTTGGCTTAAACAGAGGAGGGGAAGTGATTATCGACAGCTCTCCAATACTGCCAAGCAACCCAGGATATGGAAAAGCTCTGCGCTCTCGGCTTTTCGTGAAAGTGGCAGACGGGTATTCAGGCTGTGATTTGTCTGCACAGGCACAGCAAGTAGGTACAAAGCTATTTCAGAAACACTCACGGAGGGACCAGCGTTGTGGCTCAGCAGGTAAAAGCTGCCATTTGCAATCCTGGCATCCCATGTGGGTGCCAGTTTGAGGCCCGGCTGCTCCACTTCTGATCCAGCTTCCTGCTAATGTGCCTGGGAAGGCAGTGGAAGATGGTCCAAACCCTTGGACCCCTGCACCCACGTGGGAGACCTGGAAGAAGCTTCTGGCTCCTGGCTTTGGACAGGCCCAGCCCCAGCCACTATGGCCATTTGGGGAGTAAACCAGCCAATGGAAGATCTCTCTTTCAGTCGGCACCGTGGCTCAATAAGCTAATCCTCTGCCTTGCAGCGCCAGCACACCGGGTTCTAATCCCGGTCGGGGCACCAGATTCTGTCCCAGTTGCTCCTCTTCCAGGCCAGCTCTCTGCTGTGGCCAGGGAGTACAGTGGAGGATGGCCCAAGTCCTTGGGCCCTGCACCCCATGGGAGACCAGGAGAAGCACCTGGCTCCTGCCATCGGATCAGCGCGGTGCGCCGGCTGCAGCGCGCCGGCCACGGCAGCCATTGGAGAGTGAACCAATGGCAAAGGAAGACCTTTCTCTCTGTCTCTCTCACTATCCACTCTGCCTGTCAAAAAAAAAAAATCTCTCTTGCTCTCTCTCTTTCTTTCTCCCCTTCTTGTAACTGCCTTTCAAGTAAATAAATATTTTAAATATATTTTTAAATTTCATGGAAAAATGCAGTCAAAATATAAGTTAATTTTGCCACAAAAAATTGAAATCCTAGCATAGGTTTTTCATAATACACATTTTTCATGAACTTTTTGAAGATCCCTCATATGTGTGTTTTTTTAAGAGTTATTTCTTTATTTGAAAGTCAGAGTTACACAGAGAGTGAAAGAGAGGCAGAGAGAGAGAGGTCTTCCATCCACTGGTTCACTCCCCAGTTGGCTGCAATGGCCAGAGCTGCGCCAATCCAAAGCCAGGAGCCAGAAGCCTCCTCCAGGACTCCGACATGAGTGCAGGGGTCCAAGGACTTGGGCCATCCTCTGCTGCTTTCCCAGGGCACAGCAGAGAGCTGGATTGGAAGAGGAGCAGCTGGGACTTGAGCCAGCACCCATATGGGATGTTGGCACTGCAGGCTGTGGCTTCACCTGCCACGCACAAGCCAGTCCTGTATACGTGGGTTTTGATTTTATTTTACGCTAAAATAAACTTATCTTTAAGTTACATTTCAATAAACTTTAAAAAAAAGATATATTATTTATTAAAGGCAGAGTGACAGAAGAGAGAGGGAGAGACACAGAAATCTTCCCTCTGGGTCACAGCAGGGCCTCGGCCGGAGCCAGGAGCCAGGAGCAAGAACTCACATCTGGGTCCCTCATGTGGATGACAGGGGCCTCAGCACTTGGGTCACCTTCCACAGCTTGGAACACGGGGCCCAGAACTCCTACCTGCAGGTGCTCAGGCCCTTGTCTGAGAGCCAGAGAGCCCAGCGAGACAGACCCACTGGTGGGAAAGCCAGGGACAGAGCCCCCTGCCGGGGGACGTGGGACCCAGAGCAGGAGCTGGCACCAAGCCTGAGAGACGGTAGGAGCTGAATCTCAACAACTGCCCTTCGCTTCCACTGACTCACTGCTTGGGCAGCGCCCTGGGCAGACACAGGGCCGGCAGCTGCGAGCATAGCTACAGGTCATGTCTGTTCATGCGTGCGCTCAGGTCTTTTAACTGGAATACGTTTGCAAATGCCGGCTCCCCTTGTCAATCTGGGGCTGCTGCTCGGAAGAGTCACAGTGTATTTATGCTGTGTGCGTGTATGAGCTGAGCTCCGGTAGCACCACGTTCCAGAGTTGCAGAGGGAGGCAGGTCTCACCTCCACCCGGAGGAAGAGAGCTAGGTCACAGCAGGGAGAAAGATACAGAGCACAAACGCCCCAGGTAGCCGGAGGACACTGAAGGCAGACAGCAGCCAGGGCAGCTGCATTTGGATCTGCACTGGATGCTTAAGGGCTAGCCTGGAACCATCATAGTAAAAGTGGCACAGAGAGATCTCGCAAAGGATCACATGAAGACTATGGCACCATTCTCCTGCCCCCAAAACCCCCAGCACTCAGGTAGGAACAGAATCAGTGAAAACCTGACTGCAGCACTGTGGAAACGCAAAATGTGCACATCACGCCAGAATGGGAACCGCAGAGCAGGACAGAGGAAAGGGGGCAGCCACGGTGCTCACTGAGGACGGCAGACACACAGGCACAGGCAGGCGACACTTGTGCCAGGAGTGGAACTTGGGCAAGGACAGCAAGACAGGAGACATAGCAGGTGGGCGTGGGACAGGACAAAGGGAGCTGTAGGTGAAGAAAAATGAGAGAAACTGAACACAGCAGAAAGAGTTTCAAAAGACCACAGAGCAAGGCGGTGAGAAGAAGAAAGACATGACACCGAAAGGAGAACTCAGAGAAAACTTACCTGTAGTGGGAAAAGTGGGAGTGGAGCTGAGACCAGGGTTGGTGGAAATGGTGACGGAGGTGGTGCTGGGTGGCAGGGTGGTCGAGGGAGTGGTCTGCGGGGTGGGCGTGGCGGGGAGAGGGGTGGTGGTGGGCGCCCCGGTGGGAGTCGACGCTGTGGTTGGAGCGGTCGAGGGGGTCACCGAGGTGGTGCTGCTGGGGGCCAGAGTGGTCGAGGGAGTGGTGCGTGCCGTGGGCGTAGGGGTGGCCGTGGTGGTGTCTCCGGGAGTCGCAGTGGTTCCTGGGGCTGGGCTTGTGGTGGCTCCCGCGGTGGGAGTGGACGCTGTGGGTCCAGCCGTGGACGGGGCCGCAGAGCTGGTGCTCGGTGGCAGAGTGGTTGCGAGAGTGGTCCCCAGGGTGGACACGGTGGTGGCGGGCGCGGAGACCTCCGTGGTGGGAGAGGACGCTGTGGTGGGAGCCGTGGAACGGGCCGTGGTCGTCGGTGCGGTGCTGGGGGCCAGAGTGGTCGGGGCAGTGGTGCCTGGCGTGGGCGTGGTGGTGCCAGGGGTGCTGGGCTGCCCGGTGGAGGTCGACGCGGCCGTGTCAGCGGTGGAAATGGTGACGGAGGTGGTGCTGGGTGGCAGGGTGGTCGAGGGAGTGGTCTGCGGGGTGGGCGTGGCGGGGAGAGGGGTGGTGGTGGGCGCCCCGGTGGGAGTCGACGCTGTGGTTGGAGCGGTCGAGGGGGTCACCGAGGTGGTGCTGCTGGGGGCCAGAGTGGTCGAGGGAGTGGTGCGTGCCGTGGGCGTAGGGGTGGCCGTGGTGGTGTCTCCGGGAGTCGCAGTGGTTCCTGGGGCTGGGCTTGTGGTGGCTCCCGCGGTGGGAGTGGACGCTGTGGGTCCAGCCGTGGACGGGGCCGCAGAGCTGGTGCTCGGTGGCAGAGTGGTTGCGAGAGTGGTCCCCAGGGTGGACACGGTGGTGGCGGGCGCGGAGACCTCCGTGGTGGGAGAGGACGCTGTGGTGGGAGCCGTGGAACGGGCCGTGGTCGTCGGTGCGGTGCTGGGGGCCAGAGTGGTCGGGGCAGTGGTGCCTGGCGTGGGCGTGGTGGTGCCAGGGGTGCTGGGCTGCCCGGTGGAGGTCGACGCGGCCGTGTCAGCGGTGGAAATGGTGACGGAGGTGGTGCTGGGTGGCAGGGTGGTCGAGGGAGTGGTCTGCGGGGTGGGCGTGGCGGGGAGAGGGGTGGTGGTGGGCGCCCCGGTGGGAGTCGACGCTGTGGTTGGAGCGGTCGAGGGGGTCACCGAGGTGGTGCTGCTGGGGGCCAGAGTGGTCGAGGGAGTGGTGCGTGCCGTGGGCGTAGGGGTGGCCGTGGTGGTGTCTCCGGGAGTCGCAGTGGTTCCTGGGGCTGGGCTTGTGGTGGCTCCCGCGGTGGGAGTGGACGCTGTGGGTCCAGCCGTGGACGGGGCCGCAGAGCTGGTGCTCGGTGGCAGAGTGGTTGCGAGAGTGGTCCCCAGGGTGGACACGGTGGTGGCGGGCGCGGAGACCTCCGTGGTGGGAGAGGACGCTGTGGTGGGAGCCGTGGAACGGGCCGTGGTCGTCGGTGCGGTGCTGGGGGCCAGAGTGGTCGGGGCAGTGGTGCCTGGCGTGGGCGTGGTGGTGCCAGGGGTGCTGGGCTGCCCGGTGGAGGTCGACGCGGCCGTGTCAGCGGTGGAAATGGTGACGGAGGTGGTGCTGGGTGGCAGGGTGGTCGAGGGAGTGGTCTGCGGGGTGGGCGTGGCGGGGAGAGGGGTGGTGGTGGGCGCCCCGGTGGGAGTCGACGCTGTGGTTGGAGCGGTCGAGGGGGTCACCGAGGTGGTGCTGCTGGGGGCCAGAGTGGTCGAGGGAGTGGTGCGTGCCGTGGGCGTAGGGGTGGCCGTGGTGGTGTCTCCGGGAGTCGCAGTGGTTCCTGGGGCTGGGCTTGTGGTGGCTCCCGCGGTGGGAGTGGACGCTGTGGGTCCAGCCGTGGACGGGGCCGCAGAGCTGGTGCTCGGTGGCAGAGTGGTTGCGAGAGTGGTCCCCAGGGTGGACACGGTGGTGGCGGGCGCGGAGACCTCCGTGGTGGGAGAGGACGCTGTGGTGGGAGCCGTGGAACGGGCCGTGGTCGTCGGTGCGGTGCTGGGGGCCAGAGTGGTCGGGGCAGTGGTGCCTGGCGTGGGCGTGGTGGTGCCAGGGGTGCTGGGCTGCCCGGTGGAGGTCGACGCGGCCGTGTCAGCGGTGGAAATGGTGACGGAGGTGGTGCTGGGTGGCAGGGTGGTCGAGGGAGTGGTCTGCGGGGTGGGCGTGGCGGGGAGAGGGGTGGTGGTGGGCGCCCCGGTGGGAGTCGACGCTGTGGTTGGAGCGGTCGAGGGGGTCACCGAGGTGGTGCTGCTGGGGGCCAGAGTGGTCGAGGGAGTGGTGCGTGCCGTGGGCGTAGGGGTGGCCGTGGTGGTGTCTCCGGGAGTCGCAGTGGTTCCTGGGGCTGGGCTTGTGGTGGCTCCCGCGGTGGGAGTGGACGCTGTGGGTCCAGCCGTGGACGGGGCCGCAGAGCTGGTGCTCGGTGGCAGAGTGGTTGCGAGAGTGGTCCCCAGGGTGGACACGGTGGTGGCGGGCGCGGAGACCTCCGTGGTGGGAGAGGACGCTGTGGTGGGAGCCGTGGAACGGGCCGTGGTCGTCGGTGCGGTGCTGGGGGCCAGAGTGGTCGGGGCAGTGGTGCCTGGCGTGGGCGTGGTGGTGCCAGGGGTGCTGGGCTGCCCGGTGGAGGTCGACGCGGCCGTGTCAGCGGTGGAAATGGTGACGGAGGTGGTGCTGGGTGGCAGGGTGGTCGAGGGAGTGGTCTGCGGGGTGGGCGTGGCGGGGAGAGGGGTGGTGGTGGGCGCCCCGGTGGGAGTCGACGCTGTGGTTGGAGCGGTCGAGGGGGTCACCGAGGTGGTGCTGCTGGGGGCCAGAGTGGTCGAGGGAGTGGTGCGTGCCGTGGGCGTAGGGGTGGCCGTGGTGGTGTCTCCGGGAGTCGCAGTGGTTCCTGGGGCTGGGCTTGTGGTGGCTCCCGCGGTGGGAGTGGACGCTGTGGGTCCAGCCGTGGACGGGGCCGCAGAGCTGGTGCTCGGTGGCAGAGTGGTTGCGAGAGTGGTCCCCAGGGTGGACACGGTGGTGGCGGGCGCGGAGACCTCCGTGGTGGGAGAGGACGCTGTGGTGGGAGCCGTGGAACGGGCCGTGGTCGTCGGTGCGGTGCTGGGGGCCAGAGTGGTCGGGGCAGTGGTGCCTGGCGTGGGCGTGGTGGTGCCAGGGGTGCTGGGCTGCCCGGTGGAGGTCGACGCGGCCGTGTCAGCGGTGGAAATGGTGACGGAGGTGGTGCTGGGTGGCAGGGTGGTCGAGGGAGTGGTCTGCGGGGTGGGCGTGGCGGGGAGAGGGGTGGTGGTGGGCGCCCCGGTGGGAGTCGACGCTGTGGTTGGAGCGGTCGAGGGGGTCACCGAGGTGGTGCTGCTGGGGGCCAGAGTGGTCGAGGGAGTGGTGCGTGCCGTGGGCGTAGGGGTGGCCGTGGTGGTGTCTCCGGGAGTCGCAGTGGTTCCTGGGGCTGGGCTTGTGGTGGCTCCCGCGGTGGGAGTGGACGCTGTGGGTCCAGCCGTGGACGGGGCCGCAGAGCTGGTGCTCGGTGGCAGAGTGGTTGCGAGAGTGGTCCCCAGGGTGGACACGGTGGTGGCGGGCGCGGAGACCTCCGTGGTGGGAGAGGACGCTGTGGTGGGAGCCGTGGAACGGGCTGTGGTCGTCGGTGCGGTGCTGGGGGCCAGAGTGGTCGGGGCAGTGGTGCCTGGCGTGGGCGTGGTGGTGCCAGGGGTGCTGGGCTGCCCGGTGGAGGTCGACGCGGCCGTGTCAGCGGTGGAAATGGTGACGGAGGTGGTGCTGGGTGGCAGGGTGGTCGAGGGAGTGGTCTGCGGGGTGGGCGTGGCGGGGAGAGGGGTGGTGGTGGGCGCCCCGGTGGGAGTCGACGCTGTGGTTGGAGCGGTCGAGGGGGTCACCGAGGTGGTGCTGCTGGGGGCCAGAGTGGTCGAGGGAGTGGTGCGTGCCGTGGGCGTAGGGGTGGCCGTGGTGGTGTCTCCGGGAGTCGCAGTGGTTCCTGGGGCTGGGCTTGTGGTGGCTCCCGCGGTGGGAGTGGACGCTGTGGGTCCAGCCGTGGACGGGGCCGCAGAGCTGGTGCTCGGTGGCAGAGTGGTTGCGAGAGTGGTCCCCAGGGTGGACACGGTGGTGGCGGGCGCGGAGACCTCCGTGGTGGGAGAGGACGCTGTGGTGGGAGCCGTGGAACGGGCCGTGGTCGTCGGTGCGGTGCTGGGGGCCAGAGTGGTCGGGGCAGTGGTGCCTGGCGTGGGCGTGGTGGTGCCAGGGGTGCTGGGCTGCCCGGTGGAGGTCGACGCGGCCGTGTCAGCGGTGGAAATGGTGACGGAGGTGGTGCTGGGTGGCAGGGTGGTCGAGGGAGTGGTCTGCGGGGTGGGCGTGGCGGGGAGAGGGGTGGTGGTGGGCGCCCCGGTGGGAGTCGACGCTGTGGTTGGAGCGGTCGAGGGGGTCACCGAGGTGGTGCTGCTGGGGGCCAGAGTGGTCGAGGGAGTGGTGCGTGCCGTGGGCGTAGGGGTGGCCGTGGTGGTGTCTCCGGGAGTCGCAGTGGTTCCTGGGGCTGGGCTTGTGGTGGCTCCCGCGGTGGGAGTGGACGCTGTGGGTCCAGCCGTGGACGGGGCCGCAGAGCTGGTGCTCGGTGGCAGAGTGGTTGCGAGAGTGGTCCCCAGGGTGGACACGGTGGTGGCGGGCGCGGAGACCTCCGTGGTGGGAGAGGACGCTGTGGTGGGAGCCGTGGAACGGGCCGTGGTCGTCGGTGCGGTGCTGGGGGCCAGAGTGGTCGGGGCAGTGGTGCCTGGCGTGGGCGTGGTGGTGCCAGGGGTGCTGGGCTGCCCGGTGGAGGTCGACGCGGCCGTGTCAGCGGTGGAAATGGTGACGGAGGTGGTGCTGGGTGGCAGGGTGGTCGAGGGAGTGGTCTGCGGGGTGGGCGTGGCGGGGAGAGGGGTGGTGGTGGGCGCCCCGGTGGGAGTCGACGCTGTGGTTGGAGCGGTCGAGGGGGTCACCGAGGTGGTGCTGCTGGGGGCCAGAGTGGTCGAGGGAGTGGTGCGTGCCGTGGGCGTAGGGGTGGCCGTGGTGGTGTCTCCGGGAGTCGCAGTGGTTCCTGGGGCTGGGCTTGTGGTGGCTCCCGCGGTGGGAGTGGACGCTGTGGGTCCAGCCGTGGACGGGGCCGCAGAGCTGGTGCTCGGTGGCAGAGTGGTTGCGAGAGTGGTCCCCAGGGTGGACACGGTGGTGGCGGGCGCGGAGACCTCCGTGGTGGGAGAGGACGCTGTGGTGGGAGCCGTGGAACGGGCCGTGGTCGTCGGTGCGGTGCTGGGGGCCAGAGTGGTCGGGGCAGTGGTGCCTGGCGTGGGCGTGGTGGTGCCAGGGGTGCTGGGCTGCCCGGTGGAGGTCGACGCGGCCGTGTCAGCGGTGGAAATGGTGACGGAGGTGGTGCTGGGTGGCAGGGTGGTCGAGGGAGTGGTCTGCGGGGTGGGCGTGGCGGGGAGAGGGGTGGTGGTGGGCGCCCCGGTGGGAGTCGACGCTGTGGTTGGAGCGGTCGAGGGGGTCACCGAGGTGGTGCTGCTGGGGGCCAGAGTGGTCGAGGGAGTGGTGCGTGCCGTGGGCGTAGGGGTGGCCGTGGTGGTGTCTCCGGGAGTCGCAGTGGTTCCTGGGGCTGGGCTTGTGGTGGCTCCCGCGGTGGGAGTGGACGCTGTGGGTCCAGCCGTGGACGGGGCCGCAGAGCTGGTGCTCGGTGGCAGAGTGGTTGCGAGAGTGGTCCCCAGGGTGGACACGGTGGTGGCGGGCGCGGAGACCTCCGTGGTGGGAGAGGACGCTGTGGTGGGAGCCGTGGAACGGGCCGTGGTCGTCGGTGCGGTGCTGGGGGCCAGAGTGGTCGGGGCAGTGGTGCCTGGCGTGGGCGTGGTGGTGCCAGGGGTGCTGGGCTGCCCGGTGGAGGTCGACGCGGCCGTGTCAGCGGTGGAAATGGTGACGGAGGTGGTGCTGGGTGGCAGGGTGGTCGAGGGAGTGGTCTGCGGGGTGGGCGTGGCGGGGAGAGGGGTGGTGGTGGGCGCCCCGGTGGGAGTCGACGCTGTGGTTGGAGCGGTCGAGGGGGTCACCGAGGTGGTGCTGCTGGGGGCCAGAGTGGTCGAGGGAGTGGTGCGTGCCGTGGGCGTAGGGGTGGCCGTGGTGGTGTCTCCGGGAGTCGCAGTGGTTCCTGGGGCTGGGCTTGTGGTGGCTCCCGCGGTGGGAGTGGACGCTGTGGGTCCAGCCGTGGACGGGGCCGCAGAGCTGGTGCTCGGTGGCAGAGTGGTTGCGAGAGTGGTCCCCAGGGTGGACACGGTGGTGGCGGGCGCGGAGACCTCCGTGGTGGGAGAGGACGCTGTGGTGGGAGCCGTGGAACGGGCCGTGGTCGTCGGTGCGGTGCTGGGGGCCAGAGTGGTCGGGGCAGTGGTGCCTGGCGTGGGCGTGGTGGTGCCAGGGGTGCTGGGCTGCCCGGTGGAGGTCGACGCGGCCGTGTCAGCGGTGGAAATGGTGACGGAGGTGGTGCTGGGTGGCAGGGTGGTCGAGGGAGTGGTCTGCGGGGTGGGCGTGGCGGGGAGAGGGGTGGTGGTGGGCGCCCCGGTGGGAGTCGACGCTGTGGTTGGAGCGGTCGAGGGGGTCACCGAGGTGGTGCTGCTGGGGGCCAGAGTGGTCGAGGGAGTGGTGCGTGCCGTGGGCGTAGGGGTGGCCGTGGTGGTGTCTCCGGGAGTCGCAGTGGTTCCTGGGGCTGGGCTTGTGGTGGCTCCCGCGGTGGGAGTGGACGCTGTGGGTCCAGCCGTGGACGGGGCCGCAGAGCTGGTGCTCGGTGGCAGAGTGGTTGCGAGAGTGGTCCCCAGGGTGGACACGGTGGTGGCGGGCGCGGAGACCTCCGTGGTGGGAGAGGACGCTGTGGTGGGAGCCGTGGAACGGGCCGTGGTCGTCGGTGCGGTGCTGGGGGCCAGAGTGGTCGGGGCAGTGGTGCCTGGCGTGGGCGTGGTGGTGCCAGGGGTGCTGGGCTGCCCGGTGGAGGTCGACGCGGCCGTGTCAGCGGTGGAAATGGTGACGGAGGTGGTGCTGGGTGGCAGGGTGGTCGAGGGAGTGGTCTGCGGGGTGGGCGTGGCGGGGAGAGGGGTGGTGGTGGGCGCCCCGGTGGGAGTCGACGCTGTGGTTGGAGCGGTCGAGGGGGTCACCGAGGTGGTGCTGCTGGGGGCCAGAGTGGTCGAGGGAGTGGTGCGTGCCGTGGGCGTAGGGGTGGCCGTGGTGGTGTCTCCGGGAGTCGCAGTGGTTCCTGGGGCTGGGCTTGTGGTGGCTCCCGCGGTGGGAGTGGACGCTGTGGGTCCAGCCGTGGACGGGGCCGCAGAGCTGGTGCTCGGTGGCAGAGTGGTTGCGAGAGTGGTCCCCAGGGTGGACACGGTGGTGGCGGGCGCGGAGACCTCCGTGGTGGGAGAGGACGCTGTGGTGGGAGCCGTGGAACGGGCCGTGGTCGTCGGTGCGGTGCTGGGGGCCAGAGTGGTCGGGGCAGTGGTGCCTGGCGTGGGCGTGGTGGTGCCAGGGGTGCTGGGCTGCCCGGTGGAGGTCGACGCGGCCGTGTCAGCGGTGGAAATGGTGACGGAGGTGGTGCTGGGTGGCAGGGTGGTCGAGGGAGTGGTCTGCGGGGTGGGCGTGGCGGGGAGAGGGGTGGTGGTGGGCGCCCCGGTGGGAGTCGACGCTGTGGTTGGAGCGGTCGAGGGGGTCACCGAGGTGGTGCTGCTGGGGGCCAGAGTGGTCGAGGGAGTGGTGCGTGCCGTGGGCGTAGGGGTGGCCGTGGTGGTGTCTCCGTGAGTCGCAGTGGTTCCTGGGGCTGGGTTTGTGGTGGCTCCCGCGGTGGGAGTGGACGCTGTGGGTCCAGCCGTGGACGGGGCCGCAGAGCTGGTGCTCGGTGGCAGAGTGGTTGCGAGAGTGGTCCCCAGGGTGGACACGGTGGTGGCGGGCGCGGAGACCTCCGTGGTGGGAGAGGACGCTGTGGTGGGAGCCGTGGAACGGGCCGTGGTCGTCGGTGCGGTGCTGGGGGCCAGAGTGGTCGGGGCAGTGGTGCCTGGCGTGGGCGTGGTGGTGCCAGGGGTGCTGGGCTGCCCGGTGGAGGTCGACGCGGCCGTGTCAGCGGTGGAAATGGTGACGGAGGTGGTGCTGGGTGGCAGGGTGGTCGAGGGAGTGGTCTGCGGGGTGGGCGTGGCGGGGAGAGGGGTGGTGGTGGGCGCCCCGGTGGGAGTCGACGCTGTGGTTGGAGCGGTCGAGGGGGTCACCGAGGTGGTGCTGCTGGGGGCCAGAGTGGTCGAGGGAGTGGTGCGTGCCGTGGGCGTAGGGGTGGCCGTGGTGGTGTCTCCGGGAGTCGCAGTGGTTCCTGGGGCTGGGCTTGTGGTGGCTCCCGCGGTGGGAGTGGACGCTGTGGGTCCAGCCGTGGACGGGGCCGCAGAGCTGGTGCTCGGTGGCAGAGTGGTTGCGAGAGTGGTCCCCAGGGTGGACACGGTGGTGGCGGGCGCGGAGACCTCCGTGGTGGGAGAGGACGCTGTGGTGGGAGCCGTGGAACGGGCCGTGGTCGTCGGTGCGGTGCTGGGGGCCAGAGTGGTCGGGGCAGTGGTGCCTGGCGTGGGCGTGGTGGTGCCAGGGGTGCTGGGCTGCCCGGTGGAGGTCGACGCGGCCGTGTCAGCGGTGGAAATGGTGACGGAGGTGGTGCTGGGTGGCAGGGTGGTCGAGGGAGTGGTCTGCGGGGTGGGCGTGGTGGGGAGAGGGGTGGTGGTGGGCGCCCCGGTGGGAGTCGACGCTGTGGTTGGAGCGGTCGAGGGGGTCACCGAGGTGGTGCTGCTGGGGGCCAGAGTGGTCGAGGGAGTGGTGCGTGCCGTGGGCGTAGGGGTGGCCGTGGTGGTGTCTCCGGGAGTCGCAGTGGTTCCTGGGGCTGGGCTTGTGGTGGCTCCCGCGGTGGGAGTGGACGCTGTGGGTCCAGCCGTGGACGGGGCCGCAGAGCTGGTGCTCGGTGGCAGAGTGGTTGCGAGAGTGGTCCCCAGGGTGGACACGGTGGTGGCGGGCGCGGAGACCTCCGTGGTGGGAGAGGACGCTGTGGTGGGAGCCGTGGAACGGGCCGTGGTCGTCGGTGCGGTGCTGGGGGCCAGAGTGGTCGGGGCAGTGGTGCCTGGCGTGGGCGTGGTGGTGCCAGGGGTGCTGGGCTGCCCGGTGGAGGTCGACGCGGCCGTGTCAGCGGTGGAAATGGTGACGGAGGTGGTGCTGGGTGGCAGGGTGGTCGAGGGAGTGGTCTGCGGGGTGGGCGTGGCGGGGAGAGGGGTGGTGGTGGGCGCCCCGGTGGGAGTCGACGCTGTGGTTGGAGCGGTCGAGGGGGTCACCGAGGTGGTGCTGCTGGGGGCCAGAGTGGTCGAGGGAGTGGTGCGTGCCGTGGGCGTAGGGGTGGCCGTGGTGGTGTCTCCGGGAGTCGCAGTGGTTCCTGGGGCTGGGCTTGTGGTGGCTCCCGCGGTGGGAGTGGACGCTGTGGGTCCAGCCGTGGACGGGGCCGCAGAGCTGGTGCTCGGTGGCAGAGTGGTTGCGAGAGTGGTCCCCAGGGTGGACACGGTGGTGGCGGGCGCGGAGACCTCCGTGGTGGGAGAGGACGCTGTGGTGGGAGCCGTGGAATGGGCCGTGGTCGTCGGTGCGGTGCTGGGGGCCAGAGTGGTCGGGGCAGTGGTGCCTGGCGTGGGCGTGGTGGTGCCAGGGGTGCTGGGCTGCCCGGTGGAGGTCGACGCGGCCGTGTCAGCGGTGGAAATGGTGACGGAGGTGGTGCTGGGTGGCAGGGTGGTCGAGGGAGTGGTCTGCGGGGTGGGCGTGGCGGGGAGAGGGGTGGTGGTGGGCGCCCCGGTGGGAGTCGACGCTGTGGTTGGAGCGGTCGAGGGGGTCACCGAGGTGGTGCTGCTGGGGGCCAGAGTGGTCGAGGGAGTGGTGCGTGCCGTGGGCGTAGGGGTGGCCGTGGTGGTGTCTCCGGGAGTCGCAGTGGTTCCTGGGGCTGGGCTTGTGGTGGCTCCCGCGGTGGGAGTGGACGCTGTGGGTCCAGCCGTGGACGGGGCCGCAGAGCTGGTGCTCGGTGGCAGAGTGGTTGCGAGAGTGGTCCCCAGGGTGGACACGGTGGTGGCGGGCGCGGAGACCTCCGTGGTGGGAGAGGACGCTGTGGTGGGAGCCGTGGAACGGGCCGTGGTCGTCGGTGCGGTGCTGGGGGCCAGAGTGGTCGGGGCAGTGGTGCCTGGCGTGGGCGTGGTGGTGCCAGGGGTGCTGGGCTGCCCGGTGGAGGTCGACGCGGCCGTGTCAGCGGTGGAAATGGTGACGGAGGTGGTGCTGGGTGGCAGGGTGGTCGAGGGAGTGGTCTGCGGGGTGGGCGTGGCGGGGAGAGGGGTGGTGGTGGGCGCCCCGGTGGGAGTCGACGCTGTGGTTGGAGCGGTCGAGGGGGTCACCGAGGTGGTGCTGCTGGGGGCCAGAGTGGTCGAGGGAGTGGTGCGTGCCGTGGGCGTAGGGGTGGCCGTGGTGGTGTCTCCGGGAGTCGCAGTGGTTCCTGGGGCTGGGCTTGTGGTGGCTCCCGCGGTGGGAGTGGACGCTGTGGGTCCAGCCGTGGACGGGGCCGCAGAGCTGGTGCTCGGTGGCAGAGTGGTTGCGAGAGTGGTCCCCAGGGTGGACACGGTGGTGGCGGGCGCGGAGACCTCCGTGGTGGGAGAGGACGCTGTGGTGGGAGCCGTGGAACGGGCCGTGGTCGTCGGTGCGGTGCTGGGGGCCAGAGTGGTCGGGGCAGTGGTGCCTGGCGTGGGCGTGGTGGTGCCAGGGGTGCTGGGCTGCCCGGTGGAGGTCGACGCGGCCGTGTCAGCGGTGGAAATGGTGACGGAGGTGGTGCTGGGTGGCAGGGTGGTCGAGGGAGTGGTCTGCGGGGTGGGCGTGGCGGGGAGAGGGGTGGTGGTGGGCGCCCCGGTGGGAGTCGACGCTGTGGTTGGAGCGGTCGAGGGGGTCACCGAGGTGGTGCTGCTGGGGGCCAGAGTGGTCGAGGGAGTGGTGCGTGCCGTGGGCGTAGGGGTGGCCGTGGTGGTGTCTCCGGGAGTCGCAGTGGTTCCTGGGGCTGGGCTTGTGGTGGCTCCCGCGGTGGGAGTGGACGCTGTGGGTCCAGCCGTGGACGGGGCCGCAGAGCTGGTGCTCGGTGGCAGAGTGGTTGCGAGAGTGGTCCCCAGGGTGGACACGGTGGTGGCGGGCGCGGAGACCTCCGTGGTGGGAGAGGACGCTGTGGTGGGAGCCGTGGAACGGGCCGTGGTCGTCGGTGCGGTGCTGGGGGCCAGAGTGGTCGGGGCAGTGGTGCCTGGCGTGGGCGTGGTGGTGCCAGGGGTGCTGGGCTGCCCGGTGGAGGTCGACGCGGCCGTGTCAGCGGTGGAAATGGTGACGGAGGTGGTGCTGGGTGGCAGGGTGGTCGAGGGAGTGGTCTGCGGGGTGGGCGTGGCGGGGAGAGGGGTGGTGGTGGGCGCCCCGGTGGGAGTCGACGCTGTGGTTGGAGCGGTCGAGGGGGTCACCGAGGTGGTGCTGCTGGGGGCCAGAGTGGTCGAGGGAGTGGTGCGTGCCGTGGGCGTAGGGGTGGCCGTGGTGGTGTCTCCGGGAGTCGCAGTGGTTCCTGGGGCTGGGCTTGTGGTGGCTCCCGCGGTGGGAGTGGACGCTGTGGGTCCAGCCGTGGACGGGGCCGCAGAGCTGGTGCTCGGTGGCAGAGTGGTTGCGAGAGTGGTCCCCAGGGTGGACACGGTGGTGGCGGGCGCGGAGACCTCCGTGGTGGGAGAGGACGCTGTGGTGGGAGCCGTGGAACGGGCCGTGGTCGTCGGTGCGGTGCTGGGGGCCAGAGTGGTCGGGGCAGTGGTGCCTGGCGTGGGCGTGGTGGTGCCAGGGGTGCTGGGCTGCCCGGTGGAGGTCGACGCGGCCGTGTCAGCGGTGGAAATGGTGACGGAGGTGGTGCTGGGTGGCAGGGTGGTCGAGGGAGTGGTCTGCGGGGTGGGCGTGGCGGGGAGAGGGGTGGTGGTGGGCGCCCCGGTGGGAGTCGACGCTGTGGTTGGAGCGGTCGAGGGGGTCACCGAGGTGGTGCTGCTGGGGGCCAGAGTGGTCGAGGGAGTGGTGCGTGCCGTGGGCGTAGGGGTGGCCGTGGTGGTGTCTCCGGGAGTCGCAGTGGTTCCTGGGGCTGGGCTTGTGGTGGCTCCCGCGGTGGGAGTGGACGCTGTGGGTCCAGCCGTGGACGGGGCCGCAGAGCTGGTGCTCGGTGGCAGAGTGGTTGCGAGAGTGGTCCCCAGGGTGGACACGGTGGTGGCGGGCGCGGAGACCTCCGTGGTGGGAGAGGACGCTGTGGTGGGAGCCGTGGAACGGGCCGTGGTCGTCGGTGCGGTGCTGGGGGCCAGAGTGGTCGGGGCAGTGGTGCCTGGCGTGGGCGTGGTGGTGCCAGGGGTGCTGGGCTGCCCGGTGGAGGTCGACGCGGCCGTGTCAGCGGTGGAAATGGTGACGGAGGTGGTGCTGGGTGGCAGGGTGGTCGAGGGAGTGGTCTGCGGGGTGGGCGTGGCGGGGAGAGGGGTGGTGGTGGGCGCCCCGGTGGGAGTCGACGCTGTGGTTGGAGCGGTCGAGGGGGTCACCGAGGTGGTGCTGCTGGGGGCCAGAGTGGTCGAGGGAGTGGTGCGTGCCGTGGGCGTAGGGGTGGCCGTGGTGGTGTCTCCGGGAGTCGCAGTGGTTCCTGGGGCTGGGCTTGTGGTGGCTCCCGCGGTGGGAGTGGACGCTGTGGGTCCAGCCGTGGACGGGGCCGCAGAGCTGGTGCTCGGTGGCAGAGTGGTTGCGAGAGTGGTCCCCAGGGTGGACACGGTGGTGGCGGGCGCGGAGACCTCCGTGGTGGGAGAGGACGCTGTGGTGGGAGCCGTGGAACGGGCCGTGGTCGTCGGTGCGGTGCTGGGGGCCAGAGTGGTCGGGGCAGTGGTGCCTGGCGTGGGCGTGGTGGTGCCAGGGGTGCTGGGCTGCCCGGTGGAGGTCGACGCGGCCGTGTCAGCGGTGGAAATGGTGACGGAGGTGGTGCTGGGTGGCAGGGTGGTCGAGGGAGTGGTCTGCGGGGTGGGCGTGGCGGGGAGAGGGGTGGTGGTGGGCGCCCCGGTGGGAGTCGACGCTGTGGTTGGAGCGGTCGAGGGGGTCACCGAGGTGGTGCTGCTGGGGGCCAGAGTGGTCGAGGGAGTGGTGCGTGCCGTGGGCGTAGGGGTGGCCGTGGTGGTGTCTCCGGGAGTCGCAGTGGTTCCTGGGGCTGGGCTTGTGGTGGCTCCCGCGGTGGGAGTGGACGCTGTGGGTCCAGCCGTGGACGGGGCCGCAGAGCTGGTGCTCGGTGGCAGAGTGGTTGCGAGAGTGGTCCCCAGGGTGGACACGGTGGTGGCGGGCGCGGAGACCTCCGTGGTGGGAGAGGACGCTGTGGTGGGAGCCGTGGAACGGGCCGTGGTCGTCGGTGCGGTGCTGGGGGCCAGAGTGGTCGGGGCAGTGGTGCCTGGCGTGGGCGTGGTGGTGCCAGGGGTGCTGGGCTGCCCGGTGGAGGTCGACGCAGCCGTGTCAGCGGTGGAAATGGTGACGGAGGTGGTGCTGGGTGGCAGGGTGGTCGAGGGAGTGGTCTGCGGGGTGGGCGTGGCGGGGAGAGGGGTGGTGGTGGGCGCCCCGGTGGGAGTCGACGCTGTGGTTGGAGCGGTCGAGGGGGTCACCGAGGTGGTGCTGCTGGGGGCCAGAGTGGTCGAGGGAGTGGTGCGTGCCGTGGGCGTAGGGGTGGCCGTGGTGGTGTCTCCGGGAGTCGCAGTGGTTCCTGGGGCTGGGCTTGTGGTGGCTCCCGCGGTGGGAGTGGACACTGTGGGTCCAGCCGTGGACGGGGCCGCAGAGCTGGTGCTCGGTGGCAGAGTGGTTGCGAGAGTGGTCCCCAGGGTGGACACGGTGGTGGCGGGCGCGGAGACCTCCGTGGTGGGAGAGGACGCTGTGGTGGGAGCCGTGGAACGGGCCGTGGTCGTCGGTGCGGTGCTGGGGGCCAGAGTGGTCGGGGCAGTGGTGCCTGGCGTGGGCGTGGTGGTGCCAGGGGTGCTGGGCTGCCCGGTGGAGGTCGACGCGGCCGTGTCAGCGGTGGAAATGGTGACGGAGGTGGTGCTGGGTGGCAGGGTGGTCGAGGGAGTGGTCTGCGGGGTGGGCGTGGCGGGGAGAGGGGTGGTGGTGGGCGCCCCGGTGGGAGTCGACGCTGTGGTTGGAGCGGTCGAGGGGGTCACCGAGGTGGTGCTGCTGGGGGCCAGAGTGGTCGAGGGAGTGGTGCGTGCCGTGGGCGTAGGGGTGGCCGTGGTGGTGTCTCCGGGAGTCGCAGTGGTTCCTGGGGCTGGGCTTGTGGTGGCTCCCGCGGTGGGAGTGGACGCTGTGGGTCCAGCCGTGGACGGGGCCGCAGAGCTGGTGCTCGGTGGCAGAGTGGTTGCGAGAGTGGTCCCCAGGGTGGACACGGTGGTGGCAGGCGCGGAGACCTCCGTGGTGGGAGAGGACGCTGTGGTGGGAGCCGTGGAACGGGCCGTGGTCGTCGGTGCGGTGCTGGGGGCCAGAGTGGTCGGGGCAGTGGTGCCTGGCGTGGGCGTGGTGGTGCCAGGGGTGCTGGGCTGCCCGGTGGAGGTCGACGCGGCCGTGTCAGCGGTGGAAATGGTGACGGAGGTGGTGCTGGGTGGCAGGGTGGTCGAGGGAGTGGTCTGCGGGGTGGGCGTGGCGGGGAGAGGGGTGGTGGTGGGCGCCCCGGTGGGAGTCGACGCTGTGGTTGGAGCGGTCGAGGGGGTCACCGAGGTGGTGCTGCTGGGGGCCAGAGTGGTCGAGGGAGTGGTGCGTGCCGTGGGCGTAGGGGTGGCCGTGGTGGTGTCTCCGGGAGTCGCAGTGGTTCCTGGGGCTGGGCTTGTGGTGGCTCCCGCGGTGGGAGTGGACGCTGTGGGTCCAGCCGTGGACGGGGCCGCAGAGCTGGTGCTCGGTGGCAGAGTGGTTGCGAGAGTGGTCCCCAGGGTGGACACGGTGGTGGCGGGCGCGGAGACCTCCGTGGTGGGAGAGGACGCTGTGGTGGGAGCCGTGGAACGGGCCGTGGTCGTCGGTGCGGTGCTGGGGGCCAGAGTGGTCGGGGCAGTGGTGCCTGGCGTGGGCGTGGTGGTGCCAGGGGTGCTGGGCTGCCCGGTGGAGGTCGACGCGGCCGTGTCAGCGGTGGAAATGGTGACGGAGGTGGTGCTGGGTGGCAGGGTGGTCGAGGGAGTGGTCTGCGGGGTGGGCGTGGCGGGGAGAGGGGTGGTGGTGGGCGCCCCGGTGGGAGTCGACGCTGTGGTTGGAGCGGTCGAGGGGGTCACCGAGGTGGTGCTGCTGGGGGCCAGAGTGGTCGAGGGAGTGGTGCGTGCCGTGGGCGTAGGGGTGGCCGTGGTGGTGTCTCCGGGAGTCGCAGTGGTTCCTGGGGCTGGGCTTGTGGTGGCTCCTGCGGTGGGAGTGGACGCTGTGGGTCCAGCCGTGGACGGGGCCGTAGAGCTGGTGCTCGGTGGCAGAGTGGTTGCGAGAGTGGTCCCCAGGGTGGACACGGTGGTGGCGGGCGCGGAGACCTCCGTGGTGGGAGAGGACGCTGTGGTGGGAGCCGTGGAACGGGCCGTGGTCGTCGGTGCGGTGCTGGGGGCCAGAGTGGTCGGGGCAGTGGTGCCTGGCGTGGGCGTGGTGGTGCCAGGGGTGCTGGGCTGCCCGGTGGAGGTCGACGCGGCCGTGTCAGCGGTGGAAATGGTGACGGAGGTGGTGCTGGGTGGCAGGGTGGTCGAGGGAGTGGTCTGCGGGGTGGGCGTGGCGGGGAGAGGGGTGGTGGTGGGCGCCCCGGTGGGAGTCGACGCTGTGGTTGGAGCGGTCGAGGGGGTCACCGAGGTGGTGCTGCTGGGGGCCAGAGTGGTCGAGGGAGTGGTGCGTGCCGTGGGCGTAGGGGTGGCCGTGGTGGTGTCTCCGGGAGTCGCAGTGGTTCCTGGGGCTGGGCTTGTGGTGGCTCCCGCGGTGGGAGTGGACGCTGTGGGTCCAGCCGTGGACGGGGCCGCAGAGCTGGTGCTCGGTGGCAGAGTGGTTGCGAGAGTGGTCCCCAGGGTGGACACGGTGGTGGCGGGCGCGGAGACCTCCGTGGTGGGAGAGGACGCTGTGGTGGGAGCCGTGGAACGGGCCGTGGTCGTCGGTGCGGTGCTGGGGGCCAGAGTGGTCGGGGCAGTGGTGCCTGGCGTGGGCGTGGTGGTGCCAGGGGTGCTGGGCTGCCCGGTGGAGGTCGACGCGGCCGTGTCAGCGGTGGAAATGGTGACGGAGGTGGTGCTGGGTGGCAGGGTGGTCGAGGGAGTGGTCTGCGGGGTGGGCGTGGCGGGGAGAGGGGTGGTGGTGGGCGCCCCGGTGGGAGTCGACGCTGTGGTTGGAGCGGTCGAGGGGGTCACCGAGGTGGTGCTGCTGGGGGCCAGAGTGGTCGAGGGAGTGGTGCGTGCCGTGGGCGTAGGGGTGGCCGTGGTGGTGTCTCCGGGAGTCGCAGTGGTTCCTGGGGCTGGGCTTGTGGTGGCTCCCGCGGTGGGAGTGGACGCTGTGGGTCCAGCCGTGGACGGGGCCGCAGAGCTGGTGCTCGGTGGCAGAGTGGTTGCGAGAGTGGTCCCCAGGGTGGACACGGTGGTGGCGGGCGCGGAGACCTCCGTGGTGGGAGAGGACGCTGTGGTGGGAGCCGTGGAACGGGCCGTGGTCGTCGGTGCGGTGCTGGGGGCCAGAGTGGTCGGGGCAGTGGTGCCTGGCGTGGGCGTGGTGGTGCCAGGGGTGCTGGGCTGCCCGGTGGAGGTCGACGCGGCCGTGTCAGCGGTGGAAATGGTGACGGAGGTGGTGCTGGGTGGCAGGGTGGTCGAGGGAGTGGTCTGCGGGGTGGGCGTGGCGGGGAGAGGGGTGGTGGTGGGCGCCCCGGTGGGAGTCGACGCTGTGGTTGGAGCGGTCGAGGGGGTCACCGAGGTGGTGCTGCTGGGGGCCAGAGTGGTCGAGGGAGTGGTGCGTGCCGTGGGCGTAGGGGTGGCCGTGGTGGTGTCTCCGGGAGTCGCAGTGGTTCCTGGGGCTGGGCTTGTGGTGGCTCCCGCGGTGGGAGTGGACGCTGTGGGTCCAGCCGTGGACGGGGCCGCAGAGCTGGTGCTCGGTGGCAGAGTGGTTGCGAGAGTGGTCCCCAGGGTGGACACGGTGGTGGCGGGCGCGGAGACCTCCGTGGTGGGAGAGGACGCTGTGGTGGGAGCCGTGGAACGGGCCGTGGTCGTCGGTGCGGTGCTGGGGGCCAGAGTGGTCGGGGCAGTGGTGCCTGGCGTGGGCGTGGTGGTGCCAGGGGTGCTGGGCTGCCCGGTGGAGGTCGACGCGGCCGTGTCAGCGGTGGAAATGGTGACGGAGGTGGTGCTGGGTGGCAGGGTGGTCGAGGGAGTGGTCTGCGGGGTGGGCGTGGCGGGGAGAGGGGTGGTGGTGGGCGCCCCGGTGGGAGTCGACGCTGTGGTTGGAGCGGTCGAGGGGGTCACCGAGGTGGTGCTGCTGGGGGCCAGAGTGGTCGAGGGAGTGGTGCGTGCCGTGGGCGTAGGGGTGGCCGTGGTGGTGTCTCCGGGAGTCGCAGTGGTTCCTGGGGCTGGGCTTGTGGTGGCTCCCGCGGTGGGAGTGGACGCTGTGGGTCCAGCCGTGGACGGGGCCGCAGAGCTGGTGCTCGGTGGCAGAGTGGTTGCGAGAGTGGTCCCCAGGGTGGACACGGTGGTGGCGGGCGCGGAGACCTCCGTGGTGGGAGAGGACGCTGTGGTGGGAGCCGTGGAACGGGCCGTGGTCGTCGGTGCGGTGCTGGGGGCCAGAGTGGTCGGGGCAGTGGTGCCTGGCGTGGGCGTGGTGGTGCCAGGGGTGCTGGGCTGCCCGGTGGAGGTCGACGCGGCCGTGTCAGCGGTGGAAATGGTGACGGAGGTGGTGCTGGGTGGCAGGGTGGTCGAGGGAGTGGTCTGCGGGGTGGGCGTGGCGGGGAGAGGGGTGGTGGTGGGCGCCCCGGTGGGAGTCGACGCTGTGGTTGGAGCGGTCGAGGGGGTCACCGAGGTGGTGCTGCTGGGGGCCAGAGTGGTCGAGGGAGTGGTGCGTGCCGTGGGCGTAGGGGTGGCCGTGGTGGTGTCTCCGGGAGTCGCAGTGGTTCCTGGGGCTGGGCTTGTGGTGGCTCCCGCGGTGGGAGTGGACGCTGTGGGTCCAGCCGTGGACGGGGCCGCAGAGCTGGTGCTCGGTGGCAGAGTGGTTGCGAGAGTGGTCCCCAGGGTGGACACGGTGGTGGCGGGCGCGGAGACCTCCGTGGTGGGAGAGGACGCTGTGGTGGGAGCCGTGGAACGGGCCGTGGTCGTCGGTGCGGTGCTGGGGGCCAGAGTGGTCGGGGCAGTGGTGCCTGGCGTGGGCGTGGTGGTGCCAGGGGTGCTGGGCTGCCCGGTGGAGGTCGACGCGGCCGTGTCAGCGGTGGAAATGGTGACGGAGGTGGTGCTGGGTGGCAGGGTGGTCGAGGGAGTGGTCTGCGGGGTGGGCGTGGCGGGGAGAGGGGTGGTGGTGGGCGCCCCGGTGGGAGTCGACGCTGTGGTTGGAGCGGTCGAGGGGGTCACCGAGGTGGTGCTGCTGGGGGCCAGAGTGGTCGAGGGAGTGGTGCGTGCCGTGGGCGTAGGGGTGGCCGTGGTGGTGTCTCCGGGAGTCGCAGTGGTTCCTGGGGCTGGGCTTGTGGTGGCTCCCGCGGTGGGAGTGGACGCTGTGGGTCCAGCCGTGGACGGGGCCGCAGAGCTGGTGCTCGGTGGCAGAGTGGTTGCGAGAGTGGTCCCCAGGGTGGACACGGTGGTGGCGGGCGCGGAGACCTCCGTGGTGGGAGAGGACGCTGTGGTGGGAGCCGTGGAACGGGCCGTGGTCGTCGGTGCGGTGCTGGGGGCCAGAGTGGTCGGGGCAGTGGTGCCTGGCGTGGGCGTGGTGGTGCCAGGGGTGCTGGGCTGCCCGGTGGAGGTCGACGCGGCCGTGTCAGCGGTGGAAATGGTGACGGAGGTGGTGCTGGGTGGCAGGGTGGTCGAGGGAGTGGTCTGCGGGGTGGGCGTGGCGGGGAGAGGGGTGGTGGTGGGCGCCCCGGTGGGAGTCGACGCTGTGGTTGGAGCGGTCGAGGGGGTCACCGAGGTGGTGCTGCTGGGGGCCAGAGTGGTCGAGGGAGTGGTGCGTGCCGTGGGCGTAGGGGTGGCCGTGGTGGTGTCTCCGGGAGTCGCAGTGGTTCCTGGGGCTGGGCTTGTGGTGGCTCCCGCGGTGGGAGTGGACGCTGTGGGTCCAGCCGTGGACGGGGCCGCAGAGCTGGTGCTCGGTGGCAGAGTGGTTGCGAGAGTGGTCCCCAGGGTGGACACGGTGGTGGCGGGCGCGGAGACCTCCGTGGTGGGAGAGGACGCTGTGGTGGGAGCCGTGGAACGGGCCGTGGTCGTCGGTGCGGTGCTGGGGGCCAGAGTGGTCGGGGCAGTGGTGCCTGGCGTGGGCGTGGTGGTGCCAGGGTTGCTGGGCTGCCCGGTGGAGGTCGACGCGGCCGTGTCAGCGGTGGAAATGGTGACGGAGGTGGTGCTGGGTGGCAGGGTGGTCGAGGGAGTGGTCTGCGGGGTGGGCGTGGCGGGGAGAGGGGTGGTGGTGGGCGCCCCGGTGGGAGTCGACGCTGTGGTTGGAGCGGTCGAGGGGGTCACCGAGGTGGTGCTGCTGGGGGCCAGAGTGGTCGAGGGAGTGGTGCGTGCCGTGGGCGTAGGGGTGGCCGTGGTGGTGTCTCCGGGAGTCGCAGTGGTTCCTGGGGCTGGGCTTGTGGTGGCTCCCGCGGTGGTGGGAGTGGACGCTGTGGGTCCAGCCGTGGACGGGGCCGCAGAGCTGGTGCTCGGTGGCAGAGTGGTTGCGAGAGTGGTCCCCAGGGTGGACACGGTGGTGGCGGGCGCGGAGACCTCCGTGGTGGGAGAGGACGCTGTGGTGGGAGCCGTGGAACGGGCCGTGGTCGTCGGTGCGGTGCTGGGGGCCAGAGTGGTCGGGGCAGTGGTGCCTGGCGTGGGCGTGGTGGTGCCAGGGGTGCTGGGCTGCCCGGTGGAGGTCGACGCGGCCGTGTCAGCGGTGGAAATGGTGACGGAGGTGGTGCTGGGTGGCAGGGTGGTCGAGGGAGTGGTCTGCGGGGTGGGCGTGGCGGGGAGAGGGGTGGTGGTGGGCGCCCCGGTGGGAGTCGACGCTGTGGTTGGAGCGGTCGAGGGGGTCACCGAGGTGGTGCTGCTGGGGGCCAGAGTGGTCGAGGGAGTGGTGCGTGCCGTGGGCGTAGGGGTGGCCGTGGTGGTGTCTCCGGGAGTCGCAGTGGTTCCTGGGGCTGGGCTTGTGGTGGCTCCCGCGGTGGGAGTGGACGCTGTGGGTCCAGCCGTGGACGGGGCCGCAGAGCTGGTGCTCGGTGGCAGAGTGGTTGCGAGAGTGGTCCCCAGGGTGGACACGGTGGTGGCGGGCGCGGAGACCTCCGTGGTGGGAGAGGACGCTGTGGTGGGAGCCGTGGAACGGGCCGTGGTCGTCGGTGCGGTGCTGGGGGCCAGAGTGGTCGGGGCAGTGGTGCCTGGTGTGGGCGTGGTGGTGCCAGGGGTGCTGGGCTGCCCGGTGGAGGTCGACGCGGCCGTGTCAGCGGTGGAAATGGTGACGGAGGTGGTGCTGGGTGGCAGGGTGGTCGAGGGAGTGGTCTGCGGGGTGGGCGTGGCGGGGAGAGGGGTGGTGGTGGGCGCCCCGGTGGGAGTCGACGCTGTGGTTGGAGCGGTCGAGGGGGTCACCGAGGTGGTGCTGCTGGGGGCCAGAGTGGTCGAGGGAGTGGTGCGTGCCGTGGGCGTAGGGGTGGCCGTGGTGGTGTCTCCGGGAGTCGCAGTGGTTCCTGGGGCTGGGCTTGTGGTGGCTCCCGCGGTGGTGGGAGTGGACGCTGTGGGTCCAGCCGTGGACGGGGCCGCAGAGCTGGTGCTCGGTGGCAGAGTGGTTGCGAGAGTGGTCCCCAGGGTGGACACGGTGGTGGCGGGCGCGGAGACCTCCGTGGTGGGAGAGGACGCTGTGGTGGGAGCCGTGGAACGGGCCGTGGTCGTCGGTGCGGTGCTGGGGGCCAGAGTGGTCGGGGCAGTGGTGCCTGGCGTGGGCGTGGTGGTGCCAGGGGTGCTGGGCTGCCCGGTGGAGGTCGACGCGGCCGTGTCAGCGGTGGAAATGGTGACGGAGGTGGTGCTGGGTGGCAGGGTGGTCGAGGGAGTGGTCTGCGGGGTGGGCGTGGCGGGGAGAGGGGTGGTGGTGGGCGCCCCGGTGGGAGTCGACGCTGTGGTTGGAGCGGTCGAGGGGGTCACCGAGGTGGTGCTGCTGGGGGCCAGAGTGGTCGAGGGAGTGGTGCGTGCCGTGGGCGTAGGGGTGGCCGTGGTGGTGTCTCCGGGAGTCGCAGTGGTTCCTGGGGCTGGGCTTGTGGTGGCTCCCGCGGTGGGAGTGGACGCTGTGGGTCCAGCCGTGGACGGGGCCGCAGAGCTGGTGCTCGGTGGCAGAGTGGTTGCGAGAGTGGTCCCCAGGGTGGACACGGTGGTGGCGGGCGCGGAGACCTCCGTGGTGGGAGAGGACGCTGTGGTGGGAGCCGTGGAACGGGCCGTGGTCGTCGGTGCGGTGCTGGGGGCCAGAGTGGTCGGGGCAGTGGTGCCTGGCGTGGGCGTGGTGGTGCCAGGGGTGCTGGGCTGCCCGGTGGAGGTCGACGCGGCCGTGTCAGCGGTGGAAATGGTGACGGAGGTGGTGCTGGGTGGCAGGGTGGTCGAGGGAGTGGTCTGCGGGGTGGGCGTGGCGGGGAGAGGGGTGGTGGTGGGCGCCCCGGTGGGAGTCGACGCTGTGGTTGGAGCGGTCGAGGGGGTCACCGAGGTGGTGCTGCTGGGGGCCAGAGTGGTCGAGGGAGTGGTGCGTGCCGTGGGCGTAGGGGTGGCCGTGGTGGTGTCTCCGGGAGTCGCAGTGGTTCCTGGGGCTGGGCTTGTGGTGGCTCCCGCGGTGGGAGTGGACGCTGTGGGTCCAGCCGTGGACGGGGCCGCAGAGCTGGTGCTCGGTGGCAGAGTGGTTGCGAGAGTGGTCCCCAGGGTGGACACGGTGGTGGCGGGCGCGGAGACCTCCGTGGTGGGAGAGGACGCTGTGGTGGGAGCCGTGGAACGGGCCGTGGTCGTCGGTGCGGTGCTGGGGGCCAGAGTGGTCGGGGCAGTGGTGCCTGGCGTGGGCGTGGTGGTGCCAGGGGTGCTGGGCTGCCCGGTGGAGGTCGACGCGGCCGTGTCAGCGGTGGAAATGGTGACGGAGGTGGTGCTGGGTGGCAGGGTGGTCGAGGGAGTGGTCTGCGGGGTGGGCGTGGCGGGGAGAGGGGTGGTGGTGGGCGCCCCGGTGGGAGTCGACGCTGTCGTTGGAGCGGTCGAGGGGGTCACCGAGGTGGTGCTGCTGGGGGCCAGAGTGGTCGAGGGAGTGGTGCGTGCCGTGGGCGTAGGGGTGGCCGTGGTGGTGTCTCCGGGAGTCGCAGTGGTTCCTGGGGCTGGGCTTGTGGTGGCTCCCGCGGTGGGAGTGGACGCTGTGGGTCCAGCCGTGGACGGGGCCGCAGAGCTGGTGCTCGGTGGCAGAGTGGTTGCGAGAGTGGTCCCCAGGGTGGACACGGTGGTGGCGGGCGCGGAGACCTCCGTGGTGGGAGAGGACGCTGTGGTGGGAGCCGTGGAACGGGCCGTGGTCGTCGGTGCGGTGCTGGGGGCCAGAGTGGTCGGGGCAGTGGTGCCTGGCGTGGGCGTGGTGGTGCCAGGGGTGCTGGGCTGCCCGGTGGAGGTCGACGCGGCCGTGTCAGCGGTGGAAATGGTGACGGAGGTGGTGCTGGGTGGCAGGGTGGTCGAGGGAGTGGTCTGCGGGGTGGGCGTGGCGGGGAGAGGGGTGGTGGTGGGCGCCCCGGTGGGAGTCGACGCTGTGGTTGGAGCGGTCGAGGGGGTCACCGAGGTGGTGCTGCTGGGGGCCAGAGTGGTCGAGGGAGTGGTGCGTGCCGTGGGCGTAGGGGTGGCCGTGGTGGTGTCTCCGGGAGTCGCAGTGGTTCCTGGGGCTGGGCTTGTGGTGGCTCCCGCGGTGGGAGTGGACGCTGTGGGTCCAGCCGTGGACGGGGCCGCAGAGCTGGTGCTCGGTGGCAGAGTGGTTGCGAGAGTGGTCCCCAGGGTGGACACGGTGGTGGCGGGCGCGGAGACCTCCGTGGTGGGAGAGGACGCTGTGGTGGGAGCCGTGGAACGGGCCGTGGTCGTCGGTGCGGTGCTGGGGGCCAGAGTGGTCGGGGCAGTGGTGCCTGGCGTGGGCGTGGTGGTGCCAGGGGTGCTGGGCTGCCCGGTGGAGGTCGACGCGGCCGTGTCAGCGGTGGAAATGGTGACGGAGGTGGTGCTGGGTGGCAGGGTGGTCGAGGGAGTGGTCTGCGGGGTGGGCGTGGCGGGGAGAGGGGTGGTGGTGGGCGCCCCGGTGGGAGTCGACGCTGTGGTTGGAGCGGTCGAGGGGGTCACCGAGGTGGTGCTGCTGGGGGCCAGAGTGGTCGAGGGAGTGGTGCGTGCCGTGGGCGTAGGGGTGGCCGTGGTGGTGTCTCCGGGAGTCGCAGTGGTTCCTGGGGCTGGGCTTGTGGTGGCTCCCGCGGTGGGAGTGGACGCTGTGGGTCCAGCCGTGGACGGGGCCGCAGAGCTGGTGCTCGGTGGCAGAGTGGTTGCGAGAGTGGTCCCCAGGGTGGACACGGTGGTGGCGGGCGCGGAGACCTCCGTGGTGGGAGAGGACGCTGTGGTGGGAGCCGTGGAATGGGCCGTGGTCGTCGGTGCGGTGCTGGGGGCCAGAGTGGTCGGGGCAGTGGTGCCTGGCGTGGGCGTGGTGGTGCCAGGGGTGCTGGGCTGCCCGGTGGAGGTCGACGCGGCCGTGTCAGCGGTGGAAATGGTGACGGAGGTGGTGCTGGGTGGCAGGGTGGTCGAGGGAGTGGTCTGCGGGGTGGGCGTGGCGGGGAGAGGGGTGGTGGTGGGCGCCCCGGTGGGAGTCGACGCTGTCGTTGGAGCGGTCGAGGGGGTCACCGAGGTGGTGCTGCTGGGGGCCAGAGTGGTCGAGGGAGTGGTGCGTGCCGTGGGCGTAGGGGTGGCCGTGGTGGTGTCTCCGGGAGTCGCAGTGGTTCCTGGGGCTGGGCTTGTGGTGGCTCCCGCGGTGGGAGTGGACGCTGTGGGTCCAGCCGTGGACGGGGCCGCAGAGCTGGTGCTCGGTGGCAGAGTGGTTGCGAGAGTGGTCCCCAGGGTGGACACGGTGGTGGCGGGCGCGGAGACCTCCGTGGTGGGAGAGGACGCTGTGGTGGGAGCCGTGGAACGGGCCGTGGTCGTCGGTGCGGTGCTGGGGGCCAGAGTGGTCGGGGCAGTGGTGCCTGGCGTGGGCGTGGTGGTGCCAGGGGTGCTGGGCTGCCCGGTGGAGGTCGACGCGGCCGTGTCAGCGGTGGAAATGGTGACGGAGGTGGTGCTGGGTGGCAGGGTGGTCGAGGGAGTGGTCTGCGGGGTGGGCGTGGCGGGGAGAGGGGTGGTGGTGGGCGCCCCGGTGGGAGTCGACGCTGTGGTTGGAGCGGTCGAGGGGGTCACCGAGGTGGTGCTGCTGGGGGCCAGAGTGGTCGAGGGAGTGGTGCGTGCCGTGGGCGTAGGGGTGGCCGTGGTGGTGTCTCCGGGAGTCGCAGTGGTTCCTGGGGCTGGGCTTGTGGTGGCTCCCGCGGTGGGAGTGGACGCTGTGGGTCCAGCCGTGGACGGGGCCGCAGAGCTGGTGCTCGGTGGCAGAGTGGTTGCGAGAGTGGTCCCCAGGGTGGACACGGTGGTGGCGGGCGCGGAGACCTCCGTGGTGGGAGAGGACGCTGTGGTGGGAGCCGTGGAACGGGCCGTGGTCGTCGGTGCGGTGCTGGGGGCCAGAGTGGTCGGGGCAGTGGTGCCTGGCGTGGGCGTGGTGGTGCCAGGGGTGCTGGGCTGCCCGGTGGAGGTCGACGCGGCCGTGTCAGCGGTGGAAATGGTGACGGAGGTGGTGCTGGGTGGCAGGGTGGTCGAGGGAGTGGTCTGCGGGGTGGGCGTGGCGGGGAGAGGGGTGGTGGTGGGCGCCCCGGTGGGAGTCGACGCTGTGGTTGGAGCGGTCGAGGGGGTCACCGAGGTGGTGCTGCTGGGGGCCAGAGTGGTCGAGGGAGTGGTGCGTGCCGTGGGCGTAGGGGTGGCCGTGGTGGTGTCTCCGGGAGTCGCAGTGGTTCCTGGGGCTGGGCTTGTGGTGGCTCCCGCGGTGGGAGTGGACGCTGTGGGTCCAGCCGTGGACGGGGCCGCAGAGCTGGTGCTCGGTGGCAGAGTGGTTGCGAGAGTGGTCCCCAGGGTGGACACAGTGGTGGCGGGCGCGGAGACCTCCGTGGTGGGAGAGGACGCTGTGGTGGGAGCCGTGGAACGGGCCGTGGTCGTCGGTGCGGTGCTGGGGGCCAGAGTGGTCGGGGCAGTGGTGCCTGGCGTGGGCGTGGTGGTGCCAGGGGTGCTGGGCTGCCCGGTGGAGGTCGACGCGGCCGTGTCAGCGGTGGAAATGGTGACGGAGGTGGTGCTGGGTGGCAGGGTGGTCGAGGGAGTGGTCTGCGGGGTGGGCGTGGCGGGGAGAGGGGTGGTGGTGGGCGCCCCGGTGGGAGTCGACGCTGTGGTTGGAGCGGTCGAGGGGGTCACCGAGGTGGTGCTGCTGGGGGCCAGAGTGGTCGAGGGAGTGGTGCGTGCCGTGGGCGTAGGGGTGGCCGTGGTGGTGTCTCCGGGAGTCGCAGTGGTTCCTGGGGCTGGGCTTGTGGTGGCTCCCGCGGTGGGAGTGGACGCTGTGGGTCCAGCCGTGGACGGGGCCGCAGAGCTGGTGCTCGGTGGCAGAGTGGTTGCGAGAGTGGTCCCCAGGGTGGACACGGTGGTGGCGGGCGCGGAGACCTCCGTGGTGGGAGAGGACGCTGTGGTGGGAGCCGTGGAACGGGCCGTGGTCGTCGGTGCGGTGCTGGGGGCCAGAGTGGTCGGGGCAGTGGTGCCTGGCGTGGGCGTGGTGGTGCCAGGGGTGCTGGGCTGCCCGGTGGAGGTCGACGCGGCCGTGTCAGCGGTGGAAATCGTGACGGAGGTGGTGCTGGGTGGCAGGGTGGTCGAGGGAGTGGTCTGCGGGGTGGGCGTGGCGGGGAGAGGGGTGGTGGTGGGCGCCCCGGTGGGAGTCGACGCTGTGGTTGGAGCGGTCGAGGGGGTCACCGAGGTGGTGCTGCTGGGGGCCAGAGTGGTCGAGGGAGTGGTGCGTGCCGTGGGCGTAGGGGTGGCCGTGGTGGTGTCTCCGGGAGTCGCAGTGGTTCCTGGGGCTGGGCTTGTGGTGGCTCCCGCGGTGGGAGTGGACGCTGTGGGTCCAGCCGTGGACGGGGCCGCAGAGCTGGTGCTCGGTGGCAGAGTGGTTGCGAGAGTGGTCCCCAGGGTGGACACGGTGGTGGCGGGCGCGGAGACCTCCGTGGTGGGAGAGGACGCTGTGGTGGGAGCCGTGGAACGGGCCGTGGTCGTCGGTGCGGTGCTGGGGGCCAGAGTGGTCGGGGCAGTGGTGCCTGGCGTGGGCGTGGTGGTGCCAGGGGTGCTGGGCTGCCCGGTGGAGGTCGACGCGGCCGTGTCAGCGGTGGAAATGGTGACGGAGGTGGTGCTGGGTGGCAGGGTGGTCGAGGGAGTGGTCTGCGGGGTGGGCGTGGCGGGGAGAGGGGTGGTGGTGGGCGCCCCGGTGGGAGTCGACGCTGTGGTTGGAGCGGTCGAGGGGGTCACCGAGGTGGTGCTGCTGGGGGCCAGAGTGGTCGAGGGAGTGGTGCGTGCCGTGGGCGTAGGGGTGGCCGTGGTGGTGTCTCCGGGAGTCGCAGTGGTTCCTGGGGCTGGGCTTGTGGTGGCTCCCGCGGTGGGAGTGGACGCTGTGGGTCCAGCCGTGGACGGGGCCGCAGAGCTGGTGCTCGGTGGCAGAGTGGTTGCGAGAGTGGTCCCCAGGGTGGACACGGTGGTGGCGGGAGCGGAGACCTCCGTGGTGGGAGAGGACGCTGTGGTGGGAGCCGTGGAACGGGCCGTGGTCGTCGGTGCGGTGCTGGGGGCCAGAGTGGTCGGGGCAGTGGTGCCTGGCGTGGGCGTGGTGGTGCCAGGGGTGCTGGGCTGCCCGGTGGAGGTCGACGCGGCCGTGTCAGCGGTGGAAATGGTGACGGAGGTGGTGCTGGGTGGCAGGGTGGTCGAGGGAGTGGTCTGCGGGGTGGGCGTGGCGGGGAGAGGGGTGGTGGTGGGCGCCCCGGTGGGAGTCGACGCTGTGGTTGGAGCGGTCGAGGGGGTCACCGAGGTGGTGCTGCTGGGGGCCAGAGTGGTCGAGGGAGTGGTGCGTGCCGTGGGCGTAGGGGTGGCCGTGGTGGTGTCTCCGGGAGTCGCAGTGGTTCCTGGGGCTGGGCTTGTGGTGGCTCCCGCGGTGGGAGTGGACGCTGTGGGTCCAGCCGTGGACGGGGCCGCAGAGCTGGTGCTCGGTGGCAGAGTGGTTGCGAGAGTGGTCCCCAGGGTGGACACGGTGGTGGCGGGCGCGGAGACCTCCGTGGTGGGAGAGGACGCTGTGGTGGGAGCCGTGGAACGGGCCGTGGTCGTCGGTGCGGTGCTGGGGGCCAGAGTGGTCGGGGCAGTGGTGCCTGGCGTGGGCGTGGTGGTGCCAGGGGTGCTGGGCTGCCCGGTGGAGGTCGACGCGGCCGTGTCAGCGGTGGAAATGGTGACGGAGGTGGTGCTGGGTGGCAGGGTGGTCGAGGGAGTGGTCTGCGGGGTGGGCGTGGCGGGGAGAGGGGTGGTGGTGGGCGCCCCGGTGGGAGTCGACGCTGTGGTTGGAGCGGTCGAGGGGGTCACCGAGGTGGTGCTGCTGGGGGCCAGAGTGGTCGAGGGAGTGGTGCGTGCCGTGGGCGTAGGGGTGGCCGTGGTGGTGTCTCCGGGAGTCGCAGTGGTTCCTGGGGCTGGGCTTGTGGTGGCTCCCGCGGTGGGAGTGGACGCTGTGGGTCCAGCCGTGGACGGGGCCGCAGAGCTGGTGCTCGGTGGCAGAGTGGTTGCGAGAGTGGTCCCCAGGGTGGACACGGTGGTGGCGGGCGCGGAGACCTCCGTGGTGGGAGAGGACGCTGTGGTGGGAGCCGTGGAACGGGCCGTGGTCGTCGGTGCGGTGCTGGGGGCCAGAGTGGTCGGGGCAGTGGTGCCTGGCGTGGGCGTGGTGGTGCCAGGGGTGCTGGGCTGCCCGGTGGAGGTCGACGCGGCCGTGTCAGCGGTGGAAATGGTGACGGAGGTGGTGCTGGGTGGCAGGGTGGTCGAGGGAGTGGTCTGCGGGGTGGGCGTGGCGGGGAGAGGGGTGGTGGTGGGCGCCCCGGTGGGAGTCGACGCTGTCGTTGGAGCGGTCGAGGGGGTCACCGAGGTGGTGCTGCTGGGGGCCAGAGTGGTCGAGGGAGTGGTGCGTGCCGTGGGCGTAGGGGTGGCCGTGGTGGTGTCTCCGGGAGTCGCAGTGGTTCCTGGGGCTGGGCTTGTGGTGGCTCCCGCGGTGGGAGTGGACGCTGTGGGTCCAGCCGTGGACGGGGCCGCAGAGCTGGTGCTCGGTGGCAGAGTGGTTGCGAGAGTGGTCCCCAGGGTGGACACGGTGGTGGCGGGCGCGGAGACCTCCGTGGTGGGAGAGGACGCTGTGGTGGGAGCCGTGGAACGGGCCGTGGTCGTCGGTGCGGTGCTGGGGGCCAGAGTGGTCGGGGCAGTGGTGCCTGGCGTGGGCGTGGTGGTGCCAGGGGTGCTGGGCTGCCCGGTGGAGGTCGACGCGGCCGTGTCAGCGGTGGAAATGGTGACGGAGGTGGTGCTGGGTGGCAGGGTGGTCGAGGGAGTGGTCTGCGGGGTGGGCGTGGCGGGGAGAGGGGTGGTGGTGGGCGCCCCGGTGGGAGTCGACGCTGTGGTTGGAGCGGTTGAGGGGGTCACCGAGGTGGTGCTGCTGGGGGCCAGAGTGGTCGAGGGAGTGGTGCGTGCCGTGGGCGTAGGGGTGGCCGTGGTGGTGTCTCCGGGAGTCGCAGTGGTTCCTGGGGCTGGGCTTGTGGTGGCTCCCGCGGTGGGAGTGGACGCTGTGGGTCCAGCCGTGGACGGGGCCGCAGAGCTGGTGCTCGGTGGCAGAGTGGTTGCGAGAGTGGTCCCCAGGGTGGACACGGTGGTGGCGGGCGCGGAGACCTCCGTGGTGGGAGAGGACGCTGTGGTGGGAGCCGTGGAACGGGCCGTGGTCGTCGGTGCGGTGCTGGGGGCCAGAGTGGTCGGGGCAGTGGTGCCTGGCGTGGGCGTGGTGGTGCCAGGGGTGCTGGGCTGCCCGGTGGAGGTCGACGCGGCCGTGTCAGCGGTGGAAATGGTGACGGAGGTGGTGCTGGGTGGCAGGGTGGTCGAGGGAGTGGTCTGCGGGGTGGGCGTGGCGGGGAGAGGGGTGGTGGTGGGCGCCCCGGTGGGAGTCGACGCTGTGGTTGGAGCGGTCGAGGGGGTCACCGAGGTGGTGCTGCTGGGGGCCAGAGTGGTCGAGGGAGTGGTGCGTGCCGTGGGCGTAGGGGTGGCCGTGGTGGTGTCTCCGGGAGTCGCAGTGGTTCCTGGGGCTGGGCTTGTGGTGGCTCCCGCGGTGGGAGTGGACGCTGTGGGTCCAGCCGTGGACGGGGCCGCAGAGCTGGTGCTCGGTGGCAGAGTGGTTGCGAGAGTGGTCCCCAGGGTGGACACGGTGGTGGCGGGCGCGGAGACCTCCGTGGTGGGAGAGGACGCTGTGGTGGGAGCCGTGGAATGGGCCGTGGTCGTCGGTGCGGTGCTGGGGGCCAGAGTGGTCGGGGCAGTGGTGCCTGGCGTGGGCGTGGTGGTGCCAGGGGTGCTGGGCTGCCCGGTGGAGGTCGACGCGGCCGTGTCAGCGGTGGAAATGGTGACGGAGGTGGTGCTGGGTGGCAGGGTGGTCGAGGGAGTGGTCTGCGGGGTGGGCGTGGCGGGGAGAGGGGTGGTGGTGGGCGCCCCGGTGGGAGTCGACGCTGTGGTTGGAGCGGTCGAGGGGGTCACCGAGGTGGTGCTGCTGGGGGCCAGAGTGGTCGAGGGAGTGGTGCGTGCCGTGGGCGTAGGGGTGGCCGTGGTGGTGTCTCCGGGAGTCGCAGTGGTTCCTGGGGCTGGGCTTGTGGTGGCTCCCGCGGTGGGAGTGGACGCTGTGGGTCCAGCCGTGGACGGGGCCGCAGAGCTGGTGCTCGGTGGCAGAGTGGTTGCGAGAGTGGTCCCCAGGGTGGACACGGTGGTGGCGGGCGCGGAGACCTCCGTGGTGGGAGAGGACGCTGTGGTGGGAGCCGTGGAACGGGCCGTGGTCGTCGGTGCGGTGCTGGGGGCCAGAGTGGTCGGGGCAGTGGTGCCTGGCGTGGGCGTGGTGGTGCCAGGGGTGCTGGCTGCCCGGTGGAGGTCGACGCGGCCGTGTCAGCGGTGGAAATGGTGACGGAGGTGGTGCTGGGTGGCAGGGTGGTCGAGGGAGTGGTCTGCGGGGTGGGCGTGGCGGGGAGAGGGGTGGTGGTGGGCGCCCCGGTGGGAGTCGACGCTGTGGTTGGAGCGGTCGAGGGGGTCACCGAGGTGGTGCTGCTGGGGGCCAGAGTGGTCGAGGGAGTGGTGCGTGCCGTGGGCGTAGGGGTGGCCGTGGTGGTGTCTCCGGGAGTCGCAGTGGTTCCTGGGGCTGGGCTTGTGGTGGCTCCCGCGGTGGGAGTGGACGCTGTGGGTCCAGCCGTGGACGGGGCCGCAGAGCTGGTGCTCGGTGGCAGAGTGGTTGCGAGAGTGGTCCCCAGGGTGGACACGGTGGTGGCGGGCGCGGAGACCTCCGTGGTGGGAGAGGACGCTGTGGTGGGAGCCGTGGAACGGGCCGTGGTCGTCGGTGCGGTGCTGGGGGCCAGAGTGGTCGGGGCAGTGGTGCCTGGCGTGGGCGTGGTGGTGCCAGGGGTGCTGGGCTGCCCGGTGGAGGTCGACGCGGCCGTGTCAGCGGTGGAAATGGTGACGGAGGTGGTGCTGGGTGGCAGGGTGGTCGAGGGAGTGGTCTGCGGGGTGGGCGTGGCGGGGAGAGGGGTGGTGGTGGGCGCCCCGGTGGGAGTCGACGCTGTGGTTGGAGCGGTCGAGGGGGTCACCGAGGTGGTGCTGCTGGGGGCCAGAGTGGTCGAGGGAGTGGTGCGTGCCGTGGGCGTAGGGGTGGCCGTGGTGGTGTCTCCGGGAGTCGCAGTGGTTCCTGGGGCTGGGCTTGTGGTGGCTCCCGCGGTGGGAGTGGACGCTGTGGGTCCAGCCGTGGACGGGGCCGCAGAGCTGGTGCTCGGTGGCAGAGTGGTTGCGAGAGTGGTCCCCAGGGTGGACACGGTGGTGGCGGGCGCGGAGACCTCCGTGGTGGGAGAGGACGCTGTGGTGGGAGCCGTGGAACGGGCCGTGGTCGTCGGTGCGGTGCTGGGGGCCAGAGTGGTCGGGGCAGTGGTGCCTGGCGTGGGCGTGGTGGTGCCAGGGGTGCTGGGCTGCCCGGTGGAGGTCGACGCGGCCGTGTCAGCGGTGGAAATGGTGACGGAGGTGGTGCTGGGTGGCAGGGTGGTCGAGGGAGTGGTCTGCGGGGTGGGCGTGGCGGGGAGAGGGGTGGTGGTGGGCGCCCCGGTGGGAGTCGACGCTGTGGTTGGAGCGGTCGAGGGGGTCACCGAGGTGGTGCTGCTGGGGGCCAGAGTGGTCGAGGGAGTGGTGCGTGCCGTGGGCGTAGGGGTGGCCGTGGTGGTGTCTCCGGGAGTCGCAGTGGTTCCTGGGGCTGGGCTTGTGGTGGCTCCCGCGGTGGGAGTGGACGCTGTGGGTCCAGCCGTGGACGGGGCCGCAGAGCTGGTGCTCGGTGGCAGAGTGGTTGCGAGAGTGGTCCCCAGGGTGGACACGGTGGTGGCGGGCGCGGAGACCTCCGTGGTGGGAGAGGACGCTGTGGTGGGAGCCGTGGAACGGGCCGTGGTCGTCGGTGCGGTGCTGGGGGCCAGAGTGGTCGGGGCAGTGGTGCCTGGCGTGGGCGTGGTGGTGCCAGGGGTGCTGGGCTGCCCGGTGGAGGTCGACGCGGCCGTGTCAGCGGTGGAAATCGTGACGGAGGTGGTGCTGGGTGGCAGGGTGGTCGAGGGAGTGGTCTGCGGGGTGGGCGTGGCGGGGAGAGGGGTGGTGGTGGGCGCCCCGGTGGGAGTCGACGCTGTGGTTGGAGCGGTCGAGGGGGTCACCGAGGTGGTGCTGCTGGGGGCCAGAGTGGTCGAGGGAGTGGTGCGTGCCGTGGGCGTAGGGGTGGCCGTGGTGGTGTCTCCGGGAGTCGCAGTGGTTCCTGGGGCTGGGCTTGTGGTGGCTCCCGCGGTGGGAGTGGACGCTGTGGGTCCAGCCGTGGACGGGGCCGCAGAGCTGGTGCTCGGTGGCAGAGTGGTTGCGAGAGTGGTCCCCAGGGTGGACACGGTGGTGGCGGGCGCGGAGACCTCCGTGGTGGGAGAGGACGCTGTGGTGGGAGCCGTGGAACGGGCCGTGGTCGTCGGTGCGGTGCTGGGGGCCAGAGTGGTCGGGGCAGTGGTGCCTGGCGTGGGCGTGGTGGTGCCAGGGGTGCTGGGCTGCCCGGTGGAGGTCGACGCGGCCGTGTCAGCGGTGGAAATGGTGACGGAGGTGGTGCTGGGTGGCAGGGTGGTCGAGGGAGTGGTCTGCGGGGTGGGCGTGGCGGGGAGAGGGGTGGTGGTGGGCGCCCCGGTGGGAGTCGACGCTGTGGTTGGAGCGGTCGAGGGGGTCACCGAGGTGGTGCTGCTGGGGGCCAGAGTGGTCGAGGGAGTGGTGCGTGCCGTGGGCGTAGGGGTGGCCGTGGTGGTGTCTCCGGGAGTCGCAGTGGTTCCTGGGGCTGGGCTTGTGGTGGCTCCCGCGGTGGGAGTGGACGCTGTGGGTCCAGCCGTGGACGGGGCCGCAGAGCTGGTGCTCGGTGGCAGAGTGGTTGCGAGAGTGGTCCCCAGGGTGGACACGGTGGTGGCGGGAGCGGAGACCTCCGTGGTGGGAGAGGACGCTGTGGTGGGAGCCGTGGAATGGGCCGTGGTCGTCGGTGCGGTGCTGGGGGCCAGAGTGGTCGGGGCAGTGGTGCCTGGCGTGGGCGTGGTGGTGCCAGGGGTGCTGGGCTGCCCGGTGGAGGTCGACGCGGCCGTGTCAGCGGTGGAAATGGTGACGGAGGTGGTGCTGGGTGGCAGGGTGGTCGAGGGAGTGGTCTGCGGGGTGGGCGTGGCGGGGAGAGGGGTGGTGGTGGGCGCCCCGGTGGGAGTCGACGCTGTGGTTGGAGCGGTCGAGGGGGTCACCGAGGTGGTGCTGCTGGGGGCCAGAGTGGTCGAGGGAGTGGTGCGTGCCGTGGGCGTAGGGGTGGCCGTGGTGGTGTCTCCGGGAGTCGCAGTGGTTCCTGGGGCTGGGCTTGTGGTGGCTCCCGCGGTGGGAGTGGACGCTGTGGGTCCAGCCGTGGACGGGGCCGCAGAGCTGGTGCTCGGTGGCAGAGTGGTTGCGAGAGTGGTCCCCAGGGTGGACACGGTGGTGGCGGGCGCGGAGACCTCCGTGGTGGGAGAGGACGCTGTGGTGGGAGCCGTGGAACGGGCCGTGGTCGTCGGTGCGGTGCTGGGGGCCAGAGTGGTCGGGGCAGTGGTGCCTGGCGTGGGCGTGGTGGTGCCAGGGGTGCTGGGCTGCCCGGTGGAGGTCGACGCGGCCGTGTCAGCGGTGGAAATGGTGACGGAGGTGGTGCTGGGTGGCAGGGTGGTCGAGGGAGTGGTCTGCGGGGTGGGCGTGGCGGGGAGAGGGGTGGTGGTGGGCGCCCCGGTGGGAGTCGACGCTGTGGTTGGAGCGGTCGAGGGGGTCACCGAGGTGGTGCTGCTGGGGGCCAGAGTGGTCGAGGGAGTGGTGCGTGCCGTGGGCGTAGGGGTGGCCGTGGTGGTGTCTCCGGGAGTCGCAGTGGTTCCTGGGGCTGGGCTTGTGGTGGCTCCCGCGGTGGGAGTGGACGCTGTGGGTCCAGCCGTGGACGGGGCCGCAGAGCTGGTGCTCGGTGGCAGAGTGGTTGCGAGAGTGGTCCCCAGGGTGGACACGGTGGTGGCGGGCGCGGAGACCTCCGTGGTGGGAGAGGACGCTGTGGTGGGAGCCGTGGAACGGGCCGTGGTCGTCGGTGCGGTGCTGGGGGCCAGAGTGGTCGGGGCAGTGGTGCCTGGCGTGGGCGTGGTGGTGCCAGGGGTGCTGGGCTGCCCGGTGGAGGTCGACGCGGCCGTGTCAGCGGTGGAAATGGTGACGGAGGTGGTGCTGGGTGGCAGGGTGGTCGAGGGAGTGGTCTGCGGGGTGGGCGTGGCGGGGAGAGGGGTGGTGGTGGGCGCCCCGGTGGGAGTCGACGCTGTGGTTGGAGCGGTCGAGGGGGTCACCGAGGTGGTGCTGCTGGGGGCCAGAGTGGTCGAGGGAGTGGTGCGTGCCGTGGGCGTAGGGGTGGCCGTGGTGGTGTCTCCGGGAGTCGCAGTGGTTCCTGGGGCTGGGCTTGTGGTGGCTCCCGCGGTGGGAGTGGACGCTGTGGGTCCAGCCGTGGACGGGGCCGCAGAGCTGGTGCTCGGTGGCAGAGTGGTTGCGAGAGTGGTCCCCAGGGTGGACACGGTGGTGGCGGGCGCGGAGACCTCCGTGGTGGGAGAGGACGCTGTGGTGGGAGCCGTGGAACGGGCCGTGGTCGTCGGTGCGGTGCTGGGGGCCAGAGTGGTCGGGCAGTGGTGCCTGGCGTGGGCGTGGTGGTGCCAGGGGTGCTGGGCTGCCCGGTGGAGGTCGACGCGGCCGTGTCAGCGGTGGAAATGGTGACGGAGGTGGTGCTGGGTGGCAGGGTGGTCGAGGGAGTGGTCTGCGGGGTGGGCGTGGCGGGGAGAGGGGTGGTGGTGGGCGCCCCGGTGGGAGTCGACGCTGTGGTTGGAGCGGTCGAGGGGGTCACCGAGGTGGTGCTGCTGGGGGCCAGAGTGGTCGAGGGAGTGGTGCGTGCCGTGGGCGTAGGGGTGGCCGTGGTGGTGTCTCCGGGAGTCGCAGTGGTTCCTGGGGCTGGGCTTGTGGTGGCTCCCGCGGTGGGAGTGGACGCTGTGGGTCCAGCCGTGGACGGGGCCGCAGAGCTGGTGCTCGGTGGCAGAGTGGTTGCGAGAGTGGTCCCCAGGGTGGACACGGTGGTGGCGGGCGCGGAGACCTCCGTGGTGGGAGAGGACGCTGTGGTGGGAGCCGTGGAACGGGCCGTGGTCGTCGGTGCGGTGCTGGGGGCCAGAGTGGTCGGGGCAGTGGTGCCTGGCGTGGGCGTGGTGGTGCCAGGGGTGCTGGGCTGCCCGGTGGAGGTCGACGCGGCCGTGTCAGCGGTGGAAATGGTGACGGAGGTGGTGCTGGGTGGCAGGGTGGTCGAGGGAGTGGTCTGCGGGGTGGGCGTGGCGGGGAGAGGGGTGGTGGTGGGCGCCCCGGTGGGAGTCGACGCTGTGGTTGGAGCGGTCGAGGGGGTCACCGAGGTGGTGCTGCTGGGGGCCAGAGTGGTCGAGGGAGTGGTGCGTGCCGTGGGCGTAGGGGTGGCCGTGGTGGTGTCTCCGGGAGTCGCAGTGGTTCCTGGGGCTGGGCTTGTGGTGGCTCCCGCGGTGGGAGTGGACGCTGTGGGTCCAGCCGTGGACGGGGCCGCAGAGCTGGTGCTCGGTGGCAGAGTGGTTGCGAGAGTGGTCCCCAGGGTGGACACGGTGGTGGCGGGCGCGGAGACCTCCGTGGTGGGAGAGGACGCTGTGGTGGGAGCCGTGGAACGGGCCGTGGTCGTCGGTGCGGTGCTGGGGGCCAGAGTGGTCGGGGCAGTGGTGCCTGGCGTGGGCGTGGTGGTGCCAGGGGTGCTGGGCTGCCCGGTGGAGGTCGACGCGGCCGTGTCAGCGGTGGAAATGGTGACGGAGGTGGTGCTGGGTGGCAGGGTGGTCGAGGGAGTGGTCTGCGGGGTGGGCGTGGCGGGGAGAGGGGTGGTGGTGGGCGCCCCGGTGGGAGTCGACGCTGTGGTTGGAGCGGTCGAGGGGGTCACCGAGGTGGTGCTGCTGGGGGCCAGAGTGGTCGAGGGAGTGGTGCGTGCCGTGGGCGTAGGGGTGGCCGTGGTGGTGTCTCCGGGAGTCGCAGTGGTTCCTGGGGCTGGGCTTGTGGTGGCTCCCGCGGTGGGAGTGGACGCTGTGGGTCCAGCCGTGGACGGGGCCGCAGAGCTGGTGCTCGGTGGCAGAGTGGTTGCGAGAGTGGTCCCCAGGGTGGACACGGTGGTGGCGGGCGCGGAGACCTCCGTGGTGGGAGAGGACGCTGTGGTGGGAGCCGTGGAACGGGCCGTGGTCGTCGGTGCGGTGCTGGGGGCCAGAGTGGTCGGGGCAGTGGTGCCTGGCGTGGGCGTGGTGGTGCCAGGGGTGCTGGGCTGCCCGGTGGAGGTCGACGCGGCCGTGTCAGCGGTGGAAATGGTGACGGAGGTGGTGCTGGGTGGCAGGGTGGTCGAGGGAGTGGTCTGCGGGGTGGGCGTGGCGGGGAGAGGGGTGGTGGTGGGCGCCCCGGTGGGAGTCGACGCTGTGGTTGGAGCGGTCGAGGGGGTCACCGAGGTGGTGCTGCTGGGGGCCAGAGTGGTCGAGGGAGTGGTGCGTGCCGTGGGCGTAGGGGTGGCCGTGGTGGTGTCTCCGGGAGTCGCAGTGGTTCCTGGGGCTGGGCTTGTGGTGGCTCCCGCGGTGGGAGTGGACGCTGTGGGTCCAGCCGTGGACGGGGCCGCAGAGCTGGTGCTCGGTGGCAGAGTGGTTGCGAGAGTGGTCCCCAGGGTGGACACGGTGGTGGCGGGCGCGGAGACCTCCGTGGTGGGAGAGGACGCTGTGGTGGGAGCCGTGGAACGGGCCGTGGTCGTCGGTGCGGTGCTGGGGGCCAGAGTGGTCGGGGCAGCGGTGCCTGGCGTGGGCGTGGTGGTGCCAGGGGTGCTGGGCTGCCCGGTGGAGGTCGACGCGGCCGTGTCAGCGGTGGAAATGGTGACGGAGGTGGTGCTGGGTGGCAGGGTGGTCGAGGGAGTGGTCTGCGGGGTGGGCGTGGCGGGGAGAGGGGTGGTGGTGGGCGCCCCGGTGGGAGTCGACGCTGTGGTTGGAGCGGTCGAGGGGGTCACCGAGGTGGTGCTGCTGGGGGCCAGAGTGGTCGAGGGAGTGGTGCGTGCCGTGGGCGTAGGGGTGGCCGTGGTGGTGTCTCCGGGAGTCGCAGTGGTTCCTGGGGCTGGGCTTGTGGTGGCTCCCGCGGTGGGAGTGGACGCTGTGGGTCCAGCCGTGGACGGGGCCGCAGAGCTGGTGCTCGGTGGCAGAGTGGTTGCGAGAGTGGTCCCCAGGTGGACACGGTGGTGGCGGGCGCGGAGACCTCCGTGGTGGGAGAGGACGCTGTGGTGGGAGCCGTGGAACGGGCCGTGGTCGTCGGTGCGGTGCTGGGGGCCAGAGTGGTCGGGGCAGTGGTGCCTGGCGTGGGCGTGGTGGTGCCAGGGGTGCTGGGCTGCCCGGTGGAGGTCGACGCGGCCGTGTCAGCGGTGGAAATGGTGACGGAGGTGGTGCTGGGTGGCAGGGTGGTCGAGGGAGTGGTCTGCGGGGTGGGCGTGGCGGGGAGAGGGGTGGTGGTGGGCGCCCCGGTGGGAGTCGACGCTGTGGTTGGAGCGGTCGAGGGGGTCACCGAGGTGGTGCTGCTGGGGGCCAGAGTGGTCGAGGGAGTGGTGCGTGCCGTGGGCGTAGGGGTGGCCGTGGTGGTGTCTCCGGGAGTCGCAGTGGTTCCTGGGGCTGGGCTTGTGGTGGCTCCCGCGGTGGGAGTGGACGCTGTGGGTCCAGCCGTGGACGGGGCCGCAGAGCTGGTGCTCGGTGGCAGAGTGGTTGCGAGAGTGGTCCCCAGGGTGGACACGGTGGTGGCGGGCGCGGAGACCTCCGTGGTGGGAGAGGACGCTGTGGTGGGAGCCGTGGAACGGGCCGTGGTCGTCGGTGCGGTGCTGGGGGCCAGAGTGGTCGGGGCAGTGGTGCCTGGCGTGGGCGTGGTGGTGCCAGGGGTGCTGGGCTGCCCGGTGGAGGTCGACGCGGCCGTGTCAGCGGTGGAAATGGTGACGGAGGTGGTGCTGGGTGGCAGGGTGGTCGAGGGAGTGGTCTGCGGGGTGGGCGTGGCGGGGAGAGGGGTGGTGGTGGGCGCCCCGGTGGGAGTCGACGCTGTGGTTGGAGCGGTCGAGGGGGTCACCGAGGTGGTGCTGCTGGGGGCCAGAGTGGTCGAGGGAGTGGTGCGTGCCGTGGGCGTAGGGGTGGCCGTGGTGGTGTCTCCGGGAGTCGCAGTGGTTCCTGGGGCTGGGCTTGTGGTGGCTCCCGCGGTGGGAGTGGACGCTGTGGGTCCAGCCGTGGACGGGGCCGCAGAGCTGGTGCTCGGTGGCAGAGTGGTTGCGAGAGTGGTCCCCAGGGTGGACACGGTGGTGGCGGGCGCGGAGACCTCCGTGGTGGGAGAGGACGCTGTGGTGGGAGCCGTGGAACGGGCCGTGGTCGTCGGTGCGGTGCTGGGGGCCAGAGTGGTCGGGGCAGCGGTGCCTGGCGTGGGCGTGGTGGTGCCAGGGGTGCTGGGCTGCCCGGTGGAGGTCGACGCGGCCGTGTCAGCGGTGGAAATGGTGACGGAGGTGGTGCTGGGTGGCAGGGTGGTCGAGGGAGTGGTCTGCGGGGTGGGCGTGGCGGGGAGAGGGGTGGTGGTGGGCGCCCCGGTGGGAGTCGACGCTGTGGTTGGAGCGGTCGAGGGGGTCACCGAGGTGGTGCTGCTGGGGGCCAGAGTGGTCGAGGGAGTGGTGCGTGCCGTGGGCGTAGGGGTGGCCGTGGTGGTGTCTCCGGGAGTCGCAGTGGTTCCTGGGGCTGGGCTTGTGGTGGCTCCCGCGGTGGGAGTGGACGCTGTGGGTCCAGCCGTGGACGGGGCCGCAGAGCTGGTGCTCGGTGGCAGAGTGGTTGCGAGAGTGGTCCCCAGGGTGGACACGGTGGTGGCGGGCGCGGAGACCTCCGTGGTGGGAGAGGACGCTGTGGTGGGAGCCGTGGAACGGGCCGTGGTCGTCGGTGCGGTGCTGGGGGCCAGAGTGGTCGGGGCAGTGGTGCCTGGCGTGGGCGTGGTGGTGCCAGGGGTGCTGGGCTGCCCGGTGGAGGTCGACGCGGCCGTGTCAGCGGTGGAAATGGTGACGGAGGTGGTGCTGGGTGGCAGGGTGGTCGAGGGAGTGGTCTGCGGGGTGGGCGTGGCGGGGAGAGGGGTGGTGGTGGGCGCCCCGGTGGGAGTCGACGCTGTGGTTGGAGCGGTCGAGGGGGTCACCGAGGTGGTGCTGCTGGGGGCCAGAGTGGTCGAGGGAGTGGTGCGTGCCGTGGGCGTAGGGGTGGCCGTGGTGGTGTCTCCGGGAGTCGCAGTGGTTCCTGGGGCTGGGCTTGTGGTGGCTCCCGCGGTGGGAGTGGACGCTGTGGGTCCAGCCGTGGACGGGGCCGCAGAGCTGGTGCTCGGTGGCAGAGTGGTTGCAAGAGTGGTCCCCAGGGTGGACACGGTGGTGGCGGGCGCGGAGACCTCCGTGGTGGGAGAGGACGCTGTGGTGGGAGCCGTGGAACGGGCCGTGGTCGTCGGTGCGGTGCTGGGGGCCAGAGTGGTCGGGGCAGTGGTGCCTGGCGTGGGCGTGGTGGTGCCAGGGGTGCTGGGCTGCCCGGTGGAGGTCGACGCGGCCGTGTCAGCGGTGGAAATGGTGACGGAGGTGGTGCTGGGTGGCAGGGTGGTCGAGGGAGTGGTCTGCGGGGTGGGCGTGGCGGGGAGAGGGGTGGTGGTGGGCGCCCCGGTGGGAGTCGACGCTGTGGTTGGAGCGGTCGAGGGGGTCACCGAGGTGGTGCTGCTGGGGGCCAGAGTGGTCGAGGGAGTGGTGCGTGCCGTGGGCGTAGGGGTGGCCGTGGTGGTGTCTCCGGGAGTCGCAGTGGTTCCTGGGGCTGGGCTTGTGGTGGCTCCTGCGGTGGGAGTGGACGCTGTGGGTCCAGCCGTGGACGGGGCCGCAGAGCTGGTGCTCGGTGGCAGAGTGGTTGCGAGAGTGGTCCCCAGGGTGGACACGGTGGTGGCGGGCGCGGAGACCTCCGTGGTGGGAGAGGACGCTGTGGTGGGAGCCGTGGAACGGGCCGTGGTCGTCGGTGCGGTGCTGGGGGCCAGAGTGGTCGGGGCAGTGGTGCCTGGCGTGGGCGTGGTGGTGCCAGGGGTGCTGGGCTGCCCGGTGGAGGTCGACGCGGCCGTGTCAGCGGTGGAAATGGTGACGGAGGTGGTGCTGGGTGGCAGGGTGGTCGAGGGAGTGGTCTGCGGGGTGGGCGTGGCGGGGAGAGGGGTGGTGGTGGGCGCCCCGGTGGGAGTCGACGCTGTGGTTGGAGCGGTCGAGGGGGTCACCGAGGTGGTGCTGCTGGGGGCCAGAGTGGTCGAGGGAGTGGTGCGTGCCGTGGGCGTAGGGGTGGCCGTGGTGGTGTCTCCGGGAGTCGCAGTGGTTCCTGGGGCTGGGCTTGTGGTGGCTCCCGCGGTGGGAGTGGACGCTGTGGGTCCAGCCGTGGACGGGGCCGCAGAGCTGGTGCTCGGTGGCAGAGTGGTTGCGAGAGTGGTCCCCAGGGTGGACACGGTGGTGGCGGGCGCGGAGACCTCCGTGGTGGGAGAGGACGCTGTGGTGGGAGCCGTGGAACGGGCCGTGGTCGTCGGTGCGGTGCTGGGGGCCAGAGTGGTCGGGGCAGTGGTGCCTGGCGTGGGCGTGGTGGTGCCAGGGGTGCTGGGCTGCCCGGTGGAGGTCGACGCGGCCGTGTCAGCGGTGGAAATGGTGACGGAGGTGGTGCTGGGTGGCAGGGTGGTCGAGGGAGTGGTCTGCGGGGTGGGCGTGGCGGGGAGAGGGGTGGTGGTGGGCGCCCCGGTGGGAGTCGACGCTGTGGTTGGAGCGGTCGAGGGGGTCACCGAGGTGGTGCTGCTGGGGGCCAGAGTGGTCGAGGGAGTGGTGCGTGCCGTGGGCGTAGGGGTGGCCGTGGTGGTGTCTCCGGGAGTCGCAGTGGTTCCTGGGGCTGGGCTTGTGGTGGCTCCCGCGGTGGGAGTGGACGCTGTGGGTCCAGCCGTGGACGGGGCCGCAGAGCTGGTGCTCGGTGGCAGAGTGGTTGCGAGAGTGGTCCCCAGGGTGGACACGGTGGTGGCGGGCGCGGAGACCTCCGTGGTGGGAGAGGACGCTGTGGTGGGAGCCGTGGAACGGGCCGTGGTCGTCGGTGCGGTGCTGGGGGCCAGAGTGGTCGGGGCAGTGGTGCCTGGCGTGGGCGTGGTGGTGCCAGGGGTGCTGGGCTGCCCGGTGGAGGTCGACGCGGCCGTGTCAGCGGTGGAAATGGTGACGGAGGTGGTGCTGGGTGGCAGGGTGGTCGAGGGAGTGGTCTGCGGGGTGGGCGTGGCGGGGAGAGGGGTGGTGGTGGGCGCCCCGGTGGGAGTCGACGCTGTGGTTGGAGCGGTCGAGGGGGTCACCGAGGTGGTGCTGCTGGGGGCCAGAGTGGTCGAGGGAGTGGTGCGTGCCGTGGGCGTAGGGGTGGCCGTGGTGGTGTCTCCGGGAGTCGCAGTGGTTCCTGGGGCTGGGCTTGTGGTGGCTCCCGCGGTGGGAATGGACGCTGTGGGTCCAGCCGTGGACGGGGCCGCAGAGCTGGTGCTCGGTGGCAGAGTGGTTGCGAGAGTGGTCCCCAGGGTGGACACGGTGGTGGCGGGCGCGGAGACCTCCGTGGTGGGAGAGGACGCTGTGGTGGGAGCCGTGGAACGGGCCGTGGTCGTCGGTGCGGTGCTGGGGGCCAGAGTGGTCGGGGCAGTGGTGCCTGGCGTGGGCGTGGTGGTGCCAGGGGTGCTGGGCTGCCCGGTGGAGGTCGACGCGGCCGTGTCAGCGGTGGAAATGGTGAAGGAGGTGGTGCTGGGTGGCAGGGTGGTCGAGGGAGTGGTCTGCGGGGTGGGCGTGGCGGGGAGAGGGGTGGTGGTGGGCGCCCCGGTGGGAGTCGACGCTGTGGTTGGAGCGGTCGAGGGGGTCACCGAGGTGGTGCTGCTGGGGGCCAGAGTGGTCGAGGGAGTGGTGCGTGCCGTGGGCGTAGGGGTGGCCGTGGTGGTGTCTCCGGGAGTCGCAGTGGTTCCTGGGGCTGGGCTTGTGGTGGCTCCCGCGGTGGGAGTGGACGCTGTGGGTCCAGCCGTGGACGGGGCCGCAGAGCTGGTGCTTGGTGGCAGAGTGGTTGCGAGAGTGGTCCCCAGGGTGGACACGGTGGTGGCGGGAGCGGAGACCTCCGTGGTGGGAGAGGACGCTGTGGTGGGAGCCGTGGAACGGGCCGTGGTCGTCGGTGCGGTGCTGGGGGCCAGAGTGGTCGGGGCAGTGGTGCCTGGCGTGGGCGTGGTGGTGCCAGGGGTGCTGGGCTGCCCGGTGGAGGTCGACGCGGCCGTGTCAGCGGTGGAAATGGTGACGGAGGTGGTGCTGGGTGGCAGGGTGGTCGAGGGAGTGGTCTGCGGGGTGGGCGTGGCGGGGAGAGGGGTGGTGGTGGGCGCCCCGGTGGGAGTCGACGCTGTGGTTGGAGCGGTCGAGGGGGTCACCGAGGTGGTGCTGCTGGGGGCCAGAGTGGTCGAGGGAGTGGTGCGTGCCGTGGGCGTAGGGGTGGCCGTGGTGGTGTCTCCGGGAGTCGCAGTGGTTCCTGGGGCTGGGCTTGTGGTGGCTCCCGCGGTGGGAGTGGACGCTGTGGGTCCAGCCGTGGACGGGGCCGCAGAGCTGGTGCTCGGTGGCAGAGTGGTTGCGAGAGTGGTCCCCAGGGTGGACACGGTGGTGGCGGGCGCGGAGACCTCCGTGGTGGGAGAGGACGCTGTGGTGGGAGCCGTGGAACGGGCCGTGGTCGTCGGTGCGGTGCTGGGGGCCAGAGTGGTCGGGGCAGCGGTGCCTGGCGTGGGCGTGGTGGTGCCAGGGGTGCTGGGCTGCCCGGTGGAGGTCGACGCGGCCGTGTCAGCGGTGGAAATGGTGACGGAGGTGGTGCTGGGTGGCAGGGTGGTCGAGGGAGTGGTCTGCGGGGTGGGCGTGGCGGGGAGAGGGGTGGTGGTGGGCGCCCCGGTGGGAGTCGACGCTGTGGTTGGAGCGGTCGAGGGGGTCACCGAGGTGGTGCTGCTGGGGGCCAGAGTGGTCGAGGGAGTGGTGCGTGCCGTGGGCGTAGGGGTGGCCGTGGTGGTGTCTCCGGGAGTCGCAGTGGTTCCTGGGGCTGGGCTTGTGGTGGCTCCCGCGGTGGGAGTGGACGCTGTGGGTCCAGCCGTGGACGGGGCCGCAGAGCTGGTGCTCGGTGGCAGAGTGGTTGCGAGAGTGGTCCCCAGGGTGGACACGGTGGTGGCGGGAGCGGAGACCTCCGTGGTGGGAGAGGACGCTGTGGTGGGAGCCGTGGAACGGGCCGTGGTCGTCGGTGCGGTGCTGGGGGCCAGAGTGGTCGGGGCAGCGGTGCCTGGCGTGGGCGTGGTGGTGCCAGGGGTGCTGGGCTGCCCGGTGGAGGTCGACGCGGCCGTGTCAGCGGTGGAAATGGTGACGGAGGTGGTGCTGGGTGGCAGGGTGGTCGAGGGAGTGGTCTGCGGGGTGGGCGTGGCGGGGAGAGGGGTGGTGGTGGGCGCCCCGGTGGGAGTCGACGCTGTGGTTGGAGCGGTCGAGGGGGTCACCGAGGTGGTGCTGCTGGGGGCCAGAGTGGTCGAGGGAGTGGTGCGTGCCGTGGGCGTAGGGGTGGCCGTGGTGGTGTCTCCGGGAGTCGCAGTGGTTCCTGGGGCTGGGCTTGTGGTGGCTCCCGCGGTGGGAGTGGACGCTGTGGGTCCAGCCGTGGACGGGGCCGCAGAGCTGGTGCTCGGTGGCAGAGTGGTTGCGAGAGTGGTCCCCAGGGTGGACACGGTGGTGGCGGGCGCGGAGACCTCCGTGGTGGGAGAGGACGCTGTGGTGGGAGCCGTGGAACGGGCCGTGGTCGTCGGTGCGGTGCTGGGGGCCAGAGTGGTCGGGGCAGTGGTGCCTGGCGTGGGCGTGGTGGTGCCAGGGGTGCTGGGCTGCCCGGTGGAGGTCGACGCGGCCGTGTCAGCGGTGGAAATGGTGACGGAGGTGGTGCTGGGTGGCAGGGTGGTCGAGGGAGTGGTCTGCGGGGTGGGCGTGGCGGGGAGAGGGGTGGTGGTGGGCGCCCCGGTGGGAGTCGACGCTGTGGTTGGAGCGGTCGAGGGGGTCACCGAGGTGGTGCTGCTGGGGGCCAGAGTGGTCGAGGGAGTGGTGCGTGCCGTGGGCGTAGGGGTGGCCGTGGTGGTGTCTCCGGGAGTCGCAGTGGTTCCTGGGGCTGGGCTTGTGGTGGCTCCCGCGGTGGTGGGAGTGGACGCTGTGGGTCCAGCCGTGGACGGGGCCGCAGAGCTGGTGCTCGGTGGCAGAGTGGTTGCGAGAGTGGTCCCCAGGGTGGACACGGTGGTGGCGGGCGCGGAGACCTCCGTGGTGGGAGAGGACGCTGTGGTGGGAGCCGTGGAACGGGCCGTGGTCGTCGGTGCGGTGCTGGGGGCCAGAGTGGTCGGGGCAGTGGTGCCTGGCGTGGGCGTGGTGGTGCCAGGGGTGCTGGGCTGCCCGGTGGAGGTCGACGCGGCCGTGTCAGCGGTGGAAATGGTGACGGAGGTGGTGCTGGGTGGCAGGGTGGTCGAGGGAGTGGTCTGCGGGGTGGGCGTGGCGGGGAGAGGGGTGGTGGTGGGCGCCCCGGTGGGAGTCGACGCTGTGGTTGGAGCGGTCGAGGGGGTCACCGAGGTGGTGCTGCTGGGGGCCAGAGTGGTCGAGGGAGTGGTGCGTGCCGTGGGCGTAGGGGTGGCCGTGGTGGTGTCTCCGGGAGTCGCAGTGGTTCCTGGGGCTGGGCTTGTGGTGGCTCCCGCGGTGGTGGGAGTGGACGCTGTGGGTCCAGCCGTGGACGGGGCCGCAGAGCTGGTGCTCGGTGGCAGAGTGGTTGCGAGAGTGGTCCCCAGGGTGGACACGGTGGTGGCGGGCGCGGAGACCTCCGTGGTGGGAGAGGACGCTGTGGTGGGAGCCGTGGAACGGGCCGTGGTCGTCGGTGCGGTGCTGGGGGCCAGAGTGGTCGGGGCAGTGGTGCCTGGCGTGGGCGTGGTGGTGCCAGGGGTGCTGGGCTGCCCGGTGGAGGTCGACGCGGCCGTGTCAGCGGTGGAAATGGTGACGGAGGTGGTGCTGGGTGGCAGGGTGGTCGAGGGAGTGGTCTGCGGGGTGGGCGTGGCGGGGAGAGGGGTGGTGGTGGGCGCCCCGGTGGGAGTCGACGCTGTGGTTGGAGCGGTCGAGGGGGTCACCGAGGTGGTGCTGCTGGGGGCCAGAGTGGTCGAGGGAGTGGTGCGTGCCGTGGGCGTAGGGGTGGCCGTGGTGGTGTCTCCGGGAGTCGCAGTGGTTCCTGGGGCTGGGCTTGTGGTGGCTCCCGCGGTGGGAGTGGACGCTGTGGGTCCAGCCGTGGACGGGGCCGCAGAGCTGGTGCTCGGTGGCAGAGTGGTTGCGAGAGTGGTCCCCAGGGTGGACACGGTGGTGGCGGGCGCGGAGACCTCCGTGGTGGGAGAGGACGCTGTGGTGGGAGCCGTGGAACGGGCCGTGGTCGTCGGTGCGGTGCTGGGGGCCAGAGTGGTCGGGGCAGTGGTGCCTGGCGTGGGCGTGGTGGTGCCAGGGGTGCTGGGCTGCCCGGTGGAGGTCGACGCGGCCGTGTCAGCGGTGGAAATGGTGACGGAGGTGGTGCTGGGTGGCAGGGTGGTCGAGGGAGTGGTCTGCGGGGTGGGCGTGGCGGGGAGAGGGGTGGTGGTGGGCGCCCCGGTGGGAGTCGACGCTGTGGTTGGAGCGGTCGAGGGGGTCACCGAGGTGGTGCTGCTGGGGGCCAGAGTGGTCGAGGGAGTGGTGCGTGCCGTGGGCGTAGGGGTGGCCGTGGTGGTGTCTCCGGGAGTCGCAGTGGTTCCTGGGGCTGGGCTTGTGGTGGCTCCCGCGGTGGGAGTGGACGCTGTGGGTCCAGCCGTGGACGGGGCCGCAGAGCTGGTGCTCGGTGGCAGAGTGGTTGCGAGAGTGGTCCCCAGGGTGGACACGGTGGTGGCGGGCGCGGAGACCTCCGTGGTGGGAGAGGACGCTGTGGTGGGAGCCGTGGAACGGGCCGTGGTCGTCGGTGCGGTGCTGGGGGCCAGAGTGGTCGGGGCAGTGGTGCCTGGCGTGGGCGTGGTGGTGCCAGGGGTGCTGGGCTGCCCGGTGGAGGTCGACGCGGCCGTGTCAGCGGTGGAAATGGTCACGGAGGTGGTGCTGGGTGGCAGGGTGGTCGAGGGAGTGGTCTGCGGGGTGGGTGTGGCGGGGAGAGGGGTGGTGGTGGGCGCCCCGGTGGGAGTCGACGCTGTGGTTGGAGCGGTCGAGGGGGTCACCGAGGTGGTGCTGCTGGGGGCCAGAGTGGTCGAGGGAGTGGTGCGTGCCGTGGGCGTAGGGGTGGCCGTGGTGGTGTCTCCGGGAGTCGCAGTGGTTCCTGGGGCTGGGCTTGTGGTGGCTCCCGCGGTGGGAGTGGACGCTGTGGGTCCAGCCGTGGACGGGGCCGCAGAGCTGGTGCTCGGTGGCAGAGTGGTTGCGAGAGTGGTCCCCAGGGTGGACACGGTGGTGGCGGGCGCGGAGACCTCCGTGGTGGGAGAGGACGCTGTGGTGGGAGCCGTGGAACGGGCCGTGGTCGTCGGTGCGGTGCTGGGGGCCAGAGTGGTCGGGGCAGTGGTGCCTGGCGTGGGCGTGGTGGTGCCAGGGGTGCTGGGCTGCCCGGTGGAGGTCGACGCGGCCGTGTCAGCGGTGGAAATGGTGACGGAGGTGGTGCTGGGTGGCAGGGTGGTCGAGGGAGTGGTCTGCGGGGTGGGCGTGGCGGGGAGAGGGGTGGTGGTGGGCGCCCCGGTGGGAGTCGACGCTGTGGTTGGAGCGGTCGAGGGGGTCACCGAGGTGGTGCTGCTGGGGGCCAGAGTGGTCGAGGGAGTGGTGCGTGCCGTGGGCGTAGGGGTGGCCGTGGTGGTGTCTCCGGGAGTCGCAGTGGTTCCTGGGGCTGGGCTTGTGGTGGCTCCCGCGGTGGGAGTGGACGCTGTGGGTCCAGCCGTGGATGGGGCCGCAGAGCTGGTGCTCGGTGGCAGAGTGGTTGCGAGAGTGGTCCCCAGGGTGGACACGGTGGTGGCGGGCGCGGAGACCTCCGTGGTGGGAGAGGACGCTGTGGTGGGAGCCGTGGAACGGGCCGTGGTCGTCGGTGCGGTGCTGGGGGCCAGAGTGGTCGGGGCAGTGGTGCCTGGCGTGGGCGTGGTGGTGCCAGGGGTGCTGGGCTGCCCGGTGGAGGTCGACGCGGCCGTGTCAGCGGTGGAAATGGTCACGGAGGTGGTGCTGGGTGGCAGGGTGGTCGAGGGAGTGGTCTGCGGGGTGGGTGTGGCGGGGAGAGGGGTGGTGGTGGGCGCCCCGGTGGGAGTCGACGCTGTGGTTGGAGCGGTCGAGGGGGTCACCGAGGTGGTGCTGCTGGGGGCCAGAGTGGTCGAGGGAGTGGTGCGTGCCGTGGGCGTAGGGGTGGCCGTGGTGGTGTCTCCGGGAGTCGCAGTGGTTCCTGGGGCTGGGCTTGTGGTGGCTCCCGCGGTGGGAGTGGACGCTGTGGGTCCAGCCGTGGACGGGGCCGCAGAGCTGGTGCTCGGTGGCAGAGTGGTTGCGAGAGTGGTCCCCAGGGTGGACACGGTGGTGGCGGGCGCGGAGACCTCCGTGGTGGGAGAGGACGCTGTGGTGGGAGCCGTGGAACGGGCCGTGGTCGTCGGTGCGGTGCTGGGGGCCAGAGTGGTCGGGGCAGTGGTGCCTGGCGTGGGCGTGGTGGTGCCAGGGGTGCTGGGCTGCCCGGTGGAGGTCGACGCGGCCGTGTCAGCGGTGGAAATGGTGACGGAGGTGGTGCTGGGTGGCAGGGTGGTCGAGGGAGTGGTCTGCGGGGTGGGCGTGGCGGGGAGAGGGGTGGTGGTGGGCGCCCCGGTGGGAGTCGACGCTGTGGTTGGAGCGGTCGAGGGGGTCACCGAGGTGGTGCTGCTGGGGGCCAGAGTGGTCGAGGGAGTGGTGTGTGCCGTGGGCGTAGGGGTGGCCGTGGTGGTGTCTCCGGGAGTCGCAGTGGTTCCTGGGGCTGGGCTTGTGGTGGCTCCCGCGGTGGTGGGAGTGGACGCTGTGGGTCCAGCCGTGGACGGGGCCGCAGAGCTGGTGCTCGGTGGCAGAGTGGTTGCGAGAGTGGTCCCCAGGGTGGACACGGTGGTGGCGGGAGCGGAGACCTCCGTGGTGGGAGAGGACGCTGTGGTGGGAGCCGTGGAACGGGCCGTGGTCGTCGGTGCGGTGCTGGGGGCCAGAGTGGTCGGGGCAGTGGTGCCTGGCGTGGGCGTGGTGGTGCCAGGGGTGCTGGGCTGCCCGGTGGAGGTCGACGCGGCCGTGTCAGCGGTGGAAATGGTCACGGAGGTGGTGCTGGGTGGCAGGGTGGTCGAGGGAGTGGTCTGCGGGGTGGGCGTGGCGGGGAGAGGGGTGGTGGTGGGCGCCCCGGTGGGAGTCGACGCTGTGGTTGGAGCGGTCGAGGGGGTCACCGAGGTGGTGCTGCTGGGGGCCAGAGTGGTCGAGGGAGTGGTGCGTGCCGTGGGCGTAGGGGTGGCCGTGGTGGTGTCTCCGGGAGTCGCAGTGGTTCCTGGGGCTGGGCTTGTGGTGGCTCCCGCGGTGGTGGGAGTGGACGCTGTGGGTCCAGCCGTGGACGGGGCCGCAGAGCTGGTGCTCGGTGGCAGAGTGGTTGCGAGAGTGGTCCCCAGGGTGGACACGGTGGTGGCGGGAGCGGAGACCTCCGTGGTGGGAGAGGACGCTGTGGTGGGAGCCGTGGAACGGGCCGTGGTCGTCGGTGCGGTGCTGGGGGCCAGAGTGGTCGGGGCAGCGGTGCCTGGCGTGGGCGTGGTGGTGCCAGGGGTGCTGGGCTGCCCGGTGGAGGTCGACGCGGCCGTGTCAGCTGTGGAAATGGTGACGGAGGTGGTGCTGGGTGGCAGGGTGGTCGAGGGAGTGGTCTGCGGGGTGGGCGTGGCGGGGAGAGGGGTGGTGGTGGGCGCCCCGGTGGGAGTCGACGCTGTGGTTGGAGCGGTCGAGGGGGTCACCGAGGTGGTGCTGCTGGGGGCCAGAGTGGTCGAGGGAGTGGTGCGTGCCGTGGGCGTAGGGGTGGCCGTGGTGGTGTCTCCGGGAGTCGCAGTGGTTCCTGGGGCTGGGCTTGTGGTGGCTCCCGCGGTGGTGGGAGTGGACGCTGTGGGTCCAGCCGTGGACGGGGCCGCAGAGCTGGTGCTCGGTGGCAGAGTGGTTGCGAGAGTGGTCCCCAGGGTGGACACGGTGGTGGCGGGAGCGGAGACCTCCGTGGTGGGAGAGGACGCTGTGGTGGGAGCCGTGGAACGGGCCGTGGTCGTCGGTGCGGTGCTGGGGGCCAGAGTGGTCGGGGCAGCGGTGCCTGGCGTGGGCGTGGTGGTGCCAGGGGTGCTGGGCTGCCCGGTGGAGGTCGACGCGGCCGTGTCAGCTGTGGAAATGGTCACGGAGGTGGTGCTGGGTGGCAGGGTGGTCGAGGGAGTGGTCTGCGGGGTGGGCGTGGCGGGGAGAGGGGTGGTGGTGGGCGCCCCGGTGGGAGTCGACGCTGTGGTTGGAGCGGTCGAGGGGGTCACCGAGGTGGTGCTGCTGGGGGCCAGAGTGGTCGAGGGAGTGGTGCGTGCCGTGGGCGTAGGGGTGGCCGTGGTGGTGTCTCCGGGAGTCGCAGTGGTTCCTGGGGCTGGGCTTGTGGTGGCTCCCGCGGTGGTGGGAGTGGACGCTGTGGGTCCAGCCGTGGACGGGGCCGCAGAGCTGGTGCTCGGTGGCAGAGTGGTTGCGAGAGTGGTCCCCAGGGTGGACACGGTGGTGGCGGGAGCGGAGACCTCCGTGGTGGGAGAGGACGCTGTGGTGGGAGCCGTGGAACGGGCCGTGGTCGTCGGTGCGGTGCTGGGGGCCAGAGTGGTCGGGGCAGCGGTGCCTGGCGTGGGCGTGGTGGTGCCAGGGGTGCTGGGCTGCCCGGTGGAGGTCGACGCGGCCGTGTCAGCGGTGGAAATGGTCACGGAGGTGGTGCTGGGTGGCAGGGTGGTCGAGGGAGTGGTCTGCGGGGTGGGCGTGGCGGGGAGAGGGGTGGTGGTGGGCGCCCCGGTGGGAGTCGACGCTGTGGTTGGAGCGGTCGAGGGGGTCACCGAGGTGGTGTTGCTGGGGGCCAGATTGGTCAAGGGAGTGGTGCGTGCCGTGGGCGTAGGGGTGGCCGTGGTGGTGTCTCCGGGAGTCGCAGTGGTTCCTGGGGCTGGGCTTGTGGTGGCTCCCGCGGTGGTGGGAGTGGACGCTGTGGGTCCAGCCGTGGACGGGGCCGCAGAGCTGGTGCTCGGTGGCAGAGTGGTTGCGAGAGTGGTCCCCAGGGTGGACACGGTGGTGGCGGGAGCGGAGACCTCCGTGGTGGGAGAGGACGCTGTGGTGGGAGCCGTGGAACGGGCCGTGGTCGTCGGTGCGGTGCTGGGGGCCAGAGTGGTCGGGGCAGTGGTGCCTGGCGTGGGCGTGGTGGTGCCAGGGGTGCTGGGCTGCCCGGTGGAGGTCGACGCGGCCGTGTCAGCGGTGGAAATGGTGACGGAGGTGGTGCTGGGTGGCAGGGTGGTCGAGGGAGTGGTCTGCGGGGTGGGCGTGGCGGGGAGAGGGGTGGTGGTGGGCGCCCCGGTGGGAGTCGACGCTGTGGTTGGAGCGGTCGAGGGGGTCACCGAGGTGGTGCTGCTGGGGGCCAGAGTGGTCGAGGGAGTGGTGCGTGCCGTGGGCGTAGGGGTGGCCGTGGTGGTGTCTCCGGGAGTCGCAGTGGTTCCTGGGGCTGGGCTTGTGGTGGCTCCCGCGGTGGTGGGAGTGGACGCTGTGGGTCCAGCCGTGGACGGGGCCGCAGAGCTGGTGCTCGGTGGCAGAGTGGTTGCGAGAGTGGTCCCCAGGGTGGACACGGTGGTGGCGGGAGCGGAGACCTCCGTGGTGGGAGAGGACGCTGTGGTGGGAGCCGTGGAACGGGCCGTGGTCGTCGGTGCGGTGCTGGGGGCCAGAGTGGTCGGGGCAGCGGTGCCTGGCGTGGGCGTGGTGGTGCCAGGGGTGCTGGGCTGCCCGGTGGAGGTCGACGCGGCCGTGTCAGCGGTGGAAATGGTCACGGAGGTGGTGCTGGGTGGCAGGGTGGTCGAGGGAGTGGTCTGCGGGGTGGGCGTGGCGGGGAGAGGGGTGGTGGTGGGCGCCCCGGTGGGAGTCGACGCTGTGGTTGGAGCGGTCGAGGGGGTCACCGAGGTGGTGCTGCTGGGGGCCAGAGTGGTCGAGGGAGTGGTGCGTGCCGTGGGCGTAGGGGTGGCCGTGGTGGTGTCTCCGGGAGTCGCAGTGGTTCCTGGGGCTGGGCTTGTGGTGGCTCCCGCGGTGGTGGGAGTGGACGCTGTGGGTCCAGCCGTGGACGGGGCCGCAGAGCTGGTGCTCGGTGGCAGAGTGGTTGCGAGAGTGGTCCCCAGGGTGGACACGGTGGTGGCGGGAGCGGAGACCTCCGTGGTGGGAGAGGACGCTGTGGTGGGAGCCGTGGAACGGGCCGTGGTCGTCGGTGCGGTGCTGGGGGCCAGAGTGGTCGGGGCAGTGGTGCCTGGCGTGGGCGTGGTGGTGCCAGGGGTGCTGGGCTGCCCGGTGGAGGTCGACGCGGCCGTGTCAGCGGTGGAAATGGTGACGGAGGTGGTGCTGGGTGGCAGGGTGGTCGAGGGAGTGGTCTGCGGGGTGGGCGTGGCGGGGAGAGGGGTGGTGGTGGGCGCCCCGGTGGGAGTCGACGCTGTGGTTGGAGCGGTCGAGGGGGTCACCGAGGTGGTGCTGCTGGGGGCCAGAGTGGTCGAGGGAGTGGTGCGTGCCGTGGGCGTAGGGGTGGCCATGGTGGTGTCTCCGGGAGTCGCAGTGGTTCCTGGGGCTGGGCTTGTGGTGGCTCCCGCGGTGGTGGGAGTGGACGCTGTGGGTCCAGCCGTGGACGGGGCCGCAGAGCTGGTGCTCGGTGGCAGAGTGGTTGCGAGAGTGGTCCCCAGGGTGGACACGGTGGTGGCGGGAGCGGAGACCTCCGTGGTGGGAGAGGACGCTGTGGTGGGAGCCGTGGAACGGGCCGTGGTCGTCGGTGCGGTGCTGGGGGCCAGAGTGGTCGGGGCAGCGGTGCCTGGCGTGGGCGTGGTGGTGCCAGGGGTGCTGGGCTGCCCGGTGGAGGTCGACGCGGCCGTGTCAGCGGTGGAAATGGTCACGGAGGTGGTGCTGGGTGGCAGGGTGGTCGAGGGAGTGGTCTGCGGGGTGGGCGTGGCGGGGAGAGGGGTGGTGGTGGGCGCCCCGGTGGGAGTCGATGCTGTGGTTGGAGCGGTCGAGGGGGTCACCGAGGTGGTGCTGCTGGGGGCCAGAGTGGTCGAGGGAGTGGTGCGTGCCGTGGGCGTAGGGGTGGCCGTGGTGGTGTCTCCGGGAGTCGCAGTGGTTCCTGGGGCTGGGCTTGTGGTGGCTCCCGCGGTGGTGGGAGTGGACGCTGTGGGTCCAGCCGTGGACGGGGCCGCAGAGCTGGTGCTCGGTGGCAGAGTGGTTGCGAGAGTGGTCCCCAGGGTGGACACGGTGGTGGCGGGCGCGGAGACCTCCGTGGTGGGAGAGGACGCTGTGGTGGGAGCCGTGGAACGGGCCGTGGTCGTCGGTGCGGTGCTGGGGGCCAGAGTGGTCGGGGCAGCGGTGCCTGGCGTGGGCGTGGTGGTGCCAGGGGTGCTGGGCTGCCCGGTGGAGGTCGACGCGGCCGTGTCAGCGGTGGAAATGGTGACGGAGGTGGTGCTGGGTGGCAGGGTGGTCGAGGGAGTGGTCTGCGGGGTGGGCGTGGCGGGGAGAGGGGTGGTGGTGGGCGCCCCGGTGGGAGTCGACGCTGTGGTTGGAGCGGTCGAGGGGGTCACCGAGGTGGTGCTGCTGGGGGCCAGAGTGGTCGAGGGAGTGGTGCGTGCCGTGGGCGTAGGGGTGGCCGTGGTGGTGTCTCCGGGAGTCGCAGTGGTTCCTGGGGCTGGGCTTGTGGTGGCTCCCGCGGTGGTGGGAGTGGACGCTGTGGGTCCAGCCGTGGACGGGGCCGCAGAGCTGGTGCTCGGTGGCAGAGTGGTTGCGAGAGTGGTCCCCAGGGTGGACACGGTGGTGGCGGGAGCGGAGACCTCCGTGGTGGGAGAGGACGCTGTGGTGGGAGCCGTGGAACGGGCCGTGGTCGTCGGTGCGGTGCTGGGGGCCAGAGTGGTCGGGGCAGCGGTGCCTGGCGTGGGCGTGGTGGTGCCAGGGGTGCTGGGCTGCCCGGTGGAGGTCGACGCGGCCGTGTCAGCGGTGGAAATGGTCACGGAGGTGGTGCTGGGTGGCAGGGTGGTCGAGGGAGTGGTCTGCGGGGTGGGCGTGGCGGGGAGAGGGGTGGTGGTGGGCGCCCCGGTGGGAGTCGACGCTGTGGTTGGAGCGGTCGAGGGGGTCACCGAGGTGGTGCTGCTGGGGGCCAGAGTGGTCGAGGGAGTGGTGCGTGCCGTGGGCGTAGGGGTGGCCGTGGTGGTGTCTCCGGGAGTCGCAGTGGTTCCTGGGGCTGGGCTTGTGGTGGCTCCCGCGGTGGTGGGAGTGGACGCTGTGGGTCCAGCCGTGGACGGGGCCGCAGAGCTGGTGCTCGGTGGCAGAGTGGTTGCGAGAGTGGTCCCCAGGGTGGACACGGTGGTGGCGGGAGCGGAGACCTCCGTGGTGGGAGAGGACGCTGTGGTGGGAGCCGTGGAACGGGCCGTGGTCGTCGGTGCGGTGCTGGGGGCCAGAGTGGTCGGGGCAGTGGTGCCTGGCGTGGGCGTGGTGGTGCCAGGGGTGCTGGGCTGCCCGGTGGAGGTCGACGCGGCCGTGTCAGCGGTGGAAATGGTCACGGAGGTGGTGCTGGGTGGCAGGGTGGTCAAGGGAGTGGTCTGCGGGGTGGGCGTGGCGGGGGGAGGGGTGGTGGTGGGCGCCCCGGTGGGAGTCGACGCTGTGGTTGGAGCGGTCGAGGGGGTCACCGAGGTGGTGCTGCTGGGGGCCAGAGTGGTCGAGGGAGTGGTGCGTGCCGTGGGCGTAGGGGTGGCCGTGGTGGTGTCTCCGGGAGTCGCAGTGGTTCCTGGGGCTGGGCTTGTGGTGGCTCCCGCGGTGGTGGGAGTGGACGCTGTGGGTCCAGCCGTGGACGGGGCCGCAGAGCTGGTGCTCGGTGGCAGAGTGGTTGCGAGAGTGGTCCCCAGGGTGGACACGGTGGTGGCGGGAGCGGAGACCTCCGTGGTGGGAGAGGACGCTGTGGTGGGAGCCGTGGAACGGGCCGTGGTCGTCGGTGCGGTGCTGGGGGCCAGAGTGGTCTGGGCAGCGGTGCCTGGCGTGGTTGTGGTGGTGCCAGGGGTGCTGGTCTGCCCGGTAGAGGTCGTCGTGCCCGTGTCAGTGCTGTAAATGTTCACAGAATTGTTGCTGGGTGGCAGGGTGGTCGAGGGAGTGGTCTGCGGGGTGGGCGTGGCGGGGAGAGGGGTGGTGGTGGGCGCCCCGGTGGGAGTCGACGCTGTGGTTGGAGCGGTCGAGGGGGTCACCGAGGTGGTGCTGCTGGGGGCCAGAGTGGTCGAGGGAGTGGTGCGTGCCGTGGGCGTAGGGGTGGCCGTGGTGGTGTCTCCGGGAGTCGCAGTGGTTCCTGGGGCTGGGCTTGTGGTGGCTCCCGCGGTGGTGGGAGTGGACGCTGTGGGTCCAGCCGTGGACGGGGCCGCAGAGCTGGTGCTCGGTGGCAGAGTGGTTGCGAGAGTGGTCCCCAGAGTGGTCGGGGCTGTGTCAGTTGTTATCGTGGTTTCTGTGCAATGTATCAATAGTCTGTCGTTGTTTTCTGCCACATTGGTGGAGAGAATGGTGCTTTGTGGCAGGCTGGTTGTGGCAGTCGTGGTGTCTGCTGAAGTTGAGGTGGACACTGTGGTTTCAGCAGAGGAATGAGTCACTGCCGTGGTGCTGGGAGTGGTATCATGGGCAGAATTTGTGGTAGTGCGGGTAGTTTCCTCAGAGGTTAAGGTAGACTCTGTGGGGTTGAGTGTTGTGGTTATGTGTTTGGAAGTTGTGAATGTGGGATTTTCGGTGGTTATTGTCGGGGTGGTGTTGGTTGTTGTGGTCGTACTGGTGATAGTAGTGGTTTCGGTAGTTTTAGGGGTTGTGTTTGTGGGTGTGGTGGTCTTGGTTGTGGTGATGCAGATGGTAGTCATAGGCACGGTGGAGCTGCTGCTTCTGTGGTTTGTAGACATTGGCATTGCTGCTGCCCGCACAGCCTCTTTGCTTCTGAGAGCGTAGGGCGTTGTTCTGTTCTTCGTGACCATGGCCATGGAGACGTTGATCCCTGCAGCAGATCAGGAGAGGCACCCTTCATACCATGCCTTTGCACTCCGGCCTCCCCGCTCCCGATTCCCTCTTGCTCCGTTCCTTTCTGGCTTCCCCTCCACCCTCTGACATTTTTTGCACACCGTGGCTCCTCTGCCCCCACAGATTACAAATTCTGCTGTTGCTCAGGCAGCCCGGGGCCGTACAGCACTGTGTGCTGAGCAGCACTTCCTCCTGGAAGCCTCACCTTCTGTGTGGTTCCCCGGGCGCTGCGAGCACCAGGCTTCCTGGCTGCCGTCCTGCGCACCGCATCCTCCTCCGTCCCACACTGCCCCGTCCTCGCTGAGCTCTGCAGGAGAAGGACTCGTTAGTCGTCCGTGGCCACTCCCCCTTCCCCTCCTTGGCACCTCCTCCTTCACAGTCCTGCCATTCCCACACTCTGGCATGGAGCCCGCGTGCCTTCTCACTGGGCCATGAATCGGTAGCAAGCCCCAAGCTTTTGCAGGTCTTGGAAGAGGCCAGGCAGTGGCAAATGGCACAGGTGTAGGAAAGCAACGTCCTGCCGGAGTCAGGAGCTGGGTTCAGGAAAGCCTGCGTTTGCTCACGGCTGAGTCCCCTGCAGTGGGTAGCAGCCCAGTGCAGTATCAGCATAGAGCTTCCCTTTTGCCAGGTGGCAGCGGAGGACAAGGAGGCAACAGTGCAGCCTCTGGAGACAGCATCCTCGCTCCCCACAGATTCCCCACAGCAGGAAAGCCGCCTGCCTGTTGGGAGCATTTGCCTTCAAAAACCCACAACTTGCGGGGCGGATGCTGTGGTGCAGCCGATTAAGCTGCTGCTCCAGACCTGCATCTTCTATCAGAGCGCCAGTTCGAGTCCCGGCTGCTCCACTTCCCATCCTGCTCCCTGCTAATGTGCCTGGGAAGCAGCAGAGGATGGCCCACGTGCCGTGTTCCTTCCTGCCAGCCACCTGGAGACCTGGACAGAGCCCCTTGCTCCTAGCTTCCTCGTGGCCCAGCCTGGCTCTAGAGGGCGTTATTGGGGGAGTGAACAAGTAGATGGAAGATCTCTCTCCCTCTACATCACCCTCTCACTCTTTCAAATAAAAAAAAAATTATATAAAAAGAAAAAAATACAACTTCTATTGTGTTGGAGCCATTTGTACATTTTGAGTGTATTTGTTATAGTGGATCCAAAAATATCCCAGGTAATACAGCGGGAGCTGCATTTAGTCCCAGGATAAATTAATAAATGCAATCCCTCTGATCATCCTTGAGAATTCCAGACTCGCAGCCGGTGTTTGGCATGCAGTTAAGCCACCACCTGGAACACCAGCATCGGCTGGAGACCCGGCTGCTCTACTTCCAACCCAGCTCCCTGCTAATGCACCTGGGAAAGCAGAGGAGGACACCCCAAGTGCTTGGGCCCCTGCAGCCCGTGGAGATCTGGATGAGGATCTAGGCTCCTGGTTTTGGTGTGGTCCAGCCTTGGCCATTGCAGCCATTTGGGGAGTGAACCAGCAGATGAAAGATCTCTCTCTCTCTCTCTCTCTCCAACTCTGACTTTCAAAATAAATAGATGATTTTAAAAAAAAAAAATAGGCTACCTGAATAGGACCATATCTGTCCAATACATTGAAATTGTCATTTAAAACCCTTCCCACAGAGCCAGCATTGTGGCCCAGCGGGTTAAGCTGCCTCCTGACATCCTGTGTGAGTGCTGGTTGGAGTCCCGGCTGCTCCACTTCCGATCCTGCCCCCTGCTAATGGCCTGGGAAAGCAGTAGAAGATGGCTCAAGTGCTTGGGGCCCTGCACCCATGTGGGAGACCCAGAAGAAGTTCTTGGCTCCTGGCTTCGGCTTGACTCATCCCTGGCCATTGCAATCATTTGGGGAGTGAACCAGAGGATGGAAGATCTCTCTGTCTCTCTGTCTCTCTTTCTCTCTTTCTCTCTCTTTTTCCCTCCCTCCCTGCCTCTCTGTAACTCTGCCTTTGAAATAAATGCATAAACCTTTAAGAAAAGAAAGCCCTTCCCACAAAGCAGACTCTAGGCCAGAGAGCTTCACTGGTGAATTCCCCTAATAGTTCAGGAGAAAATCATCCAATTCTAGATAAACGTGTCCAAACACCAAGAGGAGGGACTCCTGCTCAGCTCGTTCGAGGAGGCCAGCCTTACCCTGGTATAAAATCCAGACAAGGACATTACAAGGAAAAACAAACTGCACACCAATGTCCCTTATGAACACGGACACAAAAATTCTAAACGCAATTGTAGCAGATCGAATTGAACTGTATATTGAAATCCTGAGCAAACGAGATTTATTCTGAGAATGATGAAAAAAATCAATCCAGGTAACCCACCATGTCAATAAACTAGAAAGGGCAAATGATAGGATCATAACAATCGACACAAAAATCCGCTTGGAAGATTCCAGCATCGATCCCTGGGCAGTGAGCCCAGCAACCTAGGAACAGAAGGGAATTTCCTGAATGCAAGAAAGGGCGCCTGCGACAGAGCCACAGCTCATGTGACGCTGGACCAGAGACTGGTGGTTCACCCCTCCAGTGAGCAAAAACCAGGCGTGTCTGCCCGGGCCCGCTCTGTTCAAAGTCACCCTGCAGTTCTCGTCAGGGTACTGTTCATTCTGCAGAGAGAAGGGGCAGGCGCTTGGTGCAGAGTCACTGCTTGGGATGCCTGCATCGCATATCAGAGTGCCGGGTTCGAGTCCTGGTTGATCTGTTTCTGACCCAGCTCCCTGCTAATGCATACCCTGGACGCAGCAGACGGTGGTCCAGGTACTTAGGTTCCTGCCACCCTTGTGGGATACCCGAATGGAGTTTCCAGCTCCTGGCTTTGACCTGGCCCAGCCCCAAGTGTTGAGGGCATTTTGGAGGGGGAGGGCATGAATCAGTGGCTTGAAGACCTCTCTTTGGCACTGGCTCTCTTTCAAATAAAATGAAAAATAAATAAGAGAACAGGGGCAGGGAGTGTGGGGGAGGGGGGCTGAGGGATAGGTGGAGGGGTGGAGGAGGAGGAGGAAGAGGAGAGAGGAATGGGGGGGAGGAGGAGGCGGATCCTGCCAACGAAGCCACGCCCAAGCTCAGGAGCCAGGCAGGGGCCAGGAACCAACTCTCTCCTCCGTTACTTGGAAGAACGCAGTGCTGCTAACACCTGCATCTCTGACTGTCCAGCTCAAGGCTGTGGGGAAACGCGGTTCTGTAGCTGCAGCCGCCCTCTGCATGCCACCCCCCCAATTCCGTGGCCCCGACAGTGGCACAGCTACCTCCCACCCCAGGCCGTTCACTCCCCAATTGGTCACAATGGCCAGAGCTGGGCTGATCTGAAGCCAGGAGCCAGGATCAGAGAGGAGCAACCAGGATGTTGAGTGAACAGAATTGTTGTTGTTCACAAATGGAACGTTAAAGTGGAAGTACTAGTAAAGTTATTCCTCTCCGATTCTAAACATAAATAAAATACAAAGACCAGGAGCAGGGAAGACTGCTTTAGAAACAAAGCGTAAGTCTGTTTAGACCTTCCTAAGTCGTGCACACAGTGGGAAGAGGTGGGTATTTGTCCTAGTGGTTAGGATGCTGCTTGGGACACCAGCCCGTGTCGGAGTGCCTGGGTTCAAGTCTTGGCTCCGCTCCAGTTTCCTGCTGAGCTACACCCGATAGGCAGCAGATGGTTCACTTGGTTGGGGCCCTGTCCCCATGTGGGAGACCCAGAGTCCCGAGCCAACCCGGCTGCCACTGTCGCAGGAATTTGGGAAGTGAGCAAGCCAATGGGAGCTCTCTCTGTGTTTCTCTCTCTGTGTCTCTTTCTCACATAAATCAATTAAAATGTAGGTTTTTTTAAAGGTAGGAGAAACCAATGTGGGCCATGGGAAGTGTTCCTTTTCTTTCAGTTGATTTTCAGCAGTTGTCTGCTTAAAGCTGGGGTCAGCGGTGTAAGCTTTATGAAAATGCTGAGAACGTTTTGGGAACTTAAAAATGGGGTATGATTCTGTTTGTGAACTGGGCTTTCTTCTAGATACAAAGCTGGAAAAAAAAAACAGTAAACATCAGAACAGTAGAACACCCCCACACACCAAGGTCCCCAAGTAGACAAAAAATATATAAAGAACCAAGAAATTTTTTCAAATGTCCCCTCTGCCCTGCCCCTTCAGCCGAGGAAGCCACTGTGATAAGGAGGGATTTTTTGATCCATTTTTTAAAAATTTATTTGAATGGCAGAGTTACAGAGAGGCAGAGAGACAGAGAGAGAGAGGTCTTCCATCCACTGGTTCACTCCCCAAATGGCTGTACCAGCCGAAGCTGGACCGGTCCAAAGCCAGGAGCCTGGAGCTTCTTCTGGGTCTCCCATGCAGGTGCAGGAACCCAGGGACTTGGGCCATCTGCTGCTTTCCCAGGCTATACCAGAGAGCTGGATTGGCAGTGGAGCAGCCGGGACTCGAACCAGCGCCCATGTGGGATGCCAGCACTGCAAGCGGCAGCTTTACTCACTACGCCACCACATTGGCTCTTGATCCACTTTTTAAAATCAGGTTTTTTTGAAAATAAAATTCCTGTGGCGGGTGCTGTAGTATAGTAGGCTACACCTCTGCCTGTGGCGCCAGCATCCCATATGGGCACCAGTTCATGTCCCGGCTGCTCCTCTTCCAATCCAGCTCTCTGCTGTGGCCTGGGAAAGCAATGGAAGGTGGCCCAAGTCCTTGGGCCCCTGCACCCGCATGGGAGACCTAGAAGAAGCATATGGCCCAGCTCTGGCCATTGTGGGCATTTGGGGAGTGAACAAGTGGATGGAAGAGATTTCTCTCTGTCTCCCTCTCTCTGTCTGTAACTCTGTCTTTCAAATAAATTAATTAAATCTTTTTTAAAATGTTTTTTAGATTTATTTATTTGAAAGTCAGAGTTAGACAGAGAGGGAAGGAGAGGCAGAAAGAGAGAGAGAGAGGGAGGGAGGTCTTCCATCCGCTGGTTCACTCCCCAATTGGCCGCAACGGCCAGAGCTGGGCTGATCTGAAGCCAGGAGCCAGGATCAGAGAGGAGCAGCCAGGACTTGAACTGGCGCCCATATTGTGCACCGGCACTGCAGGCGGTGGCTTTACCCGCTACGCCACAGCACTGGCCGCTAAATCTTTAAAATATATATATATATAAATCAATAAAATCCCGTCTGCTTTCCACCCATTGTCCACCACTGGGCGCTCTCTGTGTTTGAAAGGGCCTCACACTGGCTGCATTACCCGCTGCCCTGCTCTTGAAATCCTTAACAACCTTTGACTGAAGGACCCTGCCTGTCCACGCCACACCAGGTCCTGCAGATCACGCACTGAGTCCCAGGCAAGAGGCCCCAGCCCATCAGCTACGTGCTGTGAGGTGCTGGTGGCCAGCGCTGTGCCGGGGCGGGGCAGGCAGGGTGCTCCTGTGGCCCTGATGAGTCAAAGGCTCAGGCTCCCTAGATGCAGCCCATCCCCATTCCTATCTGCATCTGGCTGCGCAGGTAAATTGAGGCAGTTACAGAGTCCAGGGTTCACGACCAGCATCTGCACCCCACCCTCCTCTGTCGGCCTTGACCTCACTGATCTGAACGATAGGAAGAGGGCCGTGTGCAAAGGCAGCTCATGACTTTGCCAGTGTGGGGACCACACTGGCAGGAGGAGTGACCACCCGTGTCTGCTTGCCGTGCCCTGGTCCCCACCAGGCAGGCACTTGTCACCTTTTTGCTGGGTGTTTTGTTTGGGGGCTGGTTCCCTCCATCTGGGCCAAAAACAGCAATGGGTTGGGCTTGGTGAGACCAAAAGAGTTCATCTGGATCCCAGAAGTCGGGGTTGCAGGTTAGAGCGGGCCGGCAAGGCAGCTGCCGCCCCCACTGGGGGGTCCTGGAGAGGGTGGGTGGGGTGGGGGCACTGGATAGGGATAGGAAGCAGGAGCCGCAGGGGTCACCATGGGTCTGTCCATTCTGCTGTAAGTCACAGCGAAGCCCTCACCCCCAGCCCCTCAGAACACAACCTAATATTTGCACATTCGGTCTTTGCAAGTGATGGAGTTAAACTGGGGTCATCAGCCTGGGCCCTAATCCAACATGATAAGTATCCCTATAAAAAAGAAAAATCCGGGCTGGCGCCATGGCTCAATAGGCTAATCCTCCACCTTGCGGCGCCAGCGCACCGGGTTCTAGTCCCGGTAGGGGCGCCGGATTCTGTCCCGGTTGCCCCTCTTCCAGGCCAGCTCTCTGCTGTGGCCAGGGAGTGCAGTGGAGGATGGCCCAGGTGCTTGGGCCCTGCACCCCATGGGAGACCAGGAGAAGCACCTGGCTCCTGCCTTCGGATCAGCGCGATGCGCCGGCAGCAGCGTGCAGGCCGCAGCTGCCATTGGAGGGTAAAGCAACAGCAAAAGGAAGACCTTTCTCTCTGTCTCTCTCTCTCTCACTGTCCACTCTGCCTGTCAAAAAAAAAAAAAAGAAAGAAAGAAAAAACCTGGCCGGTATCCTGGCACAGCTGGTTAAGCTGCCACCTGTGACACCAGCGTCCCTTATGAGCACAGGTTTAAGTCCCGGCTGCTCCACTTCCAACCCAGTGCCCTGCTAATGCGCCTGGGAAAGCAGCAGAAGGTGACATGAGTGCTTGGGCCCTGCCACCCACGTGGGAGACCCGGATGAAACTCTGGCTCTTGTGGCCATTTGGGGAGTGAACCAGCAGATGGAAGATAGTCCTCTCTCTCCCTCTCTCCCTCTCTCCCTCTCTCTCTCTCTCTGTCATTCCACCTTTCAAATAAACAAATTAATCTTTCTGAACAATTTTTTTAAAAATTAAAAGGAGAAATCTGGACCTGGCCGGCCACGGACACGGGGAGAACAGTCCACGGAAAGATGAAGGAATCATGAAGAAGCAGTGGTGACCATCTCCAAGCCACGGAACGCCAGACGCAGCCTAGCCTGGGACTGGTCCCTCCCTGCCGCCCTCGGAGGGTGCGTGGCCTGGCTACCACCTCAATTTTGGACTTGCAGCCTCCGGAGCTGTGAGAGGGGCTGCGTCGCTGCTGCTCCAAGCCACCCAGGTCATGGTCCTCTGTGACAGTGGCTGCCCGGTCTCCTGGGTGAGTTTTGGAGGGGGCAGGGGAAGGGGAGAGCGGTGGGAGCTACTGCAGGGCCGTGGGGGGCTCCTCGTGGCCTTGGCATGGGAGTTGGGCCAGGGAGGCTTTTGGAGGGGTGGTGCTTAGACCCTCAGGAGGAAGACCAGAGTTGGATGGTGGTAGAAAGAGGGGTGAAGCCAGGACAGGATGGGAGGGGAGGTGGAAAGGGTTGGGGGTGCGTGCCGTGGACAGGTGACTGAGCCTAGACCGTGCCACACTCATGTGCTGGGTGTGGACACCTCCACAGGGCACCTGCTGAGGCAGGACAGGGTTGGGCGCATGCAGAGAACTTGGTGTCTCATTAATAGCAATACTCCCTGGTGTGCCTGCTGGGAGGCCAGCAAGGTCACTGGTTTTATTTTCTGGGCCCACACCCTGTCCTGGCGGCCTCTGGCTGAGGCAGGGTGGTGCCCTGGGTCCCTAGAGAGCAGACATCGTGTCTTGGGGCATGCAGGGTGGGGGGCAGCAGTCAGAGAGGGGAGACCGCGGAATGCTGGATGGCAGGGACAGAGTCTGAAAGCTCTCATTTTACAGAGGGGAAGACTGAGGCCAGGGAGGGACAAGTTCCAGCACGAAGCCCGTGGGGAGAGGCCAAGGATGAGGTGGGGAGAGGACAGAGCCAGGAGAGGGAGCAGGGAAAACCCTGCCCTGCCAGCATCCCCAGTGCCACCGTTAGGGGCTCCAGGCTCTAGGAGAACGCTCAGGCGTAGTGCCCCACACACGGCCCAGGTCCCCAGCAGAGGAGAGCTGGCAGGGGCTGGGAGCCCTCACCACTCCTGCACCCCCATGAGCTCAGAGCAGGACAAAGTCCAGGGCAGGCCTGTGTGGGTGACATCCAAAGAGCTGGTCTCCGCTGCAGGCACCAAGCCCCCTTCCTCCCCGCAAGGCCATCCCAGTGACATCACAAGCCCCTGCTTTCAATTTCTGCTTGTGTTTTCCTTCCTCCTTCTCTGGGAACAGGCGAAGGGCAGAAGGAGATCCTCAGGGACCTGCCGGGACCCACTGTCCTCCCTGACCAACTTGAGCATGATCCCCACGGCCAAGGCAGCTTAGCTGTTGGAACGATCCTTACAAGTCCAGAATCTGCTCTCTTCTGGGGGGAAACAGAGGCCAGCGATGACCAGAGTGGCCCCATGATGCCAGCTGGCTCGTGGCCCCTGAAATCTTGCCCTGTGCCCCATCGGCTATGGTGGGGCTCCTCTCCTGGTTCTGGAACCCCTGCCAGCCACGTGCCATTGTGGGGGAGCAAGGCAGGAGTGGGACCATCACAGGTGCCCAGGGCACGAGTTGGATGGGACAGTGCTTCAAGGCCTGTGTCCCGTGTCCTGTTAGGAGGAGCCTGGGCATTCGGTGCCCAGAGGGGCCACATAGGGACATCCTCTGGGAGAGGCCGGTGCTAATGCCACCGGGCATCCGTCTGTGCCAGGCACGGTGCCTGAGGGCTTGCTTAATCCTCACAAAGCCTGGCGCGCCAGCATTGTGAATCCTGTCTGTGCAGGAGGTGGAGGCTCAGACAGGCTGACATGGCCAAGGGGCCAACACCCTGGCTCTCCCCCCAGAGCTCCCCTCGGAGGGGCCAGAAGTTCAAGGAGCATCGAAGGCTAAGCTCCAGGCAGGAGCACCCCAGACCTGGGCCCCGGGCGGCAGCCTTGCCTTGGGCCTGGGCAGGGGCTGGAGAAAGAGGGCAGCAGGGGGCTCGGGGCTCACTCACCCTGCTCAGCAGCTGCACAGGGGTCCAGGAGCTGTGGGACGAGGGCCAGCAGGCAGAGCGCCGCCGTGGCCGCCAGCCTCAACCTTGCCATCAGAGCGGGGAAGGCTGCTCACTCTCAGGGCCACTTGCAAAATGAACCGCAGCCAAGCAGCCCCAGGAATAAATGAGCCCCAGAGACCTTTGTACCCCCCAGGGCACTGAGAGTCTGGGGGCCAAACTCAACCTGAGTCAGTCTGTGATTGGGGTACAGGGGCAAAGGGCAGAGGGAGGATCCCCTCCCTGGCTGGATTGCTCACAGGCAATCAATCAGACTCATGGCACAAACAGAGGGGTGCCCCCCTCAAGCAGCCAGGGAGAGCAGAGGAACAGACCCCAGGAGCAGAGGGCGGGTTCGGGAGGGGCCAGGCCGAGCAGGTGCGTCTGTCAAGGACAGCCCCCCTTTCCCTCTTCTGAAGCCCCTTTGAAGGCTGCCCTTTTGGGTGCCCCAGCAGGAGACAGGGTGTAAGTCATGGCCAAACCTGGGTCAGCACCCAGCCCGGGGGTGGCCGTGGGGGTTCTCGGATCTGTGGGTTCAGAAGTGAGCAAGGGACACCCTGGCGTCTGGAGTGACGCTGCTGCCACCTAAGGTCAGCGGGGCCCAGTCGCCCCTCCTCGGCTCCTGGGGGCTCCCACCCAAATTCCTGGGTGGAGCAGACAGGGGATGCCGTGTCTGGGCCCAGGAAGGTTGGACACCCATCGCGGGAAGGACTGTTCTCTCCTTGCACCACCCCCCCAGAAGGAAACCACTTGTATCACACTCTGCTTTTGAAAAATTGCTTTTATTGATGGGGAAATTCCAGAGTGGGGAGTCACCTGGCACAGACAGGGTTCCTGAAGTGTCTGCGGGCCTGGGGGCTCCTGGGAGCTGGGGACCAAAGCCTTGGGGCTTGCAGCCCCCAGCAGGTGCGCCCACCAGAACCCGCCTGGCCTCGCTTTGCCCCTGCCAATCAGGGCCTGTGGCGGGGCTGCCTCTGTGTGCTGCTTTCTGGTCCAGAGCCGGGCGTGGGGTGTCCCTGTCCCTCTCAGGGGACCCCTGTCACCACCTCAGGCCTCTGAATGTGGAGCTGCGGGAGAGAGGAGGAAGAGGTGAGGATGGGGGCAGTCCATGGCAGCCCCAGGAGCGGGCTGGGGAACAGGGGTGGGGGAGCCCCAGGGGCAGGCTGGGGGCCAGGGGTGGGGGAGCCCCAGGGGCAGGCTGGGGGCCAGGGGTGGGGGAGCCCCAGGGGTGGGCTGGGGGCCAGGGGTGGGGGGAGCCCCAGGGGTGGGCTGAGGGCCAGGGGTGGGGGAGCCCCAGGGGTGGGCTGGGGGCCAGGGGTGGGGGAGCCCCAGGGGCAGGCTGGGGGCCAGGGGTGGGGGAGCCCCAGGGGCAGGCTGGGGGCCAGGGGTGGGGGAGCCCCAGGGGTGGGCTGGGGGCCAGGGGTGGGGGGAGCCCCAGGGGTGGGCTGAGGGCCAGGGGTGGGGGAGCCCCAGGGGTGGGCTGGGGGCCAGGGGTGGCGGAGCCCCAGGGGTGGGCTGGGGGCCAAGGGTGGGCTGAGGGCCAGGGGTGGGATGGGGGCCCAGGGGTGGGCTGAGGGCCAGGGGTGGGATGGGTCCAGGGGTGGGGGGAGCCCCAGGGGTGGCTGAGGGCCAGGGGTGGGGGAGCCCCAGGGGCGGGCTGGGGGTCAGGGGTGGGGGGAGCCCCAGGGGTGGGCTGAGGGCCAGGGGCGGGGGAGCCCCAGGGGCGGGCTAGGAGCCAGGGGTGGGGGAGCCCCAGGGGTGGGCTGAGGGCCAAGGGTGGAGGGAGCCCCAGGGGCGGGCTAGGAGCCAGGGGTGGGGGAGCCCCAGGGGTGGGCTGGGGGTCAGGGGTGGGGGGAGCCCCAGGGGTGGGCTGGGGGCCAGGGGTGGGGGGAGCCCCAGGGGTGGGCTGGGGGTCAGGGGTGGGGGAGCCCTAGGGGTGGGCTGGGGGCCAGGGGTGGGGGAGCCCCAGGGGTGGGATGGGGGCCAGGGGTAGGGGGAGCCCCAGGGGTGGGCTGGGGGCCAGGGGTGGGAGAGCCCCAGGGGTGGGGGAGCCCCAGGGGCGGGCTGGGGGCCCAGGGGCAGGCTGGGGGCCAGGGGTGGGGGAGCCCCAGGGGTGGGCTGAGGGTCCAGGGGTGGGCTGGGGGCCTGGGGTGGGGGAGCCCCAGGGGTGGGCTGGGGGCCCAGGGGCGGGCTGGGGCCCAGGGGTGGGGGAGCCCCAGGGGTGGGCTGAGGGTCCAGGGGTGGGCTGGGGGCCTGGGGTGGGGGAGCCCCAGGGGCGGGCTGGGGGCCCAGGGGTGGGCTGGGGGCCTGGGGTGGGCTGAGGGCCTGGGGTGGGCACTGCTGGCTGACTCACCTCTGAGGTGGGGCTTACACTCCCCAGGGAGGGCCGGAAGTAGCTGTAGACGTTCTCGCGGCCGTATTTGTCCCCCTGCAGATTCTTGTCTGGGAGGGAAGAGGGAGAGGGAGAGGATGCGGGGGTCCCGGGTCTGCCGAGCCAGTCCAGCACCCACCCTGCACAGCCCTGCATGCCCTTGGCTCCTTTTGGGGGCGCTTGGCAGCTCTGGGACAGGCCCAGGCCCAGTGGGACCCAGGAGACGGCAGGGAAGTGCAGCCACAGCCCATCCCCACCCCCACGGTCAGACAGCTCAGCCAGGGACAGCATAGGTCCTGGCCTTGGCGAGGGGTGACGAGGCCAGGTGGGGCAGCTGGCAGTGTGCACCCCATGTCATAGCAACAGTAACCACAGCGGCCAGAGAAACCTTCCTCTTTCCTCTGTCCCCACCTTCCTGGGCAGCAGCACCCTCCCAGTCCACCCTCCAGACCCTGGCCCCACCTGCCCTGCCGGGCGGCTCCCAACCTCCCCGCCCCCTTCTCACTCTGCGTCCTCTCCACCCACCGTGAGTGGGAAGGAGCCCCCCAGCACCCCATCTGCTTCCCAATTCAGAGCGCCCCGCCCCCGCTGCTTCTCCTCGCGTGTCTCAGACACGCCCGGGGACCCTCCTCCACGTCTCCCTTCCCCAGGCTCACCTGGCTGCCCCTCACCTGTGCTGCCCCCTCCAGCCCACTCAGAAGGCCCAGTGGGTGACACCTCGTGTGCCCTGCTCCCTGTTCCCGGGTAAGACTGGCCGGCCTTTACCTGCCCCACAGGCCTGGCCCTGTCCTACCTGTGTGCCTTTCTCACCAGGGTCTCCTGCTGGGGAAACCCTTACCCGGTCCCCGGGGTGGGGGCACAGGGGGGACAAGTCCTCCCTCTTTCTCAGGTGGAGCAGGCTTCTTAATCACTAGCTGGTGGACTCAGACACAGCTAGGGGACACCTGCCCGTCCCCACCCCACCCCGGCTGGGCCAGGCCATCCCCCACTGCGCTCCCGTCAAAGCCCTGTCACCCCTCAGCTCAGCAGGTGCCTGACACCCTCCCGGGAGAGGCCTGCCTGTGGGGCAGGAGCTGGCGCCCAGTAAGGTGGGCACATGATGACAGCAATAACTAGGAAGGGGGCAGCAGGGTTTGCTCAGGGGTGGGCTTGCAGGGGGATGGGGAGGTTTGTGTGGACAGAGATCCATGCAGAGCCAGAGCCACCACCACTCCCCTGGGGCACCCAGGGAACCTTCCAGGCAAGGAGCCAGGAAAACAGTGGGTGTGGCCGGGCCCAAGTGCCCAGCACGTGGCCAGGAGTCCTGAGAGAGAATCTCGCGGGGTCAGAGGGGAGGGGGGCGATTGGGAGGCTGCAGAGGAGGTGCTGGGACCCCAAGGGAGGAGCAGCGGTGGGACGGGCCATCCCCACTGCCCCAGGGCCCAGGCTCCCCAGTCCCCGCTCAGCCCGCCCCACCCCGCGGTACCTTCCCAGAAGCCCATATTCTGGAATGTGCCGGGGATGCCTTCCTTCTGCCACTCTTGAGACACGTCGTACTCTTGCCTGGCAACAGAAGCGCAGCCGTGAGCAGCCCATGGGGTGGGAGGGGCCGGAGGGGCCCTGAGCCTCAGCTTCCCTGCAGGGGGCCGTCCTGGCCACAGCTCTGAGTCAGGGCCAGCCTTGCATCCCCCACAGTGACAGAGACGGAAGAGCAAAGTCACCAGCGCCCCCCACACACACACCTGCCTCGGGCCCTGGCCGGGCTTCCCAGCTGCTCCCCTGAGTGGGCCTCAGTTTCCCTATCTGTGAGATGGGGGCCTTGGACTCAGCCAGGGCAACTCCTCCACCTGCTGGCCCCAGGTCCCCTTTTACTGCTGGGGAAAGTGGGGCCCCAGTGGCTCATCCCAGCTTCCCAGTGTGTGGTTTCCTTCTGTGACAGCTCAGGTGAGAGCCAGCCACAGGTGATTTTATTCCTCAATCTCCATAGATAAGCTTCCGTACCCATTTCTCTGCCAAACAGATGGGTCCAGTCCTACCCTGAGGCTGCTCCCTGCTGTGCCCAGGGCTGGGAGCAGCCAGGCACCCCCTCTGGCCTCAGCCGATTTTGCCTGGCGGGCTGGGTTGAGTTGGGGACATTCAGACCCCGGCGGCTGCCCAGGGGCCCTGCTCTGCGTCTCTCTGGGCCCTTGGTGCCGGCCCCACCGGTTCACCTGTGCAGTTTCCGCTGCGATCGGCCGAGGAAGATGATCAAGACGACCACCAGCAGCAGCAGTACGGCCAGCACGCTGCCCACAAGGCCGTACACGAGGCTCTTGTTGGTGCTGCGCTCGCAGGTCTCTCCCCAGTACCAGTGCGTGTCCGTGTTGGGGCACCTGGGGACACACACAGGCTCAGGCCCCAGCCCATAGCCAGCACAGACTCCCCAAAATCAACACGCAAGCAAAGCCAGGAAACCAGCTCTCCCTCCCTCCCAGAGATGGCAAGTGCTGGGTGGCCGGGAGCCTGGGTCCCCAACTCCCTGAGGCTGATGAGCAGGCAGAGGGCGGGGGACTCAGGGATCGGGGGTGCCAGGGCTCAGAGGGAGCCCAGGAGTGCTGGGGCGTCGTCTCGGACACGTGATGTCATGTTTACCCATCTAGTCTCAAATCAGCTGGGACTGTGGTGAACCTGTTATCACATTTTATGTTGCACTGTAATATAAGGCCATGTGAACTTAGGTACAGATAGAGGCGATAACAGCTGAGTAACTGAGATGACATAAGGGAAATTAATGAGAGGGAGAGGGAGAGGGAGAGGGAGAGAGGGAGAGGGAGAGGGAGAGGGAGAGGGAGAGGACAAGAGAGGGTGCAGCTCAGAAGTTGTTAACTTCAGCTCTCCCAGGAAGTGACTTTAGCAGCCTGGGGTATCTATATCTCTAATGTGTGCCTGTCCTCAACTCTCACGGGGCCGTGGGGTATTGGGGGACTGGAGGAGTCCCAGATACAGAGAAGAGGAATGTAGAAGGGGAGGGGGCAGGTGACATCCACGCTCTGCCCTCCCCGACCCTGCCCCCATGGGTGACAGTGAGGGCTGGGGCAGAGCCTCCCGGGGCGGGGCACTCACAGACAGCGGGGCCCGCTACGCTGCAGCCGGCACTGGCCCAGGTTGCAGTTGAGTTGCGACTTGGTCCCCGGGGTGCAGCGGGTCACACAGGCCAGCTTCCCGTCCACCTCGTCCACATAGTAGTACTTGGCGAAGTCCTTCGCGGCCCTCTGGGTGCATTGCTCTGTGTGTAGGGGTGGGGGCAGAGCAGCAGCACATGTCAGCCTGGCCACAGGAAGCCCCATGCGCACTGTCCCTCTCCACCCCCCCCGCCCACAGCTCCACGCGGCTGTGCTCACCCTGGAAGTTAAAGCCGAGCTTCACCGTGTCGTTCACTCTGGTGGCTTCCCCGTTGTAGCACAAGATGGAGTCTGCCGCAAGCGGGTGGGAGACAAGAACCAAACAGGACTGCTCCCCTCTGCACTCCTGTCCGGTAGCCAGGAGCCCGTTCCGACCACACACCCCCCATTCTGGCCCCTCCCTGGACAGCAAGGGTGGTGATGAGCTCAGCCTGGGAGAGAGGGGCAGGGGTGGGGCAGGGAGGCACCTGGGCCTCGTGTCTGGGTTCCCAAAGTGAGGTCTCCAGTATTTGAAAAGAAAAGGGTGAGAGGGGCCAACGAGAGAGGGCCCACCCCACTCTGAGCGGGGGGCTACAGTGGGGCCTACCTTGGCACTTGGGGATGTCATTCGGAACCACTCTGGTTTCGTTCATGATCTTGGTCCTCACGATCCTGGAGAGGTTGCTGAACACCTGCTGATACTCGGGGGTGTAGTTCACCTCCAGGACCACATCGTTGTCCACCACGATGCTGCCATTGCTGCGGGAGGAGTTGTTTCCCGGGTTACCCCACCACCAGCCACCCACCCCGCAGGGAGGCCCAGAGGTAGGAAAGAGTAGGGACTGTGCCCCGAGCCACTGAGAAGCTCAGGGGACAGGAAGCAGGGCCAAGCAGCACAGACTCCCATGTCCACATGGCACAGGGTGGCACATCCCTAGAAACGGTTCTCAGGGCCGGCGCTGTGGCGGAGCGGGTTAAGCCACCGCCTGCAACATCAGCATCCCATATGAGCACCAGTTTGAGTCCCGGCTGCTCTGCTTCCAATCCAGCTCCCTGCTAAGGTGCACCCTGGGAGGCAGCAGGGGATGGCCCAAGACACCTGCATGGGAGACAGGCTGTTGTGGGCATTTGGGGAGTGAATCAGCAGATGGGAGATGTCTGTCTGTCTGTCTGTCTGCCTTTCAAATAAGTCAATTCTTGTAAAGCTCTGGAGACGTGAGGTGGTGAGAAAGGCAGGACCACATGAACACCCTTAATGCTGCCTCACCGTTCGGGGAAAATTGATTGAAGTGGTCAATTCTATGTGCTGGGCATCTGACTACCAAAAAAACCAAATTTAGTTAAAAAAAAAAAAAGAGGCTCTTAGATTATATCTCAAAAATCAAATCTGGGATCTTTGGAAACATAGGATTCCAGCCCAGACATTCCTAAGGACGGGCCCACGGATGCTGCCGAGAGATCTGGAGGTGAGAACGGTCGCCCAGCATGGTTGTTGCAAAACAGAAAGTGACCGCAGGGCTCGGGAGCCCTGGAGCCTGCAGCATCCCAGGCCAGGTGGAGGCAGAAACAGCAAACGACACGTGGACGCACGAAGCAACAGGAGTGAGCGAGGAGCGAATGGGGAATGAATGATGTAGCAGTGAGCGAAAAAGATAAATGAGGCGGCACATGGCGAGCGAGTGGATGGACAGACGCCAGGGAAATGGCCTCGGGGTGCCGGTGCCCTCACCACCCAGCCACCGGGCACTCACAGCAGGTTCCGGATGATCACTTCCCGATAGGCAGTAAGGTCATCGCCCCCGTAAACTTGATCCATCTGTAAGGGAGGAGGCAGGTGAGCCCATGCAGGGTGTACAGGGCAGAGGCTGCCGTTCCCCGTCAGGGATAGCACCAGGCTCCCATGCGTCCATGGCTAAGCCCATGGGGACAAGGAAGGGACGGCCAGGGAGCTCCCTGTGCAGGGGCGTGGCTGGCGTGGGGCCCAGGGGTGGAAGGATGCCCTCTCAGGCCTGGGGGAGCCTGAGGGTCAGGACAGACCCCCGCTCCCCGCCTCTTGTCTGGATCTTCCCACTCGTACCCTCTGCTTGAACTCTTGGGTGAAATCCTTGTACGTCTGGGAGGAGACGTTATTCAGGTCTGGAGTGAAGTTTCTGTGAATTACTTTCACGATCACAGTCACAGTAGCGTTGATGACGTTGGGGACATCTGTAGGAAGGGGCCACACGAGGCATGAGACACCATCCCCCCAGTCACATCTCCGGGATGGCTAAGTTCGCGTCCTGTTGGTCACGTGGACGGGAGAGCCACGGGTATGAGAAGGGATGGAAACTCGGGGGGCACATGTGGGTGGCCGAGGCCTCTGCCCCCTGCCTTTTGATGTTAGAAGCTGGCGGCCAGGACTGAGGCCCAGGGAGAAGGAAGTGGAGGGCACCCAAAAGGGTTGGGAAAGGACCTCCCTTCCCCCCAGCTGAGAGGGGCAGGTGAGCTGGTGCAGAGGCCAGCTGGTGGAAGCAGAAGATGCCCGCAGGTAGGGAGGCAGTGGGAGCAGCTGATCCTTCCAGTGCTGGCTTGCTGAGTTGTCAGGGGTCTGAAAAGGGCCGGGGGTCTCAGAAGAAGTAGTTACCTAAGGGGAAGGAGTAGGTGAGGGACTGGCACTCTTCACCGAAGAAGCCCGGGGCACAGATGCATTCCTGGCCGTCCCACATTTCCCAGCTCTGGCATTGTGCTGCAGAGGGACAAAAGGCACACCGGTTAACACAGGCAGCCCAGGGGACAGATAGCGGTGCTGTGCCAGCTGGCACGACTCACTGCACTGACAGGTGTCATGTGGGCACCCAGCCTAGCAGCTACTAGAGGCTGGCTGGGACAGCAGCTTCCCACGTGGGAGTGCTTGGGTTCAAGTTCCTGCTCTGATCCCAATCATCTCCCTGCTAATACACACCCTGGGAGAGGCAGCAAGTGATGGGTCAAGCCAATGAGTTGCTGCCACACACATGAGACACCTGGATTGAGTTCCCAGATCCCACTACTGTAGGCATCTGGCGGGGAGAGATCCAGCAGACGGGTGTTTCTCTCTCTCTCTCTCTCTCTCCCATTTGAAAGAGGAGACAGGACCCCAGAAATCATGCAGAAACTGAGAGCCCTCAACTGCCACCCCCTCATGCCCAGGAGTCACTGGGGGAAGGAAGAGGAAGGAAAATGACAGGGAGGAAGAAAATAACCAAACAATAGGATGAGCCAAGAACACACGAGTGCCACACATCAAGTCAGGACATCAGTCAATGCGGGCACGAGTCAGAGTGGGAAGATGGGAGCCCAGATTTGGTAAAGAGGAGGGTGAGAGGGAAGAAGGAAGGGACAGGAGAGTGGATAAGTGAACTGGGGTGCATACCTGGGGTGCTCCACCTGGAGACGGTCATTGTCACAGAAGTGTAGGTGCTGGGGGATGAGGGACCAAGAGTGGAAGAGGTGTTGGGAGAGAGGGATGGAAAATGGGTGGAGACAGGGGAGGTGGAGGAAGGAGGGGGAAAGCTAGCGGAAGTTCTAGTGGACCAAGACGCAGGGGAGGAGGCTGCAGAGGCGGGGTTGCTGGACAGCACAGTGCTGAGTGCAGACGCAGGCGCTGTGCTGAACACCAAGGTTTGGAAGGTGTCCGTTGGGGCTGTCACGGGTGCTGACGAGGGGCTGTGGCCAAGGGTGGTGGATCCTTTAGGGATGAGAGTGGACTGGGAGGTGGGAGACACCATGGTGCCAGGTATGGAACCAGGGCTCGGGGTGAAGGAGGTGGGTGTGAGAACAGAGACAGTAGTAGGAGAGCTGTGGGAAGACACCGTGCCGTGAGTTGGACCACTACTGCTGGGAAAAGCTGTGGACACCTCTGTGAGGGCAGCAGTGTGGAAGGTGTCACTGGGCAATGGCGTGGGTATGGACACAGGGCTACTGTGGGGACTTGTGAATGACTCAGCTGGCTGCGTGGTGGGGGAGCTTGCAGGCGACATTGTCGTGTGTACTGAAGCTGTGCTACTTGGGAAGGGAGATGAAGCCTCAGGGAAGACTGTGGATGGAGAGGCTGCTGGTGAAAAGGTTGACCAGGACGACGCCGGGCTGCTGAGGAGGGTGGAGGATGCATCAGTGGACACTGTAGGATGGGAGCTGTAAGGAAGGAGTGTGCTGTGTACAAAACTGGGACTGCCCAAGGAGCTGGTAGATCCCACAGTTAGGACAGTGCTCTCAGAACTGACGGACGACATTGTGGTGAGTGCTGATTCCGGACTCGTTGGGGAGGCTGTGGAGTGGGTGTTGATTGACGTGAGTGTAGGCAGTGCTGAAGCTGAAGTGTTCTCGATGGTTGTGGATGTTTCACCAGGCACCATGGTTTGGGAAGTGGTGAAGGACCCTGTCGTGTGAGCTGTAGCAGAGCTGCTCTGGGAGGAGGAGGAAGCCTCGGTGAGGACCGTGGTTGGCGAGCTCTCCGAGGGCTGTGATGTTGGTGCTGACGATGGGCTGCTGGGGAAAGTGGTGGATTCTACAGTGAGAGTGGTGGATTGGGGGCTTGCAGGTGGCTCTGTGCTGAAGGCTGAACTTTGGCTGCTGGGGAAGGTTGTCGAATGATCCATGGGTGGTGTGGCTGTTGTTCTGGTTGTTGTTTGTGTTGGGCCTGCTGAAGCTGACGTTGTTGGGACAGTTGTAGACTCTGAAGTGACAACCGATGGTGGGGAGCTGGCACTCGACAATGGCATGCTGACTGATCCTGGAGTGCTTTGGATGGTAGTGGATGTTTCACCAGGCACCATGGTTTGGGAAGTGCTGAAGGACCCGGTCGTGTGCACTGTAGCAGAGCTGCTCTGGGCGGCTGAGGAAGCCGCGGTGAGGACGGTGCTCATTGAGCTCCCAGAGGGCTGTGATGTTGGTGCTGAGGACGGGCTGCTGGGGTAGGTGGTGGATTCCCCAGTGAGAGTGGTGGACTGGTGGGTGGCAGGTGATTCTGAGCCGAAGGTGGAGCTTGCGGTGCTGGGTCCAGCTGTAGAATGTTCCGTGGGTGCTGTGACTGTTGAGCTGATGGAGGTGAGTGTTGGGGGTGCGGAAGCTGAAGTGCTTTGGGAGGTTGTAGACTGCGACGTGACGACCGTGGATGGGGAGCTGTCACTTGACCCTGGAGTGGTTACTGATGCTGACGTGCTTTGGATGGTTGTAGATGTTACACCCGGCATGGTTGTTTGGGAGGTGTCAGTGGACCCAGTCGTGGGTGCTGTAGCAGGGCTGCTCTGGAAGGGTGAGGAAGCCTCGGTTTGGACCGTGCTCGGTGAGCTCTCCGAGGGCTGTGGTGTCGGTGTTGACGATGGCTTGCTGGGAGAGGTGGTGGATTCCACAGTGAGAGTGGTGGGTGGGGTGGTGGCAGATGGCTGTGAGCCGGTGGTGGAGAGTGGGCTGCTGGGTCCGGCTGTAGAGGAATCAGTGAGTCCTGTGACTGTTGAGCTGATGGAGGTGAGTGTTGGAGGTGCTGAAGCTGAAGTGCTTTGGGAGGTTGTGAACTCCGACGTGACGACCGCGGATGGGGAGCTGTCACTTGACAGTGGTGTCGTTACTGATCCTACTGTGCTTTGGAAGGTTGTGGATGTTTCACCAGGCACCATGGTTTGGGAAGTGGTGAAGGACCCTGTCGTGTGAGCTGTAGCAGAGCTGCTCTGAGAGGAGGAGGAAGCCTCGGTGGGGACCGTGGTTGGCGAGCTCTCCGAGGGCTGTGATGTTGGTGCTGACGATGGGCTGCTGGGGAAAGTGGTGGATTCTACAGTGAGAGTGGTGGACTGGGGGCTTGCAGGTGGCTCTGTGCTGAAGGCTGAACTTTGGCTGCTGGGGAAGGTTGTCGAATGATCCATGGGTGGTGTGGCTGTTGTTCTGGTTGTTGTTTGTGTTGGGCCTGCTGAAGCTGACGTTGTTGGGACAGTTGTAGACTCTGAAGTGACAACCGATGGTGGGGAGCTGGCACTCGACAATGGCATGCTGACTGATCCTGGAGTGCTTTGGATGGTAGTGGATGTTTCACCAGGCACCATGGTTTGGGAAGTGCTGAAGGACCCGGTCGTGTGCACTGTAGCAGAGCTGCTCTGGGCGGCTGAGGAAGCCGCGGTGAGGACGGTGCTCATTGAGCTCCCAGAGGGCTGTGATGTTGGTGCTGAGGACGGGCTGCTGGGGTAGGTGGTGGATTCCCCAGTGAGAGTGGTGGACTGGTGGGTGGCAGGTGATTCTGAGCCGAAGGTGGAGCTTGCGGTGCTGGGTCCAGCTGTAGAATGTTCCGTGGGTGCTGTGACTGTTGAGCTGATGGAGGTGAGTGTTGGGGGTGCGGAAGCTGAAGTGCTTTGGGAGGTTGTAGACTGCGACGTGACGACCGTGGATGGGGAGCTGTCACTTGACCCTGGAGTGGTTACTGATGCTGACGTGCTTTGGATGGTTGTAGATGTTACACCCGGCATGGTTGGTTGGGAGGTGTCAGTGGACCCAGTTGTGGGTGCTGTAGCAGAGCTGCTCTGGAAGGGTGAGGAAGCCTCGGTGAGGACCGTGCTCGGTGAGCTCTCTGAGGGCTGTGGTGTCGGTGTTGACGATGGCTTGCTGGGAGAGGTGGTGGATTCCACAGTGAGAGTGGTGGGCGGGGTGGTGGCAGATGGCTGTGAGCCGGTGGTGGAGAGTGGGCTGCTGGGTCCGGCTGTAGAGGAATCAGTGAGTCCTGTGACTGTTGAGCTGATGGAGGTGAGTGTTGGAGGTGCTGAAGCTGAAGTGCTTTGGGAGGTTGTGAACTCCGACGTGACGACCGTGGATGGGGAGCTGTCACTTGACAGTGGTGTCGTTACTGATCCTACTGTGCTTTGGAAGGTTGTGGATGTTTCACCAGACACCATGGTTTGGGAAGTGGTGAAGGACCCTGTCGGGTGAGCTGTAGCAGAGCTGCTCTGGGAGGAGGAGGAAGCCTCAGTGGGGACCGTGGTTGGCGAGCTCTCCGAGGGCTGTGATGTTGGTGCTGACGATGGGCTGCTGGGGAAAGTGGTGGATTCTACAGTGAGAGTGGTGGACTGGGGGCTTGCAGGTGGCTCTGTGCTGAAGGCTGAACTTTGGCTGCTGGGGAAGGTTGTCGAATGATCCATGGGTGGTGTGGCTGTTGTTCTGGTTGTTGTTGGTGTTGGGCCTGCTGAAGCTGACGTTGTTGGGACAGTTGTAGACTCTGAAGTGACAACCGATGGTGGGGAGCTGGCACTCGACAATGGCATGCTGACTGATCCTGGAGTGCTTTGGATGGTAGTGGATGTTTCACCAGGCACCATGGTTTGGGAAGTGCTGAAGGACCCGGTCGTGTGCACTGTAGCAGAGCTGCTCTGGGCGGCTGAGGAAGCCGCGGTGAGGACGGTGCTCATTGAGCTCCCAGAGGGCTGTGATGTTGGTGCTGAGGACGGGCTGCTGGGGTAGGTGGTGGATTCCCCAGTGAGAGTGGTGGACTGGTGGGTGGCAGGTGATTCTGAGCCGAAGGTGGAGCTTGCGGTGCTGGGTCCAGCTGTAGAATGTTCCGTGGGTGCTGTGACTGTTGAGCTGATGGAGGTGAGTGTTGGGGGTGCGGAAGCTGAAGTGCTTTGGGAGGTTGTAGACTGCGACGTGACGACCGTGGATGGGGAGCTGTCACTTGACCCTGGAGTGGTTACTGATGCTGACGTGCTTTGGATGGTTGTAGATGTTACACCCGGCATGGTTGTTTGGGAGGTGTCAGTGGACCCAGTCGTGGGTGCTGTAGCAGGGCTGCTCTGGAAGGGTGAGGAAGCCTCGGTGAGGACCGTGCTCGGTGAGCTCTCCGAGGGCTGTGGTGTCGGTGTTGACGATGGCTTGCTGGGAGAGGTGGTGGATTCCACAGTGAGAGTGGTGGGCGGGGTGGTGGCAGATGGCTGTGAGCCGGTGGTGGAGAGTGGGCTGCTGGGTCCGGCTGTAGAGGAATCAGTGAGTCCTGTGACTGTTGAGCTGATGGAGGTGAGTGTTGGAGGTGCTGAAGCTGAAGTGCTTTGGGAGGTTGTGAACTCCGACGTGACGACCGCGGATGGGGAGCTGTCACTTGACAGTGGTGTCGTTACTGATCCTACTGTGCTTTGGAAGGTTGTGGATGTTTCACCAGGCACCATGGTTTGGGAAGTGGTGAAGGACCCTGTCGTGTGAGCTGTAGCAGAGCTGCTCTGGGAGGAGGAGGAAGCCTCGGTGGGGACCGTGGTTGGCGAGCTCTCCGAGGGCTGTGATGTTGGTGCTGACGATGGGCTGCTGGGGAAAGTGGTGGATTCTACAGTGAGAGTGGTGGACTGGGGGCTTGCAGGTGGCTCTGTGCTGAAGGCTGAACTTTGGCTGCTGGGGAAGGTTGTCGAATGATCCATGGGTGGTGTGGCTGTTGTTCTGGTTGTTGTTTGTGTTGGGCCTGCTGAAGCTGACGTTGTTGGGACAGTTGTAGACTCTGAAGTGACAACCGATGGTGGGGAGCTGGCACTCGACAATGGCATGCTGACTGATCCTGGAGTGCTTTGGATGGTAGTGGATGTTTCACCAGGCACCATGGTTTGGGAAGTGCTGAAGGACCCGGTCGTGTGCACTGTAGCAGAGCTGCTCTGGGCGGCTGAGGAAGCCGCGGTGAGGACGGTGCTCATTGAGCTCCCAGAGGGCTGTGATGTTGGTGCTGAGGACGGGCTGCTGGGGTAGGTGGTGGATTCCCCAGTGAGAGTGGTGGACTGGTGGGTGGCAGGTGATTCTGAGCCGAAGGTGGAGCTTGCGGTGCTGGGTCCAGCTGTAGAATGTTCCGTGGGTGCTGTGACTGTTGAGCTGATGGAGGTGAGTGTTGGGGGTGCGGAAGCTGAAGTGCTTTGGGAGGTTGTAGACTGCGACGTGACGACCGTGGATGGGGAGCTGTCACTTGACCCTGGAGTGGTTACTGATGCTGACGTGCTTTGGATGGTTGTAGATGTTACACCCGGCATGGTTGGTTGGGAGGTGTCAGTGGACCCAGTCGTGGGTGCTGTAGCAGGGCTGCTCTGGAAGGGTGAGGAAGCCTCGGTGAGGACCGTGCTCGGTGAGCTCTCCGAGGGCTGTGGTGTCGGTGTTGACGATGGCTTGCTGGGAGAGGTGGTGGATTCCACAGTGAGAGTGGTGGGCGGGGTGGTGGCAGATGGCTGTGAGCCGGTGGTGGAGAGTGGGCTGCTGGGTCCGGCTGTAGAGGAATCAGTGAGTCCTGTGACTGTTGAGCTGATGGAGGTGAGTGTTGGAGGTGCTGAAGCTGAAGTGCTTTGGGAGGTTGTGAACTCCGACGTGACGACCGCGGATGGGGAGCTGTCACTTGACAGTGGTGTCGTTACTGATCCTACTGTGCTTTGGAAGGTTGTGGATGTTTCACCAGGCACCATGGTTTGGGAAGTGGTGAAGGACCCTGTCGTGTGAGCTGTAGCAGAGCTGCTCTGAGAGGAGGAGGAAGCCTCGGTGGGGACCGTGGTTGGCGAGCTCTCCGAGGGCTGTGATGTTGGTGCTGACGATGGGCTGCTGGGGAAAGTGGTGGATTCTACAGTGAGAGTGGTGGACTTGGGGCTTGCAGGTGGCTCTGTGCTGAAGGCTGAACTTTGGCTGCTGGGGAAGGTTGTCGAATGATCCATGGGTGGTGTGGCTGTTGTTCTGGTTGTTGTTTGTGTTGGGCCTGCTGAAGCTGACGTTGTTGGGACAGTTGTAGACTCTGAAGTGACAACCGATGGTGGGGAGCTGGCACTCGACAATGGCATGCTGACTGATCCTGGAGTGCTTTGGATGGTAGTGGATGTTTCACCAGGCACCATGGTTTGGGAAGTGCTGAAGGACCCGGTCGTGTGCACTGTAGCAGAGCTGCTCTGGGCGGCTGAGGAAGCCGCGGTGAGGACGGTGCTCATTGAGCTCCCAGAGGGCTGTGATGTTGGTGCTGAGGACGGGCTGCTGGGGTAGGTGGTGGATTCCCCAGTGAGAGTGGTGGACTGGTGGGTGGCAGGTGATTCTGAGCCGAAGGTGGAGCTTGCGGTGCTGGGTCCAGCTGTAGAATGTTCCGTGGGTGCTGTGACTGTTGAGCTGATGGAGGTGAGTGTTGGGGGTGCGGAAGCTGAAGTGCTTTGGGAGGTTGTAGACTGCGACGTGACGACCGTGGATGGGGAGCTGTCACTTGACCCTGGAGTGGTTACTGATGCTGACGTGCTTTGGATGGTTGTAGATGTTACACCCGGCATGGTTGTTTGGGAGGTGTCAGTGGACCCAGTCGTGGGTGCTGTAGCAGGGCTGCTCTGGAAGGGTGAGGAAGCCTCGGTGAGGACCGTGCTCGGTGAGCTCTCCGAGGGCTGTGGTGTCGGTGTTGACGATGGCTTGCTGGGAGAGGTGGTGGATTCCACAGTGAGAGTGGTGGGCGGGGTGGTGGCAGATGGCTGTGAGCCGGTGGTGGAGAGTGGGCTGCTGGGTCCGGCTGTAGAGGAATCAGTGAGTCCTGTGACTGTTGAGCTGATGGAGGTGAGTGTTGGAGGTGCTGAAGCTGAAGTGCTTTGGGAGGTTGTGAACTCCGACGTGACGACCGCGGATGGGGAGCTGTCACTTGACAGTGGTGTCGTTACTGATCCTACTGTGCTTTGGAAGGTTGTGGATGTTTCACCAGGCACCATGGTTTGGGAAGTGGTGAAGGACCCTGTCGTGTGAGCTGTAGCAGAGCTGCTCTGGGAGGAGGAGGAAGCCTCGGTGGGGACCGTGGTTGGCGAGCTCTCCGAGGGCTGTGATGTTGGTGCTGACGATGGGCTGCTGGGGAAAGTGGTGGATTCTACAGTGAGAGTGGTGGACTGGGGGCTTGCAGGTGGCTCTGTGCTGAAGGCTGAACTTTGGCTGCTGGGGAAGGTTGTCGAATGATCCATGGGTGGTGTGGCTGTTGTTCTGGTTGTTGTTTGTGTTGGGCCTGCTGAAGCTGACGTTGTTGGGACAGTTGTAGACTCTGAAGTGACAACCGATGGTGGGGAGCTGGCACTCGACAATGGCATGCTGACTGATCCTGGAGTGCTTTGGATGGTAGTGGATGTTTCACCAGGCACCATGGTTTGGGAAGTGCTGAAGGACCCGGTCGTGTGCACTGTAGCAGAGCTGCTCTGGGCGGCTGAGGAAGCCGCGGTGAGGACGGTGCTCATTGAGCTCCCAGAGGGCTGTGATGTTGGTGCTGAGGACGGGCTGCTGGGGTAGGTGGTGGATTCCCCAGTGAGAGTGGTGGACTGGTGGGTGGCAGGTGATTCTGAGCCGAAGGTGGAGCTTGCGGTGCTGCGTCCAGCTGTAGAATGTTCCGTGGGTGCTGTGACTGTTGAGCTGATGGAGGTGAGTTTTGGGGGTGCGGAAGCTGAAGTGCTTTGGGAGGTTGTAGACTGCGACGTGACGACCGTGGATGGGGAGCTGTCACTTGACCCTGGAGTGGTTACTGATGCTGACGTGCTTTGGATGGTTGTAGATGTTACACCCGGCATGGTTGGTTGGGAGGTGTCAGTGGACCCAGTCGTGGGTGCTGTAGCAGGGCTGCTCTGGAAGGGTGAGGAAGCCTCGGTGAGGACCGTGCTCGGTGAGCTCTCCGAGGGCTGTGGTGTCGGTGTTGACGATGGCTTGCTGGGAGAGGTGGTGGATTCCACAGTGAGAGTGGTGGGCGGGGTGGTGGCAGATGGCTGTGAGCCGGTGGTGGAGAGTGGGCTGCTGGGTCCAGCTGTAGAGGAATCAGTGAGTCCTGTGACTGTTGAGCTGATGGAGGTGAGTGTTGGAGGTGCTGAAGCTGAAGTGCTTTGGGAGGTTGTGAACTCCGACGTGACGACCGTGGATAGGGAGCTGTCACTTGACAGTGGTGTCGTTACTGATCCTACTGTGCTTTGGAAGGTTGTGGATGTTTCACCAGGCACCATGGTTTGGGAAGTGGTGAAGGACCCTGTCGTGTGAGCTGTAGCAGAGCTGCTCTGGGAGGAGGAGGAAGCCTCGGTGAGGACCGTGGTTGGCGAGCTCTCCGAGGGCTGTGATGTTGGTGCTGACGATGGGCTGCTGGGGAAAGTGGTGGATTCTACAGTGAGAGTGGTGGACTGGGGGCTTGCAGGTGGCTCTGTGCTGAAGGCTGAACTTTGGCTGCTGGGGAAGGTTGTCGAATGATCCATGGGTGGTGTGGCTGTTGTTCTGGTTGTTGTTTGTGTTGGGCCTGCTGAAGCTGACGTTGTTGGGACAGTTGTAGACTCTGAAGTGACAACCGATGGTGGGGAGCTGGCACTCGACAATGGCATGCTGACTGATCCTGGAGTGCTTTGGATGGTAGTGGATGTTTCACCAGGCACCATGGTTTGGGAAGTGCTAAAGGACCCGGTCGTGTGCACTGTAGCAGAGCTGCTCTGGGCGGCTGAGGAAGCCGCGGTGAGGACGGTGCTCATTGAGCTCCCAGAGGGCTGTGATGTTGGTGCTGAGGACGGGCTGCTGGGGTAGGTGGTGGATCCCCCAGTGAGAGTGGTGGACTGGTGGGTGGCAGGTGATTCCGAGCCAAAGGTGGAGCTTGCGGTGCTGGGTCCAGCTGTAGAATGTTCCGTGGGTGCTGTGACTGTTGAGCTGATGGAGGTGAGTGTTGGGGGTGCGGAAGCTGAAGTGCTTTGGAAGGTTGTAGACTGCTCTGTGTCGACAGTAGTTTTGGAGCTGTCAGTTGACAATGGCATGGTTGCTGAGCTAGTGCTGCTTGAGAAGGCTGTAGATGTTTGGTCAGGCACCGTGGTTTGGGACCTGTCTGTCAACCCTGTTGTGTGTGTTGAAGCTGTGCTACTTAATAATGGTGAGGAAGCCCCAATGAGGACTGTGGTTTGAGAGGTTTCTGGTGACAGCGTTGACGGGGATTCTGCTGGTCTGCTCTGGAAGGCTGTGGATCCTTCGGTGAACACTGTGGGATAGGAGCTGCCACTCTGGACTGTGCTGTGCACTGTGCTGCGGCTACTCAGTAAGGCTGTAGACCCCATTGTGAGGACGGTGCTGTCAGATGCCACTGATGTCAGTGTTGTTGGTACTGATTCTGGGCTGCTTGGGCAGGTTGTGTACACCTGACTAAAGCTTGTGCTTTGGGTGTTCTCAGTTGTCCCTGTTGTTTGCACTGATGCTGGGCTACCTGGAACCATGGTAGATATTTCACTAGAAACTGTGGTGTGGGAGCTAGCAATGGGCGATGAGGTGTATGCCGAGGCAAGACTGCTATGGAAGGTGGTAGATCTATCAAGGACTGTGGTGTGTGAGGTGTAAGAGGATGCAGTTATGTGTGTTGAAGCAGGACTGTGGGAGGAACCTGTGGGCCCCTCAGTGAGGATGGTGGTTTGGGTGCTGTCTGTTGTTGCTGTTTTAGATGCTGTTCCTGGGCTGGTGGGAGGGGTTGTAGGTCCTTCAGTGAGGGCTGTGTTTTGGGAGCTCATGGATGATGGTGTAGAAACAGGTACAGTTAAACTACTAAGGAAGATTGTAGGTTCTCCTGTGAATACCGTGGATTGGGAGCTGAAACTTGGCAGTGTTGTTGGTGATCCGGAGCTATCTGGGTTGATTGTGGGTGTGGGTGATTCACCGGGCACCATGGTTTGGGAGGTGTCAGGAAACCCTGTTGTGTGCGCTGTAGCAGAGCTGCTCTGGAAAGGTGAGGAAGCCTCGGTGAGGGCTGTGCTTGGTGAACTCTCAGAAGACAGTGCTGTTGGTGTTGAAGATTGTGAGTTAGCAGATGACACTGCACTGAGGGTGGAGTCTGGGCTGCTGGGGATGGCCGTAGAATGCACTGTGGGTGTTGCGACTGTTGAGCTGATTGCTGTGAGTGTTGAAGCTGAAGTGCTATGGAAGGTTGTAGACTCTGTTGTGATACCCATGGTTTGGGAGCTGTCACTCAACAGTGGGGTGGTTGCTGATCCAGGACTACTTGGTAAGGCTGTAGATATTTCACCAGGCACCGTGGTTTGGAAGCTGTCAGTTGGCCATGTCGTGGGTACTGATCCTGAACTGCTTTGGGTGGGTTTAGATGTTTCACCAGGCACAGTGGTATAGGAGCTATCAGGCAACACTGTTGTGTGTGCTGAACCTGTGCTACTTAGGAATGGTGAGGATACCGGGGTGAGTACTGTGTTTAAAGTGGTGTCAGGTGACACTGTTGACCATGCTGACACTGGGCTGCTCTGGAGGGTCGTGGATCTCTCCGTGGACACTGTGGTTTGCGAGGTCTCTGTCAGCAACGTACTGTACTCTGTGCCAGGGCTGCTTGGGAAAGTGGTAGATCCCATGGTGAGGCCGGTGTTCTCAGGGCTGCTGGATGTCAGAGTTGACAGAACTGATCCTGTGCTGCTGTGGATGGTTGGAAGTTCTTCAGTGTGTTCTGTGCTTGGGGATCTGCTCAGTGTTGGGGTTGGGAAGGCACATGTTACAGTGCTTTGGAATGTTGAAGATTCTCCCTTGTTTGCTGTGGTATGGGAGGTGTCACTAGGCCATGGAATGGCTGAAGAACCTGGAGTGCTCTGGAAGGTCATGGACGTGCCTTTGGTGATGGTGGTCTGGTAACTGTCACTGGACAATGTTGTGGTTCGGGATCCTGGACTGCTTAGGAAGGTTGTGGACGCTCCTAAGACAACTGTGCTTGGCGAGCTATCACTGGAATATGTCGGGGCTGTGGATCTCAGGTTGGTTTGGAAGTTAGTAGATTCTGTTACACTGAGTGTAGATGTGGAGTTCACACTTTGCGATGTCGTGAGTGCTGAACCTGGACGGCCTTGGAAGGTTGTAGTCTCTCCTACGAAAGCTGTGCTCTGAGAGCTATAACTGTGTCCTGTTGTAGCTGTAGATCCTGGGTAATTTTCCAAAGTTGTGGAAGCTCTAAAAGCTGTGGTATGTGAGCTCTCACTGGATACTGCCGTAAATGCTGACGCTGGGCTGCTTTGAGATGTAGTAGGAGATTCACCAGGCATGGTTCCTTCGGAGGAGTAAGGCAACCCTGTCGTGTGGGGAGTAACAGAGCTGCTATGGGAGGGTGAGGAAGCCGCGGTGAGGACGGTGCTCATTGAGCTCCCAGAGGGCTGTGATGTTGGTGCTGAGGACGGGCTGCTGGGGTAGGTGGTGGATCCCCCAGTGAGAGTGGTGGACTGGTGGGTGGCAGGTGATTCTGAGCCGAAGGTGGAGCTTGCGGTGCTGGGTCCAGCTGTAGAATGTTCCGTGGGTGCTGTGACTGTTGAGCTGATGGAGGTGAGTGTTGGGGGTGCGGAAGCTGAAGTGCTTTGGGAGGTTGTAGACTCCGACGTGCCGACCGTGGATGGGGAGCTGTCACTTGACCCTGGAGTGGTTACTGATGCTGACGTGCTTTGGATGGTTGTAGATGTTACACCCGGCATGGTTGGTTGGGAGGTGTCAGTGGACCCAGTCGTGGGTGCTGTAGCAGAGCTGCTCTGGAAGGGTGAGGAAGCCTCGGTGAGGACCGTGCTCGGTGAGCTCTCCGAGGGCTGTGGTGTCGGTGTTGACGATGGCTTGCTGGGAGAGGTGGTGGATTCCACAGTGAGAGTGGTGGGCGGGGTGGTGGCAGATGGCTGTGAGCCGGTGGTGGAGAGTGGGCTGCTGGGTCCGGCTGTAGAGGAATCAGTGAGTCCTGTGACTGTTGAGCTGATGGAGGTGAGTGTTGGAGGTGCTGAAGCTGAAGTGCTTTGGGAGGTTGTGAACTCCGACGTGACGACCGTGGATGGGGAGCTGTCACTTGGCGGTGGTGCCGTTACTGATCCTACTGTGCTTTGGAAGGTTGTGGATGTTTCACCAGGCACCATGGTTTGGGAAGTGGTGAAGGACCCTGTCGTGTGAGCTGTAGCAGAGCTGCTCTGAGAGGAGGAGGAAGCCTCGGTGGGGACCGTGGTTGGCGAGCTCTCCGAGGGCTGTGATGTTGGTGCTGACGATGGGCTGCTGGGGAAAGTGGTGGATTCTACAGTGAGAGTGGTGGACTGGGGGCTTGCAGGTGGCTCTGTGCTGAAGGCTGAACTTTGGCTGCTGGGGAAGGTTGTCGAATGATCCATGGGTGGTGTGGCTGTTGTTCTGGTTGTTGTTAGTGTTGGGCCTGCTGAAGCTGACGTTGTTGGGACAGTTGTAGACTCTGAAGTGACAACCGATGGTGGGGAGCTGGCACTCGACAATGGCATGCTGACTGATCCTGGAGTGCTTTGGATGGTTGTAGATGTTTCACCAGGCACCATGGTTTGGGAAGTGCTGAAGGACCCTGTCGTGTGCACTGTAGCAGAGCTGCTCTGGGCGGCTGAGGAAGCCGCGGTGAGGACGGTGCTCATTGAGCTCCCAGAGGGCTGTGATGTTGGTGCTGAGGACGGGCTGCTGGGGTAGGTGGTGGATCCCCCAGTGAGAGTGGTGGACTGGTGGGTGGCAGGTGATTCTGAGCCGAAGGTGGAGCTTGCGGTGCTGGGTCCAGCTGTAGAATGTTCCGTGGGTGCTGTGACTGTTGAGCTGATGGAGGTGAGTGTTGGGGGTGCGGAAGCTGAAGTGCTTTGGGAGGTTGTAGACTCCGACGTGCCGACCGTGGATGGGGAGCTGTCACTTGACCCTGGAGTGGTTACTGATGCTGACGTGCTTTGGATGGTTGTAGATGTTACAGCCGGCATGGTTGTTTGGGAGGTGTCAGTGGACCCAGTCGTGGGTGCTGTAGCAGGGCTGCTCTGGAAGGGTGAGGAAGCCTCGGTGAGGACCGTGCTCGGTGAGCTCTCCGAGGGCTGTGGTGTCGGTGTTGACGATGGCTTGCTGGGAGAGGTGGTGGATTCCACAGAGAGAGTGGTGGGCGGGGTGGTGGCAGATGGCTGTGAGCCGGTGGTGGAGAGTGGGCTGCTGGGTCCGGCTGTAGAGGAATCAGTGAGTCCTGTGACTGTTGAGCTGATGGAGGTGAGTGTTGGAGGTGCTGAAGCTGAAGTGCTTTGGGAGGTTGTGAACTCCGACGTGACGACCGTGGATGGGGAGCTGTCACTTGGCAGTGGTGTCGTTACTGATCCTACTGTGCTTTGGAAGGTTGTGGATGTTTCACCAGGCACCATGGTTTGGGAAGTGGTGAAGGACCCTGTCGTGTGAGCTGTAGCAGAGCTGCTCTGAGAGGAGGAGGAAGCCTCGGTGGGGACCGTGGTTGGCGAGCTCTCCAAGGGCTGTGATGTTGGTGCTGACGATGGGCTGCTGGGGAAAGTGGTGGATTCTACAGTGAGAGTGGTGGATTGGGGGCTTGCAGGTGGCTCTGTGCTGAAGGCTGAACTTTGGCTGCTGGGGAAGGTTGTCGAATGATCCATGGGTGGTGTGGCTGTTGTTCTGGTTATTGTTTGTGTTGGGCCTGCTGAAGCTGACGTTGTTGGGACAGTTGTAGAGTCTGAAGTGACAACCGATGGTGGGGAGCTGGCACTCGACAATGGCATGCTGACTGATCCTGGAGTGCTTTGGATGGTTGTAGATGTTTCACCAGGCACCATGGTTTGGGAAGTGCTGAAGGACCCTGTCGTGTGCACTGTAGCAGAGCTGCTCTGGGCGGCTGAGGAAGCCGCGGTGAGGACGGTGCTCATTGAGCTCCCAGAGGGCTGTGATGTTGGTGCTGAGGACGGGCTGCTGGGGTAGGTGGTGGATCCCCCAGTGAGAGTGGTGGACTGGTGGGTGGCAGGTGATTCCGAGCCGAAGGTGGAGCTTGCGGTGCTGGGTCCAGCTGTAGAATGTTCCGTGGGTGCTGTGACTGTTGAGCTGATGGAGGTGAGTGTTGGGGGTGCTGAAGCTGAAGTGCTTTGGGAGGTTGCGAACTCCGACGTGACGACCGTGGATGGGGAGCTGTCACTTGGCGGTGGTGTCGTTACTGATCCTACTGTGCTTTGGAAGGTTGTGCATGTTTCACCAGGCACCATGGTTTGGGAAGTGGTGAAGGACCCTGTCGTGTGAGCTGTAGCAGAGCTGCTCTGGGAGGAGGAGGAAGCCTCGGTGGGGACCGTGGTTGGTGAGATCTCCGAGGGCTGTGATGTTGGTGCTGACGATGGGCTGCTGGGGAAAGTGGTGGATTCTACAGTGAGAGTGGTGGATTGGGGGCTTGCAGGTGGCTCTGTGCTGAAGGCTGAACTTTGGCTGCTGGGGAAGGTTGTCGAATGATCCATGGGTGGTGTGGCTGTTGTTCTGGTTGTTGTTTGTGTTGGGCCTGCTGAAGCTGACGTTGTTGGGACAGTTGTAGACTCTGAAGTGACAACCGATGGTGGGGAGCTGGCACTCGACAATGGCATGCTGACTGATCCTGGAGTGCTTTGGATGGTAGTGGATGTTTCACCAGGCACCATGGTTTGGGAAGTGCTAAAGGACCCTGTCGTGTGCACTGTAGCAGAGCTGCTCTGGGCGGCTGAGGAAGCCGCGGTGAGGACGGTGCTCATTGAGCTCCCAGAGGGCTGTGATGTTGGTGCTGAGGACGGGCTGCTGGGGTAGGTGGTGGATTCCCCAGTGAGAGTGGTGGACTGGTGGGTGGCAGGTGATTCCGAGCCGAAGGTGGAGCTTGCGGTGCTGGGTCCAGCTGTAGAATGTTCCGTGGGTGCTGTGACTGTTGAGCTGATGGAGGTGAGTGTTGGGGGTGCGGAAGCCGAAGTGCTTTGGGAGGTTGTAGACTGCGACGTGACGACCGTGGATGGGGAGCTGTCACTTGACCCTGGAGTGGTTACTGATGCTGACGTGCTTTGGATGGTTGTAGATGTTACACCCGGCATGGTTGTTTGGGAGGTGTCAGTGGACCCAGTCGTGGGTGCTGTAGCAGGGCTGCTCTGGAAGGGTGAGGAAGCCTCGGTGAGGAACGTGCTCGGTGAGCTCTCCGAGGGCTGTGGTGTCGGTGTTGACGATGGCTTGCTGGGAGAGGTGGTGGATTCCACAGTGAGAGTGGTGGGCGGGGTGGTGGCAGATGGCTGTGAGCCGGTGGTGGAGAGTGGGCTGCTGGGTCCGGCTGTAGAGGAATCAGTGAGTCCTGTGACTGTTGAGCTGATGGAGGTGAGTGTTGGAGGTGCTGAAGCTGAAGTGCTTTGGGAGGTTGTGAACTCCGATGTGACGACCGTGGATGGGGAGCTGTCACTTGACCCTGGAGTGGTTACTGATCCTACTGTGCTTTGGAAGGTTGTGGATGTTTCACCAGGCACCATGGTTTGGGAAGTGGTGAAGGACCCTGTCGTGTGAGCTGTAGCAGAGCTGCTCTGGGAGGAGGAGGAAGCCTCGGTGGGGACCGTGGTTGGCGAGCTCTCCGAGGGCTGTGATGTTGGTGCTGACGATGGGCTGCTGGGGAAAGTGGTGGATTCTACAGTGAGAGTGGTGGATTGGGGGCTTGCAGGTGGCTCTGTGCTGAAGGCTGAACTTTGGCTGCTGGGGAAGGTTGTCGAATGATCCATGGGTGGTGTGGCTGTTGTTCTGGTTGTTGTTTGTGTTGGGCCTGCTGAAGCTGACGTTGTTGGGACAGTTGTAGACTCTGAAGTGACAACCGATGGTGGGGAGCTGGCACTCGACAATGGCATGCTGACTGATCCTGGAGTGCTTTGGATGGTAGTGGATGTTTCACCAGGCACCATGGTTTGGGAAGTGCTGAAGGACCCTGTCGTGTGCACTGTAGCAGAGCTGCTCTGGGCGGCTGAGGAAGCCGCGGTGAGGACGGTGCTCATTGAGCTCCCAGAGGGCTGTGATGTTGGTGCTGAGGACGGGCTGCTGGGGTAGGTGGTGGATTCCCCAGTGAGAGTGGTGGACTGGTGGGTGGCAGGTGATTCTGAGCCGAAGGTGGAGCTTGCGGTGCTGGGTCCAGCTGTAGAATGTTCCGTGGGTGCTGTGACTGTTGAGCTGATGGAGGTGAGTGTTGGGGGTGCGGAAGCCGAAGTGCTTTGGGAGGTTGTAGACTGCGACGTGACGACCATGGATGGGGAGCTGTCACTTGACCCTGGAGTGGTTACTGATGCTGACGTGCTTTGGATGGTTGTAGATGTTACACCCGGCATGGTTGTTTGGGAGGTGTCAGTGGACCCAGTCGTGGGTGCTGTAGCAGGGCTGCTCTGGAAGGGTGAGGAAGCCTCGGTTTGGAACGTGCTCGGTGAGCTCTCCGAGGGCTGTGGTGTCGGTGTTGACGATGGCTTGCTGGGAGAGGTGGTGGATTCCACAGTGAGAGTGGTGGGCGGGGTGGTGGCAGATGGCTGTGAGCCGGTGGTGGAGAGTGGGCTGCTGGGTCCGGCTGTAGAGGAATCAGTGAGTCCTGTGACTGTTGAGCTGATGGAGGTGAGTGTTGGAGGTGCTGAAGCTGAAGTGCTTTGGGAGGTTGCGAACTCCGATGTGACGACTGTGGATGGGGAGCTGTCACTTGACAGTGGTGTGGATTCCGACTCTGTAGAACTTTGGATGGCTGTAGATGTTTCACCAGGCACAGTGATTGGGGAGGTGTCAGGAGACCCTGTCGTGTGCACTGTTGCAGAGCTGCTAGGGAGGGGGGAGGAAGCCTCGGTGAGGACGGTGCTCAGCGAGCTCTCAGAGGGCTGTGATGTTGGTGCTGATCCTGGGCTGCTTCTTCTGGTCAAGGCTCCTTCAGTCGACACTGGGGGTTCAGAGGTCGAAGCGATCACGGTGCTGAGCTCTTGACCGGGGCTGCCTGGGGAGGCGGTAGATGCTGCCATGACGTCTGTGCTGTACAGGCTGACTGCTGTCACTCTTGAGAGATCTGATCCTGTGCTGCTGACGGCCGCCGTGGACCCTTCTGTGGGTGCTGAGCTTGGGGAGCCAGTGGATGTCAGTGTAGTGAGGGCACTGGCTGAAGTGCTCTCGACAGTTGTAGTCTCTCCATTGTCATTTGTGGTTTGGGAGCTCTCAGAGGTCACTGTTGCTGACGTGGACACCTCTGAGCCGGTGGCCTGAGACTCGGACACATTGTCAGTCGTGCTGACAGAGGACTCGCTTGCTCTCTCTGTGGTCACTGAGTCTCTGTGTTCTGTCCTGGTGGTGCTCTCCGGGGTCTGTGTGAGTCCTGACGAGTCCACAGTGGGTGTCTTCGTTAGGTCTGTGGTTGTGTGTCCAGCAGAAGACGCCAGGCCAGGGATCGAGGTGGACAGAGCCTCTCCAGTCCTCCTGGTAGAGGTGGTTTCCGGGGAAGGGGAATCTGATGTGTTTGTGGAGACAGACTGTGGTCCCGTGGACGCTGTCAGGGAAGTGGTCGAAAGTCCGTGTGGGCTTGAAGCAGCAGGACTCGCTGTGGGGGAAGAGGGTGTGTGCGTGGATGACCCGGTGTTGGCTGGAGTAGAGGCGGCCGTCCATTCACTGGAAGTGAGGTCCCCCCTGCTTGGAGTGGACGTAATGCTTCCATCCGTCCCAGTGAAGCTCGTTTCGGATGCCCCTGTGGATTGAGAAAAAGCAGAGGTGGTGCTATGGTTCATGAACTTCTCATTGAGTTAAAGAGCAGTGGGGGCCGGCGCTGCGGCTCACTGGGCTAATCCTCTGCCTTGCGGCACCGGCACACCGGGTTCTAGTCCCGGTCGGGGTGCCGGATTCTGTCCCGGTTGCCCCTCTTCCAGGCCAGCTCTCTGCTGTGGCCCGGGAAGGCAGTGGAGGATGGGCCAAGTGCTTGGGCCCTGCACCCCATAGGAGACCAGGAGAAGCACCTGGCTCCTGCCATTGGATCAGCACAGTGCGCCGGCCGCGGCGGCCATTGGAGGGTGAACCAACGGCAAAGGAAGACCTTTCTCTCTGTCTCTCTCTCTCACTGTCCACTCTGCCTGTCAAAAAAAAAAAAAAGAGAGAGAGAGAGGGAGAGGGAGAGAGAGAGAGAGAATATTCCACCTGCTGGTTTAGTCCCCTAAATGGCCACAACACCCAAGGCACCCACACACTTGGGCCATCTGCTGCTGCTTTCTCAGGCCCACAAACAGGGGGCTGGATTAGAAATGGAACCACCAGGACTCGAACTGGCACTCGGATGGGATGCCAGCATCGCAAGCAAGAGCTCAACCCTGCTGTGCCACAGCACCAGTCTTGTGATGTACAACTTGAGCTGTTAACAGCACGGCTGTGTGGTTGTGCAGAGCTGTGTTGACATACCTCTGCCCGACACTGCCCACACACGCCTCGCCAGGCCTCCAGGGACAAGTGCGACCTAAACTCAAGGGGGAGCCCACGCTCACACCAGTGCCCCGTGCATGTCCCTCTCTTTTCTCACATTCTGTGGTTTGCATCTCACACGCTCGCCTGAAAGCCTGCCACTCACACGTACTCTGGCAAATCTTTCTTCCCAGTCCTGCATGCCCTTGCCCTTGTAACCTGGGCCCTGGTCGAGGAGGAACAGGAGAGCTAAGACAGGCACCTGCTTATCAACCACCATGGTAATTCTCTCCATCCTTCCTCTCGGTACACTCACTCACACAAGGGCCCTCTCCTCCCCTCCACCTGGGATACTGCCCCCTGTACCTGTGGTCCTCACAGCCAGCCCAGGCAGCCTCCTCCTCCTGCTGGGCCCCAAAGTCCACTCACTGGGCTCAGCTTGTGTGTTAGGAATAGTTAGCCTTGGCCCCGGGGCTGGAGGGCTTGTTCTGTCTTCTCCATTGCACCCAGAACACACGGTGCTGGATGTATGGCTCTGTTTTCCCACGTAAGGTGGGAATATAATCCTGGTTTATCGTCATCCTGTCTGCAAAAAGGCTTAATATCTTTTTAGATTTTTTTAAAATATGTAGTTATTGTATTTGCAAGGCAGAGTTACAGAGAGGGAAGGAGGGAGGAAAAGGAAGAGAGAGAGAGAGAGAATATCTTCCATCCACTGGTTTACTCTGCAAGTGGTCACAACAGCCAAGCTGAAGCCAGAAGCCAGGAACTCCAACTGGGTCTCGCATGCGGGTGGCAGGGGCCCAAGCACTTGGACCATCCTCCGCTGCTTTCCCAGGCACATTAACAGGGAGCTGGATTGGAAGCGGAGCAACTGGGACTGGAACCAGCGCCCATATGGGATGCAGGCATTGCAGCTGGTGGCTTTACCTGCAACACCACCACTCCAGCCCTGAGTGTGACATCTCAGATGGAAAGAATTTTTGAGACGGTAGGGTCATCGGCAGTTCCGTGGGGTGGCTGGCAGGGCGCTGGCCCCTGACCCCTCCTTGTCAGTCCCAAACACTTCCTGGAGTTGTAGCTTTCTCACGTCTTTGGAGGCCCAACCTCAGCCCTTAGACACAGAAGCTGGCGGGACAGGGGCACCTCCACCGTCCTGGAGAGCCCCATTTCCATAGATGCCGGAGACAGGCGCAGGGAGAGGCCTGGGACTGACAGCAGGGATGATGGACAGTTTCAAAAACTCTAAAGGGGCAGCACTATCGAGTCGTCAAAGGGACAAAAACACCTACGATTTTTGGAATTTGTGAGGAAAAAAAAAGAGAGACAGAAGAGAACGCTTTTCTGTTTCCCGTGTCAGTGGATGCCTTTGGTTTTGTCCAATCGTCTCAGCTATGGGTCCACTTTTTCAGGAGTGGAGGGGTCCCCAGGGGAGACTGCCCAGGGAGGAGGTGAGTGCGAGGAGCAGGGGAAGGGGCGAACCAGCCAAACCCTGCCCGCCCACGTGGCTGGGCTGGGAACCTGGACAGCAGCGCTGAGGGAGGAATCCCACGGGCTGCCCTCTGCGCAGGTGCCCCGTCCCAGAGCCGGGGGCCCTCGGTGCCCGCCCGGCCCGCCTGTCTCAGCCACCCTGTCCTTTGCCCACCCATGGCTCCGCTCTGCGTTCCTGCCTGCGCTCAACAAGCAATTCCTGTAACCCCAGGGGCCGCGCTGTGCCCTGGGATGGAGCACATATCCGCGCCCACCCCTCCCCGGGGCTGCGAGAGCCCACGGAGGAGCTGGCGGAGGCCCACGCGGGGGGCGCGCAGGGGCAGGGACCAGTGCGTCCACCTTTTCCTGCGGAAGGCTTTGAGGGGGAGGCAGCACTGGAGCTGTTATTCTTTCCCTTCTTAAAAAAAAAAAAAAAAGATTTCCTGGACTTATAAATTTTACTGGACTTTTTGAGTTAGGAAGGTAAAAGGTGTCGGAACAAATCAAACACTGAGGAGCAGATAAAGACATTTTATGGGCATCTCCCCAACCGACTCCCGCGGAACACAGAGCGGTGGCGAGGGCTGGCGCTGACTGGCTGCCCGCCAGGCCCCGGCCCTCGCCTCTCCCAGGAAACGACACCCCGACACCCCGAGAGCCCAGTGGTTACATAACTGCATGCGGGGCGCCCTCCCCCTCCCCCGCGGTAGTCTCTGGGACAGTAGAGACCATTTCTGCCTTGCTCAACCAACCAGAGCCGTGCTCAGTAAAACCTCTTCCATGGAGGGCCAGCAGACGCTGCAGGTGCTGGCGATGCCCACCTCCCACATCACAGCCGCGTTTGAGTCCTGGCTGCTCCACTTCCGGTCCAACTCCCTGTTGATGAGTTTGGGAGGGCAGTGGAGGATGGCCCGGATGCTTAGGCCCCTGCACCCACATGGGAGACCTGGATGGAGTTCCTGGCTCCTCACTTCAGCCTGGTACAGGCCTGGCTGTTACAGCCATTTGTCTCTCTCTGTGTCTCTCTCTTTCTCGCTCTGCCTCTCAAATAAACAGACAAACCTTTAGAAGTATATAGTAAAAACAAAAACAAGACACAGACACTAGAAAGCCCCCTCATCACTTTTTCTCTGTGATCAAAAGAAATCTTTAGGCCCTGCACTGTGGCATAGAAGGTAAAGCCCCAGTCTACAGTGCTAGCATCCCATATGGCTGCCAGTTCAAGTCCCGGCTGCTCCACTTCCAATCCAGCTCTCTGCTATGGCCTGGGAAAGCAGCAGAGGATGGCCCAAGTGTTTAGGCTCCTGCACCCGTGTGGGAGACCAGAAAGAAGCTCCTGGCTTCAGGCTGGCCCAGCTCGGGCCGTTGCAGCCATTTGGGGAGTGAACCAGCGGTTGGAAGATCTCTCTCTCTCTCTGTGTCTCTGTCTCTGTCTCTGTAACTCTGCTTCTCAAATAAATAAAACAAATCTTTAAGAAAGAAATCTTCGCAGCAAACCTCCGAGGCAGGCCTTGCCTTTTCTATTTCCACGTGAACCAAGGTCATTCAGCTTGTAACAGAATTCAAATACATTTTAAAACTGGCTTTTACGAGTACTTTTAGCACAAACAAGGAGAGGGTTCATAGAGGAGAGAAGTAAAAGGGAAGGTGCTGAGCTAAAGATACAGCGTGTGCAGAGGCCCGGACAGGAATAGGAGCCCCACTGTGTGGGGCCAGCGCTGTGGCGTAGTGAGCTGAGCCGCCGCCTGTGGTGCTGGCATCCCCTGTGGGCACCAGTTCAAGTCCCAGCCGCTCCACTTCCAATCCAGCTCCCTGCTACAGCCCTGGAAAGCAGTAGAAGATGGCCCAAGTGCTTGGGCCCCTGCACCATGTGGGAGACCTGGAAGAAGCTCCTGGCTGCTGGCTTCGGATCAGCACAGCTCTGGCCGTTGCGGCCAATTGGAGAGTGAACAGTGGATGGAAGACATTTCTCCCTGTCTCTCCCTCAGTCTATCTATAACTCTACCTCAAATAAATAAATAAAATATTTTTTAAAATGCCCCCACTATGGTAAACCATGAGAGAGACACGCAGGGTCAGAGGCCAGCTGGGGAGGCAGAGGTGAACCTGGCCTGGAGGCGGGTTTGCACCTGACTGAGCAGCAGTGAAGTTGCCAGCCCCAGGCCATGATCACGGCCATGCCCTAGAGCCGTGCCCTGGCCACCTGACAAGGCCATGGCGATGCCAGCGGGCACCAACGTGAGCTGTAACACTCTCTGGAATGTGGCGGGCTGCAGGAAACCTTTGCAAGCCATGCCTTCCAGCTGTCTTCAAAAAGGCCATGAGAAAACAATGTGTGGATTTCAAAAAAAAAAAATTGCTTGCATCTCTTTTTAAAAAGCTATCGACTTATTTGAAAGGCAGAGTGAGGGACAGAGAGAGGGAGAGGGAGAGATAGAAAAAGAGAGAGATCTTCCATCTGCTGGTTCACTCCCCAAACAACCACAACATCCAGGACGGGGCCAAGCCGAGGCCAGGAGCCTGGAGCTCCATCCCAGTTTCCCACATGGTTGGCGGGGGCCCAAGCACTTGGGCCGTCTTCCACTTCCTCCCCAGGAGCATCAGCCAAGAGCTGGATTGGAAATGGAGCAGCCAGGACACACACTGGGGCTCCCGTGGGATGCCGGCCTCACAGGTGGCATCCTGACCCCTGTGCCGCGATGCCGGCCCCCAGAGTTACCCGTCAGGCCCGCTGTTGCATGAACTTGCGCCTGCTGTGGTCATTATTCCTGGATTCGCCCCGTTTTCCCCGTCGTGTTACCACCTGCTCTGCCCGTAACCATCCACGTCTCTGCCACAAGCGTCCCCGGGGTCGCTCTGAGCTCTTAGGGATGGGATGCTTGTGCAGTGGCCTTGAGCTGCCCTTCCTCCTCGCAGAATCTGTCACCTTCCGTTCCCAGGGCAACATCACTTCCTAACGGTCCTGTTCCTCGGCCGAGGCCCTTCCCTGCTCACCGCGTGCCTGGGAGCCCCCGAACTAAAGGCTCCGGCTCCGCCCTCCCCCCAACACGCCTTCCGCCAGGCAAGCTTCTCCACACTGAGGTTTTCATTCGCCCTTGGGAGGGACGAAGGGGCAGTGCCCTGAGGACGCTCGGAGCACTCCCAGCCCAGGCTTCTGGTGGCGGTGGCAACTGCCCCACCTTAGATGCCAGGGTCAGGGTTTCTTCTCCAGAGCCCATGAGAAGGAAACAGAGTGAGCGTCCCCAGGAGGCATGGAAACCCAAAACAAACCAAGGGCCTTCCTGGATTTCCCCTATCAGACTGCCCCGATGTGATGATAAGTTGTTTTTCCTTTTTTTTTTTTTTAAGGTTTATTTTATTTATTTGAAAGGCTGGTGTTGTGGTACAGCAGATTAAGCCGCCACCTGCAGCGCTGGCATCCCACACAGGTGCCAGTTCAACTCCCAGCTGCTCCGCTTCCCATCCAGCTCCCTGCTAATGCAGAAGACCCTGGCCCCTGCATCTAGATGAGAGACCCAGATGAAGCTCCTGGCTCCTGGCTTCAGCCTGGCCCAACCCTGGCCATTGCAGCCTTTTTGGGAGTGAGCCGGCAGATGGAAGACTTCTCTCTCTGTCTGCCCTTCTCTGTCACTCTGCCTTTCAAATAAATTAAATCTAAGAAAGAGAGAGAGAAAGAAGGGAGGAAGGAAGGAGAGAGGGAGGGAGGGAGGGAGGAAGGAAGGGGGGGTAGAGAGAGCACTAGCTTCCAAGTTTGCAAGTGCTGGTTCATTCCCCAAATGGCGACAACAGCCAGGGCTGGGCCAAGCCAAAGCCATGAGCCCAGAACTGTATCTGGGTCTCTCACATGGGTGGCAGGGGCCCAAGCCCTTGGGCCATCTGCTGCAGCTTTCCCAGGTGCATTAGCAGGGAGCTGGGTCAGAAGCAGAGCAGCCAGGATTGGAACCAGTAAGGGATGCCGGCGTCACAGTGGCAGCTTCACTCACGGCATCACAGCCCTGCCCCTCAACATGAGGTTGGCCGGGCATTCTCACACTGCGCTGGTGAGCATTAACCTGATGTCATACCTTTTGAAGTGTTATTTATTTGGGAGGCAGCGGTGATAGCTCAAGTGATTGGGTCCCTGGAGTGAGTTCCCAAACCTCAGTGTCAGCTCCCTGCCACTGCAGGCATCTGGGGGCACCCAGCAGATAGGAGCTCTCTGTCTGTCTGTCTGTCCTATCTATCATCTACTTATCTCTGTCTTTCAAATAAACCAATTTCATGTATGTATATGAACTGGCCATGGCATAAACCAAACAGCAAACATTCAGAAAGAAACAGGCCAGCATGCTTACGACCGTTATCTGCATGCTGAGTAAGAGGCATTGTCTTTGATCCAATGTCTACACAGCAAACACACATTCATGTACACAGTCAATGTACACACCTTTGAAAGTTTAGATACGTACAATACCACTTCTCGGAGAACCCAGAGGAAAGTCCCTAGACTTCTGAGGCCAAAATGCTTAACAAAAATTACCTATTTGCTTAGGGTATGGCCACGTGGGCCATCAGGGACGTGAGCCAGCAACTCCTAAACAAGTAGGGTTTGGTGCTATCTTGTTCTATCTGAAGCTGTGACACGGTGCCTCATTAAACAAAGAGACGAGGACACTCTTGCCCTGTGTGCAGCTTTTATTGCGTCTTCACCTTCCTTGTTCTTGGATTTTTCTTGTAAAAGATCGTTAATGCTTTGGGGCCGTTGGTTTGTCAGGCAGGTTGCCCAGGGCCCAGGGCTCTTGTGGGAAAGTACAAGGCACCCAGGGCCCAGGAAGCCTGCAGACCCACCAAGCTAGGAGCCCCTGCCCTGTTCCATGCCCAAGGCCCATCTCTGCTGGGGGAGAAGTCCCCAGGGCCCCCTGGAGAGGCAGCGGCAGAGCTGGAGCCCATGGGGCGTGGGGCGGTTCCAGGAATCCCCGCGACCAGCCCCTGCTACAACCCTGTGAACCTCTGGACGTCCATTTCATCCAGGAAGATGGCTCTGTACGATGCCCACCTTGACACCCTGCTCGCCCTAGAATATTCTAGAATATTTGACCTGTGTGAGGCACCAGGGAGAGCCTCTGACACAGGGCCTGGGTGCACGCTCTGTGTCTGCCATGCATGAGTCGGGGCTTGAATCTGCTCCCTTTTCTCTAAAGTCATTTGTACCCAGGCAGGGTGGCGGCAGAGGAAGAGACAGGACCAGGGCCTCCCTGGCTCACTCCCTCCTCACTCACCTGTGGCTCTCTCAGGCCACTTTTGTCGGTGCCTATAACCCCGGATGCTGCCAGAGCACAGGGTGGTAGGTTGATTGTATCCTTTTCCCATAGCATGCATCTGAGCCCTAACCCCTGACACCTACTGTGAATGTGACCTTATTTGGAAAAAGGGCCTTTTGCAGGTGTAATTAAGTTAAGGATCTCAAGATCAGGGACTGATGTTGTGACACAGTAGGTTAAGCCCCTGCTTGTGACACCTGCATCCCATATCAGAATGCTGGTTCAAGTCCCAGCCGCTCCACTTCCCACCCAGCTCCCTGCTAATGCACCTGGGAAAGCAGTGGAAGATGGCCCAAGTGCTTGGGCCCCTGCACCCTCCTGGCTCCTGGCTTCAGCCTGGCCCAGCTCTGGTCATTGCAATTATTGGGGAGTGAAGCAATGGATGGAAGATTCTCTCTCTCTCTCTCTCTCTCTCTCTCTAACTCTGCCCTTCAAATAAATCTTTAAAAAAAAAATATTGAGAACAGATATGTACAACAGCACCCAACAAAGCAGACCCTCAATGACTGTGAGCAGTTTTCATTACGAATCCGAGGGTACTCCGAAAGATTCCACGGAAACACGGAATGAAAAGATAAGCTTATTTTTCTGGGGCAAAGCATCTTGAAAGCCATCCACACCAGGGCTTTTCAAAGCTCTGAACGGAGAGTTCAGGCAATGAAAAACTTCTGCGTGGGTTTCAGAATTATTTTTGCAAAACCGACGTCTTGGTTTTCATTCCGTTTTCCCTCCGCCTTTTGGAAGCACGCTTACGTAACGCATCATTTGGGAAGCAGCGTGGCTTCCATCAGGTGCTGGCTTCCGGGGATCTGATTATCAGTGCTGTAATTCTCTCCATAACTGTAGATGGCTTGTGAATCCGGCTGAGGCCTTGGAGCATCCATTAATACTTGCTTCCTGTACCCCTCCCCAACGGCCACCCAAGTCCAGCTTGGCATCTCGCTGGGACTCCAGCAGCCCAGGAGGAAGTGGCCTTGGAGGCCCCCTCACCGCCTCCCCCCCCACACCGGAGGGCCCAGGCCCTCTCCCCCACTCCAGTGCCAGGTTGGGTCGTGGCTCTTGTCGATGTGGTTTCTTTCCTGTAAACTCTGCTATAAACTTTTTATTTGTCCTGCCCGGCCCGCAGCCCCGGAGCAGGCGCAGCCAGACCTCAGTGTTTGCTAAATGAGTAAGTTTATTATACTCTGCATAAAACAGCACTTCCTCTTCGTGGCTCTGAAGTCATATAGCACGTCTCAAAGGTTGCCCCTTGTCTATTGTGAGCAAGTCTGCCCCTAGCACCTGATTTTACAGGTGGCCTGCATTTCCACCTCCACCCTCACCTGTCAAGGCCAAGGAGCTCCCAGGCCCCTGCAGGGCGGGCGTGCAGTCCCCCGCCCTCCCCGTTACTACACACACCTGACCTGGGAACGCCACGTACACAAAACAAAATGCAGGTTATTTACGGTGTCTTCCGCTACGGCGCACAGCTGATGGAGAGTCCTGGGCTGTGGCCCTTCTTCCTGGAAGCCCTTCCCTGAAGCCCCAGAGACCAGGACAGCCCAGCTCAGACACCCCCTGGACGCTCCAACAGGGCACCCACCACAAAGGGGGCTCCTGCAGCCTCGTGGCTCGGGGAGGGGGGCTCTCGTCCCAGCCCCGCGGCCCTCATTCCAGGGTGGTCCTCAGAGTCCTGCCCCTGCCTCGGAGCCCCACCTGCCCCGCCCCACCCCTGGGGGCTGCCCCTCATGTCTGAGAGTCTGAGGGGTGCTGTTGCTCTGTCCGCACCCCCCACCCACTCCATCCAGCACCGTGCCCCTCCCCCCACTGAGCGTCTCAGCCGACCCACACCCTCCACACCCCGACCCTCCAGGCTGTTCCCACTTTACGCCCCCTCCACGGCCACAGAAATGAGTTTCCCAACTTCTCTCAGCATGGTCTTCTTCCTTCTTCCATCTGCCTGTCCACACCGTGACCCGGGGAGGCTCTGCCCTGACCTCTAAAAGCTCCTGCGGGACCCACAATACAGAGCCTGGGGGAGCGGGGAAAGGGGGCGAGTCATGCCAGTCAGGTGCTGTGTGGCCCTGGTCAGCCAGGCGGCCTCTCTGAGCCCCCATGGCCACCCCCGTCCTACCTCCCTATGAGCTCCGTCAAGCCACCCCTGAGCGAGCAGCGAGGGGCCCCTTGGGGACCATCAGACCTTCCAGAGTTCTCCGACCACCCCCCCAAATCCCGCACTTAGCACAGGTGCTGCCTGGGTGTGCACACTGATGGGGTCTCTCATGTCAACGTGTCCTCAGGGGCTCTGCCGGCTCCGTCTGGGTTCCTCGAGACCCCTGTCACTGCATCGCCATACCCCATCACTCTCTGGCCAGAGGGAGGCCCAGGAGCTCTGAGTCAGGGTTTCAGGGGACCCTGCCTAAGACCACCTGCCCATCCGCCCACAGCTCCCCAACCTCGCTGTGTTACCTCCGAGAGCTACTACTGCACCTATTGCCAGTGTTCTCTCCCAACGTCCCCAAGTCCTCGGAGCCCAGCTCCCCGGCCTTTGCTGCCCCTGGCATGGCTGGGGCAGGGTCTGCCCGGCCTCTGTGGGCTGAGGCAGGGCCTGACAGGGCTGTTGGATGGATGTTCCTGCAGGGGCTGCCTGCCGGCTGCCCAGGAACCCTGCCTCAGCCCCCACCCCTTTACCACCCCTCCTCCCTCACCCCCGGCCTTTAACTCAACCTGTCCTCTTTCTCCAGGGTGGGGAGAGGGCTCACTTCCCCGGGGGAATCAGAAAGTCAGACCTGCAGGCATCATGTCCATCCAGACTCAGTCTCCCGGAGGCTCCACAGGACCGCCGCCCCCCACCCAGCCTGTGTCATGCCCCCCCCAGCTGTTTCTAGCTGGAGGGGCTTCCCCAGGCACACCTGTGGCTGTCTCAAGTCAGGATGGAAGGAGCGAGTGCTCCACCCCAGGGCATCAGCTGCCTGCAGCCGACACTGTCCCTAAGCAAGCAGGAGACGCCCAGCCCCTCTGAACAGGTGCAGACCGAGGAGTGACAGAAGCAGAGAGGTTGCCAGAGTGACACGCAAGCCCCGGTCGTCCAGGCGGGGCTCTGAGCAGACTGGCAGCCTCCAGGGAGCCCCCGAGCAGCCCCTCTCCACCTAGGGTGTGATCACAACGCAGGTCTCCAGTGTTGGGGGGAAGCCGGTCGGGGCCCAGGAGCGCCACACCAGGTCCCACTCACCTGCTGTCGATGTCGGCGTCGGCGTCTGTGTGGATGGCAGTGACGATGACGATGCTGATGTGGCAGCAGCTGGGGCCCAGAGCTGGGGAGCCAGCAGCAAGAGCCAGGTCACCAGCATCTCCCAGGGAGGGAGCCCCAGCCACAGGATCTGCCCTCGTGCGGAGGGGCTGAGAAATGAGAGGCTGGCAGGGAGGCAGCAGGTATAAAAAGACCCTGGGGACCTTTGCCTCACGGAAGGACAGTGCCTGGCCCAGGGTGGGGGCACCGTGATGATGCTGCTGGATGGGTGGCTCTAGGTGACCGCAGGCAGTGGGCCAAAGGGCAGCCTATCAACTGGTTTGCCCTCTAATCCCCGCGTGCTGACCAGCCCCAGAGCTGGGGTCACCTCGAGGGAAGCCAGCCTCAGGGTGGGGCAGGGCAGGAGGGAGGGACAGGAGGTGGAGGTGAGAGACAGCTTCCGTTGCCAAGAGACTAGCGCCGAGAAACACCTGGGAGGGAGTGACCACGAAGGGAGGGGCTCAGGACCCCAGGAGGCCCAGGCAGGGGTCCCTGCCCGCGCCCCGAGGAGCCTGTCTTTTTCTTTTTTGTCCTGCCTTCCTTCCCCGTCGCCCACCTCAAGCTGACCCCTTCCAAATTTCCAAAGCGTCTCACCAGGTGGGGCGCCTGTTCGCACCTGAGACTTTATGGTCCTGGTCTCCACCCGGGCCAGAGACAGAGATGAGGAAAGGTTACAGCCAGTCAGTACCCTGAGCAAAGGGCTCAGGGGCCTCTCTCACCCCCCCCACCCAAAGACCCAAGGGGATAAGTCACCCTGACCCTGCCCAGCCGCGGTCACGCATGGCTGACTGCCCAAGGCAGTGCGAAGACAAGGGCCCTGGCCCCGGCCCGCCTGGGCCAGTCGTGAGTCAATATTTGTAGTAGGGGTAAGAGAGGTTCACAGATTTTTTTGGGGGGCAGGGCAGCTGTCCAGGCAGCTGGTCCAGGCCGGCCTGCCCCCGTGGCCCAGCACTGGGGCTTCCCTTCCTCTCAAAGCCCCAGCCCTAAGCCCCCAAGGCCAGTGGGCTATGGACTCAGATGGCAGACTCCCAGGGGTGCCCTGCCCCCCAGCTCCCTAACAAAACGGAGCGACCCCAGCCTCTTGGTTCTCTTCCGCAACAGTCACAGCCCAGGGCAGCCCACAGAACCCCCCTCCTTCCTCCCCGGGAGAAACGGGTGTGCCCAAAACTTGCCTAACCAAGCCAGGGTGAAAAGGAGACACACACACACAGCTGTTTCTCTGACAATGGACATTGTATTTTGTGTGCACGGGGAGGCCTTCTGACCCCAGACCCCATCTTCCTGGGGTTGGGGGCTTCAGGCCCAAGGGTTGCTCACAGGGATGTGGGTGACACCAGGGAGAGAGCAGGGAGGGAGGGAGGGGAAGAGGGCAGCGGAGAGGCAGGAGAGGAGGGAGGAAACTCATGCCCCACCCAGCACCTGGGACCCAGGGCCCGTGCAGGTGAGAGGAGGGGTGGGGCCTCAGAACAGGGATCGGGTGGAGCCCAGGACTCAGCGGATCACGCGCAGCAGGGGCCAGGTTAGGACTGAGGGCTGGGGGCACAGGGAACAGGATCCAGTCCCGGGGAGACACAGAGCTGGGGGGCACAGCAGGGACTGGACGAAGGACTAGGCTCGGGAAGGGAGAAGAGGAAAGGGACCAGGGCAGGGGCTCAGCCAGGAGCCGCAGAAGGCCGGGGTGGGGTGGGTGGGGGACAGGCTGCCAGCAGGCGGCCAGAAAGCACGGTTGGGGACCTCGGCAAGGCCGTTGGGGCTAAGGCCAGAGGGTGCGTTGGGATGGAGAATTGGACAGAACAGGTATGGTTTGCACAGTAACTACGAGGTATCGGTTGCAGCCTGCCCCAGGTCCCACAGAGGAACAGCCTGGAGGTAACCTGGGTCTCAAGGTGGGTCCCAGCCGAGCTGGGAGGAGGGCGGGGAGGGGTGTGTGTGTGTGTGTGTGTGTGTGTGTGTCAAGCGGACAGCATCACTTTGACTCCGGGAGCCTGGGCCACTGCGGTCCCAGGGCAGTCTCTTCTAAGCGAGGTGGTGCCGGGAGCTCCTTCCTGATGTCCTGAGGCAAGGGGCGTGGGGGTGGCAAAGAGACCACCTCCGGTCTCTGGATGTGTACCTGCCACAGAGTGTACGGTGAGAGGGGTGACAACAGGCCCAGGCCCCACCCCTGCTTGTGGGGACAGGAAGGGGTCTGCAGTGGGAGCTGGGACCCCGCCCCCTCACCTTATGACTGCGGTCCACCATCTCCAAGGCCACGTGGAAGTTTTCTTCCTTGACTAGAGAGAAAGAAAAGAAGGGGAGGAGGAGAAGCGGGGGGGGGGGGGGGTGAGGCAAGGCAGGGGGCCGTACGAGGAGGGGCCCAGGGCTTGGGCTCCTGCACCCATGTGGGAGACCCAGACGGACCTCTTGGCTGCCAGAATTGGAGCCATTTGGGAGTGAACCAGAAGATGGAAGACCGACCTCCCTCCCTCCCTCCCTCTCTGTCTCTACGGAACTTTCAGATGAATATTTTCTTTAAAAAAAGGAAGGCGGGGCCTCAGGTTTTCTCTGCTCGCCAACGGGGAAGCAGCCACAAGAAATGCCCCCAGGTGCGCATGCACCTGTCCTGGGTCTCTCCCAGGTGCGCACGCACCTGTCCTGGGTCTCTCCCAGGTGCGCACGCATCTGTCCTGGGGCCGACTGCCCGCTCCTGCTGCCAGTGGACCTCACCTGCTCCGTCCTCCTTCAGGCCCCTATTACAAAATGTCCCCACGGTGTCCTCGTCCCAGGCCTCCAGCCACTTCCTGTCCTCGTCCCAGCTCCTAGGTGAGGCCGCAGCGTGATGGAGCGGGGCCGCGCGGTCGCCCCTCTTGCTGCCCTCCTTCCGCCCGCCGCGCCAGTGCGCTCACCGGTCTAGGCGCGAGCCTCCTCTTGGTCGGGAGCGCACCACCAGGAAGCCCAGCGCCAGCAGCAGCAGGACCAGCAGCGCCGCAGCCCCCGCCAGGCCCCCGACCAGCGCCCTCCAGTGGACGGTCGCCTCGCAGCGCGGGCCCCAGACCCAGTGCGTGTCCGTGGAGAAGCAGCTGGGGGAGGGCACAGGTGTCGGCCCCGCGCGGAGCTGGGGGGGGGGGGGCCTCTACCAACGCTGTGGGCGGGGCCTCAAGGGAACTGTCAAGAGTGGGCGGGGCCTCAGGGATGGGCGCCACCGAGGGATGGGCGGGGCCTCGAGGGGCGTGCCCTTGGTGGGCGGGGCCTAGTGTGCACGGGGCGTGTCCTCAGGAGGAAGCTGCACAGAGTGGTGGGTACTAACCGGCACGTGGGGCCGCTCCTTTCCAGAAGGCACTGGCCCTGGTGACAGTCGATGGCCCCGGCCACGCCTGAGGTGCATCGGGTGACGCAGCGGAGCTGGTTTGCCTCCACCACGGGGAAGTAGAACTCCTCGTAGCCCTGGGCAGCGGCGCGGCGGCAGAGGGCTGGGGGTGGGGGAGGGAGAGGGCAGGGAGCTGCAGAGCCCGCGGCCTCGTCCTGGCTACCCGGGGACCTGGTCCCAGTGACCGAACGCGCCTGGCGGGGACTGCATTCCCCAGAGTGGGTGTCCTAGGGCAGACCCCAGCCCCTCACCTCGCCCACTGGTCCTCAGGCCCCATCCCTGGCCTCGCCCAAGCTCCCACCCCCGCCCCCCCCCTCCGGGTACTAAGGTGGGCAGATGTCCCTGGCGGGAAACATCAAGGCCACCTGCGGCCACTGGGCCCTCGGCCTCACCTTCCGGGGTCAGCTCTGTCTTGACCGTGGTGTTCACTTTGACAGAGTCCGGCTTAAAGCACAGGGCTGGGGGATGCCAGTGCAGTGGAGGTGGAGCCAAGTAGGTGTGGCAAGGGGTAGAGAGGTCCGTCTCAGTGTGGGGCTTGAGGGGGGGACCCAAGGGGAGCCGCCCACGGCCACCTTCCTCCCCCAGGGAGTCTTCAGCCACCCTAGGGGAACCAGTGGGAGGGCCTGTCCCCAGTTCCCTGGGCGCTGTGAGACCTCCCTCACCCCAGCCTTGCCACCACTGGATGTGGACCTGGGCCCCATCTCCCCGCCTGCCCTGAGCCCCGAGGGTCCCCTGACCGGCGGGAGCCGCCGGGGGCCGGGCCCTGACCCCGCCGCCCCTCAGCCGGGGCTCACTCTGGTTGCTCCCGCAGCTGCCCCCAGCCTGGCTGACGTTCTGGAGCTGCTCCCTCAGGGCCGTCTGCACGCCCTCGTAGTCGCTGACCAGTTGGGGGCTGAAATGCAGCTGCAGCAGAACCAGGAAGTCCACCACAATGCTGCCACTCCTGAGGGGGCGGGAGGCGGAGCGTGAGGGGGGGTCCAGGCGTGCCCCTCTCGGAAGGGGCTGCTGGTATCCCCGAGTGTTCTGTCCATCTGTCCATCCAGGGCGACCCGATGAGGAGGGACTGACGTCATCTTTGTGGTGACATCATCTATCACCAAACCAGACACTCACTCGCTCACTCCCGCTCTTTCACCCAGCAGAGCAGGTGCCGGCCAGAGAGAGGCCAAGTCAGCTGAGCCGACACCACCTCCCTGAAATGACCCCCAGAAAACGACTGCAGAAATCCCCCCGCAGTGCGCCCCTCGCGTCCACCCTCTGCTCCTCTCCATCCAATCTGATGATGCCGCAGCCTTGCCCGGCGCTCCAGGCCCCGCCCGCCGCCCCCACATGCCCAGAACATCTCCTACCGGAGGGCCAGGATCTCCACACCCTTGAACTCCGGCACGTCTCGGTAAATTTCCTGCATCTGGAACGAGGAAGGGTCCTGGGCTGGTGTCTGAACCTGCAGGCCCCAGGGGAGGCCCCTTCAGTCCCCTGCCCCTCCCCCCGCCCCCTGGCACCTGATTCCTGAAGGTGGTGCTGAAATCCCTGTAGGCCTTGGAAGTGTTGTCATTGAGGTCTGGAGAGAACTCCTGGTCCACAGACACCTCCATGCCCACCTGGGCCTCCACCTCGTCTGCACACAGCACAGCCCGCTCTGGTCACTTCCTGTCTGCCACCGCCTCCACCACCCCTACCCACAGGCTCCTCCCCCCACCCCGCGGTCCCTGAGGAGCGATGGAACCACAGCAGGGATTCCAGGGTGACTTGTCCAGAGGCGAAGGAAGGAAATCGGGGTGCACAGCACCCAGCGGTGGCCCCGTCCTCGTGTGCCCCCGGGGGAGGCAGATTAACAGCAGCTGGTTTGGTGATTGCTTGACGCAACACAAAGGCAATGTCAGTCATGCCTCACCCAGGACCTGTGACACTCCAGGGAGAGTGAAAGCCTCGGACACCATCAGGTCACTCATCCGCTGACCTTAGCTTGGAAAGCTGACGTGGACTATGGGGTGGGCCCCACACAGCGGAAGAGGGAGGCAGAGGGGCTCGGAGGGGATTGGAGGAAGGCGTGGCTCTGGATCCGAAAATGCAGGCAGGGGGCCTTGACGCAAGGAATGTGGGAGGATCCCGAAGCCAGAACGGGCAAGGAAATGAATTCTCCCAAGAGCCACCAGCCTCCGTGAGCCCCGTGCCGGGTTGCCAAGCTACAAGCAGACCATTTTCTGTGGTTTCGGCTGCTGAGTCTGTGGTCATTGGTCAGAGCAGCAGCTGGATCCTAAAACAGCTCCAAGGGCCCAGGAGGCAGGGTGTCCCAGCATGGAGGTGACATGGACAGGAGGCACGACGTGGGACAGTGGAGGGAAGGCGGGGGTGGGGTGGTGGAAGGGCGGGACCAGGATGCCTCCTGGGGGCCCCGGGGGGAGGTCCGTGCACCTGCAGGAGGAAGCACTGCTGCACCCCAGGCCAACTCACCCACATCCACCTGTTCTACAGGAAGCTGACAGCTGGAGCCGTAGAAGGTGCTGAGACAGAGGCACTTGAAGCCATCCCAGGTACCCCCATTCTGGCACGTGTTTGCCTGGAACTGACAGCGGTCCCCAGAGAACCCCGGGGTACAAATGCATTGGCCCTGTGTCCAGATGCCACCATTGTCACAGGTGCCTGGGGAGCACAGGGAGAAAAGGAAGTTCAAGGTAGGGCCTGACCTTGATGACACAGAGTCAGCAGGGAGGGAAGGGGACGGGGTAGGGGGCAGGAGATCCGACCTGGGGGCGTGGTCAGCCTTGACTCCGTGCTCGTCTGAGTCACGCGTGACGTTGTGCTGGGTGATGGTGGAACAGAGGGAATCTGGGTGGGGGCCTGCGGCGTCACCAACGTCGTGGCGAGGGGTGGGGTGGGATGTGTCACCCTGCTGGAGGTCACTGTGACAGTCTGAAGGCTGCTGCTGGGCTCCGTGGTGAGGCTGGGCGTATGTGGGGAGGTGACAGACCCGGTGCTCAGCCAGGTGGTGCTCGTGGGGACGGCCTCGGAGCCGGGGGAAGCAGGAGCACTAGTCACGGCCGTGGAGGACGCCACTTCCAGCGTCACAGAAGCAGAGCTGTCCGTGGGCGGAGGAATGGTGGTTGTCACACTGGCCGCACCGGGAGAGGTGGGCGTCTCGGTAGTAGAGGCGAGGACTGGGAATGGTGTGGAGGGGGCGGAAGTGGCCACAGTGCTGGTCAGGGAGGTGGACGCCGTGGGAGCCGTTTTGTTTTCTGGATAGGGTGTAGTGGAAGCCAGAGGAGTGTAGGAAAGGGGGCTGGTTTCAGTGGGCATCGCAGTCAGCGAGGAGCTCGCGGGAGACGTCTCGGTAGTAGAGGCGAGGACTGGGAATGGTGTGGAGGGGGCGGAAGTGGCCACAGTGCTGGTCAGGGAGGTGGACGCCGTGGGAGCCGTTTTGTTTTCTGGATAGGGTGTAGTGGAAGCCAGAGGAGTGTAGGAAAGGGGGCTGGTTTCAGTGGGCATCGCAGTCAGCGAGGAGCTCGCGGGAGACGTCTCGGTAGTAGAGGCGAGGACTGGGAATGGTGTGGAGGGGGCGGAAGTGGCCACAGTGCTGGTCAGGGAGGTGGACGCCGTGGGAGCCGTTTTGTTTTCTGGATAGGGTGTAGTGGAAGCAAGAGAAGTGTAGGAAAGGGGGCTGGTTTCAGTGAGCATCGCAGTCAGCGAGGAGCTCGCGGGAGACGTCTGGGTAGCTGCAGGTGAAGAGAGAGTGGGAGAGGGCGAGAGAGAAGAACCCGTGTTTCCCGGCCTGGAGGTGGGCACAGAGCCGGTGGTCACTGCGAGCGTGGGAAGTGGGCTGCTGGGAGCCGGGGGAGAGGGCGTGGTCACCGCAGGTGCTGAGGGTGCGAGGACGGTACCAAGAGAGGGGGTCACCACGGTCCCGGTGGGTGTTGAGGCAGAGGGTTCAGGAGCCGGCGGACCTGTGCCTGTGACAGGGCCGGGTGAGGCGGCCGAGCCGGTGCTGGGGGGCGGTGCTGGCGTGAGAGTCTGAAGGGAAGAGAGGGAGGAACCCGTACTGCCAAGGGCGAGCGTGGTGGGGCCCGGGGGTCTTTGAGTGCCTGAGTCGGAGGTCGCTGGAGGAGGGGTAGACGATGGCAAGGGAGTGCCAGATGTTGCCGGAACGGCTGTACCAAGGCTCCCAGTCATGGTGCTTTCGGTGCCTGCGACAGTGGTCACAGTAAGAGTGACCACAGCGTCCGTGCTGCCCAGAGATGATGTCTCCGGGGCCCCCGGGGTGGGGAAAGGCGACGTGGCGTGTGGGCTTGCTGAGGTGTGGGAAGCAGTGAGCGTGGAGCCCACGGTGCCCACGGAAGAGTGGACGGCGCTTGTCCAAGTTCCATCAGGAAGGCCCGTGCTGAGAGAATATGGAGTCGTGGTCGTGGAAGCCGACGTGGTCCCTAAGGAGCTGGGAGCAGAGTGGGTGACAGAAGTGCCAGGAGAACCCGGAGCGGTGGACTCAGCGTGGGTGGGAGGGGGCGTGGTCACCCAGGGAGATAAAGGCGCCTCCAGGGTGCCTGGGTCTGTGCTCGGGACATGAGTAGCAGACGAAATCCTACTTGGAGTTGATGTTAAGGAATTGCTGACCATGGCCGTGGATGTGGTGGCCGTCCCAGGGGTCCCTGTGCTTGTGGAATTGGCTGAAGAAGCGGTCAGGGTGGCAGAAGTGGTTTCCATAGTGAGAGGTCCGGGAGCAAGGCCGCTGGTAGGAATCCGAGTGGTTTGCCCAGAGGAGGCGGCGTGAGAGCTGGTAACGGCCGTGCGGCCGGGGCCCGTGGTTGCCCCCTGGGACGAGGGTGGCTCCGTGTTGGCATGAGTGGGCGTTGGGGTGGAGTCAGCCGTGGAGTGCAGTGTGTCGGTCATGGCCGGAGCGGGGGAGATAGAGGGCGTGCGAGGCGTCCTGGTACTGTCAGCGGTTGTGAAAGAGGGAAACACAGAGGTGTCTGGAAGGCTTGTAGACGGAGGACTTGGTGGGGTGCTGACCACGCTTGGGAGAGTGGTGGACGCGGTGTGACGCGTGGCAGAGGCTGTGATGATAGGAGACGTTCTGTTTGTGTTGGGGACCCATGAGGTTGATGGAAAGACACCTGTGAGGGTTGCTGAGGAAGTGGGAGCGGGGAATGTTGAGGGCAGGTGTGCCGCCGTGCCCACGGATCCCGCGGTGCCCACGGAGGAGTGGCTGGCAGCTGGCGGTGCGGTGCTGGGGAAGCCGGTCCTCGGGGCAGTGGAGATCGGTGCTGTGGGCGTCACCACGGTCCCTGAGGCAGTGGGAGGTGAGTGAGTGGCAGTGGTGGCGGCCACACTGGATGTGGAGTGGCTGCTAGAGGCAGCGATGCTGGGAGCACTGGGCGTGGGGCCCAGGGACGCTGTGGTCACCCAGTGGGTGGTCGTTGTCGGGGCTGCTTTTGTAGTAGGCAGAGAGGACGACGTGGGTGTGGGAGAGGTGCTGGGCGCTGATGCAGCCGGCGGCGAGGAAGGAGAGGTGATTGTAGCCGTGGAGTGGGCAACAACACTAGTGGGGGAATTGAAGGTGGTGGTCTCTGATGGGACTGTAGAAACCACACTGGTATCAGGGAGTATGGTTCCCAAGGTGGACAAAGGGGAGGAATCTGTGGTAACGCCGATTCCTGGTTCTGTGCTGAGGACAGGGGTGGAAGACAGACGCCTACTTGTGGATGTCACAGCACTGGTAGTCGTGACAGAAGATAGGGAAGTAGACCCGGGAGGGATGGAAGAAGTGAGTGGAGGAGAAGCTGTTTCTGTCTGGAAAGATCCAGGAGACACGTTGCTAGTCGGAGTCAGCGTGGTTTCCTCAGTGCCTGTGGCAGTAGGGGTGGTGGGGCTCACGTGGCCGGTGCCTGTGGTTGCCGCCGTGGATGAAGGTGGGCCCATGGCCGTGGATGTTACGGCTGCGCTGGTGAGAGCGGGTGTCGGGGTGGGGTCACCTGTAGTGTGGGATGCACTGGCGCTGGTTGTAGCTGAGGACATGCGCCCCGTGTCAGGGGCCCCGGATCCACCTGCAGATGTAGAAGAGGAAAATGCAGATGGACTAGGACACGTGGTCAGGGACATCCAGGACACAGAAGAGGCGCTGTCACAGGAGGGGTGCCCTTAGGTGCCGTCTCCGTACTCGGGGTGGGGTGGGGTGGTGGAGTGGTGTCTGCCCTTGGCTGATGGGGTGGGAGCTGTGCTGGGTGAAGCGAGGGCTCCACTGCAGCCTCGGGACCCACTGTGCCTGCAGCTGAGGGGGTGGTGGGGCCGGTGTTAGAGCAGGGGCGCCTGGCCCACGCCAAGGCGGGGCTGTGGTTCTGGCCCTCTCCACGTTCCCCGAGATAGGGGGAGTGCGTATGTCGCAGGCGTGGACGTGCTGGGTGCCGAGTCAATGTCTGGAAGTGTGGGAGGCAGAGGCGTGCTTGTTATGAGTGGCAGCCATCGGAGGAGCAGTGGCGGGTGCCGGAGTTGGCGGGCGTGGGCCTGGATGTCAGCGGGGAAGCCGTGACGGTTTCCACGGTGAGAGTGTCCCTGGGCTCGCCATCCTCTGGGGACGCGTTGCTCTCCCGGAGCCCACTCTCCTCGTGGTTGTCATTGTTGGTTTACCTGGGCGTCTGCCTCGGCAGAAGCGGGTGCCGGTTGTAGCACCTGCTACAGTGAATGTTGTCAAGGACCCAGCAGAGGAGAGGGAACGTGTGGCGTCAGTTTCTGCTTTTTTTTTTTTTTTTTTTTTTTTTTTTTTTTTTTTTGACAGGCAGAGTGGACAGTGAGAGAGAGAGACAGAGAGAAAGGTCTTCCTTTGCAGTTGGTTCACCTTCCAATGACGCGCTGCGGCCGGCGCACCGCGCTGATCCGATGGCAGGAGCCAGGAGCCAGGTGCTTCTCCTGGTCTCCCATGGGGTGCAGGGCCCAAGCACCTGGGCCATCCTCCACTGCACTCCCTGGCCACAGCAGAGAGCTGTCCTGGAAGCGGGGCAACCGGGACAGAATCCGGTGCCCCAACCGGGACTAGAACCCGGTGTGCCGGCGCCGCTAGGCGGAGGATTAGCCTAGTGAGCCGCGGCGCCGGCCAGTTTCTGCTTTAAACGGGCGGCCGGGCACTGAGGGAATCTGGCCAGCCGGCCGGCCAGCGGCCGTTGTGGCCGAGCGCGGGTGTGGCAGAGAAGTAAACAGTAGGAGGCGACTGTCGGACAGACTCGTTAGGGGACCGCATAGTGAGTGAGGCTGAGACAAAGGAGGGTGGGGCCGCCCCCCGGGGACTTTGCCCTGCAGAAGCCAGCTCGGCTGGGGTCACTTTCCAGGTACTGGTGTCCGGATTAGCCCTGGCTCCCTCTCGGGTGAAGGATGTGTGGGTCGCAGTCACACACGGGCAGAGGTGGGGTGGGTGGGGGAGAGGATAAGGTGGGAGATTCGCACTCAGCGCTGGGCGCGGAGACCGAGAGAACCGAGGGAGGGGTGTGAGCCTTAGTGTCCGACCCGGGCGTGGTGGTTGTGGAGGTGCTGGGTTGGACTGGAGATCTGAACAATGGGTGGAAAATGGGCTTAGAGCGAGGGGACCGGGTGGGGGTGGGGGGTGGCACGGCCAGGTTCTCCCCAGGAGCGGGAGGGGCGGGCTGCTTCCGCAGGGGCGGCCAGCGCATGCGAGGTGGCTGTGGAAGACAGGGTTCCTGTGTCGTCGGGAGAACAGAGAAACCCAGGCGTGAACGTGTCGGTCACAGCACCAAGGGCATTCACTCCCACTCTGTAGATGCAGCTCCCAGGGGTGGGTGTGCTCACTCCCCACCCCGCGGCCGCGGCCGTCTGCAGCTGGGGCCTCCTGTCTGCCCCAGGAGCCGCAGGGCTCGGGCGCCCTCTGACCCTTACCTAGCTGAGGCTCCTCCTCCACCTGGGTCCTCGCACCACCCCCCACCCTTGCCACTGCTGGCAGAGCTGAGTTTCTCCCCTGCCCCCCACCAGGAAGAGCCTGGCCCAGGCCCCATCAGGGAGGGGTCGGAGAAAGCTGCAGGGAGCACAGACAAGGGCCGAGGGAGACTGGGGCTCTCAGAGTCCACTGAGGCCAAGGGTCACAGTGGGCGCTGCAGGACAGGGCCGAGAGGCAAACTCCCAGACGGAGACACCGTGCAGGCAGGAGCACGTTCAAGGCTTAAGGTTAGCGGTGCGTGACGTTTTACGCCGATATCCCGCTTCTGCCAATGGACTGATCAGCCAACGTGAATGCCCCGTCTACAGATGCCATGAACCCATTTTGCAGGCGGTTAAGACTGAGGATCAAGGCGTTCTCTCTCTCTCTCTCTCTCTCTCTCTCTCTCTCTCTCTCTCTCTCTCTCTCCCCCTCTCTCTTTCCCCCCTCCCCCTCTCTCTCTCCCTCTCTTCTCTCCCTCTCTGCTCTCTCTCCCTCTCCCCCTCTCTCCCTTCTCTCTCTTCTCTCCCTCTCTCCCTTTCCAGCAGTAAGGGGTACGGAAGAGACAGCCTTGGCTAGAGCAAACCAGGCGCGCCCCGACCACCTGCCCACACTACTTAAGCCCCCCCGACCTGGGACAGGGCTCATTCTGTCCCTGAGAGCTGGGGAGTCTGCACAACCCAGGGGGGTCAGGCAGCTGGGGGGTGGGCACTGTGAGGACTCCTGGGTTAGAGGCCCTGGAGCCTGGAGGTGGCCCTGGGGGTGAAGGAGGAGATGGACCGAGGGCCTGGGACTTGGAACCCCACTCTGGGTGGTCCCCAGCCCCCCACTTTGGGAGCAAAGGGCACCTCAGAACCTCCCTGTGCCAGTGCTGGCTGTGGCACCCAGAAACATGGGCTCTGGCAGGGGCTGAGAGTGAGGGGCAGAGCTGGGGGCAGGGTCTCCCAAGGCAGGGAAGCCAGAGAGCAGGGAGAGAACTAGGGGCCAAGGCTCACGTCCACGTCTGTGTCCACGCAGGCAGGAGGCCAGTGCTGGGCCGGGGGATGGGGAAACAGGAGGGCATCCAGAAAACGGGGTCAAAGAGGGAAGGGCCTGTCCAGGGAGACTGTGCAGCCCCCAACAACCGGTTCCATCCAGATCCAGAGCAGAGAGCCTCCCCTCCTCGGCCCCACCCCCACCCCCACCCCACGAAGAGCCCTGGAACACCAGCAGGGTCTGCAGGCCCCCACCCTCACCCTCACCTGTGGCTCCCAGGAGGGCCTTGAACATGCAGAAGAAGCCGAGGAGCCGGAGCAGCCGCATGGGGCTTGGTGGGCACAGCCCGCAGAGGGGGCCAGGACGGGACGGCAGGAGAGAGGCAGCCACGTTTGCACAGCGCACCTGGCCCCAGGAGAAAATGGTTATTGCCCTGGCTGGCCAGAGGGCCGAGCCGTACCTTTGCACTGCCCGCCCCCCCCTCCCCTCTTCCACTGTACCGGGAATCGGGAATCGAGCAGTGGGAAGCGCACAAACCAGTAGGTGCCAGGTCCCCGAGCAGGCTGAGCCACGCCCTCAGCCAGCTAGGTCCTAGGGAGCCATTCCCAGCAGGGACACGGCCCCACCCCTGCCCCCTGCGGAGCAGACTCCAGCCCAGGCCTTGATCTCTGGGGTCTGGCTCTCAGTTTCAGGGCTACCAGCTGGGAAGGGGCTGGCGCCTGGCTCCCTTCCACCTGCTCTGCCGTTGTAATGGATGCTGGAGACAGCCCAGATGGGAGTGTTTGAATCCAAAGACTATGGAATAATCCCACGCTAGAATGCGATGGTCTAATCGTCATCGAGGAAGGACTCACACAGGCCTTAGGAAGTGAACGCAGTTGGCACAGGTTTATTGACATACACAGCTCCACACACACGCACATGCACCTGCTGGACACTTGCTTCCAATGGGTGGTGGTGATAAATGGTGGGGGGACTTCGAGGGGTGGGGTCTACTGGGAGGTCCTTAGGTTACCCGAGGGCATACTCTGGAAGGGATTAAGTTCCCTCTGCGGGGACCCTGAGTGAGTTCTTGGAAGAGCCGATTGTTTTAAAAGCCTAAGTCTCCCTCCCTCCTCCCGCATGGAGCTGGGGTCCCTCCCTCCCGTACCTGCCACCGCCATCACTGCCTCCCACGACGTGACACAGCCCGGAGAGCCCTCATCGGGGCTGAGCCACTGCCGCGGCCGGGCTCCTGAACCCCTAGACTGAGCTGCAGACGCTTACAGGGGGCAGCATTTGCTGCAGGGGGCTAAGGTGCCGCTCAGGACCCCTGCATCCCGTCAGAGCGCCCGGCTCCTCCGCTCCCAGTCCAGCTCCCTGGGAGGCGGCAGGGGAGGGCTCAGGTACTTGGGCCCCTGCCACCCACGTGGGAGACCCGGATGGAGTCTGGGCTCCTGGCTTCAGCCTGGCGCAGTCTCGTCTCTTGCAGCTCTTTGGGAAGTGAACCCGCGAATCCGCAGAGGGGAGGTCTCTCGTGTCCGTCCGTCTGTCTGCCCGCCCGACGTGTTTCTCTCACCTAAAAGCATCAGGTCTGAAAAACAAGAATGCAAAAGCATGAAGGTGAAGTTAGGTCCACGCATCCCCGAGGCCTGGGAAGAGGCTCTGTGGACAGAAGCCCTAGGAAGCGGCCAGGCCGAGGCGGCCAGGGCCAGAGGGGCGGACGGGCAGGGGAGTGCGGCAGAGGCAGCCAGAGAGCTTGGAGGGGCTGTGCTGCTCCCCGCTTCGGGGGACCCCAGGGCTCTTTATCCCCTGGAGGGTTCCGAACCAAGCATCTGGGGGCTGCATCACCCGTGCTGCCTGGGAGGCGTGTGGTGACCCTGGGGAGTGGGCATAGGCGTCCTGGGATAAAGCCTGCAGGAGAGGTGGCTCCACGGGGATGGACGGACCGGACACTCTTGGGGTCCCTAACACTTTGGACCACTTTGCCCTGGTAAGATATTTGTTTTCAAAAAGTGGTCTCCATGGAGACCACGGGAGCCAAGCAGACTGGCCAAGGCCGGAGACGGCAGTGGAAGATTTGGGGGCTTTCCAACTTTTTTCCTTAACGGTCAAACCCCCTAAAATGCCTGTCGCCACGCTGAGGACGCAGACGTGAAAGGGTTCCCACCCCCCTCTCCTGCCCCCCCACACTGGGCCTTGGCCTCAGCTGTTCCTGCACCCGCATGTCCTGCTCCACGTCACGTCTCCTCCTCTCTCAGCCGTGAAAACCCTTCCCCTCCGCTCTGCGCCTTCCTCACCTCCTCCAGGAAGCCAGGCCTCCCCCAGGTAAGCACCTGTGCATTCCTGGCAGCGAACGCGGAGGGAGAGGCGGGGGTTTCCTCATCCTGCATCAGAGTCCCTGCGGCCTCTCTTTGCCGCCTAGGGGGCACCCCCCACCCCCAGCTGGGCGGAGCAGACGGAGGTAGAAGACGCCCCCAGGCCCCGGCTGCACTTCTGCAGGTTGAGACGCCCTCTTCCCGCTCCCCAGGTGGCTCCAGAGACTCTTCAGGGTCCCAGCCAGAGCCCGGGGGGCAGAGGTGGGAAGACAGGGGCTGAGGCTGGAGAGGCCGGGCCGATCATCAGAGACACCCAGGAGACACTAAAGTGGGAGTTGTGGGAAGGAAGGGTCCAAGGTCCCACCACTGTCCCCTGGATCCAAGGGAAGCCATGGACGTGGACAAGTATAAGCTGGGACCACCCCCCAGTTGTCAAGGACATGTCCAGGGGTGGGAGGGGCAGGGAACAGGTCACTTGTCCCCCAGGAGTGAGGAAGAGGAGGCTGGGGGGTTGGGCCACGAAGCCACCATCTGCACCTTGCTACCCTTGTCACCTATGGTGATGGGACCAGACCAGATGTCGTGGGCGTGGTGAGGGGCGTGGTGTGCGAGATAGCAGGGGAACCCTGATACTTGGCTTTGAGACAAGAGGAACCACCAGGGCCCCATGGCTCCCAGCCTTTATCGCTTGTGCTGCTTGCCAGCTCCCTGCCACACTGACCCCACGCCAGACCCCAGGGAGGGAAGGCAAATGCTTCCAACACTAGGACCTGGCAGAGGGTATGGCTACAGTCATCAGGATTCCACCAGCGCGTGCCTCAGTGGGTCAGGTCGCTGCCTACAGCGCTGGCCGGCATGGCCACATCTGAGCACCAGCCCAGGTCCCCGCTGCTCCACTTCTGATCCGGCTCCCTGTGGATGCACTCGGGAAAGCAGCAGAAGACGGCCCACGCATGTGGGAGACCCAGAGGGTGTTCCAAGCTCCTGGCTTCAGCCTGGCCCAGCCTGTGTGGGCCTTTGGGGAGTGAACCAGCAGATCAAAGAGCTCTTTGTCTCTGTCTCACCCTCTGTCTATCAGTCTGCCTTTTAAATAAATAAATAAATCCTTTAAACACTGCACCAGTGACACTGGAAGGCAGGACGGAGCCCCTGGTGGAGACGGTCCCTAAGGAGCTAGAATTAGGGGGTTCAGCCCCTGGGCTGGAGGGTGCTGGGAAATCACTCAGAGCCAAGTACACTACCACACAGTGGTCTTGGGAGGGGAGGGCTGGGGGGTCCTCCTAGAGTGGGGAGGCTGCTGAGCAGGGCGCTCAGGGGACCACCGGGAGCCACACCACCAGCTGGATACGGGCAGGTGCCGGGCGTCCCAGGAAGTCCCAAGGACTCTCCTTATCTCAGCAGCTCAGAAACTGCTGTGGCCGCATTGTCAGCCTCATCACATCGGCATGACGCGGCCGCGATGACACACCTGCCAGAGAAGACAGTAGGCTACAGAGCCGTTCCAGGGAAGCCCCGCCTTGCTCATGAATATTCCACCCCCTCATTATGGGATCAGGTCGAGGGAAAACCTCAGCCCCTCCGGCTGAAGCTCTCTCCCGAGCCTGCCTGCCCTCCCCGTCTCTCCAGAACGCACTCACGCTCACCACGCACCGCGGGCCCAGGTCGGGCTGCCTGCAACTCCAGTGTCCCACAGGGGTGCCAGCTCCATCCGGGCCGCTCCGCTTCCTGTCCAGCTCCTTGCCGATGCTCCTGGGAGGGCAGTGGAGAGGGCCTAGTGCTTGTCCCCTGCACCCACGCAGGAGTGCAGGTGGAGCTGCAGGCTCCTGGCTCCCGCTGACCCAGCCCCAGCTGCTGCAGCCATTTGGGGAGCAGGCCGGCAGATGGAAGCTCTCTCCTCTCTCTCCCTCCCGCTCTGTAATGCTGCCTTTTAAATGAATAAATCTTTTGTTAAAAAATGAGGCCAGCGCCGCTGCTCACTAGGCTAATCTTCCGCCTTGCGGCACCGGCACACCGGGTTCTAGTCCCGGTCGGGGCGCCGGATTCTGTCCCAGTTGCCCCTCTTCCAGGCCAGCTCTCTGCTGTGGCCAGGGAGTGCAGTGGAGGATGGCCCAAATGCTTGGGCCCTGCACCCCATGGGAGACCAGGAGAAGCACCTGGCTCCTGCCATCTGATCAGCGCGGTGCGCCGGCCGCAGTGCGCTGGCCACGGCGGCCATTGGAGGGTGAACCAACGGCAAAGGAAGACCTTTCTCTCTGTCTCTCTCTCTCACTGTCCACTCTGCCTGTCAAAAAAAAAAAAAAATGCATTCGTGGTGGTCCCTAAGCCACCACCTGCGCCAATGAAGTCCTACACTGGTTTGAGTCCCAGTTTCCTGCCAATGCACATGTGAGGCAGCAAGCAACGGCCCAAGTACCCGTGTGGCAGACCCGATGGAGCGCCAGGCGCCCAACCCAGCCTGGCCCAGCCCCAGCTTGAATCAACAAATCAAAGATCTCTCTCTCGCTCTCTCGCTCTCTGACACTCTGCCTTTCAAATAAAATGTTTTTAAAGAATATGTCATAAAGAAATCTAAGATTTTCTATTGTACAGCAAAATCAAATGAAAAGAATTATCTATCAAATTCTTGTGTGTAAGGGTTTTTATAACATATATATATCCAGTCCTAAAATGAATGCATACATTTTATGCAACTTTAATTTTAAAAAATTATGTGGCTGCCACTGTGGCGTAGTGGGTAAAGCCCTGGGCTGAAGCATCGGCATCCCATATGGGCACTGGTTCAAGTCCCAGCTGCTCCATTTCCCATCCAGCTCTCTGCTATGGCCTGGGAAAGCAGTAGAAGATGGCCCAAGTGCTTGGGCCCCTGCACCCATGTGGGAGACCTGGAAGAAGCTTCTGGCTTTGATCAGCCCAGCTCCGGCTGTTGCAGCCAATTGGGGAGTGACCCAGCAGATGGAAGACCTCTCTCTGTAATTCTACCTTTCAAATAGATAAATCTTTTTTAAAGATTTATTTATTTGAAAGTCAGAGTTACACAGAGAGAGGGGAGGCAGAGAGAGAGAGAGAGAGAGAGAGGTCTTCCATCCAGTGGTTCACTCCCCAATTGGCGTATATGGGATGCCGGCGCTCCAGGCCAGGGCGTTAACCCACTGCCCTACGACGCCGGCCCCAAATAGATAAATCTTTTAAAAAAAAAAAAAAGGTTGAATTTTTTTTAAAGATTTATTTGTTTATTTGAGAGACAGAGAGGGAGGGAGGGAAGGGAGGTGGGGGAAGAGGGGGAGAGAGAGAGGGAGAGAGGGAGGTCTTCCATCCACTGGTTCACACCACAGATGGCCATGTATATGGGACGCCGGCACTACAGGCAGCGACTTGACCACAGCCCGGCCCCCTTGAGTTTTTTTAATGGACACAATTACCTTAAAGCTCATACAGACAAAGCTCTAGGAATAGAAGAGGAAATTATGAAACATAATAAGGCAATTTGCCTTGTAATGTATTAACCCATGCTACAGGCCGGCACCGCGGCTCAACAGGCTAATCCTCCGCCTAGCGGCGCCGGCACACCGGGTTCTAGTCCCGATTAGGGCGCCGGATTCTGTTCCGGTTGCCCCTCTTCCAGGCCAGCTCTCTGCTGTGGCCCGGGAGTGCAATGGAGGATGGCCCAAGTGCTTGGGCCCTGCACCCCATGGGAGACCAGGAGAAGCACCTGGCTCCTGGCTCCTGCCATCGGATCAGCATGGTGCGCCGGCTGCAGTGCGTCATTGGAGGGTGAACCAACGGCAAAGGAAGACCTTTCTCTCTGTCTCTCTCTCTCACTGTCCACTCTGCCTGTCAAAAAAAAAAAAAAAAAAAAAAAAAAAAAAAAAAGAGCCAGGAGCTAGGAGCTTCTTCCAGGTCTCCCACACACAGGTACAGAGGCCCAAGGACCCAGGCCATAGCAGAGAGCTGCATCAGGAAGTGGAGCAGCCAGAACTCGAACCAGCACCCATGTGGGATGCCAGCACTGCAGGCAGCAGCTCCAGGAGTACTATATATTTAAGATATACACTTGGGTCCGGCGCTGTGGCACAGTGGGTTAAAGCCCCAGCCTGCTGTGCTGGCATCCCACATGCATGCTGGTTCAAGGCTAGGCTGCTCCACTTCCAATCCAGCTCTCTGCTATGGCCTAGGAAAGCAGTAGAAGATGGCCCAAGTCCTTGAGCCCCTGCACCCATGTGGGAGACCCGGAGGAAGCTCCTGGCTCTTGGGTTCAGATCAACTCAGCTCCGGCCATTGCAGCCATCTGGGGAGTGAACCAGCGGATGGAAGACCTCTCTCTCTCTCTCTCTCTCTCTCTCTCTCTCTCTCTCTCTGGCTCTACCTCTTTGTAACTCTTTCAAATAAAAATAAATCTTTTTAATATATATATATATACTTATGATACTTGTAGGATCTCTGCTATAATTCTGTTGGTTATTTAAGAGTCATAGAGTCTGGTAGAGGAATCCTACACAAATGTTTTCAAACATCTGAATTGTCGAATCTATCCTCTATCTAGCTCGCTCTCTCGTTTTATGCTTGCATGGTGATTCCTAGGATACAAATCAAGTGCTTAGCTCACACTAGCACCAAAATCTTCAAGAACAAAGACCACAAAGTGGCAATCTTGGTAAAGAGTCTTTGTAATCCAGTCACAGGCCCGCTTGAGAGAGGGAGGGAGGGCCGGCTTCTGTCTGCGCTGTGGCTCGATGCACTGCCATTTCTGATTCCAGTAAGAACCAACAGCCCCATAAACATAAGCACAGGGCTTATCTTCTGCGATGGGATGCTCACGGTGAACCAGAGCGACGAACGCCATCTTTTATGGATTTACGAGTTTAAGAAAATCTCAAGAAAGCTTGTGCAAACATTCCTCAGACGGCATAAAAGGAACTCTGGCTCAGCCCGAGCGTTTTTCTTAAGGTTCAGCAAAACGCCGGTGGGTCGGGGAGATGGGTCCTGCCTTGCTCTGCCGCGGATCTCCTCGTCTGGACATCAGGAGGTGCTGCCAACTCCAGCCCGCCCAGGCGGTCCACCAGGGAGCAGCTCGGGGCGAACAGGTCCGATTTATGAGTGACCACGCAGACTTCTTAAAGGGCAGCTAAACCAGGGCAACACTGATCTATAAGACAGGGCTGATATTGGTGCCGCTGTGCGTCTCCAATTGGCTTGAAAGCCACGTAGGCGACGGTAGCTTTCCAGGTGGTCCTAAGGGGCCTGGGCCGCACCCGGGAGCTGTTTCCCTGATTGGCAGTGACGGGGCCCTTTCGCAGGGAGCTGGGGGGTGGGGAAGTGCCTGGGGCTCCCGGCCTGCCAGCAGTCAGACTGTGGGATCCTTGTGGGGGAGAGGCATGGTGCACCCTGCTCTCAACCTCCTGCATGGGCAGGGCAGGGCAGGCAGGCTCCCCGCCAGTGGTGATGACCCAAATAATTGGCCGCTGGACACCTGGATCAAGCTCCCGGCTCCTGGCTTCAGCTGGGACCCAGTCTCAGTAGTGCTGGGCATTACAGGAGCAAGCCAGCTGGTAGGAGTCCCGCCCCCCTCCCCTCCCCTCCCCTCCCCTCCTCTCCCCTCCCTTCCCCTCCCCTCCCCTTCCCTGCGCCGGGGCCAGTGTCGTGCTGCAGGGAGCTGAGCCTCTGTGCCGGCAGCCCCTATGGGCATCAGTTCAAGTCCCTGCTAATGGCCAGGGAAAGCAAAAGATGGCCCAAGCGCTCGGGCCCCTGCACCCACATGGGGGACCTGGAAGAAGCTCCTGGTTTTGTCTGGCCCAGCCCTGGCCATTGCAGCCATTTGGGGAGTGAACCAGTGGATGGAAGATTGATTTCTCTCTCTCTCTCTCTCTGTCTCCCCCTCCCCATCCAGCCCCTATATATAACTCTGCCTTCCAAATACATAAAAAAAAATTTTTTTAATGACTTAGCTTTAAAGATAAAAAAAATGTCCTTAAGTTCCTGGTTCCTGGTCTGTGTGTGGGGTTCCTGGTCTGTGTGTGGGGTTCCAGCCGCCTCCAGCTCTTAGACTGAATTCATGGCTCTGGCCGAGCTGCTCGTGGAGAACTTCAAAACCAGCCGGAGAGAAAGGCGAGTCCCTCCGGAGTCTCCCCTGGGCAGGCGCCCCGCCTCGGGCAGCACGGAGCCCCACAACCTCCTATCTTCCTAGGAAGGTGTCGGAGTTCTCCAGGGTCCTGGCGCGGACCTATCACGCCCTTCCACATCTTTGTCAGCTTGTTATTCGCACAGCTGTTAGCACTGCCTCAAGTAGCCTGAGCCTGAACAGTTGCTATTTATTGTTCTTTTTAAACCCAGAGCCACAGAGAGAGAGAGACAGAGTTTCCACAGGTTAACTCTGCCAATACCCTCATTGGCCTGGGCTGGGGCTAGGGCTGGGGCTGGAGTTGAGCCAGGAACCCAACCCAGGTCTCCCACGTGGGCAGCAGGAACCCGATGACTTGGGCTGTCTCCCAGGGTCTGTGCCAGCAGGAAGTAGGGATGGGGAGAAGAGCCAGGACTCAAACCCTGGTCGTCCAGTGTGGGACCCGGGCATCCCAGGCGGCGTCTTCACTGCCAGGCCAGGCGCCCACCCCACGTGCCCCAGGTCTGTAAGAGCCAGAAACTGCAAGTCCCTCCGTGAGAACAAGTCCAGTCCTGCTGTCATGCAGCGTGCAGCGTTTCATAACGAGAGTCAATGAGGAATGAGGAAGTCCCTTACTAACCTGGAATTCTCCCTCCGAGAAATAGAATAATAAAAAAAAAAAGTGCAGTGCCGGCCAAGGGCGTGGCCAGGGTGCTGCAGTTTCTGTAAGAGGCAGAGCTGGGGGCAGGCACAGTCCTGGACCAGCAGACATGAAACAGGCCGAGGACACTTCCACTTTTTACATTTTGGATTTAAGGAATTCATCAACTGTTTAGATAAATAAAATAGAACTTAGGGGCTGGCACTGTGGCATAGTGGGCTAAGCCTCCACCTGCAGTGCCGGCATCCCATAAAGACACCAGTTCGAGTCCCAGCTGCTCCACTTCCAATCCAGCTCTCTGCTATGGCCTGGGAAAGCAGCGGAAGACGGCCAAGTGGTTGGGACCCTGCACCCACAAGGGAGGCGGGGAAGAAGCTCCTGGCCCAGCCTTGGTCATGGCAGCCCTCTGGGGAGTGAACCAGCAAACAGAAGACCCCTCTGCCTGTCCCTCCCGCCCTGCCTGTAACTCTTCCACAGTTCTCATCCAAAGTCCAGGTCCAAAGTTTGCAGCTTCCCGGACGCAGCCATCGGCTGTCGGTATCAGTTTTGCTTTCCTGCGTGTGACGTGCAGTGGCAGCAGGACCTGCCCCAGGGCTGAGCCGTGAGCCCAAGCTCAGGGAGGTACAAAGTGCTCAGGGTGGGGCCGCTGCCCCACGCCAGGACATCCACCGAGGTCGCAGCCTGCACCATCCCTGGGCCGAGCAGGGGAATCCGGGAGGTCCTCCCCACATCGGCACCGTCCCCTCGGTCCCGGACTCGGTGTCCCCGGGGAGCACAGCCAGGGTCACGTAAGGACCCTGCGCTTCCGGCATGGCTGTCACTTGGCCACCTGCCACCAGTGCGGCAGCCAGGAGCAGCTGGGAATGTTCTCAGGGTGTCAAACACTGATCGCACCCCTGTGCCACCAGCTGTTCCCAAGAAGTCACTCAAGACGCCTAGCTAATGTGTAAACCAAAACCCCCGTCGGGGTTTGGCTGGGCCTTGGGACCTGAGCGGGCAGAGGGCCAGGGCTGTGTGTGGGGTCAGGATTCCCAAAGGCTCCTGCCGCCAAGTAGGTGGTGGGATCGGGGGTGACTTGGAGCTCAGTTCAGTGGCAGAACCCCTGAGCAGAACCCCTGGGCAGAAATGAACCTGAGCATGGGGCTTCCAAAAGCCAGGCGGCCGCGTGACACCCTGGGAACCGCCCAGCGCAGTGAACATAGCGTCGGTGAGAAAGTGAGACCCTCCGGGGGCCAGCTGGAACACATTGTGTGACACCCACAAAGCCAGCAGAGGAGGAAGAGGTGCCCACAGGACCGAGGAGCCCCGAGGGGACACGCCCCCTCCCGCGGGAAATGACACAGCTGGGACCATCAGGGGACCCGGGAAGTCCTGGGGAGAGGGAGGAGGGGGGTCCTCGTGGTGCCAACTCCGCCCGCCGACAGCACGACCTAAGGGGGTTCCCGTGCCTCCCCAGGCTCCCCCAGCCTCAGGCAGGGACCACCAATCTGGTTTGCTCCCTAAATGTGCATTCCAGCCAGGGCCGGGAACTGGGAACTCAATCCAGGCCTCCCACATGCATGGCGGGAACCTGGCTGCCTGAGCCATCACGCCCAGGAAGCTGGACTCAGAAGTGGAGCTGGGGCTGGAACCCCGGCACCCAGATGCGGGCTGTGGGTGTCCCGAGCTGCACCCTGACCACTGCCCTAAACACCTGAGCAGTGAGGCGTGCCAGCAGGGGCAAGCTGACAGAACTGAACTCCTTATTTACTTTCATTTTACTTAAAAGAGGGAGAGAGAGATTGTCCACCTCCTGGCTCACTCCCCAAATGGCTGCAACAGCCAGGGCAGAGGCAGCCAGGAGCCAGGAGCCCCATCCAGGGCTCCCACATGCGTGGCAGGGACCCAAGGACTTATGACTGCAATGGCCAGGATTGGGCCAGGCTGAAGCCAGGGGCCAGGAGCTTCTTCCCGGTCTCCCATGGGAGTGCAGGGGCCCAAGGACTGGGGTCATCTGCTGCTCTCCCAGGCCATTCGCAGGGAGCTGGATCAGAAGTGGAGCAGCTGGGACTCGAACCAGCTCCCATACAGAATGCCGGCACTGCAGGATGTGGCTTTCCCTGCTGTACCACGATGCCAGCTCCCAAGCAGCATCCCAGCTGCCGTGCTCCGCGCCCTCTGAAAGGTTTCATTCACGCACTGAGGCCAGAGCGGTATCTTAGAGTCTGGCAGGCAGAGGCCGACCCGCGGTTCTGCTCCCCCTCCTGCCTGACGTCAGGACAAACTTTAGCTGGGTGCACGCCATCCAAAACACACACTGCATCTCCAAACGGCCAGTTCTAACCTTCGGATTACGTTTCAGCAAACAGGATGTAAATCTAAGATTTCCAGGACATGTCTTTAGTGGGGTGGAACGCAATGTCCCTCTTCAGCCCTCCCTCCTTCCTACTGGCTGGAACGCAAATGTGATGGCTGCTGCTCCAGCCGCCACCTTACACCATGCAGTGGCAGCCACACACTGCAGATGGTGGAGCAGTAAGAAGCAGAAGTCAGTCCCTGGGTTCCCACGGGGGCGGGGAGGGGGGTTCCAAGTCCCCCACGGACACCAAAATCCACCGATGCGCGAATCCCTTACACAAATGATGTAGCGTTTGCATATAACCTACACCGAACACAACACCTACAACCACTTCACTCGTGGGGACCAGGTGGAGTTGCAGCCTCCTGGGGTCAGCCTGGCCCCGTCCCAGCCGTTTCAGACATTTGATGAGTGAACCAGCAGATGGATGATCTCCGTCTCTGTCTCTCTCTCTCTCTCTCTCTTCTCTCTGGAACTGTGCCTTTCAAGTAAATAAATAAATCTTCAAAGAGGATTCTGGATAAAGGAACCTGGTGCCTGGCACAGCACAGCACCAACCCGGCATGGCCAACCTCTGGGTCTCCTTTATGTGAGAGAAACACCTATTACGTCGTCAGTTCTTGTTGTTGGGTTTTCTGTCTCACACAGCCAAATTGAATCTTTTTTTCTTTTTCTTTTTCTTTTTTTTTTTTTTTTTTTTTTTTTCATTTTAGTTGCAAAGCAGAGCAAGGGACAAACATGGGTTGACTCGCCCAGATAACTCCAACAGCCAGGGTTGGGTCAGGCCGAAGCCAGGCGTCCAGAACTCAGCCCAGAGCCTCCAGGCAGGCGGCAGGGGCACCAAGACTGGAGCCATCACCCACCTCCTCCCAGGGTGCGCATGAGCAGGAAGCTGGATTCGGAAGGAGAGCGGGGACTCAAATCCCGACGTGAGACCCACGTGCCCAAGAGGCGCTCAGCGGCAGGCGCTGTGGCGCAGTGGGCTAAGCCTCTGCCTATCTGGGCGCCAGTTCAAGTCCCCGCTGTTCCTCTTCCGATCCAGCTCTCTGCTGTGGCCTGGGAAAGCAGCAGCAGATGACCCAAGTCCTTGGGCCCCTGCACCTGCATGGAAACCAGGAAGAAGCTCCTGGCTCCTGGCTTCGGATGGGCCCAGCTCCGGCCATTGCGGCCATCTGGGGAGTGAACCAGCGGACGGAAGACCTCTCTGTCTGTCACTCTGCCTCTCAAATAAATAAATAAAATCTTAAAAAATAAAGCTGCATCTTTGTCAATAAGCACAGGAAATGAGAACCCCTTTTGTTAGCTGGGGTGCAGCAAGGACCATAAGAGAAGTGGGGGTTCCCTGTGCTTGCCAAGGCAAGTGAAATAGGAGAAAAGAGGGGGTGTTCTCTGCATTGGTGGAGAAAGCAAGGACCCACCCCTGGACAAACACGAGGAAAGCAAAGACATCCCTATAGCAACACCTGGAGAGGAGACACTGGGAGAGTCACAGCCAGGACAGGTGCCCGTGTGGACAAAGGTTGGGGAGGGAGACAGTCAAGGTCAGAACACAGGGACCGTTCCTGGAAATTCTATCCACTTCTATGACCAGGCTCAAATCCTCAGCCAGGTCTTCTAGCTAGTTCTTTTCTTTCTTTTTTTCTTTTCATCTTACCTGAAAAGCAGAGAGAGAGAGAGAGAGAGAGAGAGATCTTCCAACTGCTGGTTTACTCCCCAAATGCCCACAACAGCCAGGGTTGGGCTAGGTCAAAGCCAGGAGCCCAGAGCTCAATTTGGGTCCCCACATGGATGGCCGGGGCAAGGACCCAAGTATTTGCTGTGACATCTGTGCCCCCGAGGGTGTCCATTAGCTGGACACCGTATCAGAAGGGGAGCCGGAACTCAAACCGGGCGCTCAGGTATGCTGTGCGGGGGTCCCATGCACCAGTGCACACCCTGCACTCCTGAGGACCCCACACAGCCCGGGGCTCCCCGGGAGGGCTGCGTTAAGTCTAACCTCGGGAGCACCTTGTCCAACATTTTCCCTCATGTGGCACTCAGGGGACTGCCCAGAGACCTTGCCTCCCCCAACACCAAACACATCAGCCCCCACGCTGACACATCCAATCCCCTAGGGAGCCCCCGCCAGCGCCCTGGGGATCTCCCCACACCCGCACCCTTCATCCTGGCACTGCTCATTGGAAACTCTCTAAGAGCAGATTTTTCGTTCTCAAACAATCTGGAGACAAACGCCTCAGGATGCACCTGCTGCTCCAGCCGGCTCGAAGCTGCCTGAAAGACGGGTCAACTGGGCGGGACTTCCAACAGCTCCTCCCTTCTCCTCCGCCCCCCCCCCCCAGGACTCCGAGAAGCCCCTGCAGGAGCAGAACACCCTCGTGGACCCCAGCCCCCTCCCTTCCTCCAGGGTCGGCCTGCCCGTCCCCTGCTCTCCCGGGCCTGGGCAGTGGCCCTAAGCGCCCGCATGCTCCCAAGCACCTGCTTCCCTCTCCCGCCATAAAGCGAGCGATCCAGTCTTGGCCGGCAACAACCCACCCTTCCTTTGCCCCCCCCATGCCTCCTCGTTCCCCACGGCAATCCTCTGCTGAGCCCGCTCCCAACACCCACTGTCCATCCCGCTGGCCCCCAGCCACAGCCCCCATGCCTCCCCTTCAGGGCGCTTGTCCAGGGCGCCTGGTCTGATCAGTGGGGCGACCTCAACCAGCAGGGCCAGGATGCCCAAGGGCAGACGTGGGATGCCTCGGGGTCCAGGCAGGGAACGTGGGGAAGGGAGGGCGAGGGTCCATCGCCCCGACGCCCCTATCCCGCGCTGGTCTCGGGGCCCAGAGCCGCCGCCTCTGGCGCCACCTAGCGGCCGCTGCCTGCTAACGGAGCGCGGACCAAGCGCGGGTGTCCAGGCCTGCGGGGCCGCCTCCAGCGGGGAGGGCGGACGGGCTGGGGGAGGGCGCGCCTGGCTTGGAGAGCCGGGAACCGGGGGGGAACCCCGCACCCTCCGCGAGACTCCACGAGAGACCCCGCACCCCTGCTCCTCAGCCGCCGCGGACGGGTGCCCAGGGCGCTGTGGTCAGAGCGGTGGCTAGGGAGAGCGTGCGCGCCCGTGCGCGCCGCACGCAGCGCCCCGCATCCCCGCACGCGCGCGCACGCACGCCCCGGCGCTCGCCCGCGTCGGCCGCTCTTCTAACGCCTCGGCCCGCGGGCTCGCGAGCCAGGCCCCCCGGGGGAGAGCAGGGGCTGTGGCGCGGCGAACGCGCATGGGCACCGCGCGGCTCACGGTGGCCACGGCCACCTCGGGCGTGGGGCCGGCGCCGCGGCATCCCCGGTCCCCAAGCGGGGGCGACCCCTGGAGGGCGGGGCACGGGGGTCGGTGCGGCGCCGGCCCCTCGGAGCGGGCTGGGGGCCGCCGGCGCCTGGCCGCTCCCACCTGACGGCCGCCGCAGCCAATGAAAGCCTGGCCTGGTGATGTCATGGCCCGGCTGGACCCTCGTGACGAAAGTCCGACCCGTCAAGGGACCGGCGTGAGCCCACCCGCGGGGCTTCCGGAAGTTTCCACTGCGGCGGCGGAGCGAGGCCTCGCCCGCAGCTCTGCGCGCGCCCCTGCGATGGCCTCCTTGGGTGTCCCCGGGTCACCCCCTCCTCCCCGCTCCGGGGGACCCCCTAATTTCCACGCTGCGGTCCGCTCCACGACTCTACACCCACCGGTGTCCCGCGCCCCCAGCGGCGTCCCAGGTCACCTGCCCACGGGGGCCACCCGGACACTCGGGGGTCCTCGGCCTCACGTTGGCGCGCCGCGGCCGTCGCCGTCCGTCCGTCCGTCCGCCCGCTGGGCGCGCTCTGCCCGCCTGCTGTCGCGTGCGCGCCCGCCCCGCCGCGGCGCGGCCCCGGGTCGCGTCCTTCACTCCGGTCTGTCTGTCCGTCGGCGTCCAGGCCGCGGGGTCCCGGCCCCGAGGGGCGGGGGCCGGGGCGGCGGGAGGGGCGGGGGCGGAGCCGGGGGCGGGGGCGGGCGGGGGCGCCGCGGCCCGGAGGGGGTGTGTGCGGGGGGCCGCAGGCGGCGGCTGTCAGAGTCGGCTCAGCCTGCGCCGGGGAACCTCGCCGCCTCCAGCTCCCGGCGCGGCCCGGCCGCCTCAGGTGAGCCCCCGCCCCGGCCCGCGGCCCCCTGCGCACCCCACGGGACCAAGGCCCCCACGCGGGACGCCCCCCGCCGCCGCCGCCGCGCGCCCATCCCCGACTCGTCCCGCGCCGGCGCGCGCTCACCGACGACCCGCGGGCCAGCCGCCGCCTCTCCGCTGCGATGCCTGCGGGGACCCCCGTGCACCCCGCGCCCCCCAGGCTGGAGCCACGGGCAGACGCCCCCTGTCTGGGGCGGAACCCGAGCTGCGCAGGCTCCTGGCGCCCGGCTAGGGCCCCCCAACCCTCCCAACACGAGCGGCGCGACCCCAGCGCCCCTGCGCAGCGCCCCGCCAAGGCCCAGGACCCCCGCCTGCGGAGACCCCCGTCTCTGTTCGGGGGAAGAGGAGGCTTGGCGGAAGCCCCGAGTTATAATTAGCCCCGCTCGGGTTTCCGAGTTAATCTCCGGCGGCAGCAGCACCCGCTGGGCGCAGAGGCTGGGCGAGGGGTGACCGCCGGGAGAGGGGGGAGTTCCGACCCGGGGAATTTTGATCCCTTGGCTGGAGACGCCGGAACCGCAGCAGCTGCCGCCCCGAAATAGCGCCCCTGCCTCTGCAGCCGGGGATCTCCGGCGCTCGGGGAGCGCAGGCGGCCCGACTCGCCCTTTAGGGCCCGCCGCCCTGCCCGCCGGCCCCCAGGCCCCCCAGCCTCGGCCCCCGGCTCCCGGCTCCCGGCTCCGGGCGGGGAGCGCCGTCCTTCGCTTGGTCTCCACTGCCCCCCGCTGGTGGCGGCGCGCACTGCAGCCCGGGACGGACTGGGGCTCGGGTGCGGGGGGCCAGGGCGGGCAAGCTCCAAGCTTGGCTGGGGCTGAGCCGGGGGGGTGGGGTGCAGTGGACGGGACCTGGCGGGTGCCAGGCGGCGCAGGGCAGGGCAGGGCGTGGAGCAGGCAGGCAGGATTTGAGGTGCCCGGGGACCCTGGGACTCCCACGCCCTGAATGCCCACCCCACCCCCAGGGCCCCCGGCCTTGGCCAGCCCCAGGAGAGACCCGGGCTGCGCCTCGACGCAAGCTCGCCCAGCGGCGCCGCCCGTCAGTGAGGGCCCCGCCCCTGTCGTGTGGCCTGTGCGTGGCCTGCAGCCTCTGGTGTCCGCACTGCACGCACTGCGCCCAGCCGGGTCCACGGAGCCCCGGGAAGGAGGTGAGGGCGCCGGGCCCCGCGGGGCAGGGGAGGGTCTGCCTAGCAGTTTGGTCTCCGTTTGCGCGTGCGCCTGCTCTCTGCCCCACTCCTGCCTGCCTGCCTGCCTGCCTGCCTGCGTCCTTGCCCCTGGAGCCCGGCTCCCGCCCTTGCTAGGTTTCTCTCCTCCTCTTTGCCCGCCTGCCCCACCTTCTCTGCGGCTGGGAGATAACCCCTGGGTGAGATTGTTACCTAATCTGCTGCCTTCCCTTCTCCCTGCAGACGTCGCCGCCTGCCCCGGCAGCCATGAGGCCCCCATGGGGTCCCCTGCGCTCGCCCTCCCTGGCCTTTCTGCTCCTCTGGCTGCTGGGAGGAGGGGCAGGGGCTGAGGGCCGGGAGGACCCGGAGCTGCTGGTGACGGTTCGCGGGGGCCGGCTGCGCGGCCTCCGTCTGAAAGCCCCCGGGGGCCCGGTCTCCGCGTTCCTGGGCATCCCCTTCGGGGAGCCACCCGTGGGCCCCCGGCGCTTTCTGCCCCCGGAGCCCAAGCGGCCCTGGGCCGGGGTGCTGGACGCCACAGCCTTCCAGAGCGTCTGCTACCAATATGTGGACACCCTGTACCCGGGCTTTGAGGGCACTGAGATGTGGAACCCCAACCGTGAGCTGAGCGAGGACTGTCTGTACCTCAATGTATGGACACCATACCCCCGACCCCGGTCACCCACGCCCGTTCTCGTCTGGATCTACGGGGGCGGCTTCTACAGCGGCGCCTCTTCCCTGGACGTGTACGACGGCCGCTTCCTGGCCCAGGCCGAAGGCACAGTGCTGGTGTCCATGAACTACCGGGTGGGAGCCTTTGGCTTCCTGGCCCTGCCGGGCAGCCGAGAGGCCCCGGGTAATGTGGGCCTGCTGGATCAGAGACTGGCGCTGCAGTGGGTGCAGGAGAATGTGGCAGCCTTTGGAGGGGACCCAGCGTCAGTGACGCTGTTTGGGGAGAGCGCGGGCGCCGCCTCAGTGGGCCTGCACCTGCTGTCCCCGCCCAGCCGGGGCCTGTTCCACCGGGCCGTGCTGCAGAGCGGCGCCCCCAACGGGCCCTGGGCCACAGTGGGCGTGGGAGAGGCCCGCCGCAGGGCCACGCTGCTGGCCCGCCTGGTGGGCTGCCCCCCAGGCGGCGCCGGTGGCAACGACACAGAGCTGGTGGCCTGCCTGCGGACGCGGCCGGCTCAGGACCTGGTGGACCATGAGTGGCGTGTGCTGCCCCAAGAAAGCATCTTCCGCTTTTCCTTCGTGCCCGTCGTAGACGGAGACTTCCTTAGTGACACGCCCGAGGCGCTCATCAACGCCGGAGACTTCCAGGGCCTGCAGGTGACTGGGGCGATGGGGGGGGGCTCACCACCATGCCCTCTCCTCCCTCCCTTCCCCATCCCTGGGGACCCAGCATGCAGGCTCCTCCAGACCCACCCCCTGGGCTTCTGGGTCCCAGGGCTTAGGTCCTGGGGTGGTGGGAGGGGCGGCGAGGACAGGGCCCCTGGGTGCACGGCCTCTTTGCAGCCCTGCCCCCTCATGCTCTCCTGCACGGTTCTGAGTCTGTAACTGCCCGTGTCTCTGGCTCTCTGTTTCTGTCCGCCTGTCTGTTTGTCACCAGGTGCTGGTGGGTGTGGTGAAGGATGAGGGTACCTATTTTCTGGTTTACGGGGCCCCGGGCTTCAGCAAAGACAACGAATCTCTCATCAGCCGGGCCCAGTTCCTGGCTGGGGTGCGGGTCGGGGTCCCCCAGGCAAGCGACCTGGCGGCCGAGGCCGTGGTCCTGCATTACACAGACTGGCTGCACCCTGAGGACCCGGCCCGGCTGAGGGACGCCCTGAGCGACGTGGTGGGCGACCACAACGTCGTGTGCCCCGTGGCCCAGCTGGCTGGGCGACTGGCCGCCCAGGGCGCCCGGGTCTATGCCTACGTCTTTGAACACCGGGCTTCCACGCTCTCCTGGCCGCTCTGGATGGGCGTGCCCCACGGCTACGAGATCGAGTTCATCTTCGGGCTGCCCTTGGAACCCTCGCTGAACTACACCGAGGAAGAGAGGATCTTTGCCCAGAGATTGATGAGATACTGGGCCAACTTTGCACGCACAGGGTCAGCCTCGCTGGTGGGCGGGGGCCTTTGGGATGGGAGGCAAGCATGGCTGGGGGGGTGGGGGTAAGGTCCACAAAGGTACAGTGGCCGGGGCAGGAGGCTAGGAATATGAATGCAGGGTGTGTGAGGTTGCTCAGTGGTAACTGTCAGCCCGGCTACACTCACACCCGTCCACCTGTCCAACTGTTAACCCAAAGTGGCCGCGACCTTCACAGGAAGAGACTGGTTGCACACGGCTCCATCAATTGCAGCAGAATTAATGAGAGAAACCAAGATGTACCCAAAAAGCGGGGGGGGGGGGGGGGGACGGGGCTGGGGGGCACGCGGGAGGGCGGGATGCTAGAAACAATGGAGAAGGCAGGGCTGGAGCCGCGGAGAGAGGGCCCAGGGAGAGGACCAGGACGAGGCGTGCTCCACGGAGCTGCAGCGCCCAGAGGCTGGGAGGAGCCGCGGCTTCTGCCGTGCGCCCTCTCGCCTCTGGGAGGGGCGGCTCTGCGGGAGGCTGAGCCTTCCCATTCCTCGGGGCAGGGACCCGAACGAGCCCCGCGACGCCAAGGCCCCGCAGTGGCCGCCGTACACGGCGGGGGCGCAGCAGTACGTGAGCCTGAACCTGCGGCCGCTGGAGGTGCGGAGGGGGCTGCGCGCCCAGGCCTGCGCCTTCTGGAACCGCTTCCTGCCCAAACTGCTCAGCGCCACCGGTACGCTGGGCCACGGGCCGGGGGTCGGGAGGAGGAGGGACGACAGGGGCGCGGAGAGAGAGGGGAGCGCGGGGTGTAACCCTCTCTTCTCCCCCCAGCCACGGAGGCCCCCTGCACCTGCTCAGGCCCCGCCCACGGGGAGGTCGCCCCGAGGCCCAGACCCGGCCTCCCCCTTCCCCTCCTCCTCCTCCTCCTCCTCTCCCAGCTCCTGCGGCCGTGACCACGGCCTCCCCCGCTCCGGCCCCCGGGGCCCCTCCGCTACTGAAGGGTCGGACCGTGGGGAAGGCCCCCCCACTCAGGGATCAGCGACCCAGCGCCCCCTCCCTCCTCCAACCGAGACGTTCACACTGGACAAGGCGGGAGTGGGGCGGGGGGCGGTGACCTGTCGCCCATCTCAGGGAACCCACCCACACACCTTCGTGGTTTAAAAGGAAAAGCCAGTGTTCTTTTTAGACATAAAACCAGCCTTTGGAGCCTGAGCCTGATGCTGGGGGAACCCAGTACTCCCCAGGGGAGGGCCATAACCGTCAATCATTTCTGTCTCTTCTCTCTTCCCCACCGACCCGCGGACCCTCCCCCTTCTCATCCCTTCTGATCCCCTCCGCACCCATCTTCCGGCCCCGTCGCCCCCACCCCGCCTTCCCCGTCCCCTCCCTCTCCCGTCCCCCCCACGCCGTGCGCCCCCCGCACGCGCTCCGCATCCCCCGCGCCCCCGCGGGGCGCCCCGGCCGCAGACACGCTGGACGAGGCGGAGCGCCAGTGGAAGGCGGAGTTCCACCGCTGGAGCTCCTACATGGTGCACTGGAAGAACCAGTTCGACCATTACAGCAAGCAGGACCGCTGCTCGGACCTGTGACGGCGGGGCGGCCCGCGCGCCGCCGGCCCCGGCTGTACATACTATTTATTCCAGGGCTGGGCTAAAACAGACGCGCCCCAGACCCTGCGCCCCCGCCGCCCCCGGGGCTCCCCGTCCCCTGCATGTGTCGGGCCGGGCCCCCACCCCCCGCGGTGCCTTCGCCCCTGTCGGGCTGCCAATAAACTGTTAACAGCCACGTGAGTGCGCGCGACTGCGGGGGCAGGGGCGGACGCCGGGCGGCCCCGCTCAGCCGGGGTCCGCGGGGCGGGGCTCGCGCCTGCGCGGTGCGGCGAGCGGGCCCCGCGGTGCATTGTGGGCGCGCTCCCGTGGCTCCGCGCGCGCGCGGCGCTCCCGCAGCTCGGAGCTCTCCGTGCTCTGCCCGCGCCGCCGGAAGGACGGGTCTGCCGGGCCTCGGCCGCCGCCGGCCCTGGAGCCGCTGCGGGACGTCCACCGGGGCCTGGCCCCGCCATGCTGCGGCCCCGCCCGCCTGGCCGTCGTCTCGGGCCACTATCTCTACTACCACTACGGCTGCGACGGGCTGGACGACCGCGGCTGGGGCTGCGGCTACCGCACTCTGCAGACGCTGTGCTCCTGGCCGGACGGCCAGCCCGCGGGCGTGCCCGGACTGCGCGCCGTGCAGGCGGCCCTGGAGGACATGGGCGACAAGCCCCCCGGCTTCCGGGGCTCCCGGGACTGGATCGGCTGCGTAGAGGCCAGCCTGTGCCTCCAACACTTCGGTGGGCCTCAGGGGCGCCTGTGCCACGTGCCCCGTGGCGCGGGACTTGAGGGGGAGCTGGAGAGACTCTACGCGCACTTCGCAGGAGGAGGGGGCCCCGTCATGGTCGGGGGAGACGCGGATGCCCGCGCCAAGGCCTTGCTGGGAGTGTGCCTGGGGCCCGGCGCCGAAGCCCGCGTCCTGGTGCTGGACCCTCACTACTGGGGCTCTCCAGAGAGCCCCGCGGAGCTGCAGGCTGCCGGGTGGGTGGGCTGGCGAGAGGCGCCCGCGGCCTTCGACCCCCACTCCTTCTACAACCTGTGCTACACCAGCCGGAACCCCGCCCCGGACGCGCGGCGCGGCCTGGACTGAGGGCCCGGCGGCCTCCCTGCTCCCAGAGCCCGGCCCGGGAAGATCGGGAGGAAGCACGCCGAGGCGGAGTCGCGAGGAAGTGCTTTTACTGGCAGTCGGGCTGAACGTAAAAAAACCCTCAGAGCTGCAGGGGCGGGCGGGCAGCTCAGAAGAAATCCACGTCATCGGGGGCGTCCAGGTCGCGGTACTCCACGATGGCCCTTGGGTCTCCGCGCACCATCCTGGAGGAGAGACTAGATGAGGCGGGCTGGCCCCGACGGGAGTCCGGGCAGCCACACCCACTCGGCTCACCTGTTTCGGGGTTTCCCGGGGTAGCCTCCCTGGCCGCGGAAGGCGTCATAGTTCCCTCGGCCAGCACCGTATGGGGCGTGGGGGTACGGAGGGCCCCCGGTGGGGACTGCAGGGCGGACAGCACCAGCTGTGGAGAGACGCTGAGACGTCAGCCTGCCCTCCACGCTCCCGACCACCGGGCCGCGCCGCCCGCCGGCACTTGCCCTCCGGCACTTACCGCCATAGCCCAGGATGGGGGGCCGGGGCTGACCATAGGGCAGCAGGCCCTGGGGGGTCTGGTGCGGGTAGGGCAGTCCCGGCGTCAGGCCTGGGGGGAGTACAACACGGACAGGAACATGAATTACTGCGGGGGGGGGGTGTCTCAGGGGATGAAGGTTAAGGAGAACCAAGGCCCTGGACAGCTGGGAGGACCCCCGCGGCAGACCCTCACGGATCGTATCTTACTCTGGGCGGGGCCGGGCGGCTGAGCGGGCTTGATCTCGGGCAGAGCGGGGCGCTTGGCGTCGGTGAGGAAGTTGTTGAAGAACGCCACCTCCTTCTTGACCTCCTCGATCTTCTCCGCGTGCTTGTTGAAGATGTGTTTGCGCACAAACTCGGGGCCCTGGGGAGGAGGTCGGGACCCGGTAGTGGGGGTTCCCTCAGTCCCAGACCCACCCGGAGGAACAGCCCCCCTCCAGCCTGGCTGCTGGCCAGGTCCCCGCGGCAGCCCGCCCCAGCCCGCAGGGGGCGCTCTGTCTGCCCGCCCCCCCCCCCTCCACCGGCCAGCGCGCCAGCTCCCCAAACCCCAGACCTTGAACTTCTTGCCACTCAGAGGACACAGCCACTTATCCTTGCCCAGCTCCTGGGTGTTGGACGTGATGAACTTCTCCACTTCTTGCTCGGGGTCCTTGCGGCCCATCTTCTGGGCCTCCTCCTCGGACAGAGACTCGCGCACGCTCAGCAGCGGGGTCAGCTTCTCCTCGAACGTCTTCTGCCACTCCAGCACTGGGCCAGGGACAGGAGCACAGGCTGGGAAGGGCGCCGGGCGCCAGGACGGGGGGGGGGTGGGGTGGGGGGGGCTCGCAGGGGCTCACCTTCCCCGTGACTGATGCGGTTGGGTGGCATGGGCCCCCGCACGTGGATGATGCCACAGCGGTTGGGCATCTCGTCCTCATTGGGGTACTCGCAAGTGTTGTAATAATCCAGGGAGTGCACGATGCGCAAGTAGAGGAGCAGCTTGTCCAAAACCTAAGGGAAGAGAGGTCGTCGGCTCCCCACGCCCGCCCGGGGCCCCCGGGCCGCGCCCTCCGTGCCCCACGCCCACTGCGGCTGGCTGGCACCTTGATCAGCTTCTCATCGCGCTCCACGCTGATCTCCGCCGGGTTCCCTTCCTTAGGGGGCTCCTCCGGAGGGGGCCCCCCGCTGCTCCCCAGCAGCTCCTCTTCCTCTGCACTCACTTCCTCAATCAGGTAGTCGGTGATGTTCTTCAAGATGGGGTTTTGGGAGGGCAGGCTCTGGCGGGGAGGGGGGAGGGGCAGGTGAGCCTGGGGCGGCCCTGGGGTGGCCAGGCTCACCGGCTCCAGCTGCCACCCTTGTCCTCAACCTGCACTACAATCAGCCTGCTCTACAGGAAGCTGGGGGGCGGGGCGGGGGCTGCTACCCAGACAGTGGGGGCCGGGGTCCAAGGGCCAGTCCTACAGAGCAGCCCTCAGCAGCTGACTTTCGAGAGAGCCCCACGGGGTGTCACTGACTGCGGGCACAGGGGCCGTCCCAGGCTCCGCGGCCCAGAGCTGGGTCCTGTCGTCCAGCGTGTGGATCAGCTTGGCGGCCAGCTTGATGTCGTTGCGCACTATCTGCTTGTGCTGTGTGATGCCGTTGATGTTGCGGACACGCCGGGTCAGGTCTCTGTTCACGCCAGGGCTCAGCTCGCACTCCCGGAGCTGCAAGGACACACGGGCCCTGCTGAGCGCCAGTGCCGAGACGGCCCGCTTAGGCGGGTCAGACTCGCCCATGGCAACAGCCCCAGAGCCCAGCGGAACGCACAGACGAGCAGGAAGCCGCGGAGGGGCACAGAGAGGCACTCCCCGCCCCCCGCCCCTCCCCAGCAGTGCCACCTGCTGGCACTCACTCGGATATTCTGCAGGTTCCAACAGATCTCCTTGATGTTAACGCTGCGGTCAAATGTCACCCAGCCACGGCGGAAAAACCTACCCAGGAGGAAACCATCAGCACAGTACTGGGGTGGAGGCGGCGCTGGCCCCGAGGCCGCCCCAGCGTGTCCCCTCTCTCACCTCCGCTCAGGCTGGGGCTCCGACAGGGCCACACGCATAAAGCCGGGGTATCTTTTACAAAGCTGCGAGAAGCAGAGCGACAGAGACCCCTTGGGTGACTGGCGGACTCCTTTCCTCCTCCACCCCCCTGTCCTCTGTGCCCCCTCCCAGAGGGCGTCAGGCTGCACGTGAGGGCCTGGGACGCCCCGCGCCATCGGCCCCTCCCCCCCACTCACAGAGATGATCTCGGCCCGGGAGATGTTGGGGGCGATGTTGCGCATGAAGAGGGAGCAGGTCTTGTGCAGGGGCCGCGGCTTGCACTCCAGCCCTGCGGCCTCCTTCGGCTTCTCCCGCTCCTCCTCCTTCGGCTTCTCCTTGTCCTTAAGGGCTTCTTCTATGCAGGAAGGCAAAGGCTCGTGGGCGCTCATAGCGGAGGACGGAGCCGTTCCTGCCCACCCACCCACCCCCCCCCGGCCTGCTGCACCCTCCCGTGGACTCCACCACCTCGCCCCTCCCCAGTGGGCGGCAGAGGGGACCGGAAGCGGAAGACGAAGCCTACCCGCCTCCTCCTTCTCCTCGTCGGCCTGGCCGCTCTCGGACTCCGACTCCGACTCGGACGCACTGCCTTCGTCCAGGCTGTCATCCCCGCTGTGCTTGCGGCTCCGCTTCTTGCTGCTCTGTGGGAGCCACGGCCCGGGGCGCGTCAGGGGCCGGGCCTCGCCCTGCGCGCTGCCCCCCCCCCCCCCCCCCCGCCACAGCCAGCACCTGCCTCACCTTCTTGGCGTCCTTCTCCAAGTCTTCTTTCTTCTCGTCCTTGTCTCCGTCACCCTCAGGTTTCTGCGCTTTGTCATCATTGGAGCTGTCATTTTCCGCCTAGGGAAGAGACGAGGCTGTCCATGTCCCCTCCACAGTGGAGCCACAGGGTCACCGCCCCCGCCCCCGGGAGGCACGCCACTCGCACCTGCTTGCCGTCCTCCTTCCTGTCGTCCTTGTCCCCGGCCTTGCGCTCTCCGTCCCCGGGGCCCGGCGCGGCCCGGCCCTCTTCCTTCTTGCCGGCCTCCCCGGCCTTTGCCGCCTGCTCCTCCTCCTCCTCCTGCTCCAGGATGCGCAGGTCGTTCTCTGTGCCGCCTTCCATTTTTATCACAGCTACCAACAAAGCAGAGGTCACAGCCCATAGCCCAAAGGCCCCGGCTTCCGCTTCCCACCCGAGACGCTGCCCACCAGACAACCCCCGCCGAACCACACACCTGCGTCTAGCATCTTGACGATGGCGTCAGCCTTGTCGATGTCCAGGAGGAGGTGATCGAACCAGCCACTCTCCATGAGGGACAGGAACACCCTCAGCCTGTTCTGCAGGGCCCCCCGGGCCTCCTGCCGACGCTTCCCCACCTCGTCTGGGTGGTACTTAGAGCGAAACCTGGGGGCGGGGCAGGAGGGCGGTGACAGTCAGCAGAGGCCACGGCCTGGATGTGGGGAGGGGCCCAGGCCAGCCAGGGCATAGCCCCCATCCTCTCATACCCAGCAATGTCATCACCCCAGGGGAACCGGGGCTGTGCTCTGCAGACTGGGGAGGCAGGAACCGAGAGCTCTGGACTGGCAGACAGTGGCTACGGGGCGCCCAGGGCTGCACCGGCAGAATTATCGCGCTGTCTCCGGGAAACACTAACTTAACGTTTAGGGTCGTTTCCCAAAGCTACGGACAGGAAGACTACGGCAACAGCAGGCCCCGAGGAACCTCCCTCTCCTTGCCAACCCCACACTACTGTGGTTCAAAGAGCTGCACCCACCAACTCCCTCCACCCCTAGGTGGAAGACAGAAGGAAACCTCAAGTGCACCAGATAGGAAAAGCCAAAAGGCAGGACAGCTCTCTCCCCCTGGGGAAGATAAGCAAGATGGAGAAGGGACAGGGCAGACCAGCGGGGGAGACTGGTGCGCCCTCAGAGCCACAGGTGCTGCCCACGGGAGAGAGAGGAGGGCCGGAGCACGAGAAATAAAACATTCCCAACAGGACGGGGGACCAGAGAGAGCAGGAGTGGGAAGGAGGAAGAAAGTGTCAGAGATAGGAAACAAAGGCAACGGAAGACAGACAAACGGGGGACAGAAGAGAAGTGAGTGTTAGGCAGGCAGCGAGAACAGGGACAGAGAGGATGAAAGGAAGTGAGAGACTGAGACAAGGACACAGGCGGCCGGGCAGTCAGAGAAAGGGACAGCGGACAGAACAGAAGCACGAGGCCGTGGGAGGAGAGAAAGCCGCAGGCGTCGCCTCCACGATCTTTACCTTGGCTGCTTGGTCAAACAGAGCTCAAGATTTAACTAGCGGTGCCCAGGGCCCATGCTGGCTGGCGGGCACCGGCTGGCTCCTGGCTGGGGCGCCCGGCCCGGATGCCCCCCCTGCGGGACTCCGCGGGGGGGGGCCCTGCCTGACTGGCTGCCTGAGCGATCACATTCAGCTAACGCGCTGCATTGTGCACAGCGGAGCCCTGCCTGTCTGCCTGGCCGGGGCAGCGCGGCTCAGCCCAGGGGCTCATGTATGGGCTGGGTATGGTGGGGGTGGAGGTGGGTTTGCTCCGAGCTCCGACGATGAGCGGGTGTGGTTCCCAGTTCTGGCTCTTTTCAAGGAGGAGGAGCAGAAAGAGGATGAGGAGGAGGAGGAGCAGGAAGGGGGGAAAAGATGGTTGATTAAAATTAAAACATCCACAAAAAAAGGAAAAAAAATAAAATCTTTTTCTCTCAAACGACCCTGAGATCTTTGCTTTTCTCGCTGGATTCACTCGTCGCTTTTGGGAGGACGCCACAGCCACACAGGGTCCTGAGGATCAGGAATGACAACGGCCCGCTACCAGCGAGGGGAAGCAGTCTGTGTGCGGCCCCCAAGGGGCCCGGTGGCTCTGGCCAGCTGCCTGGCGGCGTCCCACTGACCGAGGACAGCGGGGAGGGGAGGGCGGGCGGGGGTGGGCCGCGGCAGTCACCGGAGGAGGAGATCCCACCAGACGCGGTCAGACTCCCCCTCCCCCACCCCCGAGAGTTCGGGACTGGGTGCACGGGGGAGAGGACAGGGCCGGGGGGACATGCCAGGGAGAGGCGGCAGGGAGGCTGGGGCACTGACCACTCCTCGTCTTTGTGGGCCAGGAAGAAGTCCTGCATCTGCTGCCGTCGGAAATCCAGCTTGTAGTCGTTGTAGCGCTTCACGGCCTCCGTCTCGTCCACAGAGTCGTCCAGCGACAGCAGGAACTCCTTGAAGGTCTTCATGACGGGCGGTGGCACACCCAGGTCGATCTCCGCGATGCTGCCCAGCCTGGAGGCCGCCACGAGTCTTGGTTGGGGGGAAGAGGGCGCGGGGCCACGGCAGCCAGCTGCCCCTTTCTCTGCCTACCAGGGACACCACCTCAAGCCCGCCCTGCCCCCAGCCCTCGGGCCCTCTGTGGCCCGACCCTCCCAGGCTCCAGCCACCGACCCCTCCCTGGCTCCCTTCTCCAGGGCACCCAGAACCACTGCTCTTTACCTGGCCTGGATAGGCAGGACGTGGTGCTGCATGATGTGGACGTCCGGGTGGCCCCAGGGCTGAGGGGGGCCGTAAGTTGGGCCCCCACCCCCCCCAGCATAGGGCATCTCATAGCCACTGTGGTATGGGTCAGAGCTGTGCTCATCCCTGAGGACGGGGGACACGGAAGTCAGACAAGGGGCCACCATCCCCCCCGAGCCACAGAGGCAGGCGCACGGGAACAGAAACGGCCGGGGCGAGGGGGACTGCGAAAAGGCAATGGCGCTTTCGGCAGGTGGAAGGCTGCGGAGCCGAGGCCAGGAGAGAGGGGAACGCCATCAGCTCACCAGTCACGTCGCATGCGCTTCTGCGGGGGGCTGAGCTCGTGGCGCGGGGGAGAGAAGCGCTCGCGCCGATTCCGGTCGTAGTCCCGGTACTCGCCCCGACTGCGGCGCTCCCGGCTGCGGTCCCACTCCCTGGGGACGAGAACAAGCGGCCATCATGAAGGAAATGGCGCAGGACGCCAAGACCAGGCTGGACGCCTCAAGTCACACACACCAAAAAAGACTCCCGTCTCCTGCTGCCCACGCGCCAGCTCCCGCCGAGGAGTCCCGGCCCCTTCAACTCACCCAACAGGACCTGACTCCATCCTCATCCCCGCCCATCTCTCCCCCCCTCGCCTGCTGTCCCGGTCACCCAGTCTCTCCCCTCCTTGCCTGCTGTCCCGGTCACCCAGTCTCTCCCCTCCTCGCCCGCTGTCCCGGTCACCCAGTCTCTCCCCTCCTCGCCCGCTGTCCCGGTCACCCAGTCTCTCCCCTCCTCGCCCGCTGTCCCGGTCACCCAGTCTCTCCCCTCCTCGCCCGCTGTCCTGGTCACCCAGTCTCTCCCCTCCTCGCCCGCTGTCCCGGTCACCCAGTCTCTCCCCACCTCGCCCGCTGTCCCGGTCACCCCGTCTCTCCCCTCCTCGCCCGCTGTCCCGGTCACCCCGTCTCTCCCCACCTCGCCCGCTGTCCCGGTCACCCCGTCTCTCCCCTCCTCGCCCGCTGTCCCGGTCACCCCGTCTCTCCCCTCCTCGCCCGCTGTCCCGGTCACCCCGTCTCTCCCCTCCTCGCCCGCTGTCCCGGTCACCCCGTCTCTCCCCTCCTCGCCCGCTGTCCCGGTCACCCGTCTGTCCAACACACCTGATCTCTTCAAAGCGCTGCCTCCTGTCGTCCCAGCCTCTCCACCCTCACTGCTGCCTCCATCCCCAGCTCAAAAACACTTTCTTCGGACCCAGTGGTTTGCAAACTTTTTGATCTTAAAGACTGCTGACGTCACAGACCTTCTGCCTGTGGCTAGCCATACTTACTGTGTCCAAAAGTAAGTCCAAGTTTTTACAAAAGAAACGATTTCCCTGTACAATTTTATTGAGAAAAGTGGCTCTGGCTTAAGAGGAGTAACTTTGACATCCAATCTGCCGTGATGTTTTGGTTGGAAACCATAGACATCTGGCCTCACAGGGACACTCGGTGGAAACCTGGGTGTTATTTTGGGTTTGTCTGGGAGGGAGTTTCGAGGTGAGATCAGCAAGGGACTCTGGGTGGGCCCGCATCAGCGACTGGCCGGGGTCTGCAGGCTACACACGCCCAGCACACAGGTCTCAGCTCTGGCCATCAGCGCTGGCCTCTGGACTCCAGGCCTCACACCGGCAGCCCCCTCTCTGGCCCTAGGCTTTCCACCGTGAACCGAGAGCTGCACCCTGGCTTCCCCGGTTCAGAGGCCATCAGACCTGGCCCAAGCTCTGCTGTGGCACCGCAGGGGCTCCAGCCCGCACACACCTGCTGCGCGCGCCTGCCCTGATAAACCCCGGTCCCCTATCTGTTACACAGCCTGCCGATCCCGCCTCCCCAGACTCCACCTTCGTGCCCTGAAGGCAGCCGCAGGCTCAGGCTGGAAGGCCGTCCTGCACACTCCACCCTGCGCTGGGGTGGCCCCCAGGGCTGCACGCCTGCACGCCCCCCCCCCCCCCCCCCCGACGCAGTCTGAGAAGCCGGCCAGCTCGCCCTGGCACACACCCGTTCCCCAAGGCTGTCCGCACAGGGAGGTTCACTTCCCCACGCTGCTCTCTTAGTTCAAGCAGATGCCTGCCGGGTGCCCCAGCTCAGGACGCCGCTGCGCCCACCACTTCCCAGGCCGTGGGTCAAGCCCACTCCATTAAGTTTTTGTTTTGTTTTGTTTTGTTTTGTTTTGTTTGACAGGCAGAGTGGACAGTGAGAGAGAGAGACAGAGAGAAAGGTCTTCCTTTGCCGTTGGTTCACCCTCCAATGACCGCTGCGGCTGGCACGCTGTGGCGGGCGCACCGTGCTGATCCGAAGCCAGGAGCCAGGTGCTTCTCCTGGTCTCCCATGGGGTGCAGGGCCCAAGCACTTGGGCCATCCTCCACTGCACTCCCTGGCCACAGCAGAGAGCTGGCCTGGAAGAGGGGCAACCGGGACAGAATCCGGCGCCCCGACCGGGACTAGAACCCGGTGTGCCGGCGCCGCTAGGTGGAGGATTAGCCTAGGGAGCTGCGGCGCCGGCTCTATTAAGCTTTAGGACAAGGACACTGAGTGACACTGGCTTTCTCCACACTTTGGCATCACGGTGTTCCTTGGTGCTGCCACCAGCAGTGCAGACGTCAACGACACAAAGTAACACTTTAGGTTTATTTAATTACTTCTGTTTGAAAGGCAAAGAGACAGAGACTGCCCATCTGCTGGTTCACTCCCCCGATGCCTGCTAAAACGGGACCTGGGCCAGCCAGCAAGGAGCCAGGAACATAATCCAGGTCTCTGATCGGGTGGCGGGGACTCAAGGACCTGCTGCCTCCCACTGTGTGCATTAGCAGGAGAGAGCAGCTGAGACCCCAACATCGGACGAGGGACCCGTGCATCCCAGCCAGCGGCCTGACCGCTTCACCAGACACCTGCTCTCAGAGAGGTGATTGTGACCTCACAGACCCGCGGGGCCTGGGGCACACGAGAACCACCACTCCAAGCCCCCGGAACACGTGCTCTTTCCCGCACCCAGCACCCGACCCACAACTCCTCACCGTCCAGGAAGTCCCACCCACCTGCCCAGTGCGGTTGGCGTCACTTGCCCGAGCTGTCCCACCAGCACTGCCCTGGCAACAGCTGGACCGACATCTCACGCACGCATACCTGCGGCGTGGGCCCAAGGGCGCTGTGCTCCCCACCCTAAGCTCCAGACCACAAGCCTGTAAGAGTGATCATCTCATCACCAATTCCCCCCCACCTTAGAAAATACTGAGGAGGGGCCGCTGTCTGAGCCCTTGGTTCACTCGAGGGCATGGCCCAGCTCTGGCTACTGTGGTCATCTGAGGAACAAACCAGAGACAAGATCTTCCCGTCTCTCCTTCTCTGTCACTCTACCTTAGAAAGCAACCAATCTTAAAGAATGAATGAGTGAATGAATGAATGAATGAATACACCCAGCAAAACAAGGGGTGACCTGTTGGCTGGTCTGGCAGAGTGGCAGAGTCCACCGGCTTGCTCACCACACGGCTGCAACACCCAGGACCAAGCCAGCCAAAGCCAGGCGCCCGGAATCCAAAACCGTGTCTCCCACGCGGGTCATCTCCGACTGCCTTCCAGGCTCACCGGCGGGGAGCTGGATCGGAAGTGGAGCAGCCGGGGACCGGTGGGGGACAGCTCACACCGCTACACCTCAACATCAGCCCCTAAGCCCCCTTCCAGCACCCCACTCAATGAAGGAACACCGTTAGGAGAAGTCACTTCACGCTTCCTCTATGGAAACGTTCCCAGACGGAGCCACCGCCGTGCACTCGCCATCAACTCATATGCGTGCTGCCCCATCTAACTTGTAACCAAAGCTGGACACCCCAGGAGGCTCACCAGGAGCTCATCCATGAACCCAACGGCGCTGCCCACGCAACTCCCCTGGCATTTTAGGCAAAACGGTCCCCATGAACCGACTCCTTAGTGTGGCCAGGGAAGCGGTGTGACCGCCCCTCTGCACCCAGGTCGACTTCCCCAAGGCGCCCGAGGCAAAGCTCACCATCAACCCAACGCACAGCCTCTGCACGGGGCTTCGCCCCCCAGCACGCAGGCCGGACCGCGGGAAACCGGCCACCGAGCGAGCTCCCCCACCCCCGCCCCGGGAACACGACGAGGGCCCGGAGCGAGCAGGGAGCCGGCGTTCCAGCCCAGGGCGAGGGTCTCACCGATCATTCCAATCGTCCCCTCGACGCCTCTCGTCTCTTTCGCGGGAACGGTCATAGTCGCTGCGCTCTCTTCGAAACTTGTCCCTGCGCCTTCGATCGTACTCGTCGTCACTGTCACCCATGGCGCGGTCCGAGGGGGCCTGGGGTCCGGGGAGGAGAGCCGGTCAGGGGCTCGGGCGCGGACCAGCCCAGCGAGGACCCCTCCTCCGGCGCCGCGCGCGCGCCCGCCTCCCCCCCGCCCAAGCCGCCGGCCGCCGGCCCCGCCATCGCGGGCAGCGCTCGCCCCCGGGCGCCCCTGCCCACCCCCGCCTCCCCTCCCCCACCTGGGAGCGGCGGCGGCCGTTGGTCGCGCGTCCAGGCAGGCTTGGTCTCGGGGCGAGGGGCTGCGGGGGTCGGGGGGCGCTCAGCGAGCGGGCCGCAGACAGCGGGGGTTGGGGGAAGGAAAAGTGGGGCGACCGAGGATGGGCGGGCGCGCGCCACTCGCGCTGCGCCTGCGTCAACCACAGAACAAGGCCCGGAGCCGCAAACTCCTACCCGCGCGGCCCTAACTAGAACCAAGGCCGGGCGCCGAAGGCGGGGAGAGCAGGGCGTGATGGGAAGGGGGCGGGGACACGGAGATCTCGCGAGCTTTCCGGGATGCGAACTGCGCGCTCCAGAGAGAGAGAACTACGGAAGCCCGGCCGGACCCAGCGGAACCCGGGGAGGGCGGCAGTCTTCCGGCGGTGGCGGGAGCGCTTTCTCCGCCCCCCCACCCCGCCCGAAGTCGCACCCCGAAGTCTCCCGGGGTCCGAGCCACTTCCCCCTGCAGCCGGTGCCCTCCGCGGGCTGACCTGAGGGCGGCCGGTGGTTTCGCCCCCTCCTCGCGCGGGAGCGTGGGCGTTCAGGGAATGGGACGGAAGCGACCATTTTAAAGCGCCTCCTCCCACCATTTTCTGTTCGCTTTGATGAGACCTCGGCATGCGCTACCTGCAGAACCCGTTGTTCTCCTGGCAAAGGCGCCAGGCCGCAGGGTTAATTAGGGCTCTGAGCATCAGGCGGGTGGATCTGGCCCGGATGCGGGGCTGCACAGTAGGGAGGTGGTGCCTCCCCATGGCGCGAGGACAGTGGCTAAAATAAAATAAAACTGGACCAGAGCTGCTGGGAAGACCTGGGTCCCGATCTCGGTTCCGTCATTTGAGAATCACCCCACACTGCATCTGTGTGATAAAACAGTAACGGTGCTTGCGCTGCTACTGTGTCAATCAGATGGGACAGCAGACGTGGCGGGTTGTGAACTCCCAGATTATTATTTCAGGACGTTTGGAGGGAGAGGAGACAACGTTAACAAAGTTGCAAAGGCAGGTGTCAGGGAGGGTGGCGACGGGGAACGGAACAGGCCGGGGCAGCAGGTGCACCCCGGGGAGCCTCAGCAGTCGGTGGTGACGGTGGCCGAGAGCTCCTGGATGCGCCAGGCGCTGCAGGCCTTGCACAAAATGTGCCCATCCAGCGGGTAGCAGCCCTGGCACTCGCCCTCGGACGACAGCAGCAGCCCGCACTCCTGTCGGGAAAGAAACAGCAGCTTCCGGTCAGCCCCAGGACCCCCAGGCTCCCTTCCCCTGCTGCACACCCCTGGCTTTCGCCCTGGCCCCCTGACCTCGCACTTGTAACAGCCGACATGGAAGCTGCGATCCAGGGCAACAATTCTCACCGTCTCCTCCTGCCCTGGCTCAGGCATGATGGCCCCGCCGCACACCGAGCATCGCGGGGCAAACTTCCTGGGTGTAGGGGAGAGCCGACAGTTGAGCCCAGGGTGGGCAAAGCCAGCCACCCCGAGCCGGGGAAGGGGGCGGGGCCTGACCTGTGGAAGTCCTCGATGCAGTGGATCTGGCTGGTGGCGTCCACGGTGAAGGGGATGCCGTCCAGGCCACGGTGGCACACCACGCAGGTGAAGCAGCCGGGGTGGTAGGCCTTCCCCATCGCCCGCAGGATCCGGTCCAGGATAGGTTGGGAGCACGTGGAACATTTCTCCAGGGTGGCCTGTTGGAAGGTCGGGGAGCCGGGAGCTAAACAACCCAACGGGCGCCCCCATAGCCCACCTGGCTGTTTCTACAGCACCCTGCGTGTGAGTGAGAGGTGGACCTGCGTAGATCCGAGTCTGGCTTTGGCTTTTCTGAGCGTCAGTGTCCTGTAAACCGGGCACCGGTAGTAAAACTCCTGCCTGGCTGGGGTTGGAATTTAACCCTGTTCCCTTAGGAGGCCGCCTGGGACGCCCACATCCCGGGTCAGAGTGACTGGGGTGGAGTCCCGGCTCCACTGCCCGCCAGCATCCTGCCCGTGGCCATGCTGGGAGGCAGCAGATGATGGCTCAAGGACTTGGGTCCCTTCCACCCATGGAAGAGACCTGGATTGAGTTCCAGGTTCCTGGCTTTGGTGCAGCCCAGACCCAACTGTCACAGGTATCTGGAGAGTGAACCAGCAGATGAAGCTGCGCTCTCTCTCCGCCTTGCAAATCAATTAATAATAATAATATTGGTGATGACAGATAAAATGTCTCCTACTCCTACAGGACGGTGCTCCTTCCTTCCCACAATGCCTCTCTTCTTGTCCATCAGTCTGAGTGCCCCAGCTTCGAGCCCTGTTCCTTTGCTGGGCTCAGACATCCGGCCCCCACCTTGCAGGAAGGCCCCTGCCTGCCGCTGCCAGTGCCCAGACCCCAGTGTCCCCAGCCCCAAGGGCTCACCACGTAGCAGCTCTCACAGTACGCCCTCCTCTCCACGGCATAGAAATGCTGGCCCCGGAGCTGCGCCCGGCACGTGGAACACACAAAGCAGCCCACATGGAAGACACGGTCCAGGGCCACGACCCCGGCGCCATCCCCGACCACGTCTTCTCCACAGCCGCCACATCGGCCTGGGGACAGGAAAGGACGGGGTCACCCCGCACAGACCCTGGCCAGACGCGCCACCCTCCCGCCCCCTGCCCGCGGCACCTGCTCACCAAAGTACTCCCCGCTGGGCGGGTGGTTCAGGTCCTGCACTAGCTTCTTGGTCAGTCTCTCCAGCTCCTCCTCCGGAGGCTGGCTCAGGGGGACCTGGGGGCGGGAATCAGGGGTTCCCACCCAGGGGGTCCAACCCAGGAGGCTCCTCCCCTGAGAGCTTCTCGGACCCCTCCCCTCTGCAATTCCCCAGCTGCTCCACGCCCCAGGCCTGCGGCTCTGCTCCCACCCACCCATCATCTAGGACCCCTGGCTCACCTGCGGCCCGTGCCCGCCTCCTCTGGGTCCTCCTGCAGAGCCAGACACCCCGACAGTCTCCTCTTTTCCCCCCGGCCCAGGCCCACGGTGGCTCCGATAGCCACCCCCCCAGATGTCCCCTCGGCCTGGAAGAGGAAAGTGGGGGCCGGGAAGGGGTCCAGAGGCCTGCGAGGCCCCCCGCCGGGGCGGGCCGCAGCCTCTCACTGGTTGTGCCACCTTCACTTGCACCGGGAAGGCCGGGCCGGCTGGGGTGCTGGCGGTAGCGTAGGAGGCCGGTGTGGGGCCCCCATAGGGGGATGCTGGTGGCGGAGGGGCTGGGGCACCCCCTCCGTTGGGCTTCAGGCAGCCTGCGCGGTAAGCAGGGGGCTGAGGGGCCTCGTAAGCCTAGGGAGAAACACGGGGAGCAGTGAGCAAAGCCCACCCAGGTCTCCCCGCCAGTGGCTGATGAACACAGAGGGGAGCTGGGGGCCCTGGGGAGGGGGGACTGGCACTGAAGACCCACAGAGGGCAGCAGGCCAGGCGTGGGGGCAGTCACCTGCCGCTCCGGCCTGCGGGGAGCGTGTCCACGGCCCCCATCCAGCTCGGCCAGCATGCTGGTCAGCGAGTCCATCTCAGCATCCAGACTGCCGGGGCGCAGGCCCCCCCTGTCTGGGGGGAGCCCCTGGGGAAGGAGCCAAAGCAGGGAGGAGGCAAGTCACCACGGCGCCCCTCCAGCCAGCCCCCCACCCTGCTCACAACATCGCACCCCCTCCCACTGCCGTCCTCACCTGGGAGCGCTGGGGTGCTCCGTGGGACCCCACCCAGGCTGGCCCCCGGTCATCACGTCCCCCGGGGGGCTGGTAACACTGCTCAGATGGGAGGGGGCAAAAATTGACCCTGGGGTGGGGCTGGAGTGCTGGGGTGGGGGGAAGAGAGACCAGAGGTGGGGACCAGGGAGGAGAGAAGGGGGCTCCCTCCTGGACGCTGCCCTCCCGGCCCCTCCGCTCCTCCTCTGGGGGCCGTAGGCGGCCACAGGCGGCTGGCCCCCGGCTGGCAGGGGAAGGGGTAGCAGGGAGCAGGCTGGGAGCGGGCAGAGGTGAGTCTGGGCAGCCGGTGGCTCGCGGGCGCAGAAGGGGCTGCTTACCTGTTCCGTGGGTGGGTGGCAGCCCAGGGGCACCTCGAGGGAGTGCTCTCCCCTGAGGGGCTCTGGTGGGCTCCGACTGCTTTGGGGGGAGCCAGGTGGGCCCCGACATGGTCTGGAACGGGGTGAGGAGACCCCAGACAGCAGGCAGGGCCTCTCGGAGCCCAGGGCCTCTGACTTCGGCCCCCTCTTCCGTCCTACACCTCGTTTGGGACTCCAGGAAAGAAACTTTTTCTGGCTTTTTTTTTTCCCCTTCCTCCCTAATTTTGGGGACGGCCACGCCCCCTGTGACGTCACCGCATTCCTGGGGGAGGGTCACGTGGCCCCCTAGGCCCTAATCTGCGGTCCCTCCCCCAGTCGGCCCCCTCCTGCCGAGAGGGGAGGGCTCTCGCTGGGAGCCGAGTCACGGGGGTCTGCGGGCGGCTCGGGGTGGGAGGCGCAGGCCCGGGCCGGCCCGCCCGAGCCTGCACGTGGCAGCCTCGCTGCGGCCCTGGAAGCTCCCGGTCTCCACCCCTGCTACCACCCGACCTCTTCCCACCACCTCCCTCTCACCTACCCGCCAGCAGTGTCAGGCCAGCCCGTAGTGTTTTGGTCTTTTATTCACGGTCAGCAGTTAGAAAAATAAAACACAGGGAACGTCCCCACCCCAGGCTGAGGTAGCCTAGGGTCGCAGAGGAGACCAGCCCCTCCCGTCAAGGCACCAGTGGAGGAGAGGCGGGCAGGCGGGCGGGCGGGGGTACCCGTGCCCTGGGTCCCCTCCCATAGGAGGCGGGTCAGCCCGAGCCCAGGACACCTAGCATCTGCACCTGGGGGTCGGGGCGGGGGGCTCCAGGTCCCAAGGGCAGGGCCGGAGGGAGGTGGCCCCTCCCTCTTCATCGTCCAGGAATCCGGATGAGCTGGGGCCTGGCCTCAGAGGTCAGTGCAGGTGACAGGGGTGAGGCCGTGGACGAGCAACGTGGGGCCCAGGTCGCGGCTCAGGGTCTCCAGCAGCGCCAGGTAGCGGGGGTAGCGGGTGGGGTCGGCAGGCGGCCTTGGCAGGTACAGGAAGGTGAGGGCCGTGGTGGGCCCCTCCTGGCCATCCCTGGCCTCAGGGCCCCCGGGGCCCCCGCCTGTGCCGCGCCCCTGCTGGGCCCGCACCAGGGCGTTGGCGCTGCTCGCCAGGGCCTCGGCCTCCGCCTCTCCCCGCCCGCCGTTGACGAAGTCCCCTTCTTCCTCTTCCTCTTGCTCCCGGGGCCCGGCGCCCTCGCCCCACACCACCTCGCGCACCTCGGCCCGGATCCGCAGTTGGCTCAGCAGGGCCCGGAGCCGCCCCTCGGCCGCCCCGGGCGCCTCGCCCGGCCCCAGGCACAGGAAGATGCGGAGCCGCGCGCTGTGCCAGGCGGGCACCATGCCCAGGATGGTTGCCATCTGCAGCAGGAAGAGGCCACAGACGTCCACGTAGCCGGGCCCACCCCGGGGCCGCAGCAGGTTGAGGGGCCACACGTCCACGTGGTGGGGCGCCGAGGGGCCCCGGGAGCCGCCGCTCAGCCGCTCCGGGGGCAGCGCCCCGCAGGCCCGGGCCAGAACCACGTTCTTGTTCATTTTGAGGGCGTCCGCCATGGTGGCCACGTAGTCCTGGGGGCTGAGCGCACGGGGGCTCCCGGGAGCCCGTGGCGGAGGGAACAGGGTGCTCAGGGCCGGGGAGCCGCCCTCGGGGGCGCCGGCCGCGGGCTCGGAGAAGGCAGGGTCCGTGAGGAAGTGGTCTTGCGGCGGAGCGTCGTCGTAGAAGCCCAGGACCAGCGTGTTGGGCTTCATGCCACCTGGGGGCGGACAGGGGAGGCAGGAAGGGCACGCGCCCACTCGCACACGCTGACGCACCGCGCGGCAGCCCCGGGCGCGCGGTTCCCACCGCGCCGGGGCTGCCAGGCCGGCGTCGCTCGCGGTGGCGTAATGACCTGAGTGTTCCTAAACACTTTCACATGCGTTTATTTGATTATCTCTGTGACTAATCTGCTCTTAAATAAGCCAAGCGCACCTTAGGGCTCTTTTTAAGGAGTGAGCTCTCCCTGTCCCTGGAGAGTAGGATGCGCACTGTAAGCCGCACCCCACCCCCCGCCCAGGGAGGGGAGAGCTGGACCCCAGGGGCCAGGTACACACCCTGCTCGGTCAGTCTCCAGGAAACAGCTCGGGGCAGGGCCCCACTGCGGGGAGGCCGGCCAGGCCTGGCCATCTGATGACTGATCCGTAGAGGGGCCCCTTGCATGGACAGCACTTGGTACTTGAACTCCCCAGGGCCCTGCAGCCATGCGATGAGGTAGGTACTGTTTATTCTCCCGGTTTTGTAGATAAGGAACCTGGGCCACCACCAGTGAGGTCACCAGCCCGTAGGTACTGGGGCAAGCAGGTGAACCAAGCCCGCCCACTCTGAGTGTGCATCAGTCTCCTATGTCCCAAAGTCCCTGGCAACAACTCCCTGGTTTTAGTGTCTAAGCAATCAGGATGGAACCAGCTGCCTCTTGCCAGGCCGGCATCCCAATCTGAGTCCCGGCTCTTCGGCTTCCTACCCAGCTTCCTGAGAAGGTGCCTGGGAAAGCAGCCACCCACGTGGGAGACCTGCGTGGAGCTCCAGGCTCCTGGCTTCGGCCTGGCCCAGTTCTAACCGCTGCAGCCAGCTGGGGAGCGAATCAACGGATGACAGCTCTCGCTACCTCTTCGTCTCTCAGGCTTTCAAATAAAATGAAAATAAATCAAGTAAAGATGTGCATGCCAGGAGGGCTATCTACAGGGAAAAGTCTTTCCTCTCCTTGGCACTACCTGCCACAGCCTGTTTTCTTTCTTAAATGGTTACTTATCTGAAAGGCAGGGCAACAGGGAGAGACGGAAAGAACAGAATCTTTCACGCGCTGGTTCACTTCCCAAGTGGCCACCATGAGGGCGGCTGGGCCAGGCTGAGTCCAGGAGCCCGGAACCCCATCCCGGTCTCGCACGTGGGCGGCAGGAGCCCGGGCACCTGAGCCGTCAGCCGCTCTTCTCCCAGGAGTGTAGGCAGCAGCTCGGTCAAGAGTGGAGCGGCCGGGACTGGAACCAGCACTCAGATGAGAGCCGTCAGCAGATGCCACAGTCCCACTGTGCCCCACGCACGGGCCCGGACCAAGCACGGGTCTCTAAATGTGGTGGTCTGTTTGCACGAAGGGCGGGGCTGGGCAAAGACCAAGCTGGGGGAGGAGGGGCTCGTCACCTTTCTCTCTCTCTCACCCACACCCAGCACCCCGGCAGCCCCGCCCCCTCCTCTGCATTTTCCAGTGTGCTGATTTATGCTGACCAGGGCAATGTGCAGCACTGCTGAACTTTACCCAGACTCAATGGGGAAGGGAGTGTGCGCTCAGGTGGCAGGTCCCAGGATCCAGGGAGGAGGCAGGCGGCGTGGACCTGGAGGAGCTCAGGGTACCAGCTGGGGCAGCAGCGCCAAGTCACGAAGCTGGAAACGCTCCCTGCGGCCGGCGTCATGGGACTCCATGATGCCTGGGATACCGGGCCTCCCCTGGGAGCGCCAGTTTGAGGGCCGCCTGCTCCCCTTCCAGTCCGGCATTCCTACTCACGTGTCTGGGGAGGCAGCGGAAGATGGCCCAAGCGCTCGGGGAGACCCCGGATGGAGTTCCAGACTCCGGCTTCAGCCTGGCCCCGTCCCAGCTATTGTAGCTAGTGAACCAGCAGATGCGAGATCTCGCTCTCTCTCTCTCTCTCTGTCGCTCCCCCTCCCTCCGTAACTCTGCCTTTCAAATAAATAAAGAACGAAAGAACGAAAGGCTTCTCTCCAGCGAGGGCCTCAGCCCGTACCCTCCAGCATCCTTTGCGGTGTCTGGGGCCGCGCTCGGCCACGCCCTACTGCTCGTGCCCTTCAGGCCTGGCTGAGTGACCATCTCGCCACAAAACCTTGGCTGTCCACATCACTGCACCGTGGTCTGCCTTTCTCTGAACGCTGGTGGTTGAGGGGGGCGGTCCTAGACTCAAACAATTCTCCCACTGTGCCCGGGAAGACCAGCAGGGAACACAGAGCTACAAGGTGCGTGCGTTCTGGCCCCGAAATCGGACATCTTTGGTTTTCTGTGAGCTTTCCGAAGATTCCTCTGTATGCATGGACTTCAAAGGGTTTTGGCACCAAAACCTATCTGTTCATTCTGCTTCCACAACCTTTTGAAGGACCCTGCGTACTCTTCAAAACCTGTGCTCCAATTTTTGGTCCAGAGAAAAAGAAGGGGGGCTGGCACTGTGGCGCAGTCGGTTAAGCCGTTGCCTGCAAAACGCGCATCCCATAGGGGCACCGGTTCAAGTCCCGGCTGCTCCACTTCCGATCCAGCTCCCTGCTAATGCGCCTGGGAAAGCAGTGGAGGGTGGCCCAAGTGCTCGGGCCCCTGCATGCAGGTGGGAGGCCTGGAAAAAGCTCCTGGCTCCTGGCTTCAGCCTGGCCCAGCCCCAGCCATTGAGGTCATTTGAGTGAATCAACGTAGGGAAGATACGCATCTCTCTCTTTCTCTGTAACTCTGCCTTTCAAATAACTAACTGAATAAATCATTAACAAACAAGAAGAAGAAGAGGGGTGGGCACTTGGTGCAGCTGGGGGTGCCCGAGCTCAGTCCCAGCTTCCTAAGAACACATACCCTGAAAGGCGGCAGCCGGGGCCCAGGTACTCGGCTTTCCTGCCACCCACGGGAGACACAGCTGCAGCTCCTGGCTCCTGGCTCCTGGCTGTCCCAGCCCTGACTGTTGGTGACACTTGGGAAGTGACCCAGTGGATGGGAGACCTCTGTGTCTGTCTGTGTGTCTCTCTGTGTCTCTGCCTGCCTTTCACATAAACCGAAAACAAGTAAAAAATACTGATGAAGGAAAAAGCCGCCACAGTGCGGCTTGCATGTCTCCTATCAGCCCCTATCGCCCGCTGCCTGTGTGCCTGCGGCTGTTATCTCGGCGCCTCCTCCCAGCTCGGGGAGCTCATTCTGTGCAACTGCCTGTGGTTTCCCCCGGGGAGGAAGAGAGCAGAGATTTCCCAGGGCCGCGGAGGGCACGGGGCAGAGAGAGCGCAGCTCACCGAGGCCCGAGATCCGCAGCAGGTGCTGAGCCCCCTGGCGCACGGAAGGCGACAGGGTGAGGTCCACGAAGGCCTTCACCTGGGCCCGGTCCACCAGGCTCAGCCACGCCCCGTACTGCGGCTGCACCGGGTCCGAGGGCAGGGAATCTGCAGGGGAGGGGAGCGCGTCGCGTTCATTTGCTCCGGGTCTCCTGGTATCCGAATCCCACCCGGACCGGGCACAGGGAAGAAGCCTGGGGCGCCCGAGACGGACGGGACAGGGAGGATGGCAGCTGGCGGGGTGGGCGGGGGGACAACTCACCCAGGTCCCCCAGGGTCACGTGGCCCAGCACGTACAGCCCCCCTTTCTTGAGCTGGTTGGCCAACCGCAGCAAGGGCAGGGCGCCCCGGGGGTTCCCCACCAGGAGCAGCAGCTGGGGCCGCCAGAACTTCACGTGGTCCTTCCGGACGTCCAGCCGGAGCAGGTACTTACGCACCTGGGGGCCAGGACAAGGGGACAGGGGCGGGGCGGGGGCTCAAGCAGGTAGCCCCCTTTGGCCCCCCTCTTGGACAGAGATGCCCATCCGGCCCCGTCCTGGTGGGGGCTTCCCCGGACCACCTGCTGCCGGCACCCCTCACCTGGTGGAAGAGCAGAGCCTGGCTGACGTAGCCCCAGCTGCTGGGGCCTCCTCGGGCGGTGAGCAGGGCGCAGAGCAGGCCCATGAGCAGCAGGGAGCCGCCGGCCGCCCCGGGGCTGATGAGGAACATCATAAGCAGGCAGGAGGCCACGCCCAGCAGGCAGGTGTGCCAGGAGAACAGGCTGAAGGTGGGGCTGGGGTCCGGAGAAGGCAGGGAGCTCAGGGCCGGCCCCCACTGCCCCCCGACCCCGCCCCGCTCCGGGGCCGGACCACCCTCCTCCCCTTAGCCTCTCACCGGAAGTTGGGGGCCGAGGCCCACTCCAGGCTCAGGCAAGACAGGTCCACCGCGGCGTAGGCCACCAGGTAGAAGACCGTGACAACGGCAGCCAGCGTGTTCAGCTTTCCAGCCAGGAGCACCAGCTGGGCGGGGAGCCAGGGCAGCCATCAGAGCGCTGGTGCACCCCAACGTGTGCCGCCAGCCACCCCACAAAACGCCAGCGCCGCCTCCTTTGCACCGTGGGGTGGGGGCATGGCAGCTGGGAGTGGAAGGCCTACCTGCACTAGGCCCCAGGAGTAGAGGACGGCCCCCCAGGGGTTCCCGCCGCGGGTCACAACCTTGGCCGGGGCCAAGATGGCTCCTGTGAAGACAGATCCGCGGCGGGCACGTGAGCCTGGGCCGCACCGGCCCCAGCCCCGGCGGACACGGGAGGCCACGCGTGCTCAGGGCCCGGCTCACCGAAGAGGTCGTCCTGGGCCAGGGCGTGCAGGATGCGGGAGGCGCCAATGAGCGAGCTCATGGAGGCCGACAGCGACGTGGCGTAGATGCCGATCAGCACCAGCGGGGGCCAGAGGCTGATGGCGCGGAAGAAGCCGTAGTCCTCCTGCAGCAGTGTCCTGGGGGTGGGGGGCGCAGCCGGCACAGCCCTGACTGCCGGGACGAGAGCCGGCCCAGGGCCAGCCCTGGCTTTCGCTGCCTCGGCCCACGTGCAAGAGGCCGGGTCTTTGTACACATGGCGCAGCCCCCAGCCCAGCGCTCACAGCAGTCCCGGGTGCCTGGCGCTTGCATCCGCTTCCCCACGGGCACAAACCATCCCCGCGGCCCCTCGCCCCAGCAGCCAGGGCACCCACGGGCTCACCTGTCGCAGGTGAAACTAGAGAGGAAGAAGAGCAGGACGTAGATGAAGAAGGTGTAGGTCACGGCCACGATCGTGCCGAGGGGAATGGCCCGGCTGGGCTCCTTCAGCTCGCCTGGAGGGCAGGGGGCAGAGGGAGGGAGCTCAGCCGTCCGGCCACCCCGCGCGGCCGGTCCCCCGCGGCGGGCGGGGGCTCTCACCTGACATGTTGGCCCCCGCCATGATGCCCGTGCAGCCATTGAAGAGGACGGCAAAGACGCTGGCGAACGTCATCATGGCCCCTGTGGTGTAGTCCTCGGCGTAGCCGGCTGAGGGACACGGGGGCGTCAGCTCCCCACACCCCACAGTGCCCCCACCCCGCCGCCCCTCCACGCCCGCACTAAGACCCCAGTCCGGACCCCTTTGCTGGCCCTGCTGGCTGGACTCAAGGTCTCCCTCCCTCTCTGGTCTCCTCTTGCCCCTCACAGCCATCTCTCCCTGCACCCCCCCCGACTCCTGGGGTGCCCCTTAGAGCAGCTCCGGGGCTCCCCGTGCGGGGACCGCCTGGTGCTCTCTGCCCCCTGGGTGGGTCTGCAGGGCGCTGGGCTGCTCCCCGGTCCAGCCCTCCTGAGCGCCCCACACCTGCTCTATCTCCGGGGGTTCCGAGGGCCCAGCCCCCACCCTGGAGGGCCACCCGGCCAGGGACACCCTGCTCACCGCCCAGGTTCTCCTTCAGGGTACTGCTGTTGAAGCCAGTGAAGTGGCCGACCTTGGGCGGCAGGGAGGAGCCGTTGGGGCCCTGGCGCGGGGTCAAGAGGATGTCCCTGGGCCCCACGGCCACAAAGCTGACCAGCACAGAGGCCAGGGAGCCGGAGACCAGCAGGAAGGTAAGGAAGGAGGCTCGGGCATAGAGGCCGGCGCCCAGCGTGCAGACCCCACCCACGAGGCCCAGCAGCAGGGAGCCGTAGAGGAGGTTCCAGCCATAGCCCTGTGGCAGCACCCGGAGCCCACCGGGGCCTGTGGCATCTGCAGACGGGGCAGGGACAGAGTTAGAAGGCCTGGCCCTGAAGAGGAGCCCAGCCCCAGCGAGCACCCAAGGCAGGACCTCTGCCCACCCACAGCCAGAGAGACCCCTCCCCCGGCTCCTCCCCAGCACTGTCAGCTTTAGCCAAGACAGCCAGGAGGCTCCCAGTGGGCAAGGGCCAGCTCTGGGACGCCTCCGTCCCCCACACACGTAGCAGCTGCAGACTGCCAAGGTCAGCCTGTTCCGATCCCACCATCCCAGACCCCGCCACACCACAGAGCTGCCCGGAACAGGCAGAGGGTGGGGGGTGGGGGGCACCGACCAGCCCCGAAGATGTCCAGCACGGACTCCACGAGCCCCAGCAGGCACACGGCACAGCCGCACACGTTGGCCAGGTAGAACATCAGGCCGATGCTGCCCCCGACCTCCGGGCCCAGCGTCCGGCTGATCATGACTAACGGTGGAAGCAAGGGATGAGCGTTAAGGGAAAAGAAACTGAACGGGCCAGCTCGCTGCGGCCGCGCCCTGTCCCCGAGCCCCCAAGTTCCAGCTCCCTCATCTGGGGAGTGAGGACCGCCCGACCGATGGCACTGCCCACTCCAGTGCACGGCGAGGCTGGTCCCCCAGTGCACACCTCTCCCAGCAGCAAACCGGCCCAGACCCCCGCCCACTGCCCGTGGAGGATACAGTAGGCTCCGCCGCCCCGCACCGCGCCATTGGTGGCGATGGCGCAGACCGAGAGGACGGTGAGCGCCAGGATGAAGTAGGCAACGAGCAGCATGGCCAGGGCCTGCAGCAGCCCGGCGTGGCCCACCACGAACCCTGGGCAGGAGCGGAAAAGCAGGTGAGGCGGAGGGAGTGCTCCCCGCGCCAGCCCCGCGCCAGCCCCACGCCAGCCCTCAGGCCACAGCTACACACGGGGAACCCCCTCGGCAAGCCCCCCCCTTCCCCCAGGAAGTGCCAACCCACCCAGACCCGCTCACCAATCCTCAGGAAGACCACTATGCTGAACATGGACAGGACTGTGGGCACCACCACGCCCAGGAAGGTGGAGAGCTTCCGAGCAGACGCCCCTCCGGGACCCCCCGCGCCACTGGCAGGGAAGGCAGCCCCCTCCTCCCCCAGGAGCCGGTAGGCCAGCAGAGGCGAGCTCTCGCTGGCCATGGCTGAGCGAAAGGGCCTGCAAAGGAGGCATAACGCTGCACGGAGAGCCCCCTCCCCAAGAAGACCCTCAACACACACGCGAGCGCGCGCGCGCGCGCACTCACCGGCAGTCACACCGCTGCCCCTCGGACGTGGACACAGCGCACCTCCCCGTGAGCGTGGGGACCCCTCCCAGCCTCCCGGCCGCCCCTCCCGCACGACGCCGGGGTGACAGATGCGGCGGCTCCCCCAGCCCCCCCCCCGGCGGTGCAAGAGGAAGCAAGTCCCCCAAAAGGGAAGTGAGTTCCCGCCAGGCAGCCCGCCTCGCCCCCTGCCCCGCGGGCCGCCCCGGGCCACCGCCCACCCCCGGCGAGAAACCTCCCGACCCTCCAAAGCCCCGCCCTCCTGCCAGTGCCCCCCACCCTCCCATCCACACGGGGTCCCCCAGACGCCACCCCCGCCCCGATCGCCCCAACAGAAACCCCCCGCCGGCTGCCGGCTCCGGGCCCTCCGAGCGCGGCCGCCCCCACCCCGCCGCTGCCCGCACCCGGCCGCCGGGGCTCCCCGCGCTCCCCGCCGCAGCCCAGGAGCCCCCGCGGCCCGGCGCCCACTCACCCCCCGGGGGAGCCCCGCGGGCACAGGGGTCCGCCAAGCGCCGAGGGGCGCGGGCGCCGGCACAGTCCGCGGCGGCTGCCGGGAAGCCAGGCCCCGAGCCTGCCCCGCCCACTGCCCGGCGCGCCATTGGCCCCCGGCGTCGGCCCCGCCCCGTGGGCGTGCCCAGGAAACGCCCCGCCCCGGCCGCCGCCGCCGCCGCCGCCGCCCGGGTTCCACGTGCGCGTCGCGGACCTGCGCGTTCTTCCAGGTGTGGACCACGGGCCCCGGGGCGCTCAGCCCCTGCGGCCGGCGCGGGTTGGACGCCGCAGGCGCTCCCGGGAGACGCTGTCCCCATGAAAGGGGCGTGCGGGGACGGTGGAAGGCGGCCTGGAGGTGGGCGGGGCCGCGACACCTGGCTCAGGTACGTTTCCGGGGACTCGGGGCGGTGCTGACTGGCCCCTTCAGGAGCTCTGGTGCTGCCGGCTGTGAAAGCCCTAGAGCGGCCGCAGAGCCCCGGCCTCACGCCGAGCCCCCAGCGCAGACCTCTCGCCCCGGGGCCGGCCAGCCGCCGCGTTCTTCTCTTCCGCCACGAGAGGGCGCCATCAGCCCTGCCCGAGATAGGCGAGCGCGGTCAGCCGCCAGCCTCCTTGCGCCCAGCCGCCGCGTTCTTCTCTTCCGCCACGAGAGGGCGCCATCGGCGCTGCCCGAGATAGGCGAGCGCGGTCAGCCGCCAGCCTCCTTGCGCCCAGCCGCCGCGTTCTTCTCTTCCGCCACGAGAGGGCGCCATCGGCGCTGCCCGAGATAGGCGAGCGCTGTCAGCCTGCTTGCCCCCAGCCGCCGCGTTCTTCTCTTCCGCCACGAGAGGGCGCCATCGGCCGCCGCCCGAGATAGGTGAGCACTGTCAGCCTCCTTGCGCCCAGGCGCCGCGTTCTTCTCTTTCGCCACGAGAGGGCGCCATCGGCCGCTGCCTGAGGTTGGCGTGCACGGTCAGCCCCCGTTTTGTCCTTTGTGGACTGCGACGCCCTGGACACTCCCTCGAAGGCAGGTGTGAGAGACAGGGAGCGAGCCGGCGCTCGGGAACGGGGTGCGGGTGTCTGCAGCTCTGCACGGCATGCGTGCCGTGAGGTGGGCCCTGCTGCTGTTCCAGGCGTGGGAACTGGACCTTGGCCGGTGATACAGTCCTTGCTGTCACACTGACCTCTGTTAAAAAGCTGTGTACTGGGGCCGGCGCTGTAGCGTAGCGGGCGAAGCTCCGGCCTGCCGCACTGGCACCCCGTGTGGGCGTCGGTTCCAGTGCTGGCTGCCATCCAGCTGCCTGCTGATGGCCCAGGTGCTGGGGCCCCTGCACCCACGTGGGAGGCCCGGATGGAGCTCCTGGCTCCTGGCTTCAGCCTGGCCCGGCCCTGGCTGGGGCAGCCATGTGGGGAGTGAACCAGCAGAGGAAAGATTGTCTCTGTCTCTCCCTCTCTCTGTAACTCTTTCAAATATTTAAAGAAAAAAAAAATGAGAAGCAGAGAGAACTTCCCTTCCACTGGTTCACTCCCCAGGTGGCCGCAATAGCCAGAGCCGGACCGATCCGAAGCCAGGAGCTTCTTCCAGGTCTCCCACGCAGGTGCAGGGCCCAAGGACTTGGGCCATCTTCCACTGCTTTCCCAGGCCACAGCAGAGAGCTGGATGGGAAGAGGAGCAGCCGGGACTCGAACCAGTGTCCGTATGGGATGCTGGCCCTGCAGGCGGTGGCTTAACCGGCTACGCCACAGCGCTGGCCCTGGGACCCAACCTGTTGAGCCCTCGTCTGCTGTCTTATGGGGGGCCGTGGAGTCTGGAGTGGAGCCAGGGCACGAACCCCGGTGTTGAAGCAAGCACCCCAAGTGGATCCTCCGCCAGGCCTGCCGCCTGCCCCCGCGCTGTCCGTTGAGCCCCGTGCTGCCACATGTCCCTGAGAGGAGGGGCGCAGACCAGCCCGGGGTGGTCTCATGAGCAGCTAAATGTTGTGTTTCCAGTGACGCCCTGGAATGTCCGTGGCTGACACGCAACCCCCCGGCCCGTGGGTGGCTTAGCTCCGCCCTGCCTGGACTCCCGAGAGCCAGCCTGGGACCTCGTCCTCAGCGGTGCCACAGCCCCACCTCTCGGTTCATCAGGCAAATGTCTAAGGCCCGACCCTTGTTGAAACAGGAAGACCTTGGCTGGCGCCGCGGCTCACTAGGCTAATCCTCCGCCTAGCGGCGCCGGCACACCGGGTTCTAGTCCCAGTCGGGGCGCTGGATTCTGTCCCGGTTGCCCCTCTTCCAGGCCAGCTCTCTGCTGTGGCCAGGGAGTACAGTGGAGGATAGCCCAAGTACTTGGGCCCTGCACCCCATGGGAGACCAGGAGAAGCACCTGGCTCCTGCCATCGGATCAGCGCGGTGCGCCGGCCGCGGCAGCCATTGGAGGGTGAACCAACAGCAAAGGAAGACCTTTCTCTCTGTCTCTCTCTCTCACTGTCCACTCTGCCTGTCAAAAAAAGAAGGAAAGAAACAGGAAGACCTTATGCAGGGCTGTGATGGCTGTCAGAACTGCAGTGGCCGAGCGGGAGAAGCCACCCCAGTGACGCCGGCCTCCCGTGTCACAGTGCCGGCGGGAGTCCCGGCTGCTCCACTTCCAGTCCACCTCGGAGGGCGGCAGAGGCGGCCCACGGCCTACGGCTCACCCACGTGGGGCTCGGGCTCCTGACTTCGGCCTGGCCCAGCTCTGGCTGTCGCGGCCATTTGGGGTGTGAACCGGCAGAGGGAAGACCTCCCGTTCTGAGTCAACTCTGCCTGTGAAATAAATCTTCCAGAAAATCATTCCAACAGGGAAGAGAAAGGGAGCTCACTTCCACAGTCAGCAGACAGCTGGGTGCTGAGAGCCGCAGGGATTTGGGGAGCGGGGAGCGCCCTGTGCGTGCATTCTGGTGCCACACACACACCCCGCTGCCCCTGGCCGCCAGCCCCTGCCCACGGCTGCCGCGGCCTGGGAGAAAGGACAGCTGGGGCCAGGAGGGAGGGGGCGTCCGTCTCGGGTCACACAGAATGCTGTGTGCACGGTTTGTGGTTGGGAGGAGGCGGGTGGCCGGAGAGCCTCTGGGAGAACGTCTTGGGGGCAGTGCAGAGGCCCCAGGGGGAGATGTGGAGGCCAGGCTTCAGGGCGCCAGGTGCCGGGTGGAAGGAGAGGCCCGGCACGTGGGTGAGCTGTGGCCAAGGCCTGGGCCGGCAGCGAGGGGCAGTTGTAGGAAGCAGAGTTAGGGTTACGTGGGGGACGCTGGTGGCCAGGCAGTCACTGGCTTTGAAGACGGAGCCGAGGAGCTGGGGTTTGGTGAGGCCCCCCGGGTCTCGGAGTGGGCGGGGCGGGGTGGGCCTGAGCCACGGTTCTCTGTGCCCAGTGCCGGCCGCAGCGCGCTCCTCTACTCCATGGACGGTCGCTTAACGTTCATGGCCGCATCCATCAGACAATTTAAGAATGGCGTTGACTTTAAAAAAAGAAAAAGTATTTCATTTTTTTAAAAGATTTATTTTATTTATTTGAAAGACAGAGTTACAGAGAGAGGTAAATACAGAGAGAGAGATGTCTTCCACCCACGGTTCACTCCCCAATTGGCCACAGTGGAGTGAACAGGAACTGTGCCGATCTGAAGCCAGGAGCCAGGAGCTTCTTCCAGGTCTCCCATGTGGGTGCAGGGGCCCAAGGACTTGGGTCATCTTCTACTGTTCTTCCAGGCCATAGCAGAGAGCTGGATCGGAAGTGGAGCAGCTGGGACTCGAACCTGCGCCCACAAGGGATGCCAGCACTGCAGGCGGCAGCCCCCAGTTGCAGTTTTTCTCAAGAAGGAAAATCGCTGAGAGGAGGCGTCGCGGGCAGCCTGGTGCGGTCTGCGTCACCACGGGGCATCTCTCTCAGCCGGGCAGGCCAGAGGCCTGGGGGGTGGGGGGTAGGACTCACAGGGCTGGCGTCTGCTCCAGGACATTTGTCCCCAGCGGTCCTCACCCCGCTGGGCCCCAGTCCATGGATTCTTTCCTCTGCGCACTGTCCCTCGCCCTCCCTCCCCACTCCCCACTTCCTTCTTGCTCCGCTTAGATGCCAAGGTCATTTACAGGCTGCCTGGCCTGGCCTCGACCCCTTGCCCTGTCTCACCGCACTGCCCCTGTCTGGCCAAGCCACAGCCCTGCAGCGCTCGCTCAGCCTGTCCCTGGCTGCTAACCTGGCCCGGCGCCCACCGTGGCAGCCAGTCTCACTTCACAGTCGTGACCGTGAACCTCAGGCGGCCCCCGACTCACTCTCTGGTCCAGTCACCTCCCCACAGCCCTCCCTTCAAGTCCTCACCCCTCTCTTCAATCCCCCAGAGCCGCTTCCGCTCATTCCTGCCCGGCCTTGGGAAGACAGCAGCCAGCAGGAGAGACCCTGAGTCCTCCCGGCCCTGCTCCACGCCCCCGACCTGCCCGCCCAGCGCAGGCGCCCCTGTGCAGCAGGTGCAGCTCCGCGTCTCTCCACTGGGCGTTCCCGTCTGTATCAAACGTGCTTTATTGCTCTTCTTTTATTAAAAAAAAAAAAAAAAAATTCTGTATCCCAGTTGCTTCCCTGCTTCCTAGCTATCACTCATTTCTTTTTCAAGATTGATTTATGGGGCCGGCGCTGTGGCGGGTAAAGCCGCCGCCTGTAGTGCCAGCATCCCACATGGGCGCCGGATTGAGTCCCGGCTGCTCCACTTCCGATCCAGCTCTCTGCTGTGGCCTGGGAAAGCAGAAGATGGATCAAGTCCTTGGGCCCTGCACCTGCGTGGGAGACCCGGAGAAGGCTCCTGGCTCCTAGCTTTGTATTGGCACAGCTGTGCCCATTGCAGCCATCTGGGGAGTGAACCAGTAGATGGAAGACCTCTCTCTCTCTCTCTCTCTCTCTCCTTCTCTCTGTGTAACTGTGACTTGATTTATTTGAGAAGCAGAGTGAAATTCCGCTGCCCTGGGCCCTTGCCCCTCAGCGAGAGGGGGCCCTGTCGCCACATCACCCACGCAGCGGCCTCGTCGCTGAGCCCGTCGGAGCCGTGGGGCGTCCCTGTTCACTCCCTGCCCCTCCCAGACTCAGGACTTCCTGCTCAGTCCCTGCTGGTTGTGCAGGCACCGCAAGGGCTGGCCGGGGAAGAGCCAGGAGGCCGGCGTGTGGCACCGAGGACCGGAGCCGGCCTCGCCTCACGCTGCTTTTCACCACTCGCCGCCCACTCGCCGGTGACCTCATGCAGGCTCACCGCTTTCAATGCCGCCCGGGTAATGACGGCCCCAAGGGCACGCCGTCTGCCCAGACCTCTGCCCACAGGTGCAGACCGCACACAGGGCAGCAAAGGAGCCGGTGTTGGGGCGCAGCGGGTTAGCCGGGTTCCAGTCTGGCTGCTCCGCTTCCCAGCCAGCTCCCCCATGTGCCTGGGAAAGCAGCCGAAGGTGGCCCGAGCGCGGGGGGCCCTGCCACCCACACGGGACACCAGGGAGGAATTCTAGCCCCTGGTCCACACCTGGCTGTCGTGGCCACCCAGGGAGCGAACCAACAGTCGGAAGCTCTCTCTGTCTCTCCCTTGGTCATTCTGCCTTTTGAATAAATGAATAAATCTTTTTTTTAAAAAGTTCATACAAGTGGAATTAACAGATCAGTTTATGTTGGTGCAAAACAATTTGAAATCCATGCATAGCGTTGTGGGTTTTTTTTTTTTTTTAAACATTTTATCCGCCTAGCGGCGCCGGCACCCCGGGTTCTAGTCCCGGTCGGGGCGCTGGATTCTGTCCCTCTTCCAGGCCAGCTCTCTGCTGTGGCCAGGGAGTACAGTGGAGGATGGCCCAAGTGCTTGGGCCCTGCACCCCATGGGAGACCAGGAGAAGCACCTGGCTCTTGGCTCCTGCCATCGGATCAGCGCAGCGCGCCGGCCGCGCCGGCCATTGGAGGGTGAACCAACGGCAAAGGAAGACCTTTCTCTCTGTCTCTCTCTCTCACTGTCCACTCTGCCTGTAAAAAAAAAAAAAAAAAAAAATTATTTGAAAGACTTCCCGAGAGGGAGAGGCAGAGGCCGATAGAGATCTTCCATCCGCTGGTTCACTCCCCAGATGGCCGCCGTGGCCAGGCAGAAGCCAGCAGCTAGAGCTTCATCCAGGTCTCCCAGGGTCCCCCTCGTGGGTGCAGGGCCCCAGCACCTGGGCCCCATGGTGTTTTCTTTCCCATCAACTATTTGAAGACCTCCTTCCTTCTAAGTTCATCTCTGCCTGGACCCAGTGGGCCACTGGGGCTCGGTGCGTTCACCCACAAACACCTAAACGAGGCCCACAAACTGCTCTTCCTGCTGTCCTTCTAAGGCCACGGGGGTGGGGCTGGCGCTGTGGCACAGCAGGTTAAGCCATGGCCTGCAGCACCAGCATCCCATATGGGCACCAGTTCAAGTCCCGGCTGCTCCACTTCCAATCCAGCTCCCTGCTGATGGCCTGGGAAGGCAGTGGAAGATGGCCCAAGTGCCTGAGCCCCTGCACCCACGTGAGAGACCCGGATGAAGCTCCTGGCTCCTGGCTTCAGCCTGGCTCAGCCCTGGTTGTTGCAGCCATTTGGGGAGTGAACCAGCGGATGGACAATCTCTGTCTCTCCTCTCTCTAACTCCGCCTTTCAAATAAATAATTAAATATTAAAAAAAAAAAACCTAGGGTTATGCCTGAACACTCTCACACCCCACATTTAATCTACAAGTCCCTGTGGCCTCTACCGTCTTCGTTTTTAAAGATTTATTTATTTGAAAATCAGAGTTTGGGGCCAGTGCTGTGGTGTAGAAGTAAAGCTCCCGCCTGTAGTGCTGGCATCCCAGATGGGTGCTGGTTCGAGTCCCGGCTGCTCCACTTCTGATCCAGCTCTCTGCTATGGCCTGGGAAAGCAGCAGAAGATGGCCCAAGTCCTTGGGCCCCTGCACCTGCGTGGGAGACCTGGAAGAAGCTCCTGGCTTCAGATTGGCCCAGCTCCAGCTGTTGCAGCCATTTGGATTTGGGGAGTGAACCAGCAGGTGGAAGACCTCTCTCTCTCTGCCTCTCTCTAAACCTGCCTTTCAAGTAAATAAATAAACCTTTGGAGGAAAAGTTACAGAGAGAAGGGGTAGAGATCAGTCTTCTATCTGCTGGTTCAGCCCCCAAATGGCCGCAACGGCCAGCCCAGAGCCAGGAGCTTCTTCTGGGTCTCCTACGTGGGTGGCAGGGGCCCAACTGCTGGGCCATCTTCCACTGCTTTATTAGCAAGGACATTAGCAGGGAGCTGGATCAGAAGTGGAGCAGCTGGGACTCGAACCAGAGCCTTACCCACTACACCACAGCGCCGGCCCCTGGCCTCTGTCTTCAAGATGCACATAGCCAGTGCGCAGCCACTTCTTACCACCCCAGTCCAAGCCTCCGTCCCTGCTCCGCGTTCCTGGGAAAGCCTCCAACCCTGGTTTTCTTCCCTGGGGCGGATCCTCAGCAGAGCTGCAGGACACCACTGTGGAAGCACCCACGGCCTCCCTTTTCAAACTTTTCCTTCCTGCAAGCCGGGCGCCCGGCGCTGTGGCGCAGAAGTTTAAGCTGTGCCAGTTCCAAGTCCCGGCTGCTCTCGTCCCATCCAGCGCTCGCCAACAGCCTGGGCAAGCAGCAGGGGATGGCCCAAGCGCTGGGGCCCCTGCCACCCGCGTGGGAGACCCCGAGTTCCAGTCTCCTGGCTGCAGACTGGACCAGCCAGGGCTGTTGTGGTCATCTGGGGGAGTGAACCAGCTGAAGGAAGACCTCTAACTCTTTCAGAAAGTCGCTTTTAAAAAAACAGGAAGTGTCCCAGCGCGGTACAGGGTATAGGGCGCCGGCTCTGCACCCCTTTCCTCTCCCTGCCCATCTGCTGCGCATGCCCCACAGTGGTCTCTGGGCCATTCTGCAACCGTCCACTAATCCCGCTCTGATCCTGGCCCCGTGGATTCGGGCATCAGCTTCCCCACCAATCCCAAAACGGAGCCACAGCCTCGTCGCCCACCTCCCTGCCTGGTTTTCCCCACAGCGCTGATCACTATCTAAGGCACGGTTCACTTGTTTATCTCCTTCCTTAACTCCCTCCTCCTAAGAGGGAGTTAAGAGCCACGAGACAGGACCTCCTGCCCTTGCTGCTGTAGATCGCGCAGCTCCAACTCCGTGGCCACTCATTGCCCGCCGCTGTGGACGCTCCCCGCGTCAGATCCACGGTCGGCCGCTGGCCGCGGGATTGCTGCTCACGTGACTGCGGAGGCCCCGCCCCGCCGGCTAGGAAGGGAAGATGGCGGCGCCCCAGGTGCCTTCGTAGAGAGGGCAACCAGCGAGAGGACGCCGGGCTGCCAGAGCGCCCACGTCGCCGCGGTTTCTCTGCGGTTGCGTCCTGGGAAGGCGCGAATTCCGGGGCTACGTGCTGGTCCTCCTTTCCACCATTTTTCCAGAGAGGGGGAAAAAAACACAACTATTAGAGGCTGCTTGGTCTGAGCTGCCCGTCTCCTCCCCAGGATTCTCCGGAATCCTAGGCGTGTAGGAGAAGGTTGTCGAATTCATATCCTGGGTTTTCTCCTCTGCTGTCAACGAACTGGGTGACTTGAGCCCAGCGTCCAGTTTTCGGGGTCCCCCCCCACACACACCTGGCCTCTTAGGAGACAGGGACGTGCAGTCCGCCCCGCCCCCGTGCTAATTCCCGGGCGGGCGGCCCCGCCCCCCAGCTCCCGCAGCAGGCTCCCCCCATTAGACTCGAGAACCTGCCCCCCCACCCCCCAGGTCCCTGGGGCAGATGAGCCCTGGGCCACCGCCCCTACAATTTCCTGCAGACCCGGCAAACAAAAGGCTGGGGAAGAAAGGCGAGGCCGAGCCGGGCGCCCTTCCTGCGGGAACAGCTGATGGAGCAGAAAGGCGCGGGAGGGAGCGGGGGGGCGGGGGGGATGCGACGCGACTCCGGGGTTCCCAGCGGGCGGCTGCGGGGGCCAGGGCCCTGGCGAGGGGGGCCTCCCAGGCCGCTGGACGCGGAGGGCGCAGGCGGGACTTGTGGGCTTGCTGCTGCCCTGCTGGGGTGATGTCAACCTTAGGGAATGGAGGGGGTGGGGGGCCCGGGCTCCAGGTGAGCTCTCTGGCCCCTGGGCTGGAAAGTGGGGGCTGGGAGAGGCCTGCAGCCCTGCGTCATCTCCTCCGGGGCCCAGCCTAGCTCCCCCTGGCCCGACCTGCCACCCTCGGCGCTGGCCCCACCCAGGTCTGGCTTCCTGCTCCTCTTCCCCGCCCCCCACTCACACAGCTTTCCCTGCGGAGCCCCACGAACCGGCCCAGGTCTCCTGTCCCTGCAGGACCCTGGGGGAGCCCAGCCCCAGCTAGTGCCCCGTCCCCCTGCCTGCCCCGCCCCCATTCCCATCAAGGACACAATGGTGAGGAAAGGACCACGTTCAGTGGGTGGGGGGATGCTGGCATGGGGTGGGGGGGGCTCGGCCTCATATCCTGTCAGGCTGCCAGGGGAAGAGAGGAAACAAACGACTTCCCCCCCGCTGGGACAATGAGCCCCCCTGCCTCTCCCGCACCCTCCCACCTTTCCAGCCCGGCTCGGCCCCTGGCCCCTTAGCCTGGCTGCGCTCCACCTCCGTGCCCGGGCCTCTGCGGCGAGCTCTGCCCTTCCCCTTCCCGGCCCTATCAGCTGAGCGGACGTCGGCGCCCAGGGGCCTGCCCCCACTGCCAGCGCGGGGTTGGGGGGCAGGGTGGGCGGGGTGCAAGTGTGGCCCCAAGGCAGAGGGAGACCTGGGCCCCGCGAGAGATGGAGGAGGCGGCATTGAGGGGGTCTTCCCTTGCGGGGGGGGGAGCCCGTTCTGCACGCAGGGTGCAGGGGACACCAGTGTGCCTGTGACGGGTCACTAACCCTCCAGACCTGTCTCTGCTCCCCGTGGGCGCCCTCCCACTCCCCATCCTGCCTCCCCAGCAGGTCCTGATGCTGCCTTGGGCGGGATGACGTTTGTTTCATGTAGAAGTGCAGTGGTGAAGCCTTCCTGGGTCTGGCTGTGCCCGCCGCCCCCTACCCCAGATCCCCAGCCTGGGGCGGCCTTGGAGCACTCCTGGGCTGTGCCGCCTGGCAGGTGCAGGGCGACCCCACACCCAGTGCGCCCCCGTTTTAGCCGTCCTCCTTGGTTTCAGTCTTGCATTCCGCAGCCATGGCTCCAGGTCCTGGCCGCGGTGGCCCGGGCAGGCCCGTGCTCCCCTCTCTGGTCCGGAGCAGCCGCCGAGCTTCCGAGCTTCCGTATTTGCCGTTCCTCCTGTCTTACACCCCCTCCCCTTCCCCAGAGAACGCCCTGGAGGCTGCAGGCTGGGTGAGCCCTGCCTCCTCCCGGATCCCACGGCCTTCATTCAGGCACGCGGTAAAGGCTGCTGAATTAATGAAAGAATGATGAGCCAGGAAAGGAATCATCACCCACTCTCCGTGGGCGGGGCCTGCATCACAGGGGAGCCGGGAGCAGCGTCCACAAGGCTGCTTTCCTGAAACCTGGAGCCACACACGAGAGATGTGCAGTGACCACTGGACTCACAGAGCCCGCGCACGCCTCGATGGTGACAAGTCCTGGAAGCCTCGCAATACTCACACCAGGGCACGGTCTGCGTCCGTAGACTCTCAGGTTTACACAGTTTTGGAGCCTGTCCTTAGGGAGGCGTGATGGCTAAGATGCAGATCGGGACGCCCACGTCCTATATGGGAGTGCCTCGGCTCCACTCCCAGCTCCACTCCCGGTTCCAGCTTCCTGCTAACGCAGGCCCTGGGAGGCAACAGGTGTGATGATGGCTCAAGTCCTTGGGCCCCTGCCACCGGTGTGGGAGAACCAGAGGGAGCTGCTGGCTCCCGCCTTCAGCCTGGCCCAGCCCTGGCTGTTGCATGCAATTGAGGGAGTAAACCAGAAGATGGAAGATCTCATGTCTCTCTCTCTCTCTCCCTTCAAAATAAAAATTGATTATTTAAAATCTAAAAAAAAAAGTGGAAACTGTTATGAATAAAGCTAGGAATGAAAATTAATATATCTAGATTGATAAAAGAAAGCACAGCCGTTGGCACCTGCTCAAAAGGGGGCCGGCGCTGTGGCGCAGTGGGTTAAAGCCCCTGTCTGCAGGGCGGCATCCCATATGGGCACCGGTTCTAGTCTCGGTTGCTCCTCTTCCAGTCCAGCTCTCTGCTGTGGCCCGGGAAGGCAGTGGAAGATGGCCCAGGTGCTTGGGCCCTGCACCCACATGGGAGACCAGGAGAAGCACCTGGCTCCTGGCTTCAGATTGGCACAGCCTTGACCGTTGCAGCCATTTGGGGAGTGAACCAGCAGATGAAAGACCTCTCCCTCTCCCTCTCCCTCTCTGTAACTCTGCTTTTCAAATAAATAAAATCAATCTTTAATTTAAAAAAAAGTGACAAATAACTATTACGAGAGCTAAATAAGGACCACCGCTTGCCATAAATGAGCTTCGTAACCCCGCCACTGGGCTGCTGTACTTCTACCTTCCTACTTGGAGGTGTACGGTTCCGCCCCCTCTTCCTGTGATAACGTCTTTATGGTGTCATGTTATGTATGAATTCTGAAAGGCAGAAAGAGCACAGGAACACGGAGTTCCCAGCCCCTGTGTCACTCCCCAAGGGCGTGGGTGCCCCAGGGGTCGCAGCTCCGACAGCCGGGGCATCCCTGGGGCAAGGGCTGGAGGCCAGGGCGGGGCGTGGAGCCCATGTCCTCCTGGGGTCTTCATCTCCCCCCACCCCCAACATTCTTTTCTGTTTTCTGTGTGTTTCCGCCTTGCTCTGGTGTGGCTGACTAAATTTCTCTCTTACTGAGGGGTTTATACACCTGCCGCAGGACTCCAGGTCCCATCAGCACCTGGGCTTTTGGACCAGTGCGGGTTGTCGCTCGGCTGTGCCTCCGCTCAGATCCTTGCTACAGAAGCCGATGGCACTCATTAACCAGGGCCCTGGAAGGAGCCAGGCAGGTGAGGGGCGCTGAAGCTTAAGAACCTGAGCTTGGAGTTGAACTTGAACTTTGGACACAGCAGAGTTAGGTAGCCCAGAAGAGGGAAGGCTGGAATTTGAAGTTACAAGTTCAGCCATTTATGGTAAAAGGGGATAATGCGTCGTGTGTCATTTATGATAGACAGCAAAAGTCGTAAACCCGAGATCGCTCAGGAAGGCCCGGCACCCCGTGAATGGCAAGAAGCCAGCGGCTGTTCAGGGAGGCTTCCAAAATTCCTGTGGAAAAGTGGAATTAAAGGATATGTATATTTTGATGCAAAAAGAAATGTTTGCAATCTTCCATAGGCGGCAGCTTCAGAAAGTGTGTGGGAAATGCATACTATGAAAAAACCAGGCATGGATTTAAAACAAAACCTTTTGTACAAGTGCTGGTGGTGTGTGGCTCTGGTCACAGCCCAACAGATGAGGAAGGGGGACACTGGCGTGCGCCGAGTGCCCCAAGGATGTGGTGGGGAGGCCCCAGGGTTGGTTTGGGTTTGCGGAACAAGAACGGTGAAGGGGTGGCAGATTAAGCAGCTGCTAATGCTGGCGTACCACCCGAGCGCCGGTTCGAGTCCCGCCCGCTCCTGCCCCTGGGAAGGCAGCAGAAGATGGCCCCAGTGGCTCCAGCCCCTGCCACCCCTGTGGAAGACCCTGCTGATGGGGCTCCTGTCTCCTCCTGGCTTTGGCCGGGCCCAGCCCTGGCTCTCGTGGCCTTCTGGGGAGTGGACCAGCTGCTGGAAAATCTCTCTGACATTCTGCCTTCCGAATATTTATATATAGAGAAAAAGGATAGGTTCGGGTAGTGACGGGCACCTTCACCTGTGACAGGTGACACGCGGCCAGGAACGTGGTCCCAGGGGTCTGAGGGTGGAGAAGTGGTCTCATACCGCCCCCGGCTGGGTGGTGGGCACTGGCGGCCTGCCGTGGGATGAGTGCTTGTTTTCTAATGGAGGGGCCTGGTCCCCAGGGGACAGACACAAGGGGTCTGAATCCCAGGTGAGCAGCCCCTCTGCCTCATCAACCCCTCCCTTGTTCTCTGGGCGGGCAACAGGACCACTTCTCTCTGCAGCCCCCTCCCCATCAAACTTGTATCCCCCACTAAACGAGAAAAAACAAGCAATCAAGGGGGAGATGGAAGACCCCCTCTGGAGGCAGGGGGCTGGGTGCAGAAAGCCGCCCCCCCAAGGAGAGGTGGGGTGGGTGTGTGTGGAAAACCTGGAGGGCCGAGCTGCCCTACAGACCGGGGAGGGAGGAGGGGATTCCCGGCCCGGCCGGTCTGCCTGGCTCCAGCTCGGCCGGCTGTTTCCTGCCCTCGCTGACCCCCCACCCCGGAGCAGGACCCAGTCCGGAGGACGAGGAAGGGCAGGGGTGTGGGGGGCACCTCTTGCGACAGGAAGATAAGTGCGCTGGGACAAGGGGTCACTGCAGCCTCGCTGTCCTCCCCGGGGGCTCAGGGTGCCTGGCAGCCCCCCAAGTATGCAGGCCTCCTCCCTCCGTCCCTGGGCGCCTCAGCTCCCCCTGACTGGTCCCCCTTAAGGACTTTTTAGGTCTAAGCCTTTCCTTCCAAGTCCGCGGGTGACCCACGCGCTAGGTGCCTCGGGGGAGAAGGGGGGCTGGCGGCAGGAGCACGGCTTTTCCGCACCCTCCCCCCAAGTGATGGATGGGGGGCGTTGGCAAAGAGGAAGGGCCCCTCCCAGCCAACCCGAGGGCCCCCAGGAGCCAGACAGGAAGCAGCCTCAGGAAAGACAGCCGGAGTAGACCCAGCTCCAGCCCCTGGGGTCACGGCTGCAGGCGGCGGGGGAGCCCCCGAAACGTGGCGGTGAGAGTGCGAGGGGGGACGTGGAACCCCGCCAGGGCCCCTCGCCCTCCCGACACACCCACCTTCCGTGCACCTCGCTCCCTCGACTTTTCCCTCTCCCCACCTTGGCCCACGCCCCAGCGTCTCTGCGCCGGGGTGCGCGCACAGCGGGTTCCCTGCACTTAATTTTATGCAACGCTGCTGGCACTGCTGTCGCGGGGTCTGTTGGGCGATCCTCCCCCTTCCAAACAGCTTGCACCAGTTTCCCCCAGAACGCAGCCCCCTGCGCCAACTAGGGGCAGTGGGAGCACCTGGGCGCGCGGTCTCGCAAGATTAGAGTGGGCTTTGTGCGTGCAGCGCACACGCACGCGTGCCCGCGCGGCCCTCCGCGTCGCGGAACGTACTTCCCCGCTCCGTGGTGCCTGCGGGACTCGGGCCTTTCCCAGGGGTTCCCGGGGCCCCGGCCCCAACACGCGCCGTCCGGGGCAGGGCGCACGGCTGCCGGGCACGTCTGGGCGGTCCCCCGGCTCCTCGCCAGCCGCCCCTCCCCCCTCGCCAAACTTTCTCCCAACTTCCCGACCTGCTCCGCTCGGCGCCCCGCTCCGCTTCCCTCATGAATTATTCAGCAGCGCGCGCTCCAATCAGCGCGCCCGAGCCCCTCTGGCTGAGCCCGGGCTGGGGGGGGGAGCTGCCCCGCCCCCCCGAGCGCCCCTCCCTCCCGGGCCAGGCGCCGCCCGGCCCAGTCCCGGCCCGGCCCAGCCCCGGCTCGGCCCGCCCGGCTCCGCGCCGCAGTCTCCCTCCCTCCCACTCCGTCGGCGCTCGGGCTCCCACCCTCCCCGTCCGCGCACTCGGCCCAGCTGCGCGAGCGGCGCCACTCCAGGGAGGGGGGGAGACCGCGAGCGGCCGGCCCACCCCCAGCCAGCCGGGGCGGGACCCCGAGGCCCCGGGGGGACCCCGACTCCAGCCACGTCTTGCGCTGCGCCCGCCCGCCCGCCCGGCGCGACCACTGCCAGGACGCCCCCCGGCCGGCCGGGCGCCCGCGCGCGCGCGGCGGAGACGCGGGGCCACACCTGGGCGCCGCCGCCCGGTGCCCGGCGCGCCCGCATGGGCCCGCGCTGAGGGCCCCGACCGAGAGTCCCGCGCGGGAAGTCGGCGTCCGCCCGCCCAGGGAGGGCTCAGAACTGGGGGGGCTAGGGCCCCCCAAACTCGGATCGGATCCAGCTCGGAGTGCGGCGGCGCCATGGAGCTCCGGGCGCTGCTCTGCTGGGCTTCCCTCGCCGCCGCGTTGGAAGGTGAGTTTCCCTAGGGGCGTCCCGCCACTTCTGGGCCCCCCAAAGTTGGGCTTGGGAGTCGAGGGGCCGCGCTCTCCGCATCCCGATCCCGGCACCCCCATTCCCAAACACTTGGGACCAATAGCGCAGGGGCGGGAGGGGGCGGGGAGGAGGCGCCCGGCGGGGAGTGGAGCTTTCTTTTGTTTGGGAGAGAGATGGAGTCGCGCTGCAGCCCGGGACGTGCCCCTGCCGCGGCTCCCCCAGACTTAACTCCCGATGCCAACGGCGCTCGGCAGCCGCCCCTTCCTCCCCACCCCAGGCTCCCAAACTATCCCCAAAGTTTCTGCCTCCCTCCCCTCCTCTCCCGCACCCCGCCGGGGCTCCTTGGGGCTGGAGGGCAGGCGTGCAGAACTTCACGCTGGGCCTTTTCATTAGCGTCCACACCTGGGGCTGCAGCCGGCGCCGGGGCCCCTTCCAAAGCTCCAGGCTGCACCCCACCCCGCTGAATGCCACCAAGACCCCAGTCCTAGGAGCCCCGTGCGGCCCTCCCTCGGGCTGGCCACCACCTCCTGGGCTCTCCAAATTGCTACTTCTTCCTGCACTTGCCCCTTTTCCCCAGCGGGGTCCCCTGGAGGGGGTGGGGGGGCCAAGAGCACTTCCAGACCTCCCCTGGCCCTAATCACCATGAGCTGCCTCCCCTGTCCCCCGCCCCCTCCACTGCCTGGAATCAAAGGGGTCTCTGGGGGGTGGGCCATGGGGGGCTGCCCAAGGGAAGGAATCAAAAGCGGTTGGAAGGCTCCTCTCCTGCAGGGCTGGGGCTGGGAAGCTCTGCTCCGGGCCAGGGATCAAAGGCAGGGTGTGGGGCCGAGCAAGGCGAGGCCTGTGCAGCTCCCAGGAGAGAACAGGGGGCAGAGGCGGCACCGGGATGAACCTGTGGCTGGGAGCAAAGATGCCAAGTTCAGGAAATGCAGTTCTGAAACTGTTATCTGAGTGCATCCCAAGCCCAGTGTAAATGTTACTTTACTGCAGGGGGTGGGAGATAGGATTGTCCCATTTCACAGATCAGGAAACTGAGGCTTGGACATGTTAATGTATCCAAAGTCATGTGACCCCCTCCAAGGAAGGCGAGGGGTGGGAAGCAGAAGAGGAAGGAGAGGTGGTGACAGGAACAAGAAGGGAGGGGGGCCGAGCCAAGAGAGGCAGGTGAACTGACAGTGAGGCCGGAGCCAGCTGGAGTGGGAGAGAAAGTGAGGTAGGGAAGACAGCCCTGAGCAGAGACAGTGTGCAAATCAGAGACAGGAAAACGCTATCCAGGCCGAACAATGGAGGGTGGAGACAGCAGCCTCTTTCCACCCCCTTCCCAGAACCCGGGCATCCTGTCCCCAGCATGCCGGGCTGTCTCCTGACACCCATGGGGGCCCCCGGGCCTCACCTCGGGCTGGCTGGCTTCCCACCCAGCCCCTACCCGGTGGCCACCTGGCCAGCGCCTGGGCCCTGGGAGGAGGTCACCCCACCCACCTTGCCTGCAGCCTTCATGGGGAGGGTGTGTGCCCGGGCCCAGCTGTGCTGCTAAGTCCCCTGGGTGCCGCCTCTCCCTCTCCGTGCCCATCCTCCTGCCCCCCGCCCTCCACTGCCAGGGCCCGTGGGGCTCCTCCTCGGCCCCCGACCCCTCCCTGCCCGCCACTGCTGCCGCAGGGCCAGGTGTGCTCATGCCCCCCCCCCCAGCCGCTCGTGCACACCCCTGCAGCCTCCTCCCCTCTCCCTTCCCGTAACCAAATCCAGATGTGAGGCCTTTGCAGGGGCCGGGCCGGGCTGGGCCGGGAACCCAAGCGTCCCAGCCCCCTGCACTTCCTCCGAAGGTGGCACGCTGCTGGGGGAGGCGGGAATGAGAGGAGGGGGCTCCACCGCTGTGAGGGAGGGAGAGACTGGGCTGTGGCTGCGGGAGGGGGTTGGGGCTGGGAGAGGAGCAGGGTGGGGATGGCCTGAGTTGGACTTTGGGACAGGCATGTGGGGCGTGAGATGGACGTGTGCGTGACAGCAGCCCCCTGGCCGGGGCAGGGCAGGGCTCGGGCAAGACCCGTGTCTGAGCCGCCGACCCATGTTCCCTTGCAGGCTGCTGCTCTCCACTCCTCCCACAGGACACAGCCTCTCTGGGGGTGTCCTGAGGGCCTGCTGGTGCCCGCCAGCTGCCGGGGGTGGAGCTGACACTCAGAGCAGAGGCTTGGGCGGGGTGGGGGCGGTGCAGAGGGCAGGTCCCCCCCTGCTCTGGGAGCCGGGGTGCTGCACCTGTCTCATCCCCCAGCAGCCCTGTCTGCCCGACCCAGACTGACTGTCTCCCTGTCGTCTTAGAAACCCTACTGAACACCAAGATGGAAACTGCCGATCTGAAGTGGGTGACGTTCCCGCAGGTGGAGGGGCAGGTACGAGCTGGACCTGGGAGCTGGGGCTGTGGAGGGAAACCGAGGCAGGAGGGAATACCCCTCACCACCACCACCTGTGCCCGCTGCCCCCCCCAGCCTAGCAGGTGTCCCCGTGGGCCCCTCCCCAGGGACCCCCATGCCCACGCACGCCCTTCCCCTGTGCAGTGGGAGGAGCTGAGCGGCCTGGACGAGGAGCAGCACAGCGTGCGCACCTACGAGGTGTGCGACGTGCAGCGCGCGCCGGGGCTGGCGCACTGGCTACGCACGGGCTGGGTCCCTCGCCGCGGCGCCGTGCACGTGTACGCCACCTTGCGCTTCACCATGCTGGAGTGCCTATCGCTGCCCCGCGCCGGCCGCTCCTGCAAGGAGACCTTCACCGTCTTCTACTACGAGAGCGACGCCGACACGGCCACGGCCCTCACGCCGGCCTGGATGGAGAACCCCTACATCAAGGTGCGCAGGCGTCCCCCCTCCCCCCACCCCTGGGGCTGGGCCATGGCCTCCAGGGAATGGGTCGGGCTTCCTGGGAGCAGGTGCACCCCTGGACAGGCTGCCCGGGAAGCCCTCCCCGTCCTGTGCCAAGGCCAGGCCTTCAAGCTGCTCCCGTGGTCACCTGGGCCCCGCTGTGCTCCGGCCCCGCTGCCTCCCCCCACTCCTTGGCTGCCTCGGCTTTTTGCAGCCCCCGCCCTAGCTGCCCCCTCCCCGACTCTCGCGCCAACCCTGCCTGTGCGCCGCGTCCCCGCGCCATGGCGGATTCTCCCACCCTGGTCTCATCAGACTCCATCACTCCTCTGTGGTTCTCTGAGGTCAGGGCCCAGCGGGGCAGGTGCGCAGGACAGAGGCTGGGATTAGCGGAGGAGGCCAAGGGGAGGGTGAGCCGGGAGGATGGCGCCCTGGGTCCTTGCGGAAGTGTGGACTGCAGCAGAGTCTGTCCCGGCCCCTGCAGGTGGACACGGTGGCCGCAGAGCACCTGACCCGGAAGCGGCCCGGGGCCGAGGCCACTGGGAAGGTGAACATCAAGACGCTGCGTCTGGGCCCGCTCAGCAAGGCCGGCTTCTACCTGGCCTTCCAGGACCAGGGCGCCTGCATGGCCCTGCTGTCCCTGCACCTCTTCTACAAGAAGTGCGCCCAGCTCACTGTGAACCTGACCCGCTTCCCGGAGACCGTGCCCCGGGAGCTCGTGGTGCCCGTGGCGGGCAGCTGCGTGGCCGACGCTGTCCCTGCCCCTGGGCCCACCCCCAGCCTGTACTGCCGGGAGGACGGCCAGTGGGCCGAGCAGCCGGTCACGGGCTGCAGCTGTGGCCCCGGGTATGAGGCCGCCGAGGGAAACACCAAGTGCAGAGGTAAGGGCCGGAGCCTGCCCGTGAGGACGCCTGTGGCGGAGGTTGGGGGTTCTGTCCCCTGCTGTTGGACCAACATACGGGCCTCTCTGGAGCATCCTTGGTGTTCCCAGAGCCCCCGGCAGAGTTCGAAGCCCCCTCTCACTTCCAGACCACCCCCCCCCCCAGCTCCTCTGCTTCTTGCATTCTTCTCAAGGCTGGTCCAGGATGCAGGACGGTCCTTGGGCAGGGGACGCCTTGTCAGGCTCGGGACAGAGGTGTCGTGGGCTCTGCGCTTTTTAATTTATTTTATTGATTTGAAAGGCAGAGTTAGAGGGAGAGACACAGAGAGAGATCTCCATCCACTGCTTCGCGTCTTAAGCTGGATTTTGTAAAATTGTAGGGAACCCTTGAGCTTTGTTGCAGGGGACAGGTGCCTCCCTTGTCACTCATTCTCCACCTGAACTTGACCACTCGTTCCACCCGGGGCGCCAACAGCGCAGGGCCTGAGGCTTGGGCATCGGCCACGTTGCCGTCACCGGCACTGACAACCCACTCCGGGTGTCCCCAGAACCGCAGGGCGTGGTTCTCGCTCACCGTGAATTTGATGTCACAGAAGCTTCTATGTCTTGTTACTAAAGAAACGCACCTGCTCCTCCATCCTGACCTTGTCTGTTCACCTTTTGCTCTCTGCGTCTCAGCTTCCTTTGTAGTCCTGGGTATTTAATGATGCCCATTTACTTATTCAGAAGGTTTTCCTTTAAAATTTTATTTTGTTTATTTGAAAAGAGTTAGGTAGAGCCAGAGAAAGAGAGGTCTTCCATCCATTGTTTCACTCCCCAATTGCCCACAACAGCCGGAGCTGCGCCAATCTGAAGCCAGGAGCTTCTTCCGAGTTTCCCACACAGGTGCAGGAGCCCAAGGACTGGATCCAGCTGGATCAGAAGTGGAGCAGCCGGGACTCCAACCAGCGCCCACATGGGATGCCAGCACTGCCGGCCATGCGCCAGCCGCTTAATTACTTTTTTGAAAGGCAGAGTTACAGGGATAGAGGGAGAGAGCGCGCGAGAGATCTTCCATCTGCTGGTTCACTCCCCAAGTGGCTGCAACGGGTGGGGCTGAGCCAGGCTGAAACCAGAAGCCTGGAGCTCTGTGCAGGTCTCCCAGGTGGGTGGCCAGAGCCCTCTGCTGCTCTCTCAGGCGCATTAGCAGGAGCCGGTTCAGAGGCAGAGAAGCCAGGACTGACTGGCGCCCACATGGAATCCCGGCATTGATGTAACTCACTACGCTGCCGTCCCAACCCTGTGCTGTCCGTTTAAAGTCATTGTTCTGAGCGGGGGCTTCACCAGGCGGCCAAGGTCAGAGTCAGAAAGGGGCTGGGGCCGCTGCTGTGTCGTGGTGAGTTAGCTGCAGCCTGCCGTGCCAGCATCCATCTGGGTGCCGGTTCGAGTCCTGGCTGTTCCACTTCCCAATCCAGCTCCTTGCTAATGCACACGGGGAAGCGGTGGAAGATGGCCCAAGCGCTCGGGCCCCTGCACCTGCATGGGAGACCCAGAAGAAGCTTTGGCTTTGGCCTGGACACTGTGGCCCCTTGGGGAGTGAACCAGCAGATGGAAGATCTCTCTCTGTCTCTGTCTCTCTGTAACTCTGCCTTTCAAATACATAAATCTTAGGAAAAGAAAGGGTAGACGCTGTGCTGGGGAGGGAGGGTCGCCTTCTCCTCCCAGCGGGGAGGATTCTGTGAGATCTTTCGCCTCTTTTCCCCCTTGGCACTTCATGCAGCATTAAAAGCAGCTTTTTTCCCCCTGATACTTAGAACTTTATTGCTACATTAGAAACAAAGCTGTAACCATGCAAGTTCCCGAGGAGGAAGTCATGGAAGGCTCTGGCTCTGTTGCAGAGGTTAAAGCCCCTTTGTCCTGTAGGGGGTGCAAGGACACACAGAGGTCATCAGGGGTGACACAGTGGGTGCCATCCAGAACATACGGACAAACGGGACGTTTAAAAAGGAACCTTAGGGAGGCCGGCGCCGTGGCTCAATAGGCTAATCCTCCACCTTGCGGCGCCGGCACACCGGGTTCTAGTCCCGGTTGGGGCGCCGGATTCTGTCCCGGTTGCCCCTCTTCCAGGCCAACTCTCTGCTGTGGCCAGGGAGTGCAGTGGAGGATGGCCCAGGTGCTTGGGCCCTGCACCCCATGGGAGACCAGGAGAAGCACCTGGCTCCTGGCTCCTGCCATCAGATCAGTGCGGTGCGCCGGCTGCAGCGGCGGCCATTGGAGGGTGAACCAACGGCAAAAGGAAGACCTTTCTCTCTGTCTCTCTCACTGTCCACTCTGCCTGTCAAAAAAAAAAAAAAAAAAGAAAAAAGGAACCTTAGGGAACCAGGGCTACTCTGAGCTCTCTGCAAGGGAGCGTGGGTGGTAAGAAATCAGAACGTGCCTAGAACCTGCAAAGACATAGGTGTACGAAAGAATCCCAAAACCAAGACTCTTTTTTTATTTTTAAAGATTTATTTATTTATTTGAAAGAGTTATACAGAGGAGAGGCAGAGCGAGAGAGAGAGAGAGGTCTTCCATCCGCTGGTTCACTCCCCAGTTGGCTGCAACAGCCGGAACTGTGCCGATCCGAAGCCAGGAGTCAGGAGCTGCTTCTGGGTCTCCCGCACAGGTGCAGGGGCCCAAGGACTTGGGCCACCTTCTACTGCTTTCCCAGGCCGTAGCATAGCAGAGAGTTGGATCAGAAGTGGAGCAGCCAGGACTAGAACCAGCGCCTATATGAGATGCCGATGCTGCAGGCGGCGGCCTGACCCGCTGCGCCACAGCGCCAACCCCCAACCAAGACCCTTGAGCTGTGTTGAAATTCGCCGTTGGAGGAGACCTGCGTTTGTGACGGGAGCGACCCTCCTGCTGGATGGTTTCCTTTGCGGGGGAGCACTGCTCTCCAGTGTCCGGCTTCAGCTTTGATTTGTCAGACTTCTGCTAAGCCTGGCCTGTCGCTCACCTAGCCTAAGGCGAGGCAAGGAGACTGCGTAAAAGCCGTCCGCTGGGCGTTCACTGCTGCTGTCTCTGGACCAGGCTAAGAGCAGCTTTGATGATCCTCTCTCTCTGTCTCTCTGTCTCAGCCTGTGGCCAGGGCACCTTCAAGCCCCTGTCGGGCGAGGGCTCCTGCCAGCCGTGCCCGGCCAACAGCCACTCCAACACCATCGGGTCAGCTGTCTGCCAGTGTCGCATTGGGTACTTCCGGGCGCGCACAGACCCCCAGAGCGCACCCTGCACCAGTAAGTGACCAGCACCGCGGGCCGGGTGGAACAGGCCGTCGCCGCGGGGAGAGGTCCAGGCTGCCCCATCCGCCGCCCCCTCCCCGCCCTGAGGCTCTGGTGGTCTCCGCAGCCCCTCCCTCCGCCCCACGGAGCGTGGTTTCCCGCCTGAACGGCTCCGCCCTGCACCTGGAGTGGAGCGCGCCCCTCGAGTCCGGCGGCCGGGAGGACCTCACCTACGCCGTCCGCTGCCGCGAGTGCCGCCCGGGAGGCTCCTGCACGCCCTGCGGGGGGGACCTGACCTTCGACCCTGGCCCCCGGGACCTGGTGGAGCCCTGGGTGGCGGTCCGCGGGCTGCGTCCTGACTTCACCTATACGTTTGAGGTCTCCGCCTTGAACGGGGTGTCCTCCTTAGCCAGCGGGCCTGTCCCGTTTGAGCTGGTCAATGTCACCACTGACCGCGAAGGTGAGACGGCCGGAGGGGGCGGGGTGGGGCATGGGCATAGGGAGGACCCGGGCTTCCCAGGCAGGGGGCAAGGGGCAGAGCGCGTGAGGAAGACACCAAGGCAGGCTGCCCGGAGAGCCGAGGAGGGAAGTCAGGAGATAGCCGGAGGGCGGGGACAGGTGCGGGGCCCCATGCGTCTGTCTCCCCATCCCGCAGTGCCTCCCGCGGTGTCCGACATCCGGGTCACGCGCTCCTCGCCCAGCAGCCTGAGCCTGGCCTGGGCCGTGCCCCGGGCACCCAGCGGCGCTGTGCTGGACTATGAGGTCAAGTACCACGAGAAGGTGAGGCCACGCTCGGGCCCGGCGGTCTGGGCGGGCCGGGGGCGCCTGGGTGTCGGGGCTGCTGCCCGCGGGCGGTGGGACCTCTGGCCGGCTCCTGGCGGGCTGCTCTGTAGAATAGAGGACTCACCCGGAGCTGCTGCCGGACGTCCTGCAGATACGGACGCGTATCTGGAACCTTCAGAGCACGGTGGAGAGTTCTGTACCTGGGCCGGAACACAGGCGCCAGCGCTGCCCTTTAGAGTTGCTTGCTGGTTATGTATATGAAGTGTAAATGAAACATACGTGAATGTCCTGGTTAGACCTGGATTTCAACCCCAAGACAGCTCATGGTTGTCTATGCAAATATTCCCAAACCACACCGTAGTCCCCGGCGCTCGGGCTGTGCACTGAGTGCCAAACACAGCCGGTGCCTGCACGCTGGAGCTCAAGGCCTCTTCGGCCTCAACAGCACGTGACGCTGGTGATGGACCCGGGGTGTCGGGGGGCAGGGCAAGGAGAGCAGACACTGGGGGCCCTGGCTGACCCCCGACCCCTCCTCCTCCTGGACAGGGTGCCGAGGGCCCCAGCAGCGTGAGGTTCCTGAAGACATCGGAAAACCGGGCGGAGCTGCGGGGGCTGAAGCGGGGAGCCAGCTACCTGGTGCAGGTGCGCGCGCGTTCTGAGGCCGGCTACGGGCCCTTTGGCCAGGAGCACCACAGCCAGACCCAGCTGGACGGTGAGCCTGGGGGGACGCGGTGGGGGTGGGAGGCCTCGCCTCTGTCCCACAAAAAAAGCCACGACCTCACACCTCTCCTCCTCCTCCTCCTCTTACTCCTCCTCCTCCTCCTCCTCCTCTTGGCCAGGAGGCACGGCCCAGCAGGGCAGCGTAGGCGGCTGGGTGTGAAGTCCACCTTGGCTGCTTGCTGGCCTCAGTGACCTTGAACAGCAACTTGAGCCCAGGCCCCCGCCCCCACCCCCTCATCCGGTCAAATGGGGGCGTCTTGAAGCCCCAGTGGGAGGAGCTTTGAGGATGGAGTGGGCAGGCCCCGAAGTGTGCTGCACCGGCTTCTTATTTATTTTATTTGAAAGGCAGAATTATAGAGGCAGAGAGAGAGGTCTTCCATCCACTGCTTCACTCCCCAAATGGCTACAATGGCCAGGAGCTTCTTCCGGGTCTCCCATGCGGGTGCAGGAGCCTAAGGACTTGGGCCATCCTCTACTGCTTTCCCAGGCAATAGCAGAGAGCTGGATGGGAAGTGGAGCAGCCAGGACTCAAACTGGCACCCACATGGGATGCTGGCACTGCAGGCTGCGGCTTTACCCGCTACGCCACAGCGCCGGCCGCACGCACCGCTCCTTCTCTAAGCCTTGCTGCTGTTTCTAAGTATGCAACTGAGATGTAATTCCCACCCATTTAAAGTACACAAATTTTTTAAGATTTATTTATTTATTTGCAAGGCAGAGTTAGAGAAAAAGAGAGAAACAGAGACAGATCTTCCATCTACTGGTTCATTCCCCAAATGGCTGCAACAGCCTGGACTGGGCCAGGCTGAAGGCAGGAGCCAGGAGCTTCATCCAGGTCTCCCACGTGGGTACAGGGGCCCAAGGACTTGGGCCATCCTCCACTGCTTTCCCAGGCCACAGCAGGGAGCTGGATCGGAAGTGGAGCAGCCAGGTCTCGAACCGGCGCCCATATGGGATGCCGGCACTGCAGGCAGAGGCTTAGCCCACTACGCCACAGCGCCGGCCTCCTGGGAGCATTTAGTACACTCACAGAATGATGCAAGCCTCACCATAGTTCATCACGGGTGCTTTTCTGCACCCCCAAAAAGAGACGGCGTATCCCTCGGCCTCCTCCCAGTACCACCAGACCCGGGCAAACCCTCACCTGCTTCTGTCCGTATGGAGTGGGATATTCTGGGGTGTCCTAAACAGAGGCGTGCGCCACGCGGCCTTGCCTGCAGGGGCTTTCATTCAGCCCGAGTGTGCGAGGCCCCCGCGTGTCGGCCATGTGTGAGGTCGTCTCTTCTGATATGGCTGAGCCCTCCCCGCGGCATTGGTACAGCGCGTCGTCCTCATCTTCATTTTCCCACCGGGTGGTTTTCCACCTTGGGCTCTGCATCCTTTTTAATTCTTTGCCTGTGGGACCCCTCATGCAAACGAGACTTAGTGTACGACGGATCTTCAAAATGTTCATGCAGGATTCGTATTTGGGGCCGCGTTGTGCAGCCGGTTACGCCATGGCTCATGACACTGGGATCCCACGTCCGAGCGCTGGTTCTTGGCTGCTCCGCTTCCCATCCAGCTCCCTGCTGGTGCACGAGGGCAGGCCGCACAGATGACCCAGGCTCTCGGGCCGCTGCAGCCGTGTAGGAGACACGGAAGGAGTTCCTGGCTCCTGGCTTCAGCGCGGCGCAGCCCCAGCTGTTGTGGCCATTTGGAGAGTGAACCAGTGGATGGAAGGTCTCGCTCCCTCTCTCTCTGATGCTCTTTCAAATAAATATTTTTAAAAGTCTCGTATTTTTAAAAAAAACTGCAGGGATTTATGTTAGGAAAGATTTATTGGAGAGGCAGAGTTAGAGAAAGATCTTCATCTGCTGGTTCACTCCCCAAATGGCCACGGCGGCTGGAGCAGAGCTGATCCGAAGGCAGGAGCCAGGAGCTTCTTCCAGGTCTCCCATGCAGGTGCAGGGGCCCAAGGACTTGAGCCACCCTCCACTGCCTTGCCACCTGGGAAGCCGAGGTGGGATGCCAGCACCCAACCAGAGGCGTAGCCTGCTACTCCAGAGCGCCGGCCCTGATGAGCTTATCTCTTCTTTCCGTTTTGCCGTGAGCTTTCTGAAGTCCCCTCATATCGCTCACTGGACAAAATCCAAGCTGTTCTGGGAGTGATAAGGTTGGGAACTGGGGCGGCGCCCACAGCCCGTAGGGGAAGAGTTTGCCGTCCACTGTCGGCTCCACACTCTGCCCCGCCCCGCCGTGTCCTCGGGAGCCCTCAGCTCCCGGGGGGCCCGAGTCGCCTGCTGAGCAGCCCCTCCTCCACAGAGACGGACAGCTGGCGGGAGCAGCTCGCCCTGATCACGGGCACGGCGGTCGTGGGCGTGGTGTTGGTGCTGGTGGTCATCATCATCGCCATTCTCTGCCTCAGGTGAGGCCCCGGAGGCCCCCAGAGGCCCTGCGCCTTCTCCCTCCCTGCCCCTCCCTGCCCCGGGCTCCTCTGCGGGGGCGTGGGGACCGGCGCCTGGGTTTACCCCGTGCTGCTTTCCCGTCCCCAGGAAGCAGAGCAGCGGTAGAGATGCGGAATACTCGGACAAACACGGGCAGTATCTCATCGGGCACGGTGGGTCAGGCCGTCCTCGGGGCTGCAGGGGCGGGGGACCGTCCCAGGTGGGGGGGCCGTCCCCGCCCAGCTCACGGGCCCAGCATCATTCCGCAGGTACTAAGGTCTACATTGACCCCTTCACTTACGAAGACCCCAATGAGGCTGTGCGGGAGTTTGCCAAAGAGATCGACGTCTCCTATGTGAAGATCGAAGAGGTGATTGGCGCAGGTAAGAGGAAGGGTCCCGGGCGCAGCGGCGGGGGTGGGGCCGCGCCGGGCGGGAGGTGGCTGAGCCCTGCCCTGCCTGCCGCAGGTGAGTTTGGAGAGGTGTGCAGGGGGCGGCTCAAGGCCCCCGGGAAGAAGGAAAGCTGCGTGGCCATCAAGACCCTGAAAGGCGGCTACACGGAGCGCCAGCGGCGGGAGTTCCTGAGCGAGGCCTCCATCATGGGCCAGTTCGAGCACCCCAACATCATTCGCCTCGAGGGCGTGGTCACCAACAGCGTGCCCGTCATGATCCTCACGGAGTTCATGGAGAACGGCGCCCTGGACTCCTTCTTGCGGGTGAGCTGCCTGCCGTGCTGGCCTGGGCGGCCAGCAGCAGAGGCCAGGCGGGCTCGGGGCCCACAGCCCCTTCCCCGCCCTGCAGTCTGCTGCCCTTGGGTTCCTGTGAGGGAGAGGCCGAGTTCCTGGGAACCCCCTTTTCCCTCGGCCTCCTTGGGAAGCTCCGCTGACCCATCCAGCAGGTGTTTGTCATTCTTCCGTTTTTAAGAAATTGGGTTCTCACGCTTGTCTGAAAGCAGAGAGGTGGAGATCTCTCTGCTGGTTCATCCCTGGGCTAGGTCAGGCCAGAGCCAGGAGCTGCAACTCCCTCCAGGTCTCCCGTGTGGCTAGCAAGGACCCAAGTACTCGAGCCATCCCCTGCTGCCTCCCGGAGTGCATGTTAGCAGGGAGCCGCAGGGGAGGCAGCGCTGGGGTTCAAACCCAGGCCCTCCTGCGTGCGGACGCGAGCGTCAGCCAAGCGCCTGCCCCGTTCTTTCGGCAAATATTTACCGAGTGCCTCCTGTGTGTGTGCTAGCCGCCGTCCTGGCCCTGGGAGGCGAGCCAAGGACGTGGTGCACGGGGTTTCTGCTCTGAAAGTTAACGAGTAGACAAAGCAGCTCAGACAGGCAGACGGCAAACAGAATCGTGGAAGTGACGGGTCGGCGTGGGAAGGGCCTGTTGATCTCTGTCTTAATGGGTTTTACTGAGTTCTGGTCTTTTTTTAACTTTACTGGGTGTATTTCTTGAAAACATTCTCCTACATAGAACAGCACTGCATGTAACGGGATACCTAGGTCAGGGCTAGGCTTAACAGCTGATGATTTTTTTTTAAAGATTTATTTATTTGGAAGTTGGAGTCACAGATAAAGAGCGAGAGACAGAGAAAGATTCTCTCTGCTGATTCATTCTCCAAACGGCTGCAATGGCCAGGGCTGGGCCAGGCCGAAGCCAGGCACTTCATCCGGGACTCCCATGCAGGTGCAGGGGCCAAGCACTCGGGCTACTATTCACTGCTTTGCCCAGGTGAATTAGCAGGGAGCCGGGTCGGAAGTGGCACAGCCGGGACTGCACTGCAGGTGGCAGCTTAACCCGCTGGGCCACACCCCCCGCCCCTCAGCCCCTGGGAAATGTATTTTTAAGCCTCTCTAAATCCCAAGCACCTCCTAGTCTGGACCCTCGTCCCCTTGTTCTTAGAAACGTCATGGGGTCGTTTCGTTTCTGTTACTCCTCACCAGAGCGGCTCTAATGTCTTGATGAGTTTGCAATTAAACGTCTGGGGCTGTACTACATTTGGGGGGTGCTGCTTCACGTGGTTCCCATCAGGAGTCACCAGCTCTCTCCGGCCCGGTCCCTCCCTGGTGGTCCCAGGAGTCTGTGTTGTGACGCTGGTACCTCCTGAAGGGGGACAGTGGTCGCTGGGAGATCAAGGGACACCTGGGTGGATGAGCAAGGGCCGGAGGTGAGAAGAGGGGAGAGCCGAGTGGGCAGAACTCGGCACACTAAGACACAGGAGGCCCATGTGGCTGAACCTTGGCCACAGAGCAGAGGGGCGATGGTGGGTTGTGACGGGGGGTGCTGGGGCAAGCTTTTGGAGGGATGGGGTGAAAGAGGGAGATGACTGAAGTCCCTTTGGCTGGGTGCTGGGGGCGCGTGTCACCGCTGTCATCCGGGGGTGTGGAGAAGTGGATCTGGGACAGGTGTGGGAGGCTGGACTAGCTGGCAGGTGAGAGGGAGGGTCCGGGAGAGAGCGAGGTCTCCACGGAACGTGTCCAGTGCTGTTCCCACGCGTCTGTACGCTCCCAAGGCCCAGGGAAGGCGCAGGTGTGGAGGACAGATTTGGAATGTGCTCTGTAGACTCGGTGTCTCTGGCCCTGTGGGGCTGCTGAGGGTCCCCTGCACCCTAGCTGAACCCGGAATATGGGGTCAGTTGACTGCGTGGGACAGATTGGTTTGTTTACCTGGTCAAGGTTGGGTTGGCGCTGTGGTCACTGGTCACCCCCGAATTCCTCACCGCTCACCAGTCCTGGAGGGCTGGGTGAGAGTACTGTTGGCAGTCATACACAAGTACACTGATCTAACACATCAAAGCATCAGCTGGACATTTCCTGAGTGTAAAAATGTCGCGTGGTACAAAAACCTTTAAATCTTCATATAGTGGAGGCCAAACGCATAGTAAGAGGTGCGAGTCCGTGGGTGAGACAGGAGGGCTCACCTGGGAGTAGGGAGAGGACTCCGCATGTGACAGGGCGAACCGGTGGTGGGCTGCCCTAACCACACCCCTTTCTCTGTGCGCCCTGCAGCTCAACGACGGGCAGTTCACGGTCATCCAGCTGGTGGGCATGTTACGGGGCATCGCCTCGGGCATGCGGTACCTCGCAGAGATGAGCTACGTGCACCGAGACCTGGCCGCGCGCAACATCCTGGTCAACAGCAACCTAGTGTGCAAGGTCTCCGACTTCGGCCTCTCCCGCTTCCTGGAAGAGAACTCCTCCGATCCCACCTACACGAGCTCGCTGGTGAGGCTGGGGCGCCGGGGGCTGAGCTAGGTTCTTGGGGCGGAGGAGGGTGGGGTCCCGGGGGCCTGGTTCGGGGCAGCATGGCGGGTCCCCCGAGTCCCTCGGCCCACCTGTACCTCCCCCTTCGGCAGGGAGGGAAGATCCCCATCCGATGGACAGCCCCTGAGGCCATTGCTTTCCGGAAGTTCACATCGGCCAGCGACGCCTGGAGCTATGGGATTGTGATGTGGGAGGTGATGTCCTTCGGGGAGCGGCCCTACTGGGACATGAGCAATCAGGATGTAAGTGTGTCCCAGGCCCTACCGGGTTTCCCTGGGGTGGGGGTTCCCAGCAAGTCACCAGTGTTGGGTTCTTGGGATGGGGGGTGGCAGAGTTGATATTTGAGTCAAAATGTCTGACACAGTCCAAGAGCCGCTGGGGTATCTGGCCGTAGCCAGCCTCAGCCCTGGCCAGGGGGGACTGTGGCTCCCAACCCGGCAGTCAGTCGGGGCTCCCTGTGACTTTGCCCCGGCACCTCTTCCCTTCATTCCAGGTGATCAATGCCATTGAACAGGACTACCGGCTGCCCCCGCCCCCAGACTGTCCCACCTCCCTGCACCAGCTCATGCTGGACTGTTGGCAGAAGGACCGGAACGCCCGGCCTCGCTTCCCCCAGGTGGTCAGCGCCTTGGACAAGATGATCCGGAACCCTGCCAGCCTCAAAATCGTGGCCAGGGAGAATGGCGGGTGAGGACCCCAGAGCGAGGGCCCTCCTTGCTGCGCTCAGCTACCACTGAGAGCCCAAACCCCCACTCACCCAGGGGTCCCATCCCTTTGGGGGTGGGTGGGGGCATCCCCAGGCTCACTGTTCTTCCCCACCCTTGCCCGCAGTGCCTCCCACCCACTCCTGGACCAACGGCAGCCTCACTACTCAGCCTTTGGCTCGGTGGGCGAGTGGCTTCGAGCCATCAAGATGGGAAGATACGAGGAGAGCTTCGCAGCTGCTGGGTTTGGCTCCTTCGAGCTCGTCAGCCAGATCTCCACAGAGTAAGTGGTGGCGGGAGGGCAGGGCGAGGCCTCACTTCCCACAAGAACGCTGCTCTACACCACGGCCAGGGGAGCCCTCAGAGCAGTCGCGGCTGCCGGCCCGCGGTGCCCAGCTTGGCCCCTGGTGCCTTCCAGCCTCTCCATCTGTATCTCTGTGCCTCGATCTACATTCCACAGCCGGCTCTCACATTAACAACGCCTGGACTCTGCTTCTGTCTTCCCACCCATAAAAGGAGAAGACGGGCCTGGGTTTGGGAGATGCCTTCCAGCTTTAATGTTAAATGGTTTTACGAGTCCACTGCCTCCCAAATACTGTTTTCCTCCAGGCTTGGCTGAGCTGTTTCTCACTGGGTTTGAAGAAACGGTAGAAGGAATAGAAACCTGGGACAGAGGGGCCCCGACCAGTCTGCCCCAGGGGGGGGAGGCTCCACTCGCACCTGCTCTCTTGTGGCAGGTGCCCCGCCCTTCTACGGCTCCTTCCCCGGCAAAGGGATCTCTGCGGTCCCCTTCTTATCCCCACCTCCTCTCTGGCTGCGCAGGGCTGCCACAGGGCTCCTAAACCCTCAGGAAACTGCTTCCCCACTGTTGACATCAGCTGCACGCTCCTGATTGGCTGGTGCTGCTGAGGCCCGGGAGTGCTCTGCAGCCAGCCAGGGGAGCGCCCCCCGTGTGGCTCACCGGGCCCTCTTCCTTCACAGAGACCTACTCCGGATTGGAGTCACCTTGGCGGGACACCAGAAGAAAATCCTGGCCAGTGTCCAGCACATGAAGTCCCAGGCCAAGCCCGGAGCCCCAGGCGCGTCAGGAGGACCAGCGCCGCAGTTCTGACCTGCAGGAGCCCCCACCCCGGGGACACGGCCTCCCGTTCTTCCTGGGGCAGAGCCGGGAGGGGGACTTGGCAGAGGTCTCCACCCTGGGCCCCGCTGGATTGCACTTTGAACCCATGGGAGTGGGGAGTTGGCAGTTTAGAGACAGGATGTGGGGGTCTTGCCTGCCTGTGGGAGTGGAGAAATCATTCCCCGCCACCCTGGGCGGAGACCCCCAGACCCAGGGTGTGACCTGAGGGACAGGAAGTTCCGCCCCAGGTGCTGCCCTCACCTTGCAGACCAAAGAGCGGGGGCGACTGGCCTGCCCACCGGGCGTGGACGCAGGAGGGGCGTCGGCCCAGTGATGAAGTCATTGGGCTCTGAGGCCCCTGCTTGCTGCTGTCGTCCCCACCTCAATCATTCTCCCTTGTAAATGCCCCTCCCCCATCGGCTGCCTTCATATTGAAGGTTTGGAGTCTTACGTGTTGTTCTCAGTCTTGTTTTTCTGCTTCCCCTTTTGTTTTCGTTCTGTTTCCTGTCTGCTTTCTGTGTTGGAGGGCACCGGTTTCACCATCACCTCCTTTGCCCAAGGTGAAACGGGCCCAGCCGTCGTCTTTCCTGAACGGAGCCTCACTCTCCCCCTGTGCCCCAAGAGTCCCCATGCCGAGTCCCGGCGGGGAGGGGGGTCGAGTGGAGTGAGGCAGTGCAAGGGGCCGGGTGATGGGGATGGTAGCAGCCAGAGAAACATGCCGGTGCTTGGCGGGGTTCTTAAATTATATTTAAAAAGAAACTTTTGTATAAATAAAAGGACAAGGGCCATGTCCCAACTCAGGGTGTCTGGGAGCCAAGGGTGGAGAGTGGGTTCTGGGACTGGGCCCTGGGTTCCCAGCCTCCCCCACTTGCTATTTGGGGGTAGTGGGGTAGGGGCCGGGATGAGTCACTGGCAGCTGCTTCTAACGGCTCCAGCTGCCTCTGCCAAGCGCCTGAGGCACCTCCGGGGTGGGGCTGCCCCCTCCTGCCCCTCCCCTGGCTCCTCGGGCCTGGCAGGGGCTGTGTGAGGGAGAGGAGGCCTGGAGCTCGGGCCCTGCCCTGCAGCTCCCTGAGAACGAGGTAGGGGAAGCAGACAGATGTGAAACAGATGTTGACAGCCGGGATTGGTTTAGCAGGAGGGGAGCAGGCCAGCCTTGGCTGGGGGAGGGGGGCTGGGAATGGCAGGAGACCCCCCACTGCCAGCTGGGCTGGGCAGGGCCTGGGCAGGACAATTCCTCCATTCAGGATGCTGCCCAGGCAGGTTCTCCCGGACTCAGGAAGGGGCGGGAAAACAGTTTATCTTCCCCCAGCTTCTCCCTCCCACCAGGAAGAGGAGGGGGTCGGTCCCATTTTCTTCCAGGCACCTTTTTGGTCCACTCCCTCTGCCCCCACTCGGGGACAGTGGCAGCAGCCTGTGTAGCTGCTTCTCTGTCGCCCCCTGCTGGCAGGTGAGGGTCACTGCACAGTCCAGGACACTGCAACCTCTGCAGGCCCCCAGCCCCCTCTCCCGTGGTGACAGCCCCAGTATTGTACCCTCAGAAGGGGCCGGGAGGGTCCAAGTCCGGACCGAGTGCAGCCCGAGAAGGGTTCTATCTGGAGGATGCCGCTCAGATAAGGCGGCCTGCAGAGCTGGGGCAGGGAGGAGACGGAGCAGGTGTGGGGAGCTCGGAGCCTGCCGACCGTGCTAGCCCCAGGGACGCAGCAGCCGCACTGGGCAGGGCAGCCTGGCCAAGCGCTCCCTCTGTCACCACCCCAGGTTGGGTCTCACTTCATGTTACAGGCTGGGCACAGCACCACCTGAGGCACCCCGTCATCTCAAGCTCCAGTTCCCTGTCCCTCGGCTCTTGCATCCTGAGCCCGCCTTTCCTTCTCAGAGCCCAGACTAGAAGCCCCAACCCCCCCAGGAGCTGCCCGGTGGGAGGCACAAGCCCTGGACTAGGGGCGACAAGCGAGCCCCGTGGCCTCAGGCCGGGGTGGGTCTCCTGCTTGGGTAGAGGTCAGAACTGCACAGGCCACCCCTCGTCCCGATCCCGGAGCAGCCCCTAAGACCTTTTGGCAAGTGAATGAGCAACACAGGGTAGGGGCCGCCTCAGGCTCACTCACCCTTTGGAAAAAACCCAGTTCTGGTTCTCCGTGTCTGCGCGGTGCTTCATCTCATCGCTAGATAGGAAGAGGCCGTCACGTAGCCCAGTGGGGAAGCCCCCCGTGAGGATGCCTGGGGCCCTGTGTCCGTGCCCAGTTCAACACCGGACCCCAGCTTCCAAAGAGGCCCCTGGGAAGCAGCGGTGATGACCCAGATAATGGGGTTCCCAGCTCCCGGTTCAGGCCTGGCCCGGCCCTGGCTGTTGAGGGCATTTGGGAAGTGAACCAGTGGATGGGAGCTTCCTGTTGGCCTCAAATTCAAACAACCAAATAAGACTCCCCAAGACTCAACCTCTCACCACCCTGGTGGGGAGCTCAGAAGCCACAAGAGCAGGCGGGGTTCCTGGGTGAAGCCCCTCCGTGCCCCAGGAGCCAGGGGTGTGGGGCTGCACGTGCCACCCCCAGGTGTTCTAGGGGACGGTCCCCCTCCCCTCTGGGCAGTTTGTGCACCCTCCTTCCTGTAAAACTTGCCTGCCAGACCCAGCCCTGGCCTACCCCATGACCACGTGGAAGTTCACATCTCAAAAATAAGTGATTTTATTGCTTCTCCTTGTCTGGGACAACTCAGAACTGGGCGCCTTTGAGGACACCTGGCTCGGAAGCAGGCTGGGCTCCAGGCTGCCGAGGTGCTGCTGGGTGGCGGGGCTGCTGCTCACCTGCGCCCAGGAGCCGATCTCGGCTCAGACTCTGCGTCTTCTCCCTGGGAGTGGTGCGGGCACAGATGCATCTGCGTGTGGCCCTCTGGGTGCCCTTAGGCCCCAGCCCCCTCCTATTCACTCATCACCCTGGCGCTCCCTGCACCAGCACTCACCTCCACCGCCGCCTCTTCCTGGAGACACACTTTCTGGCCAGCACAGGCACAGTGACCACCAGGGACACGAGCATTCCCAGCAGGATGGCCACCAAGTTGGACGTGTCTGGGAGCCAGGAAGAGAATCAGAGATGTGGGAAAGGAAGAGGTAGGGCCTCTTCCTGGTCTGCAGTTGCCACCCTAGAGGGACCTTCTTCCCCTAAATCGCGGGTGCTCCCCCCTCCCCACAAGGGTGCTGTCACCCTGGGTCCCCTGAGGTAGCCAGGAGATCACTGCTATCAGGCAGGCCCTCGGTGCTTGCTGGAGACGAGGATTTCTGGGCCCACTCCTGACCCACCCAGTTCCAGCCCTTGGGTAAGTCCTGAAATGTGCAGGTCAGACACCCCCCCCCCCAACCTGAGGCAGGATAAAGGTGGAGAACCCCTGGCCCAAAAGCTCAAGGGGATTTGAATTTTGGGGGAAAACCAACAGCAAAAGGTGCCCGAAGCACAGAGGGGCACAGGGGGAGTAATGACAGACCCAGGCACGTAGGGCAGCAAAGTGGAGAGCCAGGTTCGGAAAGAAAATTCCAGAACGCGGCACGGGGACTGAGAGAGTCCATCTCTAGGAACCATAACCTGATCCCTCTGGTAACAATACACATAGGGACAGGTGTTCAGCACGGTGGTTGGGACACTTGCATCCTGAGTCGGTGTCTGGGGTCAAGTCCCAGCTCTGCTCCCGATTCCAGCTTCCTGCTTATGTGCACCCCATTCAAGTAATTAGTTGGTCCCTGACCCCCAGTGGGAGACCTGGACTGAGTTCCTGGCTTGCAGCTTCAGTACAGCCTGACTGTTGTGAACCTGCAAAGAGGAGCTATTTTCTGTCTCTCAAAATACATAAAATAAATTCTTAAAATAATGCACATAACACAGGCTGTATTCATCTGTACAGATGTGCCTTGGCTTCTGTTAGGGTTGTGTTTGATAAGGCCCTCATCACTTGAAAACAGAATGGGGGGCTGGTGTTGTGACATAAGGGATTAAGCTGCCACCTGCAGTGCCGACATCCCACATGGGCGCCAGTTCATGTCCCGGCTGCTCCACTTACGATCTAGCTCCCTGCTGTGGCCTGGGAAAGCAGTGGAAGAAGGCCCAAGTCCTTGGGCCCCTGCACCCATAGGGGAGACCCAGAAGACGCTCCTGGCTCCTGGATTCGGACTGGCCCAGCTCTGGCCATTGCAGCCATTTGGGGAGAGAACAAGTAGATGGGAGACCTTTCTGTCTCTCCCTAACTCTGCCTCTCAAATAATATTCAAAAATGAAAAGAAAATAGAAGCTGAAAATGCACTCACTACACTCAAGCTGCCCAGGATCACAGGGTCCCCTCAGCAGTCCTGTGATCAGAGCACTGACACTCGCCTCCAGTCGGGCTGTCATCCCACACACAGCCCGGTTTCCTTATGGGAACCATGAGAGTGCCGCGAGGCAACAACTGGCTTATCACCAGCCAGGGAAAAGAGCCCAAGTCAAACCCCCTACCACAGTTTCTGCTGAATGCGTGTCACACACATCATCACAATGTCGAAAAATATGAAGTCAAACGACTGTATGTCAGGGATTGTCTGTGTTACATACTACACATTAATAATACATTGTGTCAAGGCTGGCATCCCAAATAGAAGCACTAGTTCAAGTTCTGGCTGCCCTATTTCAGATCCAGATCTAGCTCCCTGCTAATGTGCCTGGGGAGGCAGCAGAAGATGGCCCAAGCACTTGGGGCCCTGCCACCTACTTGGGAGACCAGGATGGAACTCCTGGCTCCAGCCCGTCTCAGCCCTGGCATTTACAGCCATTTGGGAAATGAACCAGTAAATGGAACATCTCTCTCTCCTTCCTTCCATCTCTCTCCCTCTCCCTCCCTTTCATTCCGCATTTCAAATAAATAATGCATCTTTAAAAAAAACCTTATAAACAAATTATCACAATAATGTGTAACTGCACCATGTAACATAGCAGCTATCATAATATACGTCATGTTATCCATGTAGAATGATTCTGTGGCAGCTGTCTGTGGGGAAGGGGCCTGGGTGCAACTCTCACCTGGCTTTGGGGGCAATAGGACATCCCGAGGCTCCGTGCAGAGGTGCCCTCCATACCCGGGTTCACATTTGCAGGTGAAGCTGGTCCCCTGCTCCCGACACCGCCCATCATTCTGACAGGGGTTCCGCAGGCACGGGCTTTCTACAAGGATAGAGCGGTCCCTGGGAAAGGCTTGGCTAGGGGCTGGGGGGCTCCAGGAAGGAGAGCAGCAGCTCCCAGTGCCCAGCCAGGGCTCAACTACCCTGGCTCCCAATCTTGACCCTGGCGTCTGGGGAAATGATTTAACTTCTCCGAACCCCATTCTGCCTATGATAAACTGGATCCGGGATGGGCTCAACAGGGAGTTGAGGGAACAGCAGGTCCTCCCCATGCAGAGAGCAAGACACTAAGTCTCTGTGTCATAAGGCATAAGAGTCCCAGGTTCGGGGACATCCCAGGGCATGGGGGCAGTTGGGAGCCACACAGGTGTCCAGGCTTACCTCGGAAGCAGCCTCGGGTGAGATTCCCCAGGGTGCAGCTCTCCCCTGGTCTGCAGCTGAATGGCTCGCACAGCAGGACCCCCGAGCTGGCACAGGTACAACGCTGAGAGCAATCCGCAGTCACGAAGCTGTGGCCCAGCTAGAGGGAGAGGGCAAGAGGAGGACCTGTTTCCACCTGGGTCTGGCTCGCCTTGTACCACAGCTGCCCTGAGCCCCCAGCACCCAGCCCGGACCTGGTAGTAGATGCCGTTGCTGGTGCAGCCGCAGTTGGCCAAGGGGAGGCTCTGGGCACCACTGAAGGCATAGCCTGGGAGGCTGGCGCAGCCTTCCACACAGGGGCCCTCACAGTCCCTGGGGGCTACCAGGTTGGCACAGGACTCTGGACAGGGCGTCATGCAGCTCTGGTACACGGTGTTGGCTGGACACACCATGGCTGAGGGGACAGAGACACAGTCAGGAACTGGCTGGGGGCCAGGCTGGCCGAATGAGTCCGGGGCCTCTGAGGCTGGAGCTGGAGGAGCTGCTGTGGGCAGGGAAGCAGGAGGAGCAGGCGGCTCTGAGGACCTTTACATCTGGGATGTGAGAGCCTCAGAAAGAACTGGGTGAGCAGAGATGAGATGGGGCGCTGCCGTGAACTTGGTAAAAGACAGGGCAGGAACCCACCCCGTCGGGGAGCAGGGGCAGGGCCTCACCACAGTGGGTGTGGTCACGCCAGCCGGCCAGGGCAATGCCCGCCTCCTGGCAGGTGATGCTGTAGCCACTGAGCACCTGGCAGCGCAACTCCTCGTGCTCTTTGGGGTCCCGGGAAGCACACAGATCAGACACGCAGTGCCTGGGAGAGAAGGGGGCGGCGGGAGAGGCCGTCAAAGAAGGGGTGTCTCAAGGGGACCCCTGGGGCCCTGCACTGAAAGACATCAGATGGTGTGGGGGGAGGGAAGGCCACCGGGAAGCAAGGCTATGGGGAGGCAGAAGCGAGTCCCGCAGCACTCAGGTCCCAGAGCAGGCAATGGCACCCAGAAAGGCCAGGGCAGGTGCTAGGCCATTCCTGCAAGTCCGGGGCCCTCAACTCACTCCTGGAAGGGCTCTGGGGCCACAGTCTGGTGACACGCGGCAAAGGGGCCCTGTGGGTCGACCAGCACCCTGCAGGCCTGGGTGCTGTTGACGAGTGCCAGCTGCTCCTGGCTGCATTCCGACCTGTAAGAGCCTGTCTCTTTCTCTTTTCCATCTGCCTCCACTTGTAGGGCCCTGGAGCAGAGAAGCCAAGTGGCCAGGTGAGGCCCTGGAGGAAGAACAAGGCCTGGGGAGTAGGGCTAAGGCAGGGCACAGACTGGGATTTCCACTGAGCAGGAGAAAGTGACCGAACGTGAGCAAGGGAGGCCAGGCCTGCCTGCAGAGGACAGGGGCAAGTGGCCGGGACAGACGAGGGGGCTTCTTCCTCCCTACCTGGCCCTCTCACCTGCGGAAGCGGAGCACAGAGTCCTCCGTCTTCACCTCCCAGCTGTTGCCAAAGACGTCTACGTTGGTGGTGATGGCGCCATTGGGCAGCATCATCTCGTTTCTCCTGTCCGAGTCATAGTTCCCACACAGGCCGCGCACCAGCCCCTGGTACATGCTGGGCAGCGTGATCACTGCGGGAGGAAGAGGTGCGCCTAGTGGTCCCCCGACTCCTCCAGGCCCCACCCTGGGCCTCAGGGGCCCCATTCCCATGCAAGGGTCCCTCCCCCAGGGTCTGTGCTGTGCTTGTGCCTCCTCCTTTATCCCAGAGATGTCCCTTCTGCGCTCAGGTACCAGCAGCGTTCCTGCCATCGAAGCTGACGACCATCTCGAAGTCGGTGATCAGAAACAGCCGCTGGCCCTGCATGCTGACCTGCAGGCGGTCCTCGGGCTTGTAGGGGACGGCCATCTTCTGGTTGTTCACCTGGACGACGCGGGAGCAGGGCAGCTGGAGCCTCTGCTGCCTCTGCCCACTCACCTCCCCGGGCCGCCACAGGCCTCCCCTGAGGGCAGCTCCTTTGGCGCCCCAGCCTCGTCCTTGCACTGAGCTGGCACAGTGGATGCCCCTCAACTTTCTTCAGCCAGGGCTCCAGCCCCACAGGAGTGCTCGTTCTCCTCCCACTCGCTCTTCCCTCGTCTCTCACAGACTTTGCTCGGCCCCACGGCCCACCTCTGCCTCGCCCAGGAAGTGAACTTGGCTCTGCCTCGACTTCTGGGAGGATCCTCCCCCGACACTGGGAACACGGCCTCCCCAGCCCGCCAGGCCCCGGCTGGCCTCTTTCCTACCACAAGCACCAGGTCCCTCTGGAGCTGGACTTTGTAGCCATAGACAGTGGTGATGATTTCCTGCAGGAAGACCTTGTTCCAGGGCGGGTACATCTTGTTGCGCGCCTGCACAAGCAGGCGCTCCACCCCATCGGGGAGCTTATCCACCGTCTTTATCAGAACGTATGTCATGCGGCCTCGGAAGCCGAAGCTGAAGCGGTCGAAAGTGCGGTAATGGGGGTCCCCGAAGATTGAGCACTGGTCTGACTCTGCCGAGGAGGACAAACACTGAGGGACCTTGCCAGACACGACAGTCTCTGGATTCCCTCCTGCAGACCTGACCTTCAACCTTCTCCTTCCTCACAGCCCAGTGAAATACCCTAGGTCTCTTTCTTCAGAGGATCGGTTATCCCTCCTGGGGGCTGGTGCTGTGGCACAATGAGTTGAGTTGCCACCTGCAACGCTGGCATCCCTTATCGGCGGAGTGCTGGGTTCAAATCCCAGCTGCTCTGCTTCTGATCCAGCTCCCTGCTAATGTGTGTGGGAAGCAGCAGAAACAGTCACAGGGGCTTAGGTCTCTACCACCCATGGAGAAGACCAGGATGGAGTAACCATTCCTGGCTTTAGCTTGCCCAGCTCTGACTGTAGTCAGAGTGGATGGGAAATCTCTTTTGTCACTTTGCCTTTCAAATGAATAAGATAACCACACTGCTACAGTGCTGCTAGGAGCCACACACAGAGGCCAGGCCTCTCCATTCCAGACACCCACCCCTAAGGCCCTAGTTGGCCTGCCCCTCCTCCTCCTGCCTCGTCTCCCCTCTCCCCAGAGGCGCTCCTTACTTTCAGACACGCAGTTGCTGTTGCCATTGGAGTTGAGCTTGCAGTGGGACCTTGAGGGGCAGTGGAAGGCACGGCACTGAATGCTGCCCTCGGTGCAGGCACACTTCTGGCTGCAGCCGCTGGAGACCCAGCTCTTACCAGACTGTGGAAGCCACCAGAAGAGAAGGGGAGTGAGTGCGTCGAGACCAGGTCTCCCTCATACCACTGTAGCTTAAGCCCACTGTCTGAAACCCCCTTATCAGTGGATTCAGTATCTGCAGCTTCGAGCAAGCCAGCACTGAATATTTGGAAAATGAAATCGTGTCTGCTGGGAACGCGTACAGGCTTTTGTCCTGTCCTTAGGCCCTAAGCTACTGCCACAGCACTCACGTGGTGCAGGGGTGTCAGTCACCAGGTGGTCACATAGCACACTGGGGACACGCACGTCACGTGAACGCTGCACTGCTTTATGCAAGGCACTTGGCCTCGGAGGATAGGGAGTCCTGGGACCATCATCCGGGTGGCTAGTGAGGGACAATGTAACTGCAGGCAGCTACAGCACCACTCGGATCTTTATATCTCTGCATCCCCCTAGAAAAAGCATTTTGCATGTTGCTCAGAAGGCACCACCAGACCCATTTCACAGAGGAAAAACTGAGGTCACAGAGCCACGCAGCGGTGGTCATCCTGAACCAGGTCCTGCTCTTCCTGCTACACGGTGTCCTCCTACATCCTGGACACAAAAACCCTAACTGCACACCCTAGCCAAGACGTGCACACCCAAGAGGCTGAGGAAAAAGCAAGCACCACCCTTCAAGTGTGGCCTGCCCACCCCACAGTGGGTGCCCACTCACAGGGATGGAGCCGCCCTGGGCATCCCTGCAGCTGCACTGGTCCTTGGCCACACACTTGTTCTTGCTCAGCACGTAGCCAGGCTGGCAGGTGCAGCCCTCCGCACAGCTGGAAGGGGCTCTGGCGCCCTCACAGCGGCCATCCGGGTCAAAGCAGGAAGGCGAGCAGGAGGGAAGGCAGTTGGTGTAGGTGCTGTAGGCCGGGCATGCCAGAGCTAGGGGTGGAGGAGGAAGGGGCTCAGCGGAGCTGCCTCAGGGCAGTGGGAACTGGGCTACAGAGGAACGGCCACAGGATGGGGGGTTTTCTTCCTTTTCTCATTCATCTACTTCCACCGGACGGGCCCTGAGGGAAGGAAGAACTAAGAATGGCCCTTCCCAGTTTGCAGCATGGGAGACAGAGGTCAGTGTAACAGTGACCTCCATGAGCCGGCGCCGCGGCTCACTAGGCTAATCCTCCACCTTGCGGCGCCGGCACACCGGGTTCTAGTCCCGGTTGGGGCGCCGGATTCTGTCCCGGTTGCCCCTCTTCCAGGCCAGCTCTCTGCTGTGGCCAGGGAGTGCAGTGGAGGATGGCCCAGGTGCTTGGGCCCTGCACCCCATGGGAGACCAGGAAAAGCACCTGGTTCCTGGCTCCTGGCTCCTGCCATCGGATCAGCGCGGTGCGCTGGCCGCAGCGCGCCGGCCGCGGCGGCCATTGGAGGGTGAACCAACGGCAAAGGAAGACCTTTCTCTCTGTCCCTCTCTCTCACTGTCCACTCTGCCTGTCAAAAAAAAAAAAAAAAAAAAAAAAAACAGTGACCTCCATGAGTACAGGCAGTGGACTGTGACGGGCAGGTGTGCAGGAGGTGTGATGAAAGCACAGGGCGGGGAGGTGCTAACTCTGGGGAGCTGAAGAGAAGGTAGTGGTGAACACATGGAAAGGCACACCGCATTCATGGACAGGACAGGGACACGTCTGGTCTCCCTCAGTTAATTCACACACTTAAGATGATCCTGATAGGACAGGCCAACAGGGCTCTGTATGTGTGTGTGTCTTAATAGGACATCATGATCTCAAGGTCAAGATGGAAACATAAGGAAGCTAGAAAGTTTAGGAAACCTCTAAAAAAGAACAGCTGGGGTCATTGTTGTGGTGCAGGCTACAGTCCACCTGCAACCCTGGCACCCCTTATCAGGACATTGTTTCAACTCCAGGCTACCCTGCTTCCCATCCAGCTCCCTACTAATGTGTGTGGGGAAGCAGCAGATGGTCCGCGTCACCCACATGGGAGACTGGGAGGGAGCTCCAGGGTCTTGGTTGTGGACTACCTCCTACCATTGTCATTGCAGGGAATGACAATCTGGGGAGTGAACCAGGGCATGGAAGAGCTTGTTCTCTCCCTCCCTCCCTCCCTCCCTCCATCATTGTTTCAAATAAATAACATGTATCTTTTTTTTTTTTTCTTAAACAAGAGCAAAGGCTACTCAATCAGAAGCTCTGTGGACAGGGCTCAGCAGGTTATGCTGTCAGAAGCTGAAGTGTGGGGCCTGTTCTTTGATTTAATTACAGATTCAGGAGAAGCAGAGAAAGGGAAAACAAGAGATACTGCAGAGATTATGAAATCTTCCAAGTAGGAGTTTTTGTGCAATTAATTAGGAGATATATAAGCAAGAATAATGACATTTTTGGAAAGGAGACTACTGGATGAATACAAATATTACTGGATTAATCTGTATGAATTTGTTTCCTAAGTGACAAAACTGAAACAGGTCACACATCATCTGAGAAAGACAGACCCATGTGTGGATACAATGAGAAGACATCAACCCACAGGCAGGAGACGGTCCTCACAGAAACATGAGCATACCAGCACCCTGGCCTTGGACTTCTGTCTCTACAACTCTGAGAGATAAACTTCCGTTTATCATCTGTAATACTCTGTTATGGCATTCTGACCTGACTACAACACCAAGAATTATAAACTATGCACTGGGGAAAGAAACTAAGAATGCCAAGCTCAGAGGCACTGCTTATTGTTTGAATCATAATAGGTTACTTTCTATTGAAATATCTCCTAAGACTGTGAATGCTACTGTAATGATATAAAAGCACCAGTATTATCTTCTAGGCACTACTATTTTATATTTGAATATTATCTATGTTTATAACTTTCTAAAGTAATTAAAAGTTGAGTGGGTAATTAAAGAAAAGAGCAGTGAGTAGTGAAGGTCCCTATCAAAAATTAAAACACACTTTGAGCCATCAATGCCTGCAGCGTGTTACACTGCTACCTGCAGATACAGCTGGGCCAAGGGAACAGGCGAGAGGGCTGCAATACAGACCCAATGTATAGCACGCACCACATAACAGAGACTGCATACGTGGTGGTGCCATGATGTCCGATGAGACATAAGTGCTGTTTTCACAGTGATCAAACTGCCTAACTGGGGGACTGCCATTGTAGTGTGGCAGATTAAGCCACTGCTTATGACACTGGGAACCCATATGGGCACCAATTCAAGCCTTAGCTGCTTTACTCCCAAATCCAGCTCCCTGCTAATGGCCTAGGAAAGCAGAAGGTGGTCAACGGCTTGGGCCCCTGCACCCACATGGGAGACCCAGATGAAGCTCCTGGCTCCTGGGCTTGGCCTGGCCCAGCCCCTGGCTTGTTGAGGCCTTTTGGGGAGTGAACGAGCAGGTGGAAGATCTTTCTCTCTGCATCTCTCCCTCTCTGTAACCATCTTTCTAATAAGTAATCCTAATAACGTTTTAAAAAACTGCCCAACAAAGCACCCCTCTACACATAGCCCTGTCACTAAGAGATCAGTGACTGTACAGGAAGTCACTATATGACTGTGGCATGTCCATCAGTGGAAAAAGTCAAAACAGTTCATTAATAATGCAGGAACAACTGACTAGCCCTCTGGAAGAAAACAGAAAAATAAAGTGGATTCCTATGTTATTCTATACATCAGGATAAATCACCATGGGATTCTTTTCTAAATATTAAAAAAAAAAAAATGAAGCCACAAAAATTCTGTGAGAAAAGCACGGGCAAACTGTTTCTTCTGTGGGGACAGTTTCTGTATCTAAAGCTAACATTGCACAAGTCATGAGAAGATGAATATATTTGGCCACATAAAAATATTTTCTTTCCTGCAGAGAAAAAAAAAGATTATCTCCAGATGGAAAATTTAGTGTCATTCAGAAAACTCATAAAGCGCTACTTTCCTATAAAAATAAAATGCTCCTAAATTTTTTTTTTTTATTTGAAAGGCAGACAGACAGAGATCTCCCATCCACTGGTTCACTCCCTAAACGCCTGCAGCAGCAGGGCCTGAGCCAGGCCATAGCCCGGAGCAGGGAGCTCAACCCAGGACTTCCATGTGAGGCGGCAGGGACCCAGCCACTTGAACCATCACCTCCTTCCTTCCCGAGTCAACATTAACAGGAGCCAGAAGCAGAAGCAGAGCCGGATTCAAACACGGGCACTCTGATATGGGATGCGGGTTCCCAAGTGGCATCTTAACCGCTGCACCAAATGCACACCCCTAATATACGCAAACGATCCAGTGGAACATGGTGAACGGATAGCAACAAAGAGCTCACAGAAAGGGAAACTCGCGTGGCTCCTACACGCGGGAAAGAACGTGCATCCTTGCTCATAATAAGGAAAGGGCAAAGATTCTTCTTTGTCCCACTTATCAGGGGACAAAAATCCAGAACCGTGACAGGCATGGTGTTGGCGAGGCTCTGGAGCAATGGGCGTCTCGTGCAGCGCTGGGGAGAACGCGAATTCATCTCACAAAGCATCTGGCAGTCCCCTTGGCAGCACTAACGCACGTGGCTCAGCTCCACAACTCTGTTTCAGCCAGTTACGTCACGGACACAGAAAATCCTATATTCAGAGAAAGCCGCCACCTGGGAAGCCAACATCCCATATGGATGCTGGTTCGAGTCCTGGCTGCTCCACTTCTGATCCAGCTCCAGCAGCAGGAGATGGCCTAAGTGCTTGGCCCCTGGCTTGGCCCCAGCCCCATCCTGAATGTTCTGGCCATTTGGGGAGTGACCCAGTGGACAGAAGAGCTGTCTCTCCCTGCCTAATTTTGCCTTTCAAATAAATAAATGTTTTAAAAAGGAAATAAGAAAATCCATATGTATAAGGTTCTCTGCTGTAGTACTCTCTGTAATAGCTTAGCAAAAACAAAAACAAAAACTACTTAGGATTAAACCAGAAAGTCAAAAGGAGACTAGTTAAAACATTCTGATAAAACAGAATGTTATACAGCTGCAAAAGAGAAGAGGAACTCTTTACCTGTCTGACAAGAAAAGATCTCCAAGAGAGATTCTCAAGTGAAAACCATAAGGGGCAAAATACTGTGTCTAGTCTTGTATTTTATAAGAAAACACTGAGAGGGGCCAATGTTGTGGCTTGGTGGGTTAAGCTGCAGATGGCGGTTTGAGTCCCAGCTGCTCCAGTTCTGATCCAGCTCCCTATTAATGGCCTGAAAAAGCAGTGGAGGATGGCCCAAATGTCTGAGCCCCTGCACCTTCGTGAGAGACCTGGAAGACACTCCAGGCTCCTGGCTTTGGTCTGTCAAAGCCCTAGTCATTGTGGCCATTTGGGGACTGAACCAGTGGATGGAAGATCTTTCTCCTACTAACTCTGCATTTCAAATTATTAAAAGACATTAAAAAAAACTATGGAATGCAAATTTCAGTTTGTTAGAATAGGTGCAAATAAGAGGGCTGTGGCAGGCTTGGAGCTTGCAGGCAGCAGGCGATCACACTGTGACAAAGGAGCGGGCAGGAGGCGGCAAGGGGCTGCAATGCGGGGAGGGGCACTGGTGAAAGTGGCTGGGGGGTGCCCATGGGGGACACTCACGGCAGAAGCTGCTGTTCCTCCAGATAGGGGGCTGGAGCCCCTTGCTCTGGCAGGCGGCCCCCAAGGCTTGCAGGGCCTTGCAGAGAGGCTGAAGGGAGCCTCGGAACTCGCAGAGGCTGTTCATGCAGTCCAGCAGGAAGGGCCTGAGGTCCACACGGGAGGCACACTCGGCCCAGGCGGGCGTCTGCAGGGCTGCCTGGCACTGCTCCTGCACCTTCTGGAGGTCGGCCGGGCTGCAGCTGGCCTTCTTGCTGGACCCGCTTGGCCCCTGCTCCTCCTGGGGTTTTCCTTTCCCTTCCTGGGACTTCTGGCAACTAGGAAGGGACAGAGAGGATTCGTGTGGGGCACCCACTGCCCCACCAGTGGCGATGATGTATCCCTCCCATATGATCTGAGACAGGTCCCAGGGATACCCTGGGCCCCGTTTCTTCAAAGAAAGTCCTGGTCAGAGCTCAGACCAAACTTGCATGCAACCTCCATCTCCCCCTTCCATGTTTCTTTTATAGTTACTTGAAAGGCAGAGAGACAGAATGAAACAGAGTCCTTCCCCAAGTGCCCCAACAGCCGAGTTGGGCCAGGCCCACTGGGTCTCCCATGGATGAAAGGCATTCAAATACTTGAGCCATCCCCTGCTGCCTCCCAGGGTGTGCTCAAATGGCAAGCAGAGCCAGGACTCCAGCCCATGGGAAGTGGGTGTCCCAAGCGATGGCTTACCTGCCGAGCCAAACACTTGCCCCCTCCCACATTCCTGGAGAAGAAAGGGAGACCTCACATTTCCCTGAGCAACTCCCCTCCCAACCCAAAAGACACACACCAGGAACACTGCAGCCTTACATGGTGTGCCCTACAGTCTAGCTTGCCAGTTCATGTCACTAGCAAACGGTACAGTCTTAGGGGACAATTACTTTGGGTCAATGTTATTATCTTTCCAACTCTTCACAAATTCAAGGTCACTGGCGGCTAGCTCATCGCTGGGCATCATCAGTTCGTCTTCGGGCTCCCCATTGTAGTTCCCGCAGATGCCACAGACCTGGGTGGGCACAGGGGTTGTTTGGTGTTGGGAGGCCTAACAGCGTTTTGCACAGCACCATCTGGAACCCATTAACAGAAAGGCCCACTCCTGAGTTCTCCTCCGTTCTGAGTCTTGGGTGTGGGAGGACGGGGGCGGGGTGGGGGCGCGCCCACAGGCTGCCTCCCCAGGAACAGAGACAGGCGTTCTCCTCGCCTTTTCATAATAGGCTGCAGGGATTGTGATCTTCAAGACGTGATTGCCGTCAAACTTGATCTGGGCTCCAATCCAGAAGCTGACGATGGTGTGGGTGCGGCTGGAGCTGATGTTGAGCCCCCGGATCTGGGAGGTGGCGGGGAGGGCGACCCGGGTACCGTTGATCTGAAGAGGACGGCAGAGCCTGTGAGGACAACGGGGCACCAGGGCCCTCCTCCCTCCCGGGCCGGCCGCCCTGCCCACTCACCAGCACGAGGTTGCCCTTCTGCAGGGTGACCAGGGAGCCAGAGAACTCTATGTAGACCTGGTGAAGGGACACGGCGTTGGTCCCGCCTGCTGACGACTTCTCATTGCTGGCGCTCACCTTGAAGAACGGCAGGTCCATGTTGGGGTGACACACTTTGGCCAGGACATACGTGCAGGCACCCTGGAGAGGATGGCTGCTGCCATCGAAGCTGAGGTACCGGGAGTCCCCTGTGACCTGGCACACACCCATGCCTGGGAGGGAAGACGGTGCACTGAGGGGCCATCCCGACTCAACGAGAACAGGGCCTCTCAGGAGGGGGTCTGGAGCTGCCCTGGCCTGGACAAGGACAGGGAGCCTTGGGAGGGGAAGAGGACAAGGTTAAGGGGAAGGATCAATGCCCACGGGTCAGGCTGCAGCTGTGCTGGCCTGAGGCTTGGGCACACGGTGGGTGTGACTCTACCAGGGAGGGAGTCATGCTCTCCCCTCTCAAGTTCAAGGCCGCTCGAGGAGAAGCATGGGTGCTGTGCTGTGAATGTTTGCTCCCCAGGATTTCGTGTGTTGCAAACTTCATCCTCAGCCATAGCATTGGCAAGTGGGGTCTGTGGAGGTGACCGGGTCTTGGGGACTCAGCAGTGGGCTCATTTCTGAATGCATCAGTGGATACATGGGCTATCTAGCGAGTGGGCTGTTAAAACGAGAGCAAGTCAATCAGAGCCCTTCAGAGTGCCCACAACAACAAGGCCCTCACCAAAGCAGCTTTGGCGTGCCCAAGCCTCCAGAATTTAGAGTAGTGCTTTTCTCTTCTTCATAAGTTACCCAGTCTCGGGTATTTTGTGATAGCAACCAAAACACCAAGTCACGGGACAGCGAGGGAGCCCTGAGGCACCCTTCACGGAAGTGGGCGGTCATCTCTCAGGAGCTCCTCAGGACACTGGGGTACAACCTGAACCGAGTACTACGGGCAGCACGGAGATGTGGGCAAGTGGGGACGGCTGGCCTTGGCGCGGGGGCCCTACCCGAGTCCCGGCAGCGCAGAAGCCCGTCCACGGCCCAGCACTGCTGGCCAGGCTTGCAGGCGGTTTGGCGGCAGGTGATGTTGTTGTGCAGGGAGCAGGTGCAGAGCCTGGTGCAGGTGTTGTCTGTGTACCAGCTCTCCCTGACCTGCGTGGCGTGGAGGGGGCAGAGAAGACGGAAACCTGGGAGTTGGAGATGGTCAGAGGTCCCGCCCCCAGCTCACCCTTGGGACTCCAGCCTTATGGGGCTGGCCTGGCTCTCCAGCCTTTCTAAGTTTCTGGTGTCTGGCCCCCAGCCTCAGCTGTCCACCCCTTCTCGGCCTCTGAGCCCCTGGGCTACCTGGCTTGCCCAGAACCCTACCCCAAGTGTGGGAGCCGAGAAGGTCAGGATGGCCCCTCCATCGGGCCTCTCACCAGGTGGTAGGATCCCTCGGAGTCGGTGCAGCCACACTGGTTGAGGGGCACACAGGAGGTTCCGCTCAGGATGTAGCCATTCTGACATTCGCAGCCCTCCACACAGGGCAGTGTGATGGGGCAGTCCTTCGGGTGGTTCAGGCTGAGGCAGGTGCCTGGGCAGGGACTCCCACAGGGGCTATAACTGCTGTTGGGTGGGCACTTCAGAGCTGAGAAGAACAAGGGGCGTTATGGAGGCCAGAGGGGCCTTCGCAGCTCCCTGACCTCAGGCCTCAAGTGTCCCGGGGCAGGGACTGGCCCTGTGACGGGGCAGGGCAAGTCAATAATATAATCACGTGAGTCACAGCTGCTCCACTTCTGATCCACCTCCCTGTCAATGGCCTGGGAAAGCGGCAGGCAGTGGCCCAAGTGTTTGGACCCCTGTCGCTCATGTGGGACACCCCAGATGGCATTCTAGGATCCTGGCTTGTGCCTGGCCCTGTCTGGCTATTGTGAACTTGGTTAGTGAATCTCAAAATGAAAGACATCTCTATTTCTTCCCCTCCTTCTGTAACTCTTTCAAATAAACAAATCTTAAAGTAACTCTGGGGCTGTTCAATGGCTAAGGAACAATTGGAACTTTCTCTATCAATGACTAGTCAGGTATCTTGTTTAGCAACAACAAACAGGCTGAAGCCTAGCCTTTCACTGTTCAAAGGAATACTGCTCAGCCGTCAGAAGTGGGAAATTCTGACATGAGTTATGGCACGGATGAACCTTGAGATCATGACGCAGCATGAAGTAAGCCAATCACGAAAGGATGCATCCTGCACGATTCTGCTTCCGTGAGGAGCTTAGGGGAGTCACGTTCACACAGGGAGAAAGTGGAGTCCGGGCTCCCAGGGCTATAGCGCAGGGGCCGGAAGGGAACACTGCATGGGTGCAGAGTTCCAGATTGCTGAGGGGGACCGGAAGCGACGCCTGTAGGGCAGTGCAAACACTGACTGCCGTGTTCTTCAAAATGAAACAAGTGGCAATCTCCCTGCTACGTGTGTTTGTCACAATAAAAACAAGAGTTTCTGAGGCCAATGCTATGGCACCATGGGTTATTCACCACCTGTAATGACAGCATCCCACAAGAGTGCTGGTTCAAGTCCCAGCTACTCCATTTCCAATGTGTCTCCTCCTAACTTGACTGGGAAAGCTAAGTGATGGCCCAAGCACTTGGATCCATGCCATCCTTATGGTTGACTCTGATGGAGTAATTGGCTCCTGGCTCTGGCCTTTCTCATCCCAGGTCTCAACCATTGTGGCCATTTGGGGAGTGAACCTGTACATTGAAGATCTTTTTTTCTCTGCCTCTCTGTAACTCTACTTTTCAAATAAATAATCCTTAAACAAAAGAAACTAAGATGTTTCTGGGGAAGAAGAAAGGCAACAGTTGGCCAAGGTATGAGGAGATGGAAGGAGAAATCAACTAAAGGTAGTTTTCTTAGTAAGTGAGAGTCAGAAGGAAGAGGTTCCAAGGCAGAAGTGGAGACCAGGGCTGGGCCGCACAGAGGCTGCAGGGGAGGATGGAAGACGGGACTTGTGGTCGCCTGCCAGGGCCTGGTTGGGCAGGGCAAAGCAGAGGAGCAGAACTCAGGGCAGAGAGGGGGCAGGGATCCAGGGACTCCAGACTGCAGGAGCAGGTCCTGGGGCACTCACGGCAGAAGGTGTTAGTCCTCCAGGCAATGGCCTGGCCGGCCAGGGAGCAGAGGGATGCGTAGGCCTGCAGAGAGCGGCACAGGGTCAGGCTGTCGCCCTTGGTCCCACACTGGCCATGCACGCAGCTGGTGAAGCTGACCTCTGGGGGCACCACCTTGTGGCACTGAGAGAAGGGCCCTACAGGAGGAGACCAGGCACCCGTGAGACAGCACAACCAGCCCAGGAAGGGGCCGCCACCAGCCAGCCTCTCTGGGGCCAATCTGAAATCCACTTGTTCAAAACCTGGCTTCACTCAGAACCTCCTGCCTCAGATTCAAAGACAGACCTAAGGCAGGTGGTGTAGTGCAGCAGGTTAAACCACTGCACGGACACCCACATCCCATCCCATATATATATATATATATATATATCACAATGCTGAGACAGAGTTTGGCCCAGTTTCCTGCTAATGCACCTGGGGAGCAAGCAGGTGATGGCCCAAGTGCTTGGGCTCCTGCCACCCACATGGGAGTCCTGGCTCCTTGCCTGGCCTGGTTCAGCCCTGGCTATTGCAGGCATTTGGAGAATGAACCAACAGACAGAATATTTCTCTGTGTGTGTCTCAGTCTTTCATACAAAATGAATGAAAATATCTTATTAAAAACAATAAATTGGGGCCAGCACTGTGACCCAGCGGGTTAAAGCCCTGGCCTGAAATGTAGGCATCCCATATGGGCGCTAGTTCCAGTCACAGCTGCTCTCTTCCGATCCAGCTCTCTGCTGTGGCCTGGGAAAGCAGTAGAAGATAGCCCAAGTCCTTGGGTCCCTACACCCACGTGGGAGACCTGGAAGAATCTCCTGGCTCCTGGCTTCGGATTGGTTCAGCTCCAACAGTTGTGGCCATCTGGGGAGTGAACCAGTGGATGGAAGATCTGTCTTTCTCTCTGTAACTCTGACTTTCAAATAGAATAAAATAAATATATAAAAAAAACAATAAATCATATCATAAAAGGACTGTGCAATCACAGCTGCTAAAAAGGTGACCTGAGGGCTGGCGCTGTGGTGTAGTGGGTTAACACCCTGGCCTGAAGCACCAGCATCCCATATGGGCACCGGTTCAAGTCCCAGCTGCTCCATTTCCAATCCAGCTCTCTGCTATGGCCTGGGAAAGCAGTATTAGACAGCCCAAGTCCTTGGGGCCCTGCACCTGCGTGGGAGACCTGGAGGAGGCTCCTGGCTCCGGATCGACACAGCTCCGGCTGTTGTGGCCAACTGGGGAGTGAACCAGCAGATGGAAGACCTCTCTCTCTCTCTCTCTCTCTCTCTGCCTCTCCTCTCTGTGTAACTCTGACTTTCAAATAAATAAATAAATCTTTAAAAAAAGAAAAAGGTGACTCAATGGCCCCGTGCTCCCCTTGCCTTCCCTGGGACCTCCCCCTGCCTCTGGCCTTGCTCCTCGGTCTCTGTCACAGGGTGGACAACAGGCAGATGGCGCTGGGCCTTACCCAGGGGGTTCACGAGGACCTCGCAGTTCTTGTTCCATGTGTCTCCCATGTCCTCGTGGCAGCTGGAGGGTTTGCCGCCCTGGAGGAAGCAGCTGTAGGGGGAGAGGGAAGCACAGAAACCTAGGAGCCCCTGCACAGAAGCAAACATGGCGAGGGACTGAGGAAGGGTCCCTTCAGGCTCCCCCCAGGAGCAAAGGCCAGGAGGTAAAGCAGGGAGGAAAGAGGCCGGTCTCAGGGGCGACTACCCTGTGGACCTTGTCCAGACGATGCCCAGGCACAGGGGAGAGCAGCAGGCTAGGGTGTGGGTGTACAACAACTCGCTCCCAACGGCAGCCTCAGTGAGAGGAAGTGGGGACATCTGTCTGGCCTGCTTCCCGCAAGTCAGGAGATGGCACAGAGGGCCTGGGGACCCCTCCAGGCTGCCCCCAGAGGCCGTGCTGCAGGTCTAGCTCCTCCTGCCTGGCTGCTCCAGCGACTGCTTACCCGGTTTCGGAGCCCTCCTCCAGCTTCCAGGCAGCACCCAGCTGCACAGAGTTCCCAACGGGCCTTTTGTATGGGCCCAGGATGTCATCCAAGCTGTTATTGTTGTAGTTGCCTGCAGGATTGAATGGTCATCAGGGGCCACTTAGGCCACCAGCAGACCCAGCTGGGGCTGCCACCTCTCCTCACTCCTCACTCTTCACCCTGTCAAATCAAACCCTTGCTTCTCCTTCACCTCTACACTCCTGCCTGGTTCCTCAACACAGAATAAGAAGGCCTCAGAAGGTTATGGTAAATTGAAGAAAAGCAAAGTTATTTTGATATCAAAACTTTTATTTAATTCATCTGAAAGATAGAGCAAGAGATAACTTCCAGCCACTGGTTCACTCTCCAAATGTCCACAACAACTTAGGTTGGGCAGAGCAACATTAGCAGCCAGGAACATAATCCAGGGCTCTCTTATGGGGTGGCAAGGACCCAAGTACTGCAGCCACCATCTGCTGCCTCCCAGGGTGTGCATTAGCAGGGAGCTGAATCAGCAGCAGAGGCAGGTTTTGAACCTAGGCCCTTCAGTACGGGATTCTGCGTCAAAAGCAGCAGCTTAACCTGCTGTGCCTTAAGCCTATCACAAACTTAACTTTTAATTCTATTTCATGTTAACTTTTTAATTAAAATTTTTAAAATAATTTTTTAAAAGATTATTTACTTGAAAGGCAGAGCTCCAGAGAGGCAGAGAGGCAGAGAGATTCCACCTGCTGGTTTATTTCCCAGATGGCCGCAATGGCTAGAGCTGTGCCGATCTGGAGCCAGGAGCTTCTGGGTCTCCCATGTGGGTGCAGGGAACCAAGGACTTCATCCACTTTCTACTGCTTTCTCAGGCAACAGTAGGAAGCTAGATCAGAAGTGGAGCAGCTGGGACTCAAACTGGCGCCCATATGGGATGCTGGCATTACAGGCCGGGGTTTCACTCACTGCACCACAGTGCCGGCCCCCCCAGAATTCTTTTAAATGTTGTCTGAGGGGCCAGCACTGTGGCATAGCAGGTGAAGCCATCACCTCGGCATCCCATATGGGCGCTGGTTAGAGTTCCAGCCGCTATACTTCCGATGCAGTTCTCTGCTATGGCCTGGGAAAGCAGAAATGGCCTAAGTCCTTGGGCCCCTGCACCCACGTGAGAGACCCAGAAAGCTCCTGGCTTCAGTCTGGCTCAGCTTGGCTGCTGCAGCCATTTGGGGAGTGAACCAGCAGATGGAAGACCTCTCGTTTTGCCTCTGCCTCTGTGTAGCTCTTTCAAATAAATAAATCTTTTTTAAAAAAGTTGTCTGATTTCATGCTAAATCATTTTTTAATTTATTTTTTTGAGAGGCAGAGTTATAGACAGGAGGAGGGAAGAGACACATAGAAAGAGGTCTTCTATCTGCTGGTTCATTCCCCAAATGGTTGCAACAGCCAAGATGGACCAGACCGAAGCCAGGAGCCAGGAGCTTCGTCTGGGTCTCCCACATGGGTACAGGGGCCCGAGCACTTGGGCCATCTTCCACTGCTATCCCAGGTGGTTAGCAGGGAGCTGCATCACACGGAATTAGACCAGCCAGGACTTGAACCGGTGTGCATAAGGGATGCCGGTGCTATAGGCAGAGGCTTAACCTACTATGCCACAGCACTGGCCCCTATAAACTTTCTGAAGTACCCTCACATGGGCATTCCTTGGAGATCACTGCAGATTCAGTTCCATACCACTGGGATAAAGCAAGCTGCATGAATATTTTGGTTCCCCAGTGCATGTAAAAGTTAGTCACAGGGGCAGGAACTGTGGCGCAGCAGATTAAGGTTCCATCTACAATGCCAGCACCCAATTTCAGAGCTCAAGTTGGAGTGCCGGCGGCTCAGCTTCTGATCCAGCTACCTACTGATGAGACCAGGAAGGCAACCCACATCATAGACCCAGTTGCAGCCTGGCACAGCTCCAGCCACTGCAGCCATTAGAGAGTGAGCCAGAGGATGGAAGATCAGCTCTCAGTCTCTCCTCACTCTTTGAATAAAATCTTTAAAAAATAATTTACATTTGCACCACACTGTAACATATTAAATATGTGATAGTATTATATCTAAGGAGAAAAAAAGGGACCTATATTAGAATTAAAACAAAAACCTTTCAGCTATACAAAGCTAACAATCATCAAAGCCACTGGGGAATTAGACTTGGTTTGCACAGCACTGTCCAAACCTTCAACTGTAAAAACACAGTATCTGTGAGGCACAATACAGCTAGGTGCAGTAAGACAGGGTACACCTGTGATCAGGTGGCAGGCACCTACGACACCCAAGAGAGATGTGTGGTGGCCACGGCACCTGTCCCTTGTCCCACCTTGCCCAAGGGTGCTGGGGAACTCACCACACAGCCCACAGAGCTGGCCAGCATACGAGGAGGGCACCGTCACTTCTACCAGGTGGTTCCCGTCATAGCGGACATGAAGCCCAAAGTTAGTGTAGAGGAGCATGAAGTTGCCACTGGGCCTAATGGTCACCTGGCCCCGGGAGGGCCACACGGGTAAGGCCACCCGACGGCCATTCAGCTGCAGAGGCCAGGAGGACACAGTCAGGGGAGTCAGGAAGGAACACGGGACAAAGACAACACGGGTGTGTCGGGAGGAAGGGGTCTCAGGAGGAGGGGCTGCAGGGTACCACCAGGGCTCTGAGGAGCCAGACAGGTAGACACAAGGGCAAGGAGCAAAGAGGGACTGGGCAGGCCACCTGCTGTGGGGCTGGAAGGTGGGCGGTGGGGTGGGGGTGGGGGTGGGGAGGCACGCACCACGACCTTGTGGCCTTTGACAAGCGAGATTTTGAGGCTGAAGACCTGCACGTGGACAGCTCGGACATAGGAGACCTCCAAGTTGCCATCGCGGATCTCGTTGGTGGCACTCACGACAAAGGAGTTCTCCTGGGGCCGGTGCCTGCAAGGCTGGGTCAGGACGTAGTTGCAGGTGCCCATGAAGTGGTGCAGGGCTCCATCGAAGGTCACGTAGTGGGGGTCCCCTGAGGCACTGCAGGTGGCACTTCCTGCAGAGGAGACACCGGGGCTTGGAGCCTCATGGGGCCTCTTGGCGAGTCCGCGTTGGGATGGGACCTGCAGCCCACCACCAGAGGCCATATTCCTCTGGGAAGTGTCGGCTTGCCCTGGGGATGTCAAAGATTCAGACGACCCTGCCCCGCTGGTCTCTCCAAGTTCTGAGGGTGCTGCCCGGGCCCTGGGCCACGGTCTCACAGCCCCGGCTCCCAGGGGAAGCTGCTTGGGCAGGGCCATTGCCTTGCTTGAGGATGCCCAGGACTCTCGCTCAGCTCCCCCCTTCCCACCCTGACCTCTCACCTTGCGAGTGGCACCCATAGATGCCACTTTGCTGGCTACAGACCTCATGGGGTCCACACTTCCAGGGCTGGCAGCGAATCTGGTTGCTGCCTTCACAGATGCAGAGCTGTTTGCAGTCTGACTTGAACCACTGCTCCCCTACCTGGCGGGAGGAAGAGGTGAGTGGTTTCTTCCAGGTCTAACACAAGAGCTCATGGGGACTGGGACCACTGGTCCACTCATGGGGAGGCCTCCTGAGTTCCACAGGCTCTGTGCTCAGCTGAGAAGCCCAGCATTGGTTCCCTGGTTATCACTCCATCACTCATTTGTTCAAAGCATTTCTGCAGATTATTTATCTGTCTGTATCATGCTGGGTCTAAGGGACCTAGTTCATCAGTAATGAACCTGATGGACAACCTGCCAGTCCTAATAGAATTGCAATCCAGTGGGTAGTGGGAGGGAGTCAACAAGGAAGATAAAGATCACAGATAAAATAAAGCACTCAGGACAGGCACTGTGACATGGATAAGTGGCCGCCTGACAGCCTGGCATCCCAAAGGGGCAAACTGGGGCCCTGGCTATTCCAGCTATTCCATCTCCTGTTCAGCTCCCAGGTAATGTGCCGGGAGAGCTGCGGAAGACAGACTACGATTTTGATCCTACATAGGAAACCCAGAAAAACTTCCCAGCTTGGGGCTTGAGCCTGGCCGACACATAGTTGAGCCTGGCCTACACATAGTGGCCATTTGGGCAGAGTTGCTAAATCACTCGCTCTGATTCTTTCTTTCAAGTAGATAATAAAATCATAGGAAAAAGGGTGGCAGGAGACCAGGTGACAAAACCGGGGTCTCAGATTCTGCAAGGCAGAGCTGTGTTGTGAATCCAACCCGAACTGCAAGAAAACAGCCAGAGGCCACAGAAAGGAGTCAGATCCCAGCCCCAAACCACACTGCCTTTCACCCCGGCCCAGCCTGGCACTGGCCTGGGGAAAGGACTTTGTCCTTTGTGGCCCAGGCGCACTGCTCACCTTGAAGTAGCCCCTCGAGGGGTCGAGACACCCACACTGGGCCGAGGGCACGCACTCCAGGCCGCTGAGGATGAAGCCAGGGTTGCATTCGCAGCCTTCCAGGCACTGTTCTGGGCAGGACATGCCCACGTACCCCGTGTGGCAGGTTTTGGGGCACGGCGAGGTGCACAGGGAGTATCTGCTGTTGGGCGGGCAGGCCAGGGCTGTGGAGCAGTAGAGGGTGCCTGAGGCAGCAGCCACCAACAGGGGGCGCATGCGCACAGACCCCGCTGGAAGCCCAGCTCAATTTCCAGGAGAGCAAGCGGCTTCCAGAAGCTGGGACCCATGGGACACCACTGCAGAGACCCACCCCGGGCAGGCAGGCAGGCAGGCAGGGGCAGGCTGACCCAGGGGCTACCTCAGCTCTGAAGCAGCTTCCTCAGCAACCCGGGCCAGCCCAGGGCCTGTGAGGCGGCCAGGAGGCCTCGCCTGCCAGTCTGCATTATAAGCACGCCCCATGTGGCCTCCGGTGGCTAGAACCCGTCCAGGTTAACAAACAGCAGCTGTCTTCAGTGAGGTCTGTGCCTGCTACAGGTATGCCCCAAGCCTGGGCAGCCCTCACCTGCCTCTGGAGGAGGGGGCCCCCGCTTCCTCTCCCCTGCCTCAGGGCGCAACTCACGACAGAACTGGGGCTCCCTCCAAGGCTTCACGGCATAGCCAGCGTCCTGGCAGGCGGCGGTCACAGCCGACATGTGGGCGCACAGCATCAGCTGCAGGCCCTGGAAGTTGCACGTGTCGAACACACAGTTGTCAAAGAAGGACGAGGCCTTCAGGTGGAGCAGGCAAGTCCTGAGGACCGAGGCCACGGTCAGAGGGCAGGGGGCAGAGGGCTCCCCCTCGCCCCTGCCGGGAGGCCCCCCCAGTCTCAGGGGGCCCAGCCTGCCCTCCTACTCGAACACTCCGCGCGAGTCCACAAGCTGGCCACAGAACTGGGGCCCGGACATCTTTGTCTGCAGGGCCGTGTCACAGGACGGGGGGTTTGCCTGGTTCTTCTGGCACCTGGAAGAGGCCAAACAAGTCCCCTCAGGGCCACGCCTCCTTCCTGTTCAGGCCAGCAGCACAGGGGCCACCCCCAGAGGACAGAGAACCCCAGGGCCAAAAGGACTGGAGGACTGGAAAGCTTCCGGGGCGGCCGGCACGGGCCTGGGGGCCCTCACTCCTTGTCCTCGTCCTGGGCCCACTGCCAGCTGTTGCCCAGCTCCTCCTCGCTCTGAGCAGGCTGGCCGTCTGCCTTCAGGTTGTCGTTGCTGCTGTGGCCGTCGTAGTTTCCACACAAGCCACACAGCTTTTGGAAGTAGGCGCTGTGGGGACAAAGACAAGGGGAGCGGTGAGCAGGAGGGGGTGCAGGAGGAGGCAGGAGGCGTCTAGGGGCCTGAGACACGCACACAGCCAACATGGGTTCTGCAACAGGAGCCACGCCCTCACCCCACTGTCTAGCAGTAACAAAGCTCCAGCGTAGTCTTGCAGGTGCTGGTCTGCACGGGAATTCCACGTTCCCTCCAGAGGGAGACCATGTGGCCACCCTTTGGCGTCTCCAGAGCCCACTGGCGACTCCCAGCATGTTCCCACAGCCTGTGAGTGCAACCTGCTGCCACCACACTGCCCCAAGCCACTGCCTCTGTCCCCGCCCCCACCAGGAGGTCCGCCCCTTGAGCTAGGGGCCTCCTCCCCACCTGGAGAGACATGAATGACTGCACATCTGTGCTGGGCTGGGGAGAAGGGCGTGTCCTGGGGCGAGCAGGGAGAAGTGGCACCTGCCCGGCTGGGTGCCCCCTCACCTGGGCACAGTCACAAGCAGCTGCTGGTCGCCGTCCCACCTGACCCGCAAACCAAAATCCGTCTGCAGCTCCACAAACCGTCCACTCGGACCCAGGAAGACGCCTTTAGCAGGCATTGCTGGGAGGGTGACTCGCTGACCCCCGACCTGGAAAGCGAGGCCAAAGGAAGACACAGCATCAAGGATGACCCCAAGGCCCCAGCTCCGCGGCATCCCAACAACCTCCTCCACCTACAGCGGTGTGGCCGCCCCATCACTGCCTCATTTTGGGTCTCTTAGAGGCTCATGGGCTGCAGGCCCTGGCAGGGCGGGTGGGGCAGGGACTCACCAGCGTGCGTCTGCCCTTGAGCAAGGTGACCACGGTCTCTGACAGGGTCACGTCAACCCTGCTCAGGCAGGACATGCCCTCCTGTCCGCGTTCCTCATTCTTCGCCGTCACCCTGAAGAAGGAGTCTGGGTGGGGACAGGGAGGAAGAGAGCGCAGCATTTCTGAGCACCCGCCATGGGCGGGGGCCCTGCGGGTGAGGAGGCCTTGGGCGGGAGCAGGGCATGTGTGCCCTCCTCCAGAGCAGCCAGTCACTGCCCCGGGTCTAGCTGCCTTCTGTGGCCTGTCCCTTTTCCAGTGACAGCAAGCCCTTGAAATCCCTGCTTTTGGAGTCGACATCTCAACTCCAGCTTCCAGAAAGCTGATTCTGATAGGCCTCTCTCCCATTGCTTCTTCCAGCCATGTCCTGCCACCCAGGTACCCCCTGCACAGCAGCTGGGACCCCAACCCTGACCCTGGTGGTGCTGGGCATCTCTGGGACCTTGTTACCTGTCGACTTGCTGCAGGGTTGGGCCACGATGTAGGTGCATTTGCCCATGAAGCCGAAGTGTCTCCCATCAAAGGTGACATAGTGAGGGTCTCCGTAGACAAAGCAGGTGGCCGTACCTGCCGAGAATGGAAGGGTACATTGGATGCTGCCTCCACCGGCCCACCAGGCTGGGACCCACATCCCAGTGTGCCCCTGATGGCTCCCCACCTGCTCTTCTCCAGAAAGGGGTAGGGGTTCAGGGGTCACACTAGCTGGGTATTGGCTTGTTGCCAGGGCTAGCACGTGGGAGGCTCTCACCATAGGGCTGGCATTCGTACTGGCCATTCTTCAGCTGGCATTTGGTGTGTGTTTTGCACTGGGAGATCTGGCACTCAATCCGACCACCTGGCCAGCAGTGGCAAAGCTCCGTGCAGTTGGGGCTGAACCACTCTGCCTCAGGCTGGGAGCAAGGGATCTGGAGTCACAACCCCATGGCTTCTGGGGCCCTTCTCCCTTCTCCCCTGTGGCTTTGTTCATACTTCCTCTTCCCACCCACCCAGAACATTGATGTGTGCTGCTGTCTCATCCCAGAATGCTCTTCCCTCCCCTCTCTAAATCACTCCCACGGAGCCAGCAGAGCTCAGTGCGAGGGTGATCTTCACAGGCCTTGCTGGCTAGGTCACCCTCGGGACTGCATGGCTTCCTTCCTGGGACTCACCATGGTGGTACTTATTTAATCTTACGTATTTATAGGGTATTAGTTCCATAAACGTGTTCAATATGTGATGATCAAATCAAGTTTAGTACATCTTTCTACTTATTTTTTTTTAAGATTTATTTATTTATTTCAGAGGTAGAGTTACAGAGAGAGAGAGAGAGAGAGAGAGGAAGGTCTTCTTTCCGTTGGTTCATCCCCTAAATGGCCGCTATGGCTGGCGCACCACACTGATCCGAAGCCAGGAGCCAGGTGCTTCTTCCTGGTCTCCCATGCGGGTGCAGGGACCCAAGCACTTGGGCCATCCTCCACTGCCTTCCCGGGCCACAGCAGAGAGCTGGCCTGGAAGAGGGGCAGCCGGGACAGAATCCGGTGCCCATATGGGATGCCGGCGCTGCAGGCAGACGATTAGCCAAGTGAGCCACGGCACCGGGCCCTCTACTTATTTTTTAAACTTTGTATTAATGCAGTAATTGAACCCACTTATAGGGTACAGTGATATTTCAATACACATATAAAATGTGATTTAACATTTTCCTCTCCTAGTCATTGTTTATATTTTAAAGTGATTTGAGAGAGAGAGAGAGATCTTCCATGGCTAGTTTACCACCCAAATGCTCATAGCAGCCGGGACTGGGCCTTGCTGAAGCTGGGTCAGGTCTCAGTCAGGTCTCCCATGTGTGTGGTAGGGACTCAGCAGCTTCAGCCATCACCTGCTGCCTCCCAGGGTGCACATTAGCAGGAAGCTGGAATCAGAAGCGGAACTGGGGCTTGAACCCAGGCACTCAGATATGGGATGTGGGCTTCCCAAGCAGCATCTTAACCACTGCACCAAACTCCCATCCTTGTCCTAACTGTGTTATGTTTATTTATTTATTTATTTATTTTTGACAGGCAGAGTGGACAGTGAGAGAGAGAGACAGAGAGAAAGGTCTTCCTTTGCCATTGGTTCACCCTCCAATGGCCGCCGCGGCCGGCGCGCTGCAGCCGCCGCACCGCGCTGATCTAAAGCCAGGAGCCAGGTGCTTCTCCTGGTCTCCCATGGGGTGCAGGGCCCAAGTACTTGGACCATCCTCCACTGCACTCCCTGGCCACAGCGGAGAGCTGGCCTGGAAGAGGGGCAACCGGGACAGAATCCAGTGCCCTGACTGGGACTAGAACCTGGTGTGTCGGCGCCGCTAGGCGAAGGATTAGCCTGCTGAGCCGCGGCGCCGGCCGTTATGTTTATTTTTGATTGACTGCAAGCACCCCAGGTGAGGGACCATGTCTGTCTTTACTCACCCGCCTGACCCCATCATGTCACAGCAGAGAGCTCTCATTCAATAAATATTTGCTGAATGACAGAGTCAGGAGAGGCCCAGTGTGTCACTCTGAATCTGAAAACCTAAGAGGGCGAGGACCATGCCCTAACCATGGTGACTCCAGGGACCCAATGCCAGGCAGGCAGAATGTACTAACTACAGGTTTGCTGAGCGCATCCATGAGTTCACCGTAAGTTAATCTGCACCTCTCCGGGCAGATAAAAGAGATCCTCGACGCTCATGGTTGTGATGCTTCTTTCCACCCAGGCTGTGGCTGAAGTTAATCCCGACCCTGACTCCGGGAGACCCCAGACATTGGTTAAAGGGGATTTGGGGAGGAAATGGTCCAAGTAGGGACAGTAGGAACCCTGATACCAGTGCGAAGAACCCCTGGAGCTGGAAAGAAACACAGGGCTCCAATGAATAGTTTAATGCACCTTTAATTAATAGGTTGCCTGTGATATTTCTCCTAAGTCACTATTAGGAACAATTAACATGTATTAAGTAATTTGTATGGTGCGGGATATAATTTCATCCTTACACCAATCTTACATAAGGTAGGAAGTCTTACTGGGCATAGACACAGAAATAGACTCAAAGAGCCAAACACTTGCCCGAGGTCACCCAGCAAATGAGGCTTGGGCTCAGGATTCATGTTCAGTCCTGCCTGACATTAGATGGCCACCAGCCACATGTGGCTCTGGGAAGTGCGGCCAGTCCAGGCTGACTGATGCTGTCAGCATTAGGTGAGCACTGGAATTTGAAGACATAAGATGGAGAGAAAAGCAATAATGCAAACACTCTCATAGTAATTCTTTGATTATACACTGAAATGATAGCTGAGATTGCATACTGCCAACCCTCTGTATCCAAAGGGTCAGCATTTGCAAGTTCAACTAACTATGGATTGAGAATACTTAGGGAAAAAAATCACTTTCTGTACTGAATCTGCACTTATTGCTTTTCTCCTGGGGCCAGCACAGGGGGCTCAGCACAGGGGGCCTGCAATGCTGGCCTCCCATATCAGAAAGCCAGGTTCACGTACTGGCTGCTCTGTTTCTGTCCCAGCTCCAGGCTGATGAGCCTTGGAAAGCAGCAGCAGATGGGCCTGAATACTTGGGCCCCTGACACCCACATGGGAGACCCAGACAGAGTTCTGGGATCCTGACTTTGGCCTGGCTCAGCCCCGGGGGTTGTGACCATTTGGGGAGTGAACCAGCAGATGGAAGATCTTTTTATCATTTAAATAAGGGACTTGAGCATCCACAGAATTTGGTATCCAAAGGAGGATCCTGGAACCCACACCTCACAGATTCCAAGGAACAACAGCAGGTATTGGGGAGCAGTCACGTGGTGCTTCCTTTAATGACAGGTAAGTTCCAGGAGGGGCATTGGTGAGTGAGTTTAGTCCTCCTGTAAGATAGCTATGATGCCACTGGGCAATATAATGGCATGGGACCATGGTCATTTACATAGCTTGCCTCATCAGACATTGTTTCAGTGATGTGTAACTGTAATTTAACCTGTTTCTTTGTGTTTTTTTTTTTTTTAAGATTTATTTATTTATTTGAAAGGCAGAGTTAGAGAAGGAGAGACAAAGATCTTCCATCCACTGGTTCACTCCCTGAATGGCTACAACAGCCAGAGCTGGCCTGATCCAAAGCCAGGAGCTATAAGCTTCTTCTGGGTCTACCACATGGTGGAGCCCAGACACTTGGACCACCCTCAGCTGCCTTCCCAGGTGCATTAGCAGGGAGCTGGATCAGAAGTGGAGCAGCTGGGTCTTGAACTGGCACCCGGATGGGATGTTGGCGCCACAGGTGGCAGCTTTACCTACTACACCACAGTGCTGGTCTTTTTTTTTTTTTTTTTTTTTTTTTTTTTTTTTTTTTTGACAGGCAGAGTGGACAGTGAGAGAGAGAGAGACAGAGAGAAAGGTCTTCCTTTGCCGTTGGTTCACCCTCCAATGGCCGCCGCGGCCGGCGCACTGCGGCCGGCGCACCGCGCTGATCCGATGGCAGGAGCCAGGAGCCAGGTGCTTTTCCTGGTCTCCCATGGGGTGCAGGGCCCAAGCACCTGGGCCATCCTCCACTGCACTCCCTGGCCACAGCAGAGGGCTGGCCTGGAAGAGGGGCAACTGGGACAGAATCCGGCGCCCCGACCGGGACTAGAACCCGGTGTGCCGGCGCCGCTAGGCGGAGGATTAGCCTAGTGAGCCGCGGCGCCGGCCCACAGTGCTGGTCTTAATACTGGTTTTTAAACCCAGCTGTTGGGAAGGCACAATGACATGCGTGCTTGCTCTACCACTGTCACAGATGGTGCTGACCCAGAGCCTGTATCCTTCATAGCCTCAGCTCTGTGCAATTTCCCCAGGGGACTTTCAATTAAGGGTGGCAAGGACAGTAACTTTTTTTTTTTTAACCAAAAAAATGCCTTCTTTTTTAGTCTTCAAAAAACCTCTTTTCTTTTTCCAAAACCATCACAATCAACTTATAAGAATGGGCATGAAACGTATCTTCAAAGCATTTCTCTTTCACAGGGAACTTAGCCTTATAAGATCTAAACATTAAAAAGTAATAAAGCAAAAATTCTGGGATCTGGACTGCGGCTTGGGGGGTTAAGCCGCCACTTACAATGCTAGCATCCCATACAAGTGATGAGGTTTTTTTGTTTGTTTGCTTTGTTTGTTGTTTTTTTATTTATTTATTTATTTTTTGACAGGCAGAGTGGACAGTGAGAGAGACAGAGAGAAAGGTCTTCCTTTGCCGTTGGTTTATCCTACAATGGCCACCACGGCCAGTGTGCTGCGGCTGGCACATCACGCTGATCCGATGGCAAGAGCCAAGTGCTTCTCCTGGTCTCCCATGGGGTGCAGGGCCCAAGCACCTGGGCCATCCTCCACTGCACTCCTGGGCCATAGCAGAGAGCTGGCCTGGACGAGGGGCAACCAGGACAGAGTCCAGTGCCCCAACCGGGACTAGAACCCGGTGTGCCGGTGCCGCAGGCGGAGGATTAGCCTAGTGAGCCGCGGCGCCGGCCACAGTGCTCGTTTGAGTCCCAGCTGCTCCGCTTCAATTCAGCTCCCTGGGTAATGCACCTGCAAAAGCAGCAGAAGATGGCCCAAGTGCCTGTGCCCCTACTCACCCATGTGGGAGACCTAGATGAATTTCCAGGCTCCTGGATTCAGCCTGGCCCAGCCCAGGCCATTGTGGCCATTTAGGGAGTAAATAAGCAGATGGGGAAGCTCTCTCTATATATAACTCTGCCTTTCAAATAAATAAGCAAATCTTTTTTAAAAAAAAAAAGCATCTAGCATAAGTCAAGGAAATCCACTCATACTTTAGGCCCTTCTCCAAGCACCAGCACTGTTAACATAATTTCCATTTAAGAAAAATCCGATTCAACTGATCCTTCTTCCTTGTAGCGTCATTTCAAACTCAGTGACATCTTCCAATACCACAGTGACACAGCTCTCAAATCCCAGAAGAATACTAGCAATTTCCCTATCGCTCTTCATCACAAAGTGAATTCCTGACCCTCTACATTCACCCACAAGCTCTAAGGCAGCAGCTGCAACAGGTTAGGAGCAGCAGTAGCTGCCGTAACTGCCATGGCTGCAACGGAAGTGGCCTGTGTCCATCAACATTAGTACTTCTCTCTTTCTAACCCATCGGAACATGCACACTCATTTGGTGGGAGAGAATGACAGAGGTAGCAGGACTGGAAGAAGGACTCAGCACAGGATGGTGCAGTGACTCACTGCTTTTGGGCCCATCCCAGCATCCTGGTGGAACGAGACTCAGGGTAGGAGCAGGAAGGGTCAACACCACGGGCGGAATGAATGACTCTCCCATGGCATGACCACTGCTTTGAGCTGACCCCTTGGGATGGTGCCACAGATCCAGAGTCACCTCCCCTGGGGAACAGAGCAGAACCCAGACGTCCTGGTGGTCCTACCTCGTAGTTGTTGTTGTTGTACAAGCAAGGGCAGGAAGAGGCTTTGATGCAGCTGTTGTTGCTAAACACGAGCCCGGGATCGCAGACGCAGCCTGGCTGGCAGGGTGGCTTGCAGCTGGCCTTGGGATGCTTGCAGGATGCAGGGCAGGCACAGGACTCATAGTGGGCATTTGCAGGGCAGCTCACTGCAGAGGAGACACAGCCTGCATCAAGACTCCCCCCACAGCTTCCCTCGCGGGGGCCTCCTGTCTCTCCTCTACTCCCAAACTCAAGTTCTCTAAGAATGAGGCCTATGTTACTCAGCCTGGAGAAGAACAAAGGTCTGATGCACACGGCAGCCGGCGTCAGCCATGAAGAGAGCTGTCAGAGAGCCAGCCCAAAGGCCTACATGGGACATGCTGCACGTCCACAAAATGTTCAGGACAGGCCAATCGGTGGCTGTAGAGAGGTTAGTGGTCACCAGAGGCTGGGAAGCAGGGAGAATGGGGAGTGACTGCGAGTGAGCGTGGGGTTTCGAGGGTGATGGAAATATCTGGAATTAGAAAGTGAGAACGGTTGCACAACCTTGAGAACATATTTGAACCCACTGGGTAACAGAGCTCAATAAACACAAGACTCCTAACAACACCCACCCGCTCTTGCTGTCCATTGTCACCATGGCTGTTCATCTTGATGCTAGGAATGCAGGTTTTCTTCCAGAAGCTTCCCTCTCCCTGACTCTCCTAGTTTCTGTCTCTCACGTGGGGCTCTTTGGCCAACGCGGCACCCACCTCTTACCTGTGGTGGGACTGGGAGTGGTGGTGGTGCTCAGGGTCGTACTGGTTAGAGAGGTGCTTGGGGTGTGTGTGGTTGGTTCAAGGGATGTGAGGGTGGAGCGGGCTGTTGTAGGGGGTGTGGTCTCTTCAGTGGGGACAGTGGGCTTTTCTGTGGCAACAGTGGGCTCTTCCATGGGGACAGTGGGTGGTTCTGTGGCAACAGTGGGCTTTTCTGTGGGGACAGTGGGTGGTTCTGTGGGGATGCTGGTCTCTTCTGTGGGGACAGTGGGCTTTTCTGTAAGGACTGTAGGCTTTTCTGTGGGGATAGTGGGTGGTTCTGTGGGGACAGTGGGTGGTTCTGTGGGGACAGTGGGTGGTTCTGTGGGGATGGTGGTCTCTTTAGGGGGCTCAGTGATCTCTTCAGGCAGCTCGGTGGTCTCTTCAGGCAGCTCGGTGGTCCCTTCAGGGAGCTCGATGGTCCCTTCAGGGGGCTCGGTGGTACCTTCAGCGGGGACTGTGGGCTGTTCTGTGGGGATAACTAAAGTTTTGATAGGAATCACTGGTGGCACAGGTACTACAAAGAAAAGAGAAAATTAGTTTAGTCACAATCACAATGCCACATTTTCCCCCACATCTGATGGGAGCAGGTGGGCTCACAGGGGCAACTGACTCACACCTCTCCTACTCCCAATCTCCAACCTCACTTACTTAACCTCCAACAGACACTACTCTTAATACATGGCAGAGAAGCCAGTGTTGTGGCAAAGCAGGTTGGGTTGCCACCTGCAACACCAGCATCCCATATGGGCACTGGTTCTAGTCTCGGCTGCTCCTCCTCTCTGCTAAGGTCTGGGAAAGCAGTAGAAGATGGCCCAAGTGCTTGGGCCCCTGCTTCCCCATGGGAGACCCAGAAGAAGCTCCTTGTTCCTCACTTCATATTGGTCCAGCTCTGGCCATTGTGGCCATTTGAGGAGTGAACCAGCGGAGGGAAGACCTTTCATCTCTCTCACTGTCTGTAACTATCTCTCAAATAAATACAATATTTTTTAAAGTGAGATTTATTTTATTTATTTGAAAGTGTTATAGAGACAGGGAGAAATGGGACAGGGGGTGTCTTCCATCCGCTGGTTCACTCCCCAAACGGCCACAACAGTCGGAGCTGAGCCAATCCAAAGCCAGGAGCCAGGAGCTTCTTCCAGGTCTCCCACATGGGAGCAGGGGCCCAAGCACTGGGGCCATCCTCCGCTGAATTCCCAGGTGTATTAACAGGAAGCTGGATTGGAAGTAGAGCAGCCGGGGCTCAAATCGGCACCTTTATGGAATGCCGCACGATGCTGCAGACCAGGGCTTTAACCCACTGTGCCACACCACCATCCCCCTAGCTGTTCCACTTCTGATCCAACTCTCTGCTAATATGCCTGGGAAAGCAGCAAAAGATGGCCCAAGTCTTTGGACTCCTGCACCCATGTGGGAGACCCAGATGTAGTTCTGGGCTCCTGGCTTCAGCCTGACCCAGCTCCAGCTGGTGCTGCCATTTGCAGAGTGAACCAGTAGATAGAAGATCTCTTCGTCTCTCCCTCTCTGTAACTCTGCCTTTCAAATAAATAAGACACTGTTTTGTTTTTGTGACTCCTGCCTTCGGGATCTCTCAGGAAGGGATCCGGGATCCAGCTACAGAAACCCGTAGCATCAAAGACACATCCACTCAAGCAAGTACCATGATGTGCGGGAGAGGGCAAGGGGGGCAGAGCACAGAAAACCGGCTGGCCAAGGGTGGGATCAGGCATGAGGGGACGTTCAGAGGCAGGCATCTCAGGGCGGGAGACCCCCTGCCTAGGACCTCAGGCTGCATCTTACCGTGGCAGGTCCCATGGTTGATCAAGATGAAACTCATAGCCACAACGAAGGCCGTGTTGCTGCCCCTGATGGCCTCAAAAACCAGCTGAAGGCAAAGAGAAAGAAAAATGAGTCCTAGTTCTAAAAATGCCACCATTTTACAGCCACCACAGTCCTACTTCCTGTTTCCTGCTTCCCTGGGATGCTAAGTTCTCATCTGCTCCACCCCACCTTCCAGCTTCGCAGCCCTGGCTGAGCCCCCGCTGTCTGCACCTCTCACCTGCATGGGCTGTTGATGTCCCGAGGGGATGGTGACAGAGGCATTCAGCCAGTCCGGGCTCTGAGACCCCACGCGGTTCCAGAGAGAAACTGGGGTGCTGCCTGCGGGACTCCCCAGCAGGAACTGAAGTGTGGTGCCCTCCCCGAGGCCGTACATGTGGTAACTGAACTCCACACAGACGTCACCCGGGGCACAGAAGGGCCGGCTCACCAGCCGGACGGACTGCCCAGGCCGGGAGAACTTGTCAGCCTCCAGGTAGATGTAGTGGTGCCCTGGACAAGAGAAGCGAAGCAGAGAAATGAGAGACCCACACAGGGCAGGCCCACTGCTGCCATGCAAGTGCTTGCTTTCCAGGTGGGGACCTCAGCAGGCGCCCAGACGCCCCACGTCCACGCACATCATTGTTTCTGCTCACTTCTGCCGTAGGAAGGCAGGCTTGGGAGCCAGTGTTGGGGAGCAGCAGGCTAAGCCATGGCCTGGGATGTGCCATCCCATATGTATAAGAGGGCCAGTTCAAGTCCTGGCTGCTTTGTGTTTTTTTTTTTTTAATAATTATTTATTTTATTTATTTGAAAGACTGAATTACAGATAGAGGTAGAGCCAGAGAGAGAGAGGTTTTCCATTCCACTGGTTCACTCCCCAAATGACCGCAGCAGCCAGAGTTGAGCTGATCCGAAGCCAAGAGCTTCCTCCAGGGGCCCAAGGACTTGGGCCATCTTCTACTGCTTTCCCAGGCCACAGCAGAGAGCTATCAGAAGAGGAGCAGCTGGGACACGAACCGGCGCCCATATGGGATGCCGGTGCTGCAGGCTGGGGCTTTAACACGCTGTGCCACAGCGCCGGCCCTGCTGCTCTGCTTCTGACGCAGCTTCCTGCTAATGTGTGTGAGAAGGCAGTGGACGAGAACCCAAGTATTTGGGCCTCTGGCACCCACATGGGAGACCCTGATGGAGTTTCAGGCTCCTGGCTTTAGTCTGGCCCAGCCCTAGCTATTGCAGTCTTTTAGAGAGTGAACCAGGATACAAAAGATCATCACGTTCCTTCTCTGTCTCTCCTTCTCTCTCTCTGTAACTGCCTTTCAAGTAAATAAAATAAATCTTTAAAAAACAAAAAAAGGAAGGCTGGATAAGAAAGGGAAAACCATACCAGCAACCCACATTCTGTGAGTGGCTACACCCATATATGTCTTGACCAGAAATGAGATTACGGATGTTTGAAGCCTTGGGCTCAACAAAACAAGGTGCCTGGAATTTTCGGGGGGCTTCCACGATCCCATAGCCATGAGAATCCTCCACTGACTCTACTCCGTCACCTCCATAGCTCTGGCCCCGTGATGATTTCCCAATAAACGCCACCACGTCCAACAGCTCTCCGCACCAACACCACCCTGCTGCCAGTCCCCTAGCCGGGAGCAGGCTCAGTGACGCACTGGCTTGAGGGCCCCTCCGTCTCCTCACCTGTGTGAGGGGACTCTCTCATGAGGCTTCTTTCCTGGGCCAGCATATCTTTATCAGTCCAGGCCCAGCGTCCACCATCCTCAGATGCCTGCAGCCAGTCACAGAAGGGGTGGGCTGCATCTTCAAAGACACACTGGGGAAAGCTCTCTAGGGCATGCAAGTGGGGGATTCAAGAAACTCAAGCTGTGCTCTCCAGGACTCCACCCTCCCACCCACCACCCCCAAGTCCTGGGGGGACCTCCCAGGCCCTGCTCTCACCCCCACAGGGAGCAATGCTGATGGCATCCACCGCCACAGCCGGCTCTGGGACATCTCCAAACACGCCCACCACAGTGAACTGAAGAGCAGGGGAGTGGGCAGCAGTGAGGGGGGAGGTGAGTAAACATCCCAGCTCCCAACTCCCAGACCCCCACAACCTGAATTCGCTCTGCTCTGGGCCCTGGGCCCCCTGCTTCTGGCACCCAGGCCTTCGGTCTATTTCAGCCTCCCAGGCACTCTACCTGTATCTGTCCCGGTCCCGAATAATTGACAGACACAGGCTGCCAGTTGGGGCTGGGCTGCCCGGAGAAGAGGGTGTGTTTCCGGATGCTTCCTACAACGGGAAGAATCAGAGACAGACAGGAGTTTCAGTGCCCTGGGAAATGACTTCAAACCTCTCTCCAGCTCATGACTCGCAGAGAGAATAGTGGGAACTACTCCCCCAAAACGCAAGCGCGTCCCTGCCTCTCGCTCTCCTGGCCTTCTACCTATGCTTCCAGGGGGCTCCCAGCCCCTATCTCCACACCAAGGAATCATCTCACACCTATCCCACAGACCCTGAGGGGTCCACACCAATCCAACCCGGAGGGCAAGGCCAGGAATTCTCTCTAACCCAAGACTGAAGCGAGGACGCTGAGGGCTGCCCCAGGAGACTGGCCCCAGAGGGTGTAGTGGAAGGAGAGGGTCAGGCAGCCGGCCGACTGGCTCAGGGGGCTCAGGAGGACAGATTTCTGCCGCGGCTTTGCGTTCTTGGGGTCCAGGAGCATGTAGAAGCCATCTGCGAAGGAAAAGGCCAGTGAGGTGGGGAGGCTGAATGCGGGCAGTATCGGCAGCAAGGCTAGGGCCCCAGGGAGTGCAGAACCTGGCACTGGGGAGCAACACAGCCTTAGAATCAGGCAGCTCTGGGCCGGCGCCGCGGCTCACTAGGCTAATCCTCCGCCTGCGGCGCCGGCACCCCAGGTTCTAGTCCCGGTCGGGGCGCCGGATTCTGTCCCAGTTGCTCCTCTTCCAGTCCTCCTGGCTTCACACCAGTGTGGTGCTGGCCGTAGCGGCCATTAGGGGAGTGAACCAAAGGAAGGAAGACCTTTCTCTCACTGTCTAAAACTCTCTGTCTCTCTCTCTCTAACTCTGCCTGTCAAAAATAATAATAATAAAAAAAAAATCAGACAGCTCTGAGCCAGGCCCACGCCCGGCCTTGCGCCCTCCCGGAAGTGCCTGGGCACAGTAGCGACAAACGCCGCCACAGGAAGCGCGGGCCGGGCCTTGTCTGCAGGGCAGCAGCCAGACTCTTCCTCCTTCATGTCCACTTAGAGCCACTGTCGCTTCCTTTTCTTGATCCTCCTCTCCTCCCTCAAAGATACGGCCGTCCGCCCACACGGGTGAGAGAAAGCCGACGCCCGCCCGGTGGCGAAGAACATGGCCGCTGGGTCGAGGGAGCGCGCACGCATGCGTGCTCGTGCCCGGCGACCGCGAGGCGCATGCGCGCTGACAGCTGGGCTAGGGCGTGGAGGCTGTGAGCCCCAGGAGCCAGCCAACAGGGTGGCCGCGTGGGCAGGGACGCGAGTGGGAGACAAATGAGCGGAAATCCCTAGGAAGGAAGGGAATTGGCAGAGAAGGCGAGGAGAGAGTCGGTGGAGAATTCCTGAAGACCTTTCTGGAAGGCACGCCTCAGGAGGGGCAGGGGAGGGGCAGGGGGTCGGGAGTGGACCCCTCGGGAGGAGAGGGAGAGAGAAGATGTGCAGATGAGGAAGGAGAAGGCCAAGACTGAGAAGTGGGAAATGCAGGGGGTTCGGGAGGAGGGAGGAGGCGTGACCCCGGGGGCAGAGCAGGGCAGGGCCCCCCCAGGGAAAGGCAGGAAGGGGCAGGTCTGCTGGGAGGAGCTCCTAGGGTGTGCTTTCTGCGATGACACTTGATCTGCTAGAGGCGTAAGGCTGCGGGCGCTGGCTCCAGAGTGTCCCAAGGCGGTCACTGTAGCCCAGGAAGTGAGAGGAGGGCGGGCTGGCCAGTACTCACTGCCAGGGTTGGAGAAGTCATCCTGAGGCCCCACGCCTGGCTGCCAAGATGACCCCTTCTTCTGGGTCCACTTGGCCCCGGAGGCGGTGGGGACCCAGCTCCAGCCGCAGAGGTCATTGAGGGTGTCAAAGTTGCACATTTGTGTCACGCAGACTAGAAGAACAAAAGGGAGGGGACGATACCTCCATCTGGGGCCGGAATTCCGAGTTCCGGTCTGGGTGCCGTGGTGAGCCGTGCGTGGTGGGGCTTGCGAGACAGATCTGCCTTGTGGCTCTGCTCCCAGAATAGATGACTAACGCTGCCTGGGCCTCAGTTTCTCCATCTCTAGATTGGGACCAGCAGGGACCCCCTCACGTGTGCTCGGTGTGCCTAGCCCAGTCCCTGTGTTCATTCCTTTCACCCAGCTTCTGGAATTTTCCTTGCCTTGAATTTGCCACCCTCGCATCTCTAACACCAGCTTAGAGGGCTGACGCTATGTGGACAGGGGAACAGATGAGGACCCACTGACCAGGTTTGCCTGGGACTGAGGGCTTCCTGAGATGGGGATTTTCAGTGTTAAAACTGGGCCAGCCAGGGCCAGCTGGGACAGATGGTCCCTCTAGAACACAACTTCAGGTTCAAAGAGAAACTCAGGGCTGGCGCTGTGGCATAGCGGGTCTGTGCCTGCATCCCATATGAGTGCTGGTTCGAGTCCTGGCTGCTCCACTTTCGATCCAGCTCTCTGCTATGGCCTGGGAAATTAGTAGAGGATGGCCCAAGTCCTAGGGTCCCTGTACTCATTGGAAGACCTGGAAGAAGCTCCTGGCTCCTGCCTTTGGATCGTGCAGCTCTGGCCATTGGTGGCCATCTAGGGAGTGAACCAGCAGATGGAAGACCTCTCTCTCTCTCTCTCTGCCTCTCTGTAACTCTGCCTTTCAAATAAATAAATAAATCTTTAAAAATAAATAAATAAATAAGGGAATCTCCCTTGGGGGCCAGCTGCCTCGGGAGTCAAAGTTGTAGGGTTCCATGAAGCCAGCAGGAAGCTCACAGCCCAACTCTGAGACGCCGGAGCCCAGGGCCCTGGGGCCCTCCTGCACCTCGGCAGGTGTGCAGGGGCTGGGAGAGGAGGCAGGACACCTGACTCACCGTGATTGCAGGTGCCCCGGTGGATGGAGAGGGCATCCAGAGCGATGTCCAGGTAGGCGGTGTTGCCCCTGGTCCCCTCGAATATGAGCTGTGGGTCAGAAGTCAAGGGCACCACAGTTCTGTGAGCCCCTCAGCCAGGCCTCCCACCCTTTTGCCTCTGCCTCCTGTTCCTTCCTGTATTCCAGTGGCTCAGCCCCGGCGCCTGCTCCATAGTGCAGCCCCTTCCCGCAGGTCCCCCACCCACCCACCCCAACAAAACCAGGATTCGCGCTGGGGCCCTGGGCTCTGCCCTTGACCTCACCCGGCTGGGCAGGGCGAGCTCCGCGGGCATGGTGACCGTGGTGGGCATCCAGGAGGGGCTCTGGGTGTTCACGTGTTTCCAGAGCACACTGGGGCGTTTGCCCTGGTTGCCGGCCAGCAGCAGCAGCCGCAGCTGTGCGCCCCAGGACAGCCCGAACATGTGGTAGGCGAAGTGTACGCAGAGGGGGCCTTGCTCCCACAGGTCAGGGCTGCGCAGGCGAGCCACCCCGCCCTGGGGGAAGTGGCTGGAATTCATGTGCAGGTAGTAGCCATCTGGGGACGGAAGGGCGGGGACAGATGCTGAGGCCCTGACCTCCCACGCACCCCTTTCTCAAAGCCCAGGTGTCCGCCTCCCCTCTCCCTTCACACAGATGGACCCATGCCCAGCTCCCAGGGGGCCCCTCACCTCCATTGGGGTACCCTCCGGGGGGCCCAGTGGTGCCAGTCAGGGAGGGCCCACTGGCTCGAATCCAGTCTCCGTCGTCTGCAGATACTTGGGACCAGTCACAGAGGGGTTTGGAGTTATCCTCAAAATCACACTGGGTGAGAACAGCTGGGAAGAAAGAGTAGCTGTGAGGGCAGAGGGCAGGCTGCCCTGGGAGAGGGGCATCAGCTCCGAGAAGGCTGCCACTAAGATCTGGGGTCCAGATCTGGGAGGGAGGATTTTAGGGGGAACTCGGCCGGGTACAGGAGCAGAAAGACAAGGTTAGGAGTTGTAGACTGAGACAGGGGCTAGACTTGGCTGCACAGGCAGGCTGTGTCTGCACAGTATGAATTGTGTGGTTTGTAAATTGAATGTGAGTCGGTGGGGCCAGGCTGGCGCCCACGGGCTGCCCTTCATGCTCCTGTTGCTGGCGGGGCGTTGCGCCTGGGCTGACCACTCCCGGCCTGGGGACTGGTGCTTGGTGCCAGAGCCGGGTCCTGAGGAGGGGGAGGGAGTCTCACTCACAGTTGCCCCTCGAGCCGTGAGGTATCACCTTCCATTCCAGAGACTTCTGGTTCTGTGCGCTTGGTCTGGAGAAAGGGAAAATGTAGCCATTGTCATCCGCAAGAAGGAGACTCAGGGATGGAGACTTCCTGCAGGGCCCTGCACGGCGCCTTTTCCTTTCTCTCTGTGGCTGTGCTACCCGTGCCCAGGCACCGGATGTGCAGAACCTGCTCTCTTTAAGGTGTTCATAACACTCGCCCCCTCCCCGCCTTCAAAAAGCTGCTACCTGCCTCCACACGCTGCGTCACAGGCTTCTGCCCGTTCCCTCAGGGCCTCACCTCTCTCCTCCTCTCCCGGCCTCAGCTCTGTCTCCCATCTCAGCTCTGTCCCACCCTCAGAGCCCCCTCCTCAGTTTCAAGCTCTGAGTGTGCCAGTGTGGTGATACAGCATGTTAAGCTCCCACCTGGGACATGTGCGTCTCATACCGGCGTGCCTGAGGTCCAGTTCTGCCTTAGCGTCCACCCGGCTGCCCACTAACGCACACCCTGAGAGGCAGCAGGTGGTGGCTCAAGTGCCTGCATCCCTACCACCACCACATAAGAGACCCAGATGGAGCTTCAGGCTCTTGGCTTCAGCCTGGCCCAGCTCTGGCTATTGTGGGCATTTGGGGAGTGAACCAACAGATGGAAAATCTCTTTCTCTCCTCTGTGTCTTTCTATATATCTATCTCTCTGCCTTTCAAATGAATATAAATAAAACTTTAAAGGGGGGGGTCCTGGCATTGTGGTATAGCGGGTAAAGCTGCCACCTGCATCCCATATGGGTGCCGGTTCGAAACCTAGCTGCTCCTCTTCCCATCCAGCTCTCTGCTGTGGCTTGGGAGAGCAGTAGAAGATGGCCCAAGTCCTTGGGTCCCTGCACCTGAGTGGGAGACCCAGAAGAAGCTCCTGGCTCCTGGCTTCGGATCAGCCCAGCTCTGGCCGTTGTGGCCATCTGAGGAGTGAACTAGCGGATGGATGACCTCTCTCTTTCTCTCGCTCTCTCTCTCTGCCTCTCTGTAAGTCTGCCTTTCAAATAAATAAATAAATCTAAAAAAAAAAAATCACAACTCCAGGGGCTGGCCCTGTTGCATAATGGGTAAAGCCACTGCCTGCGATGCCAGCATCCCATATGGGCGCCAGTTTGAGTCTTGGCTTCTCTACTTCCAATCCAGCTTCCTGCTAACGTGCCTGGAAAAGCAGCGGAAAATGTGCTAACCCGAAGTCAGGAGCTTCTTCCAGGTCTCCCATGCAGGTGCAGGGGCCCAAGGACTTGGGCCATCTTCTACTGCTTTCCCAGGCCATAGCAGAGAGCTGGATTGGAAATGGAGCAGCCGGGTCTCGAATCAGTGCCCATATGGGATGCCGACACTGCAGGGGGCAGCTTTACCCACTATGCCATAGCGCTGGCCCTGACTCTCATTCTCATTTGTTGCTGTTAATCAATAAGCCTCACCAGTGCCCGCCCTGCTCGCCAGGCCTCTGTTTCCTCACCAGTACCTGACCTGCTTGCCAGGCCTCTGTTTCTTCCTTAGCCCCACCACCACCACCACCACCACCACCACCACCACCACCACCGTCAGCTCCCTCGGCTGTTCCCCAGCCACCCTGGTTTACCACTCCCCTGGAGCCCCGCTCACCTATCAGAGGCAGCCACGTGGCACAGGCCACCCACCAGCAGCACCAGTGTCCACACTGGAGAAGCCATGAGGGACCTCAGAGGTGGCTCCCAGGGGCCGGCAGGGACACAGGGAGGGGCCCAGAGCACGTTCACACACCCCTGACCCTGCTCGCCTGGCGTCCTTACGAGGACGCCATGGAAAACGGACAGTCGAAACACGGAGAAGCACGGGGGAAGGAAAACTGAGGGCCAGCGCTTACCAAGCCCAGTGGAAGAGCTGTGGATTGAAATCAGGGGGGAGTAAAAAGGAGAGAAAAGCAAGAGGCTTGGAGGATCAGTTCAGGAAACCTGACATCAAACAAGGAAAATGTCCCAGAACGGAGACACTCAAGCGTCTAGATGGATGGGCTCCTCGAGGGAGGAACGCAGAGCCCTGTGGAAGGCAAGTCCCAAACTTTCAGAGTGCCAAGGGCAAGGGGGAGACCAGAAAGCCCTTGAGACAGAGGAGAGCAGGTCACACAGTCAGGAGCACGAGCCAGCGTGGCGTCCGCCTCACTGTGGCAACCGCGGATTCCAAGGCAGCGCAACATTGTCTGCAGAATTCCGAGGGAAAATCGCTTCAAAGCTAGAATTCTATAACTGGTGATGGTGGCAGAGGCCCCTGGAGTGTGGCACCAGGGAAGCTCTGAGAACCGCTATGGGCCGAGAGTTGAGCACAGCCCAGAGGGAGAAGTGCAGGCAGCTGATGCGTATGGGAGACACTTGGCTTTCCCTGCCTGGGAGGAGGCACTGCTCACAACACCGGCTGCTCCACTTCCCACCCAGCTCCCTGCGGATGAGCCTGGGAAGGCAGCCGAGGATGGCCCAAGTGCCTGAGTCCCTTCACCCACGCGGGGGACCCAGATGGATTTCCTAGTTCCCAGTTTCAGCCTGGCCCAGCCCCGACCTAATGTGGTCAGTGGGGTGTGAACCACTGGGCAGAATCTCTCTCTCTCTCTCTCTCTCTCTCTGTCATTTTGCCTTTCAAGTTAAAAAAATAAAAAAGTGTGAAAACCTCTGGTTCTGCCTTGAAGAATAAATCCTGGCTTAAAAGATTTAAAAAAAAAATTGTACAACTTCCATGTTGACCAGAAGTTTAAAGATCAATAGTATGGGGTATTGGACAGGAGGCAGGAAAGCAAAGTTACATATGGTGACCACAGGACAGTATCCTGGTGAGAACGTCTTAGAAGACAATTTGACAATGACTATTAAACTTTCGAATGTACCTATCTTTTTAAAACAAGACTTTTTTTTTTTTTTCATTTGAAAGGCAGAGTTACAGAGACAGAGATCTTTTATCCACCGGTTCACTCCCCAGGTGGTAGAGATGGGGCTGGGCCAGGCTGAAGCCAGGAACCAGGAGCTGCTTCCCGGTCTCCCATGTGGGTGCTGGACTGGAAGTGGAGCAGCCAAGGTTCAAACTGGTGCCCGGATGGGACTCCAATGTTGCAGATGGCAGCTTAACCCACTGCACCACAATGCCACCCCCAAAGCGCCCATCTTTGACCCAATATTTCCTTTCTAAGAATCTTCTTGCCAAAATCCATGTACATCTGCAAAAATGCATATATCCCTTAAAGATTTTAACTTTATTAATAAAGAACAGATTTTATGAATTTCGTAGATACGATTCCAAGAATTAAACACTTTCCTTCCTTCTTCCTTCCTTTTTTTATTTTTTGTTTTTGCAATAATGTGCTTTGTTTACAATCACAGGATCAAAAGTCCTCTAAACAAAGAGCTGTAGGCCGGCGCCACAGCTCACTAGGCTAATCCTCTGCCTGCGGCGCCAGCACCCGGGATTCTAGTCCCGGTTGGGGTGCCAGATTCTGTCCCGGTTGCTCCTCTTCCAGGCCAGCTCTCTGCTGTGGCCCGGGAGTGCAGTGGAGGATGGCCCAAGTGCTTGGGCCCTGCACCCCATGGGAGACCAGGAGAAGCACCTGGCTTCTGGCTTCAGATCAGTGCGGTGCACCGGCCACAGCGGCCATTGGGGGGTGAACCAACAGAAAAGGAAGATCCTTCTCTTTCTCTCTGTCTCTCTCTCTCACTGTCCACTCTGCCTGTCCAAGAAAAAAAAAAAAAAAAGAGCTGTAAAGGTGCCAGTGCTGTGGTGGAGTAGGTTAAGCCTCCACCTGTGGCGCCAGCATCCCGTATCTGGGGAGTGAACCATGGATGGAAGACCTCTCTCTCTCTCTCTCTCTCTCTCTCTATCTCTCCCTCTCTCTTACTCTGCCTCTCAAATAAACAAATAAATCTTTAAAAAAATAAAAAAGCATATTTTAAGATAAATACAAAAAAGAGCTCTGAACTAAAAGGCAGGTAAACCCCTGTTCTGCAGGGGCACAGACAAGCGCTACAGACAACAGATTACAGGATGGCAGTTTAGCTCAATATGCATTAAGGGGTTTTTTTGTACTCTATATTAGCTGCAACCGACCAGATAAAACATATACTATTTGTCTTTTTGGCTCTGGCCCTTAAAGATGTTAATTGTGGGGGCCAGCTCTGTGGCTTAGCAGACAAAGGGGCTGTTTACAGTGCTGGCATCCCATACGGGTACCAGTTCAAGTCCTGGCTGCTCCAATTCCAATCCAGCTCCCTGCTAATGCACTTGGGAAAGCAGTGGAAGACGGTCCAAGTCCTTGGGCCCCTGCTCGGATGTTGGACACTCAGAAGAAGCTCCTGGCTTTGGATCGGCCCAGCTCCAGCCATTGCAGCCATAGTGGATGGAAGACCTCTCTCTCTCTCTCTGCCTCTGCCTCTGTGTAACTCTGCATTTCAAATAAATAAATAAACCTTTTTAAAAGAGAGAGAGAAATTTGTACACCCATGGTGGAAGAAATCCCCAGGTCCATCCACAGATAAACAGATAAGCAATGTCAGGTATCCATACAATGAGATAACACTCAGCCTTAAAAAGGAAGGAAATCCTGACGTGCTACAACGTGGAGGACGCTACACTAAGTAAAGTTGGGCAGGAACAAAGGACTACTACTACTGCTACTGCAGGATTCCACCTAAGGAGGCCGCCGGAGCAGCCCAACGTAGAGACAGGAGACTGGCTGTTGTCAAGGGTGAGGAGGGAGATGTGTTTAACGGAGCTCCTATTCGGGAAGATGAAAAAGTTCTGGAGAGGGTGGTGATGTGAACAGAACCATGTAGTTAACGCAAATTGTACTGTGCACGTAACACCGCTGAACCGCACACTTGGAGATGGTGTAGGCGGGGCAGGCATTTGGCACACAGTAAAGATGCCCCTTGGGAAGCTCACATCCATATCAGAGTCCTGGTTCCACTTAAAACTATTTATTTATTTATTTGAAAATCAGAGTTAGAGAACGAGATCTTCTATCTGCTGGTTCACTCCCCAAGTAGCTGTAACAGCCAGGGTTGAACCAGGCCCAGATCAGGAGCCAGGAGCATCAGCTGGGTCTCCCAGATAGGTGGCAGGGGCCCAGGCCCCTAGCCATCCTCCACTGCTTTTCCCAGGCCATTAGCAGCGAGCTGGGTTGGAGGAAGAGCAGCCAGGACATGAACTGGTGCTCATATGGGATGCCAGTGTCTCAGGCTACAGCTTTGCCCACCACTCCTCAGTGCTGGCCCTCTGGCTCCACTTCTGACTTCAGCTTCCTGCTGTGTGCACAAAGGCAGGCAGTGGGTGGTGGCTCAAGCAGCTGGATTTCTGCCACCCATGTGGGAGGCTCAGGCTGAGTTACTGGCTCCTGGCTTCAGGTTGGTCCATGCCCAGCTGTTGTGGGCATTAAGGAAGTAAACTGGAATATTTCTGTCTGCCCTTAGAGTAAGTAACAATAATTTTTAAGAAATGATTAAGGAGCCAGCACTCTGACGTAGCGAGTAAAGCCGCCACCTGCAGTGCCAGCATCCCATAGGGATGCCGGTTTGAGTCCCGGCTGCTCCACTTCTGATGCAGCTCTCTGCTATGGCCTAGGAAAGCAGTAGAAGATGACCCAAGTCCTTGGGCCCCTGCACCCGCATGGGAGACCCAGAGGAAGCTCCTGGCTCCTAGCTTCAGATCGGTGCAGCTCTGGTCATTGTGGTCATTTGGGGAGTGAACCAGCAGATGGAAGACCTCTCTCTCTCTCTCTCTCTCTCTCTCTCTGCCTCTGCCTGTGACTCTGCCTTTCAAATAAATAAATATACCTTAAAAAAAGAAATTAAGATGGTAAATTCTGTGTTATGTGTACCACAATTCATAAATAATTATTGAAGTATTACTTGATAACTTATTTATTTATTTATTTATTTTTTTTTTTTTTGACAGGCAGAGTGGACAGTGAGAGAGAGACAGAGAGAGAAAGGTCTTCCTTTTGCCGCTGGTTCACCCTCCAATGGCCGCCGCTGCAGCTGGCGCACCGCGCTGATCCTGGCAGGAGCCAGGAGCCAGGTGCTTTTTCCTGGTCTCCCATGGGGTGCAGGGCCCAAGCACCTGGGCCATCCTCCACTGCACTCCCTGGCCATAGCAGAGAGCTGGCCTGGAAGAGGGGCAACCGGGACAGAATCCGGCGCCCCAACCGGGACTAGAACCCGGTGTGCCGGCGCCGCAAGGTGGAGGATTAGCCTATTGAGCCACGGCGCCGGCTGAATTTTTTTAAGATTTATTTATATGAAAGGCAGAGTTAAGGAGAGAGAGAGAGTTCTTCCATCTGCTAGTTCACCCCCCAAATGGCCTGAGCTGGGCCAATCTGAAGCCAGTAGCTTCTTCCGAGTCTCCCATGTGAGTGGCAGAGGCGCACGCACTTGAGCCTAAAGTGTATCTAAAGTGTCAGAGGGACAGAGATACAGATCTTCTACCTGCTGTTCACTCCCCAGTGACGACAATGGCCAGGGGTGGGCCAGGTCAAAGCCTGGAGCCTGGAACTCTGTTCGGGTCTCCCACATGGGCGACAGAGACCCAGGCACTTGGGCCTCATTGCTGCTTTCTCAGGCCAATTAGCAGGGAGCTGGAAGGGAAGCAGAGCAGCCAGGACTCTGATATGGGATGCCTACAGATGGTGGCTTCCCCCACTGTGCCACAACACCAGCACCAATACTATTATAATCTATTCAAGACTCAAAAATAATGGAGGCAGGAGTGGTAAATCCATACATTCCAATGCTGGAAGAGGGTCTAGAACTATTGAATTATTATTTTTTAAAGATTTATTTATTTATTTGAAAGTCAGTTACACAGAGAGAGGAGAGGCAGAGAGAGAGAGAGAGAGAGAGAGAGAGAGAGAGAGAAAGAGAAAGTCTTTCATCCACTGGTTCACTCCCCAGTTGGCCGCAACAGCAGGAGCTGTGCTGATCTGAAGCCAGGAGCCAGGAGCTTCTTCCAGGTCTCCCATGTGGGTGCAGGGGCCCAAGGACTTGGGCCATCCTCCACTGCTTTCCCAGGCCACAGCAGAGAGCTGGATCGGAAGTGGAGCAGCCACAACTAGAACCGGTGCCCATATGGGATGCCAGCAGTTCAGGCCAGGGCTTTAACCCACTGCACCACAGTGACGGCCCCTAGAATTATTATTAAAGTGAAACAGGAAGTCATGAGGAAAAAAAAAAGATATGGTGCAATACTATTTAGGTAAAATCCCCCCAAAAAGGTGCTATTGCAGAACAGGGCCAAGATGCCACACATGGAGTCACTGACAACTGCTAGACCTGGCAAGGGGGTGGGGATTCCTGTGTGCTGTGCACAAAGAACATGCCACTGCATGCCTGCAAAATAGCACTGGGACATTACAGAAGGTCAGAGCCAAGCAAGGGGCCAGACTGGAGGATCTGAGCAGGGAATGGAAGCTGAGAGAAGAGATCCTCTTGGGGGTTGGGAACAGTGTCTTAGAGGTGCTTGGCTGTAAAAAGAGGCGACCTGCACAGCAGGTGCAGAAATGAGTGGCAAGACAGGAGAACATGGGGGCTGGCATTGTGGTGCGGTGGGTAAAACCACCACCTGCAGTGCGGGCATCCCATATGGGTCCTGGTTCATGTCCTGGCTGCTCCACCTCCAATCCAGCTCCCTGCTAACGTGCCTAAGAAAGCAGTGGAAGATGGCCCAAGTGCATGGACCCCTGCACCTGTGCGGGAGACCCAGAAGAAGCTCCTGACTTTGGATCAGCCTAGCTTCAGCCATTGCAGCCATTTGGGGAGTGAATGGCTCTCTCTACCTCTCTAACTCTGACATTCAAATAAATAAAAATAAATCTTAAAAAAAAGAACCAATGATGGCCGGCGCTGCGGCTCAATAGGCTAATCCTCCGCCTAGCGGCGCTGGCACACAGGGTTCTAGTCCCAGTCGGGGCGCTGGATTCTGACCTGGTTGCCCCTCTTCCAGTCCAGCTCTCTGCTGTGGCCCGGGAGTGCAGTGGAGGATGGCCCAAGTGCTTGGGCCCTGCACCTGCATGGGAGACCAGGAGAAACACCTGGCTCCTGGCTTCGGATCAGCGCGATGCACCCGCCACGGCGGCCATTGGAGGGTGAACCAATAATTTATTATTTATTTATTAAATAAATAATAAAATTATTTATTTATTAATAAAGCGGAGTGACACACAGAGAGAGATTGTCTTCTATCCACTGGTTCACTTCTCAAAAGCCCACAACAGCCTGGGCTGGGCCAGGCTGAAGCCAGGAGCCAGGAACTCCGTGTGCATCTCCCACATGGGTGCTGGGACCCGAGCACCTATGTCACCATGTGCTGTCTTCCCGGACCTGGAAGCAGAGCTGGATGGGAAGTGGAGCAGCTGGGACTCAAACCAGTGCTCTGATTTAAGATGGGGCCTAACCACTGTGCCATGTTGCCTGCTCCAAATAATTGATTTTTTTTTTAAATTTATGCTTCCCTTTCTTTCTTTTTTCTTGTTCCTTTTTTTTTTTTTTTTTTATTTTGACAGGCAGAGTGGACAGTGAGAGAGAGAGACAGAGAGAAAGGTCTTCCTTTTGCCGTTGGTTCACCCTCCAATGGCCGCCGCGGCCGGCGCGCTGCGGCCGGCGCACCGCGCTGATCCGATGGCAGGAGCCAGGAGCCAGGTGCTTTTCCTGGTCTCCCATGGGGTGCAGGGCCCAAGCACCTGGGCCATCCTCCACTGCACTCCCTGGCCACAGCAGAGGGCTGGCCTGGAAGAGGGGCAACCGGGACAGAATCCGGCGCCCCGACCGGGACTAGAACCCGGTGTGCCGGCGCCGCTAGGCGGAGGATTAGCCTAGTGAGCCGCGGCGCCGGCCCTTTTTTTTTTTTAAGATTTATTTTATCTATTTGAAGACAGAGTTACAGAGTGAGGTAGAGATAGAGAAAGAGGTCTTCCAACTGCTGGTTCACTCCCCAGAGGGCCGCAATGGCCAGAGCTGTGCCAATCGAAGCCAGGAGCCAGGAGCTTCTTCTGGGTCTCCCACGTGGGTTCAGGGGCCCAAGCACTTGGGCCATCTTCTACTGCTTTCCCAGGCCATAGCAGAGAGCTGGATCAGAAGTAGAACAGCCGGGACTAGAACCGGCGCCCGTATGGGATGCTGGCACTTCAGGCCAGGGCTTTAGCCTGTTGTGCCACAGCACCGGCCCCTAACTGATCTCTTAAAAAGCAACCCCCCTATACCTGCCACTCAGCCAAGTCCAGATGCCCACATCCCACCACACCCAGGTGTTCCCCAAACCTGCAGTTTCATCTCTGGGCAGCCGCCTGCACCCTTAGTGTCCTGCGGATACCCCGGGTGCCTGGCCTCTGACTCTGATGGCGACAGTGATGGCTGAGCAGCCATGGGGGTGGTCAGCACAGTCTTGCAGCATGTGTCCAGGAGGCAAGTCAGAAAGCCACCGTGCAGCCTCCGAGACCCCTGCTGTCCCAGGGAGGCTGGAGAGCTGTGTCACGAAACCCCAGGAGGCAGGGGTCAGATCCGAGGAGAGAGTCTCCAATCCTTATCCAGCCCTCCTCCACACCGGGTTAGCAGAGTAACCACAGAGGCACAGAGCCCAGAAATGGTTAACCAGGGAAGGGCCCAGGAGACAGCTGACCCCCTGCCCCTCCTGGTTGGGCAATGAGGCCTCTGCATTTGCTGACCTCCTCTGGCCCAAGAGCGGGGAGGTCACAGCTTCCAATCTGCCTGGAGGTGGGGGTTGGGAACTCAAGGCGAGCTGGGAAGGAACCACTGGGCCCTGCGTTTTGGGGAGCCAGGTAGGGGCAAGGCCCCGAGACTGGTAGCCTTGAGGAGACTGGAGCCGCAGGAATCTGTGTGAGAGACCCTGGGATGTGGGAAGCCCTGGAAACCACTGCAGAGAACAGGAGCCTGGTCCTGGCTTCGCTGTGTGCCCCGGCCACTCTGCCTGCCCTTTTTTCTTTTTAAGATTTATTTATCTGGCAGAGTTACAGACAGAGAGAGGGAGAGAGAGAGAGAAAAGTCTTTCACCCACTGGTTAACTCCCCAAATGGCTGCAATGGCTAGAGCTGGGCCAATCCAAAGCCAGGAGTCAGGAGGTTCTTCCAGGTCTCCCACGCAGGTGCAGGTGCCCAAGGACTTGGGCCACCCTCTACTGCTTTCCCAGGCCATAGCAGAGAGTTGGACTGGAAGTGGAGCAGCCAGGACTTGAACTGGCGCCCAAGTGGGATGCCGGCACTGCGGGTAGAGGCTTATTAACCCACCACGCCACAGCGCCAGCCCCTTTGCCTGCCCATTCTGAGCCTCAGTGTTTGTGAGCTGGAAGCAGGGAGCCGCAGTTAACACAGCCAAGAGCCAAGGTGTTTGAAAATCAGAAATCACATGATCTTCAAAAATAATTCTTTAAAAATCGGGGTGAATGTTTGCAGGCATTTGGCCATTTGAGAAACTACTGGTGTGTGGTTTTCTCTTGCCAATATTCTTTCATAATGTCCCAGTTTCATGATGGAACTTTAGTAAAATCAGCCATGACCAGTTTGAAATAATATCATTAACACTCGGGTTAGATTCCAGCAGCTGGGCCTGGTGCTGTGGCACAGGTTAATCCTCTGCCTGTGGCATCAGCATCCTATAGGGGCACCAGTTCTAGCCTCGTCTGCTCCTCTTACAATCCAGCTCTCTGCTATGGCCTGGGAAAGCAGTAGAAGATGGCTCAAGGCCTTGGGCCCCTGCACCCACGTGGGAAACCCGGAAGAAGCTCCTGGCTCCTGGCTTCGGATCGGCCAGAAGCCAGGGAGTGAATCAGCAGTTGGAAGATCTCTCTCTCTGTCTCTACCTCTCACTGTCTGTAACTCTCTCAAATAAATAAATAAAATCTTTTTAAAAAAGATTCCAGCAACTAACAAATCTTATTTTTTTTTAGGTTTATTTATCTCTATTTATTTGAAAGGCAGAGCAAGAGAGAGAGAGAATCTTCTATCTCCTGGTTCACTCCCCAAATGCCTGCAATAGCCAGGGTTAGGCCAGGCTGAAGCCAGGAGCCAGGCACTCCATCTGGGCCTCCCAAGCACTTGAGCCATCACCTGCTGCCTCCCAGGGTGCTGAGCAGCTGTGTCAGAGGCAGCAGCGGAACTGGATCCCAGACACTTTGATATGGGATGCAGGATCCCGAGCGGCATCTAAACTCACGGCACCTCAGCACTTGCCCCTAACACACCCCTTAAAGCTGGCTCAGCAGGGAGATGTTTTGGTAAAAGTTCAGGCGAGTCGTGAGCGGGGGTCAGGCAGGTGCATGTGGGCGGTCTGATTCTGCAGCGCAGGCAGAGGGCTAGAGTTAGGATGGAGAGTGGCGCTGGGCCCTGGTACTGGGAGACGTGGGGCAAGCTGGGTGGGAGGAGCCTTCTGCCCATCCATGGAAGCAGCCGGAACTGGAGGGAGGGGATGGAGTGGCTGTTTTGCCTCCTCCCTCCCCGCCGCTCCCCCCTCCCTGGTGATCCCGACATCAAAGAACCTGGCTTCTGTTCCTGACCTGGATGAGGCCTTAGTTTCCTCCTCTGGAAAATGGGGCTCCTCTGCCTCCCCTGCCTTCCTCATGTAGTTAGGAGGGAAAATGGAAGAATGCCCAGGAAAGCACCTTGTGACTGGCCCAGCTCACTGCAAGAGGAAGGGCACCATTGAACAATGACGCGGCCTGCTGACTCACAGCTGTGCTGTGCTGGCCCCTGTCCCCAGCACCAAGGCAGAAGAGCTGTTTCTGTCTGGGGTGGGTAAAGCCATCGCCTACAACACCGGCAGCCCATATGGGCCAGGTTCAAGTTCCCACTGCTCCACTTCCGATGCAGCTCTCTGCTAATGACCTGGGGAAAATGGCAGAAGATGATCCAAGTGCTTGGACCCCCTGCACACACATGGGAGACCCAGATGAAGCTCTGGCTCCTGGTTTCGGCCCGGCCTTTGTGGCCATGTGGGGAGTGAACCAGCGGATGGAAGACCCTACCCCCAACTCTGACTTTCAAATAAATAAATCCTTAAGGAAAAAATAATTAGAAGAGCTGGCTCCGTCACTTACCTGGTCAAACTTGGTTTCCCCATCTGAGAAATGGGATGATACCTCTCACACTCCTACTCCATGAAGTTATGGCAAAAATCACAGCCCATGATGCATCCGCTGAGATTCACCGGACCTTACCCGCCTGGACTCTGGGCAGCCTGCATTGTAGCACCCAGTCCCATACCAAGTTGCCTGTGCCTAAATCAATGTGCTTTTGTCCCTGGGGGGCTGCCGGCTCTCAGGGACACCAGGCTCCGAGTGTCATTTCACATTCCCTAGCAGTTAGTAGGAACGCCCTACACATGGAGTCACTGAGTTATGCCTCCCGTGTTCCTAACCTACTTGCCCATGACACCTGGTCTAGCTCAGGTGTGAAAACCACTAGCCCATAAAAACAAAGAGCAGCTAAAAGTGCAGAGGGAAGTAGAGGAATAAGGTCAGTGGCTTGGAATCCTGGAGAAGAGAGGACGTCTGAGCACTAGGCAACAAATCGGGCTGGGAGGTGGGCAAGATTTGGGGGTGATAAGTCTTAAATCTCATGTATAGGTCTCAGCTCTGTTTATTAGCTAAATGCTGTAAGTTCAGAACAAGCCTAGGAGCTCCAGGTTCATCAGCCTAAGTGGGAGATGCCTTGCTTACTGACCCACAGCAGGTGAGGGGGAGGAGCAAAAGTCAGGTGCCACGTGGAAACCACAATACACGTTTGTATGGAAGTGTACCAGGTGAGAACCCTAAGGATTCGCTTATTTCTCTAACAGTTCCCAAGAAGACCTGTAGAGGGCACTGTGGCCCAGGAGTCGGCTTGGCAAGAATAAAAATTCTCTTTTGGTTCCGCGCCCTTGCTGGCTCCTCCCACCTCAGCTCCACCTCTACTCCCCACCCCCTCCCCACACAGACAACCGGCAAATACCCTTCAACCCCGAAAATGCCGGGTGCTACAGATTGCAAAACGCTCTCTCTTCTGTGCACGCGTAGGGGGCAGGCTGCCTTATCCACTTTTTGACATGCTTCTAAGCAGAGACACTGCTCCCACATACCAGGGAACCTCAAAAAGTTTACAGAAAGCGGAATTAACAGATAAGTTTATTTTGGTGCAGTTTTTGAAATCTATGCATAGTTTTTTCATAACGTGCATTTTCCATACCTTCATATGCATGGATTTCAAAAGTTTTTGAATCGGCCAGCGCCACGGCTCACTAGGCTAATCCTCCACCTGCAGCGCCAGTACCCCCAGTTCTAGTCCCGGTTGGGGCGCTGGTTCTGTCCTGGTTGCTCCTCTTCCAGTCAAGCTCTCTGCTGTGGCCTGGGAAGGCAGTGGAGGATGGCCCAAGTGCTTGGGCCCTGCACCTGCATGGGAGACCAGGAGGAAGCACCTGGCTCCTGGCTTCAGATCGGCGCAGCATTTATTTGAGAGGGAGAGAAAGAGAGGTGGGGGGAGAGAGGGCTCGCCTATCCTCTGATTCACTCCCCAAATGCCCACAACAACCAGGGCTGGGCCAGGCCAAAGCCTAGAGCTGGGAACGCAATCTGTACACCCAAGTACTTAGCCGTCTGTCACTGTTGCTTCCCAGAAGTTGCATTGGTAGGAAGCTGGCCTTGGGACAGAGGCAGAACTCAAAGCAGCAGGTGGTAGCTCCCTTCCTGGGGTCCCTACTCCAGGGTCCCTGGTGTGACTCATTTTGCTCCTCACACACCCTCTGAGCAGGTTTCCATCATCCCTGCCATCGCCTGCCGCCCCCCGCCCCGCATGCACATTATCTGGAACTGGGTGTGGATCCAGAGCTCCGAAGCCGGGCGCTCTGCTATGGGGTGGGGGTAGGGTCCCAAGCAGCATCTTAACAGCTAAGCCAAACGCCTGCCCCTAAATGTAGCCTTTCATTCCATTTTCCATGAATTTTTTAAAAAGTCCCCTCGTAGGGAGTGACGGCCAGGACTGGGGACCTGGTCCAGTTTTGTGGTATCTTTGGCTGTCTGCGCAGGCCTTATTTCTGGGGAGGAATCTGCAGTCACTGTCAGAGTAAAGGGTTGAGTTCGAGGCAGGAACCAAGAGTGGAGGTTGCGTTCATTCGTTCCATGTCCCTTGTCCCAGGGCAGTAAGGGAGCAGGCAGGAATTAAGTGCCAGGAATAAGCAGATGAGGGAAGAGAGTGTAGGGGGGATTGAGGATCCCTGTTTCCTTGAGCTTAGGCAAATTTATTTCTTTTAAAAATTTATTTGAAATGCAGAAGAACTGAGAGAAAATAAAAACAGAGGGATCTCCTGTTTGCCGGTTCACCCCCCAATTGCTCTCAACAGCCAGGGCTGGGCCAAGCCCAAGCCAGGAGTTAGGAACTCAGTCTGGGTCTCCCATCTGGGTGACAGGGACCCAAGTCCTTGAGCCACACCTGCTGCCTCCCGGGCTGCGAATTAGCAGAAAGCGGAGTCTGGATTCGAACCCAGGCACTCGGATATGAGATGCCAGCGTCCCACGTGGTACCTTCACCACCGTGCCAAAGGGCCTGTCGCTGCGTCACTTCTTCATCCGTGTGATGGGAATGGCAGCAGGAGCTGTCTCACAGGCACACGATGAGGTCGCAGGCGGACACACCAGGAGCGGCACTTGTCCCAGAGCAGGTGAGCAGTAAGGTGCACCTCTGTCTGCTGCCTCTTCTGCGAGTCTCAGGGCGGAGCCTCAGTCCCCGGGGCAAGGAGAGAGGGCAGCTGCATGGACAGGGACTTGCGCGCTGCAGCATGCCAAGGGAATGCCAGGAGTCCTGCTACCCACTTCCTTGATGGCAGACACGGTCACTCACGGCTTGTCCTGGGCTCCTGGCAGCTGCCTACTGAGACGCAGCCTTGAATGGGGCCACCTTATTGACCAACGTGGGCAGAGCTAGTGGCCTCAGGCCCAGTGGGGTCAGGAGGTCAGACAGGCTGTGTGAGGCAGCACGTAGGGCCCAGCCCCCTCCACCGCTGGTTTCCCAGACCTGACGCCCAGCTGCCCGGACAGGGGCCGTGCCCAGGAAGCAGGGGGTGGTTTCAGTTCTTGCTGGTGATATTAGAACGTACACCAAACATGGACCCCCATGAGAACCAGGGACCAGCCCCTATTCCATGTTCATGGCTCCCCCTACCCCCATTGTCCAGCGGTGGGTGCTTGCTGTCACAGGAATCCCCACGGGACCTGGAGAATTGACGGCCGGCTCATCACTTGAATCTCCTGTCCATCCTGTCCTTGCGTGCAGGGTGCAAAAGGAAAAAGTATTTGCCTCCAAAGCTAGCCGCAGTTCTGCGAGGCACCGAGTGAGCTCAGGTGCCTCCCCAGCGTGGCCTTGTCCTTGGCTTGAAAGCTGACCTCCGAGTCCTCCTTCCATCTCAGTCCTCTGGCCTCTGAGGTGTCACCTGCTGGCACTGCAGTGTCCGTGAGACTGGCGGGCGCTGCGGTGACAGCCCCGTGGCGGGGGTGGGGAGCGGTGGGGGGAGGCAGGCACAGGCCGTGGTGGTCAGGGCGGAGGCACCCGGTCACCTGTCCCCTCTCCTGCAGGCCTCCCCCGTGTACAGCTTCAGCTTCCCCCGGAGGAAATTGGAGTAGATGCGAAAGAGCTTGCACAAGGTGTCAGCAGCGACTGTGCGGAGAGGAGCTGCAGAGGAGGCGGCCTCTGGAGGGGAGACGGCTTCCTTCTGCCGGGGAGAGAACAGGGAGTCATGGCAGTCCAGCAGGGAAGCGGGCGTGGGGACAGAACGGGGTCCTTCGCATCTTTGTTTTAATTTATTTTATTTGAAAGGCAGAGTTACAGAGAGAGAGGGACACACACACACACGCAATCTTCCACCCTCTGGTTCACTCCCCAGATGGCCACAACAGCCAAGGCTGGGCCACTGGCACTCCATCCAGGTCTCCCACATTGGGTGCAGGGGCCCAAGCACTTGGGCCATCTTCTGCTGCCCTCCCAGGTGCATCGGCAGGGAGCTGGATCAGGAGCGGAGCAGCAGGGACTAGAGCCGGCGCCCATATGGGATGCCGGCATCCAAGGCAAAGGCTTACTTGACCTGCTGCGCTACAACGCCTCCCCCTGCCCCAATACCCTTGTCATCTTACAGGAAGCGCAGACAGAGTGCACCCGACTCACCTGGACTCCCAGTGCCCGGAGCAGGGAAGTGAGGCTGCGCAGGCCACTGACAGCCTTGTCCACGTGCACCTGCAGGGTCTCCGGCAGCTGGGAGGAGTTGGCCAGCAGGGCCTGGCTACGCAGCATGGCTTCCGACAGCAGAGCCAGGCCCTGCCAGACTTCTACAGCATGCCGCCCAGCCTGCAGGGAGCGTAGCCATGGAGTCAGCTGACCCAAGCCACCCCCTCTCTCCTCCCCCTCAGCAGCTCCCCCACCCAAGCAGAGCAAACAGAGGCTGTGCAACAAGGTCTGTTGAATGAATGAGTGATGTAGCCCTCATCTCTGCCACCCTGTCTCTCCATCATCCCTCAAGTGAGGGTCCCCCGGTGGAAGGGGAAGATGGGCTCACCTCCGACTTCTTCCAGTGGTGGAAGTTGACCTTGGTGTCCGGCACGGTGATGTTCTCCCCCAGGCTGCAGCCTTCGGCACAGCCCATCTGAAACACACAGCAGGGGTCAGGGCACCCTGGCGGGGGGGGGGGGGGGGGTGCTCTGGCTCTGCCCCTGCCCCATACTATCCAGGTATGCTTTGGGCACCGCCAACTTCATCATTGTTATGGGGGGTGGGAGAGAGGATTGGACTGACTGCCTGCCCCCACCCTGAACCAAATGCCCAAAGGATCCAGGTTCCTGGTGGGACCCCTGGGAGCCCCAGGAGCGCCCGGAGGGGAGGGGGACCTCACCGTGACATTCTCAGCCTCTTTGGCCTCCAGGATGTACCGCTCCAAGACTCGGCTGTCACAGATGAGGCGTGCCGGGGCGCCCAAGACCGGGAGGCCCAGAGCGAGGACGAGCAAGCACAGCAGGGCGAGAGGCAGCAGGGCAAGGCGTCCTGGAAGACAGCCGAGCGCGGGTGAGGCGGGGGGCTCGGCGCGGCGGGGGCGCGCGGCCCGCCCCGGCCCCCAGCCGGTCCCGGCCGCCCCCGACCTTGCGGGCGCCCAGGCGCTGCCTCCCTCGCCTTCATTCAATCCGGCCGCCGCCGGCGCCGCACACCCCACCCCCAGCTACCGGCATCCACTTCTCTCCGGCCAAACTTCAATCCCGGAGTGCAGAGGCGGCCCCGTCTCGCAGATCCCGGTGGTGGGCTCCAGGACCCAGGTATCCGCGTCTCAGCTTCTTCCCCACCCACAGAGCGGCGCCTGTCCGCCCCCCCAACCCCGAACCCCTAAACCTTGTGCCTATCCACGCGGACTCCCCAAGTCCGGCCGGCACGTGGAGGCTGCCCCACCCCCCTACTCTCCGGGGTCCTGGGCAAGTCGCAGGTCCTTGAACCCGGCCACCTCTTGGCCAGCAGCCCGGGCGGCAAATCCCTACTCAAACAGGGGCCCGGCCGGCGGCAGCTCCCGCAGCCCGCGACACTCACCGCGCGCCCCCATCTCCGCGCCTGGCCGGGACCCTCAGCGACCTGGGGCTCGTCCGGCGCTCTCGGCGGGAGCCCTCATCCCGAGACGCGGCCGGGCAGGACCAGCTGCACGGGCCCGAAGGAGGGGGTCACTGTCCGGGGGGCGCGGCGCAGCCACCGGCGGGGTTGGCCCGGGGACTCTGCGGCTGCGGCCGGTGGTCGGGGCTGTTATCTGCATGTGTGCGTGCGCCGGTGGGGGTGGGCGTGAGGCTGTGTGCGTGAGGGGTCGCCCGGGGTGGGGGTCAGCCGGGGTCGGAGCAGGGGGCAGGACGCCTGGGTCGGGGGCTCGGCGAGGCGGGAGCAGGGCCGCGCCGGCGCGCGTGCAGGGCAGGGTCCGCCCCGGCGCCTGGGCTCCGGGAGGGGAGAGCGCAACCGGTACGCAGCCGAGGGCCACGCGGAAAGCCGGGCCGGGACAGGAGTGCCCCCCCCCCTCCCCGGGACGGGGCTGCGGACCCAGACACCTGCCCCCGGGGGGCGTCCCAGTCTTGGCCAGGGGCTCCCAGCTACGGGTGGGTCCTCCAGAGGTGGCTGGCCCCCGGAAGCTTCTCGCAATCCCTGCAGGCTCTCTGGAACCCGACGGAGGCGAACCGAGCTAGGAGTTTGGAGTTATTCTCCCCCCAAATCCTCGCTTTCCGGGACCTCCCGGAAACCCAGAAAGGTGATTTCTAGGGCCCAGGGCACACGTGCAGGTTGACGTCTGTTTTTGTGACCTGTGATACGGGTTCACCTCCGCGGCAAAGTTGGTAAGAATCCTGGAATAGAGTGAGGGGAGTTGGGGTTCGTTTCTGAAACTTCAGAAAGCCGTTTCCTCTCACCTGTCTGCTAGGTGAGGTGAGAGAACCCGCCCTACCTCCCTCAGGGGTGATGGAAGATGGCTGAGTCCCAGAACACAGGTGACCACACGAGGCTAATTCCAAAAGATTATGGGAAAAGGAACTAAAGAGTATGTATTTGGGTACCCAAAAAAAAAAAATCCGAAATCCATGCATATGAGGGGCCAGGGTTGTGGCATGGCGGGTAAAGCTGTCGCCTGTAACACCGGCATCCAGGAATGCCTGTCCTTGAGGTGTCGATCAACAGGTGATGAGTGGACACGGCAGATGTGGTCTGCCTGCACCAAGGAACATGATGCAGCCACCGAAAATGAAACACCATGTAGCACCATGGTACCGGGAACATTGTGAAGTGGCATGAAGCTGACCCAGACAGGCACCCCTGTCACTCGTGTGGAAGCTGAAAACATCGGTCTCAGAAGAAAATGGAACAGTGGCCACGACGGGCTAGAAAGGGTGCTGGGAGGATGGACAGCAGGAGAGTCGGGGGCTAGGATAGGAGGGTGGGCTGCAGGACAAGCCCCAGTGTTCCGTGCTCCGTCGGGGGCTGGAGCTCACGTCAGTGTGTTGTACATTTTGTAGAGAACGAGAAGAGAGGAGTCTGAAGCTTCCCAACTCAGAGATGATAAATGTTTGGTTGAGGAGAGGGAAAGGCTAATGACCTTGATTTTCTCACCCTGCATTGTGTCCATTTTCCGAATGGTCACACTGTGTCCCATAAATATGTAGCATTACCATGCCTCTATTTTTTTTTTTTTTGATTTTTTTTTGACAGGCAGAGTTATACAGAGAGAGAGACACAGAGAGAAAGGTCTGCCTTTTCCGATGGTTCATCCCCCCAAATGGCCGCTACAGCCAGCGTACTGTGGCTGGCGCGTGCCAATCTGAAGCTAGGAGCCAGGTGCTTCCTCCTGGTCTCCCAGGTGGGTGCAGGGCACAAGCACTTGGGCCATCCTCCACTGCCCTCCTGGGCCACAGCAGAGAGCTGGACTGGAAGAGGAACAACCGGGACAGAATCTGGCACCCCAACCGGGACTAGAACCCCGGGTGCTGGTGCCGCAGGCGGAGGATTAGCCAAGTGAGCCACGGCGCTGGCCTCATTTATTTTTGAAAGACTGCCTTATTTACTTGCAAGGCAGAGTGACAAAGGGAGAGACAGAGAGATCTTTCATCTAAATGGCCTAACAGCTAGGGCTGAGCCAGGCCGAAGCCAGGATGCTGGAACTGCCTAGCTCTCCAAAGTGTGTCCTTGGGCCATCTTCCACTGCTTACCCAGGTGCGTTAGCAGGGAGCTGGATTGGAAGCTGAGCAGCCAGGACTTGGACTGGGCTCTGAGATGGATCCTGGAGTAGCAAGCAGAGGTTCAGGCTGATGTGCCAGTTTTGAAAACATCAGAAGAATGCCTGCCCTGGTGGAGCTGACATGGTCCTGGGGCTGCAAGCGAAATCTAGACTGAGGCTCCTGGGCCCAGTGCTGTGGTGTAGCGGGTAAAGCTGCTACCCAAAACACCAGCATCTCATTTGGGCACCGATTGGAGTCCTGGCTGCTCTACTTCCTTTTTTTTTATTTTATTTTATTTTTTTTAAGATTTATTTATATATTTGAAAGTCAGAGTTACACAGAGAGAGAGAGAGGTCTTCCATCCATTGATTCACTCCTCAGATGGCCGCAACGGAACTCTGCCGATCCGAAGCCAGGAGCCAGGAGCTTCTTCTGGGTCTCTCACATGGGTGCAGGGGCCCAAGGACTTGGGCTATCTTCTACTGCTATCCCAGGCCATAGCAGAGAGCTGGATCAGAAGAGGAGCAGCCGGGACTCGAACCGGCGCCCATATGGAATGCCAGCGCTTTAGGCCAGGGCTTTAACCTGCTGCTCCACAGCGCCAGCCCCTTCTCTACTTCCTGCTAATGAGCCTGGGAAGGCAGCAGAAATGGCCCAAGTACTTGGGCCCCTGCCACCCACGTGGGAAACCTGGATGGAGCTCCAGGCTCCTGGCTTCGGCCTGGCTCAGTGCTGGCTGTTGTGGCCATTTGGGGAATGAACCAGAGTGCAAGAGCGCTCTCTCTCTCTCTCTCTCTCTGTTTCTCCCTCTCTGTCCATAACAAATAAATAAATCTTAAAAAAAAAATACAAGACAGAAGCTCCCTCTTTTTTTAAGAGTCTTTTAGTAACAGTTGCACATAAACTTTTTTTTTTTTTTAAGATTTATTTGAAAGGCAGAGATACAGAGAGAGAGAGAGAGAGATCTTCCATTTGCTGGTTTACTCCCCAAGTGGCCACAACAGCCAGGGCTGGGCCAGGCAGAAGCTAGGAGTCAGGGGCTTCTTCTGGGTCTCCCACATGGGTGCAAGCACTTGGGCCATCTTCTACTGCTTTCCCAGGTGCATCAGCAGGGAGCTGGATTGGAAGTGGAGCAGCTGGGACTTGAACCGGCGCTCATGTGGGATGCTGCAGGCGGAGGCTAAACCTTCCCCAAGACAGAGGCTCTCAGGCAGCAATAAGGAATGAAGACGCCTAAGGGATTGCGGGTTTGGATGAGGCTGTCGGGGATGCCGGGGAGCCATAAGGGGTTGCGTGTATTGGGAGAAACTATGATTTAGAAAGGGCTTGGACAGATTGGGGGGGGGTGAGTTTCTGGAGGGGGAGGTCAGCTCACCTTGAACCTGCCCTGGGCCCTCCCTAAATCCGGGTTTCCAGTCACGGAGCCCAGTTCTGCTCCCTTCCCAGAGCCCAGCTGTGGGACATGCACACGCACACACGTCCACACACGTCGGCATGTGCACTCTGTCCCGACCCCCTCCCCAGGCCCTGGTCCCCCGGGGCCCCTGACTCCTGCGTCATTACTGCCCTGACCTGCTGGGCTGGACACCGCCTGGGGGAGGGGCGGGGCGTCTGTGGGACTGGCTCCTCCCCTCACAGCAGCTCGCTGGAGGGCACCCCCCCCCCACCGCCGCCGCCCCTGGCTGCCGCAGGCCATGATGCTTTGTGAGAGCTGTGACAGCCGCTTGGCAGAGAAGTCGGGTCAGAGGCTCTTGTTGCCCCCACCTACCCACTCCCGGAGCTGCACTGCTCCTGCTGGGGGCAAGGGCCAGTCTGGTGTTTGGGGTCGAGAAGAGTCCGTCCATCTGCTCTCCAGAGCAGGATGAAAACTACATGGGGCTACCTGGGGCTCCCCACCCACATCCTCCTGCTTGCATCCCTCTGCCTGGTGCTGACCCCATCAAACCATCCCTCGCACAGGCAGGAACCTGCAGGGGTCCCCATTGCCATAGGGCTCAGCCCCTCCCCGTGCAGCCGGGCACCTGACGTCCAGGCAGTCCTCCCACGTGGCTGGTGTCCACTCCCCCCTTCACAGGAGCTTGGACCTGGCTCACTCCGGGCCTTCCACCTGCATCGCCCTCCTGCATTAGCCCCCAGTTTCCCTTCTTAAAGATGAACCTATTTATTTGAAAGGCAGAGCGCAGAGAGAGGGAGAGACAGAGACAGAGAGAGATCTTCCATCTGCTGGTTCGCCCTCTAAATGTCTGCAACAGCCAGGGCTGGGCCAGGTCAAAGCCAGGAGCCAGGAGCTGCACATGGGTGGCAGGGGACCATCTCCTGCTCTCCCAGGCACATCAGCAGGGAGCTGGATGGGAAGTGGAACAGCCAGGACTCGAACCAGTGCTTATACGGGACGCTGGGTTGCAGGCGATAGCTTAACCTGCTGCGCCACAAGGCAGACCCATCCCCCTTTTTCTTAAAGCCCAAACCCAAGCATTTCCTCCTCCATGAAGCCTTCCCAGATCCTCCAGCAGGAAGTAACCTCCTTCTTCCTCACTGCCATAATTGACGTAGACACCTCAGGCCTCTCACTGCCAGGCCCACCATGTACAGCTGTCAAAGTTGAACACTGAACAACTCCAGGGGGCATTCATAGGGGGTCTGCCGGGAATGGCACCCTAGAGGCTGTGCAGAGCAGGTGCCTCGGTACTGAGAGGAGACAAGTGAGGATGGTGAAGGGGACGTCTCAGACACCGATGCCCGTGTGTGGTCATAAAACACGTGTGGATGGTATCGTGTGGTCCCTGTGGCGGCCAGGAAGCCACGCCTGCTCAGACCTGGGATCCTGGGGACTGGTGAGGCCTCCATCGGCTTCGTGATGGGGCAGGGGCTGGGAAGGGACAGCTGTGACGACGAGAGGCCAGCGGGGGTGGAGGCAGGCGCTGTCCCACAGATTCCTCCTGGCAGCCAATTCGGATCAGAAGTCCAAGGAGAACCAAATTTATAGCCCCCCAGAGCCGTCCCAGGCTCCCGGCTGCACGGAGCCCCAGCTGCCTGGAGTCAGACTCGGGAGCGGAGGCCTCCGGCTATCCTCCCTCCTCCCTTCCAAGCAGCGAGGTCAGCCCGTGGCCCAGAAGACCTTCTGTGCTGGGAAGTGAGGCGGCCGGGGTCCTGGGGTTGTGAGGCGGGGGTGGGAAACAAGAAAGACGCAAGAATGCTGGGAGAAAGGATTCCTGTCGGAGAACCAGAGCGAAGTCCTTCGCCAGGGTCAGCCTAGAGAAACTGAGGCCAAGGCGGTTACCTTGGTCACGGAGCAGCTGAGCCGAGCAGCCGTCCTGAGCCAGCAGCTCTGTGGCCCAGTGGCTGTAACGGGCTGTGTGGTACACGGAGCTTGGATCGGTGACCTGAGCTCTGTGTCGAGGTGCCACGCGCAACCCGTGGACACACAACTCTATCGCTGAGTCCAAATGATAGCAATCGTTTCCCGTGGCCGAAGTGGGATTATACAAGGGTACTTCACGATGTTCGTGGAAAGTGGAATTAAGAGAGAAATTTAGGGGTGAGCGCTGTGGCCTGGGGAAACCACATCTCATATTGCAGTGCCGGTTCGAGTGTCAGTTCCCTGCTAATGCACTGGGAAACCAGCAGGTGACGGCCCAAGCACTTGAGTTCCTGCCACACACGATGCAGCTCCTGGCTCCTGACTTTACCCTGGCCCAGTCCCAGCTGTTGTGGGCATTTTGGGGAGTAAGCCAGTAGATGGAAAATCTCTCTCTCTCTGCTCTGTCATTCTGCCTTTCAAATAAACAGATAAATAAATAAACAAAACTTTAAAAAACAAAAGGATTTGGTACAAACATTTTGAAATCCATGTTTTGATATGAGCCTGGTACCTTTACTTTTTTTTTTTTTTTTTTTAAGATTTATTTACTGGGGCCGGCGCTGTGGCGCAGTGGGAGAAAGCCCTGGCCTGAAGCGCCAGCATCCCAAATGGGCGCCAGTTCTAGTCCTAGCTGCTCCTCTTCTGCTCCAGCTCTCTGCTATGGCCTGGGAAAGCAGTAGAAGATGGCCCAAGTCCCTGGGCCCCTGCACCCACATGAGAGACCCGGAGGAAGCTCCTGGCTCCTGGCTTCGGATCGGCGCAGCTCCGGCCATTGTGGCCATCTGGGGAGTGAACCTGCAGATGGAAGACCTCTCTCTGTCTCTACCTCTCTGTCAGTAACTCTACCTCTCAAGTAAGTAAATAAATTTTTTTAAGATTTATTTATTTATTTATTTGAAAGAGTTAGAGAGAGAGGTAGAGATAGAGAGAGGTTTTCCATTGGTTGGTTCACTCCCCAAATGGCCACAACAGCTGGAGCTGGGCCAGACTGGAGCCAGGAACCAGGAGCTTCTTCCAGGTCTTCCATGTGGGTGCAGGGGCCCAAGCACTTGGGTCATCCTCTGCTGCCTTCCCAGGCCATAAGCAGAGAGCTGGATAGGAAGAGGAACAGCCAGGACTAGAATCAACACCCATATTGGATGCTGGTGCCAGAGGTGGAGGCTTAGGCCAATATACCACAGTGCTGGCCCTAGTACCTTTACTTTTTTTTTTTTTTTTTTTTTTTTGACAGGCAGAGTGGATAGTGAGAGAGGGAGACAGAGAGAAAGGTCTTCCTTTGCCATTGGTTCACCCTCCAATGGCCACCACAGCTGGCGTGCTGCGGCCGGCGCACCGCGCTGATCTGATGGCAGGAGCCAGGTGCTTCTCCTGGTCTCCCATGGGGTGCAGGGCCCAAGCACTTGGGCCATCCTCCACTGCCTTCCCGGGCCACAATAGAGAGCTGGCCTGGAAGAGGGGCAACCGGGAAAGAATCCAGCGCCCCGACCGGGACTTGAACCCGGTGTGCTGGCGCCGCTAGGTGGAGGATTAGCCTATTGAACCGCGGCACCAGCACCTTTACTTTTAATCCAGGATCTTGCTCCCTGCCTATGACCTGAGATAAGAATTTTTTTTTAAGATTTACTTTTGGGGGCTGGCACTGTGGCATAGTGGGTAAAGCTACTGCCTTCAGTGCTGGCATCCCATATGGGTGCCGGTTCAAATCCCGGTTGCTCTACTTCTGATCCAGCTCTCTGCTATGGCCTGGGAAAGCAGAAGATGGCCCAAGTCCTTGGGCCCCTGCACCCTTGTTGGAGACCTTGAGGGAGCTCCGAGCTCCTGGCTCCTGGCTTCGGATCAGTGCAACTCCAGCCATTGCCGCCATCTGGGGAGTGAACCAGTGGATGGAAGACCTCTCTCTCTCTCTCTCTCTCTCTCTCTCTCTCTGCCTCTCCTTCTCTCTGTGTGTAACTCTGACTTTCAAATAAATAAATAAATCTTTAAAAAAAAGATTTATGTTTGGGGCTGGCATTATGGCTTAGCAGGTAAAGCTGCTGCTTGTGATGCCAACATCTCATATGGGCACCAGGTCATGTCCCGGCTGCTCCACTTCCAATCCAGCTCCTTGCTATGGCCTGGGAAAAGCAGCAGAAGATGGCCCAAGTGCTTGGGGCCCTGAACCCATGTGGGAGACCTGGAGAAGGCTATTGGCTCCTGGTTTCAGCCTGGCCCAGCACTGGCCGTTGTGGCCACCTGGAGAGTGAACCAGCAGATGGAAGATCTCTCTCTCTCTCTCTCTCTCTGAACTCTTTCAAAATAAACAAATCTTTTTTTTTTTTTTTTTTTTTTTAAGAGAGAGAAAGAATCTTCCATTTCCTGGTTCACTCCCCCAGATGGCCACAATGGCCAGGACTGGGCCAGGCTGAAGCCAGGAGCCAGGAACTCCATCCAGGTCTCCCATGAGGTGGCAGGGGCCCAAGCACTTGAGCCATCCTCTGCTGCCTTTCCAGGCATTAGCAGAGAGCTGGGTCAGAAGTGGAGCGGCTGGGGCTCAAACTGGTGCTCATATGGGATGCTGGCGTCGCAGGCTGCGGCTTACTCTGCAGCACCACAACACCGGCTTCCACACGTGAGTGTGGGCCACCCTGCATGGAAAACACCCATCATGAGCGGGCCAGAGGGTTACTTAGAGAGAGAGAGAGAGAGAGAGAGAGAGAGAGAAGCCTGGATGCCTCCCCCTCCATGCTCAGCCTCTCGTGCTGCAGGGGTGGCGCCTACCTTGTATAAACAGGATGGGGTCTTAGCATATGTGAAGCCACCTGGGGTTTTTATGGTACCTCCTGGTGGGGTTTAACATCCATGAGGTCATCATGGTGTCTCCTCCTTCCACTGCCAGATGAGACACAGGTGTTCCCTGGGGAGATGGTCGTTTTAGACTGACAGGTAGAGATGACATCACCTTGCAGGGCTGCGAGGATTCCAGCTCACCCAGACCTAACGCCGCACCGGCTTCTCCAGAATCCACGTTTCCCGGGAACTCTCCGAAGACCCCTCGTACAACACTTGGCACGTGGTAGGCGACGACCACTACTGCTACCCCTGTCCTCTCGCTGTCTGCTTTCTTCTATCTGCCCTTTCTCTGGAGGCCTGGAGACGGCATTCTACACTGCTGTTGCTCAGCCTCCCCCAGCACCCTCCCTGCCCCTCTTGTGCCCTGGGGATGGATTTATGGCACTTTGTCTCTGGTATTGTCACGGTGCCCCCATGCCACCCACTGCAAAAAGTCATCAAGATAACGGGCTGGGCGGAGGTGTTTTCGGGGTCTCTGTGCTGGCTGCATTTAGGAGAAACTTGCCCTTGAACGTGGCTGAGCGAGAAGGCAACACTGCACTGTGACAGTCACTGTGGGGAGCAAACCGGACTAGACTAAGTTACTGGAATTAAGACTTATTCTATGCATCTGCTCTCCCACAATATGGCGCTGGGAGAGAAGTAAACAGCTTCCGCACAGCTGCCTCCAGTTCAACCAATAAACTGTAGGACTTGCTACTGATTGGAGGAGAGCAGCGTACTCGGCGTGTGGGCAGCCGAGTTGGGATTGGCAGAGGAGGACTATAAAGGAGGAGAGAGACGGCATGCACCAGGAACATCTAAGGGGAACACCTGTGCAGCCCCCGAGAAAGCCGGCCGGCGGTGTGCCGCTCCCCTGCGGAAGTGGGGAATGTGGCCGGGGGAACCGCCCTTCCACGGAGGTGGAAGGGACGGTAGCCAACCCGGGAAGAACCAGCAGCAAACCCGGGGAGGGCCGAGCAGACGAAAGAACAGCGCAGGGTCCTGTGTCGTTCCTCCACGAAGAGGGGGAGCGACATAATGGTGCCGTGACTCGGATATGAAGCCTAGGCAGGGCTTAGTGTCGTTCCTCCACGAAGAGGGGGAGCGACAGTCACCACTGGGGCTGGAGAAGAGCAGACAGACATCAAGGCAGTCTTTCTAAAATTTATTTTATGGGGCCGGCGCCGCAGCTCACTAGGCCAATCCTCCGCCTTGTGGCGCCAGCACACCGGGTTCTAGTCCCAGTCGGGGTGCCGGATTCTGTCCCGGTTGCCCCTCTTCCAGGCCAGCTCTCTACTGTGGCCAGGGAGTGCAGTGGAGGATGGCCCAAGTGCTTGGGCCCTGCACCCCATAGGAGACCAGGAAAAGCACCTGGCTCCTGCCATCGGATCAGCGCGGTGCGCCGGCTGCAGCGCACTGGCCACGGCGGCCATTGGAGGGTGAACCAATGGCAAAAGGAAGACCTTTTTCTCTGTCTCTTTCTCTCACTGTCCACTCTGCCTGTCAAAAAATAAAAATAAATAAAAAAAATTTATTTTATGGGGCTTGGTGCTGTGGCATAGCAGGCTAGGCCTCTGCCTGTGGTGCCAGCATCCCATATGGGCACTGGTTCTAGTCCCAGCTGCTCTACTTCCGATCCAGCTCTCTGCTATGGCCTGGGAAAGCAGTAGAAGATGGCCCAAGTCCTTGGGCCCCTGCATCCATGTGGGAGACCCAGATGAAGCTCCTGGCTCTTGGCTTCGGATCTGTACAGCTCTGGCCATTGCAGGATTTTGGGAAGCGAACCAGCAGATGGAAAATGGATCTCTCTCTCTCTCTCTCTGCATCTCTGCTTAGAAAGTCCTGACTTAAACAAAACAGGGAGGGTGTTGGGTGCAGCAGTTAAAATGCTGCTTGGGACGCCTGCAGCCCACACCAGAGTGTGGGTTTGAGTCCCACTTCCACTCCCAATTCAGCTTCCCACTAACGCACCTGGGAGACAGCACACAATGGCTCAAGTACTTGAGCTCCTGCCACCCCCGTGGGAGGCCCTGTTGGAATTCCTGGCTCCTGGCTTCCAACCGGCCCAGCCTCAGCTATTGTGGGCACTTTGGAAGTGAACCAGCAGGTGGAAGAGATATCTCCCTCGTGCTTGCTCTTGCTTTCAGATACATAAAAACTGAATAAACATTTTTTTAAAAAATCACTTCTTGATGTTATCACATCGTTTTATAACTCCACAATCACTTTGCCTAACAAAGCATTAATCAGAAACATTTATTATAGAAACATTTATTATAGAAACAGTTATTTATTATATAAACAGTAAACACTTAACTTCTTATTACAGAAATAATACATGCTCATCGAACAACTAGAAAACACTGCTCAACTCAACTGTGTAAATTACGTAGCACCCATCACGCCATCCGGAAGGTGGAGTTGCAAGTGGCCATTTTCCCAGAGTTCCCTTGTGGTGGGATGACCACTGCCTCATCCCCAAGACTCTATGAGGTTGGACGCTTACTGGTTGTCCAACTCCTCCAGAGGCTCAAGGGCTTATGGGACGTGGGACATGTTGCTCTACCCCCCCAACACCTGAGCAAGCCCCAGGAGCTCACCTGGGAGCAGACCCAGGTCCTCTCTGGAGGGTCATCAGCCCACTGTAGCCAGTTCTTGTGTCCCAAGGGCCGCGTCCCCACCCCCAGCTGTGAAGCAAGTGCTGTGGTTTGGATATGGTCTGGGTTTGTCCTCAGTGTGGTGATGTTAAGGTGGTGAGACCTTGAAGAGGTGTGGCCTAGTGGGAAGGCACGGGGACATCCCCCTTGGAAGGAACTGTGGGACCCTGGGTATTCCTTGTGTGGGGTAGTTATACTGGAGCAGGTGTTCAGTGGCTAACACACTGCACCCCATGTCAGAGTGCCTGGTTTCAATTCCCGGTCCTAAGTCCAGCTTCCTGCCGATGCAGACCCTAGGAGGGAGCAGTGATGGCTCGAGCAGTTAGGTTCCTGACACCCACATGGGAGACCTGGACGGAGCTCCCAGTTCCTGGCCCCAGCCCCAGCCCAGCTCTGACTGCTGCTGGCATTCGGGGAGTGAACCAGTGGGTGGGAGCCCCTGTGTCTCTCGCACATGAGTAAATCACAAGAATGACCCCCGACTCTCTGGCTCTTTGTCTCACCATGTGATCTTAGCACTGCTGGGCCGTCCGTCTGTCCTGGGGCCTTCACCAGAACCAAGCCCATGCTGGTGCCATGCCCTTGGACTTCTGGAACTGAGAGCTAAGTCAGCCTCTTCTCTGTGTAAAGTACCCACCCTCTGTTAGTGTAACCGAAAACTAACCGAAGCCACAAGTACCCCAGATTTGCGACTTACACACACACACGAATCCTTTCCTTCTCCCCATTCCCATTAAGGAGCCTAGAACGGGCCGTCCCCGCTAATGCACCTGGGAAGGCAGCGGACGATGCTCCAAGTGCTTGGGCCCCTGCCACCTCATGGGAGACCCGGATGGAGTTCCCGGCTCCAGCTCTGGCTGTTGCAGGCACTTGGGGCGTGAACCAGCAGGTGGAAGATCTGTCTCTCCCTCTCCCTGATGCTCTTCCTTTCAAATAAATAAATCTTTTTTTTTTTTTTTTTTTTGACAGGCAGAGTTAGACAGGGAGAGAGACAAAGAGAAAGGTCTTCCTTCCATTGGTTCACCCCCCAAATGGCCGCCACGGCTGACGCGCTACGCCCATCTGAAGCCAGGAGCCAGGTGCTTCCTCCTGGTCTCCCATGTGGGTGCAGGGGCCCAAGTACCTAGGCCATCCTCCACTGCACTCCTGGGCCACAGCAGAGAGCCAGACTGGAAGAGGAGCAACCGGGACAGAACTGGTGCCCTAACCGGGACTAGAACCCAGACTAGAACCCGGTGTGCCGGCACCGCAGGCTAAGGATTAGCCTAGTGAGCCGTGGCGCCGGCTTCTTTCTGACTTTATAAGGCGACTTTACAGTTTCCATTGCTCCCGGCGGGCCTGGTGCCTAACACAGACCCCTGCATGGAGCGAGATGGGTCACAGTCAGCCGCCTCTCTTCTCCATGACAAGCACCTGGATTTATTTTATTTATTTATTTATTTATGTATTTGACAGGCAGAGTGGACAGTGAGAGAGAGAGAGAGAGAGAAAGGTCTTCCTTTTGCCATTGGTTCACCCTCCAATATCCGCCGCGGCCGGCGTGCTGCGGCTGGCGCACTGCGCTGATCCGATGGCAGGAGCCAGGTGCTTCTCCTGGTCTCCCATGGGGTGCAGGGCCCAAGCACTTGGGCCATCCTCCACTGCACTCCCAGGCCACAGTAGAGAGCTGGCCTGGAAGAGGGGCAACCGGGACAGAATCCAGCGCCCTGACCAGGGCTAGAACCCGGTGTGCCGGCGCTGCAAGGCGGAAGATTAGCCTATTGAGCCGCGGCGGCCAGCACCTGGATTTCAATGCTGGCCTCTGGGGATGGTTCTGAAGCAGGAAGTCACTTCCTATTCATTGTGGGCTCTGCCCCTGTAGAGTGAGAAGGAGGGAGCCAAGGGGCCCAGCCTTTGCACACACCTCTGCCCCTCCTCCCATTTTCCCAGGCTGGGACGGACATCACCACGCAGAGCCAGGAGGCAGGTGCTTCTCTACGGAGGGGGACGCAGACGGAACTGGAGAGCCCTCAGGGTTCCTTCCCCGCCCCTCCCACCATGTGTGGGCCCCAGGGGATGAAGGGGCCGTGTCCACACCCCCGACCTGCTCCACACTCCCAGAGCAAGCCCCCAGACCCTCTCTGCCTCCAGTGGCGACATCTAGGGGCTGTTTCTGCGGAGCTGCCACGGAGGGAAGCCCTCCTGGCAAGCAGTGAGAAAACATGTACTAGAAACAACACATAAACAGTGTGGGAGCCAGAGCTGCCAAAACAAACCAAACAGCAGGGCTGCCTGCCACCGCCTGGCCTGGGCCCCGGCCAGGCACGCGGAAACCAAAATACATACGTGCAGGGAGACACACAGGCCGTCCGGCTTCCCGAAGCTTCCCGCCCCGCAGTGGGGGAAAGCAGGGTGAGGGAGCTGGCCGTCAAGGCCAATGGCACGGGGTGGCCAGATGGAGGTGGCAGCAGCCTCCTGCCTTGTTGGCATTCCCTCCATTGACCCCTTCGCCACACACACCCTCTCCTTTCTCTGCTCCGCAAACTCCTACTCACCCTTCAACACCCAGGTCAAAGGAGAAACTCCTCTGGACTCCAGCGGGAGGTGAGCCCTTTCGGCGTCCACATTTCTTTATCACAGGTCCTCTTGATAACAACGCAATCCATCTTACTCATCCACCCTCAGATGGCGAGCACCTTGAGAACAGGGTCTGTGCCACACACACACAAGCCTGGCTTTCATGCTTCCAAACCGACCTACTTCCACTCGGCCTAGGATTAAATCGTCACTGGCCCTTAGAGGCGTTGAAGTTCTGTGACCTCCAACAACAGCCGGAAGTCCAGCTTTCGTCCTATCTGGCCCATGTGTATAGTAGTCACCCCCTGGAGATGGTTTCTGGAAACTTCCCCATACCAAAATCCATGGGAGCTCAAGTCCCTTATGTAAGATGGCAAACTTGGGGTACAGCGGGTTCAGTCGCCACCTGTGACACCAGCATCCCTATCAGGGTGCTGGCTTGAGTCCCGGCTGCTCCTCTTCCAATCCAGCCTCACACACCTGGAAAAGCGGTGGACGATGACCCGAGTGCTTGTGCCCCTGCCACCCATGTGGGAGACCTGGATGGAGCCTGCCACTACTGGCTTCAGGCTGCCCCAGCCCTGGCTACTGCAGCCATTTGGAGAGTGAACCAGTAGATGGAAGATCTCTGTCTCTCCTTCTCTGCCTTCAAAATAATAAAATTATGCAGTATTTGCATAGATTCTACATACCTCCTCACCTACACTTTAGATCGCTACACTTCTTAAAATACCTAACACAATATAAATATTATAAGAGTTGCCATTTTGTTTAGGAAAGAACAAAAATTTCAAGTCTGCGCACGTTCAGGACACAGTGTTTTCAGGACAAATGTTTTCAGTCCGTGGTTGCCTGAATGCATGGATGTGGAACCCAATGCAGGGCTCACTGTCCACACATCCCTGACCGAAGCACCTTCCACAGAGCATTCCAGTGAAACGGCACTTAAAAAAAAAAAAAAAGGCAGTAGAAGATGACCCAAGTCCTAGGACCCCTGCACCCACGTGGGAGACCCAGAAGAAGCTCCTGGCTCCTGGCTTCGGATTGGCCCAGCTCCAGCTGTTGCAGCCATTTGGGGAGTGAACCAGCAGATGGAAGACCTCTCTCTCTCTCTGCCTCTGTAACTCTGCCTTTCAAATAAATAAATCCTTAAAAAAAAAAACTGGCTTTACCCAATATACTGATCTCAAGGGCCACACCAGGGTCACCACCCATCTTTACAAACACTGTTGTGGTAACCCTCATTTTTTAAAGATTTGATTATTAATTTGAAGGCAGAGTTTGTAGAGAGGGAGAAACAAAGACTCTCCCATCCGCTGATTCACTCCCCAGCTGGCCACAACAGCCGGAGCTGGGTTGCTCCAAGGCCAGGAGCCTCGTCTGGGTCTCCCACGAGGGCGCAGGGGCCCAAGCACTTCCGCTGCTTTCCCAGGCGCACCAGCGAGGAGCTAGAACGGAAGTGGAGCTACCGGGACAGGAACCAGCGCCCGCGTGGGGTGCCGGTGCTGCAGGCAGCCAGGGCACCAACCGCACCACAATACCGGCCTGAGGTGACTCTCATTTGGTAAATATAAAAAAACAGGCCATCTCACAAAGATCCAAACGAGTGTTTATTGTCTGTGAGCAGTTATGGGAGTGGGGGGGGCCTTCCTGTGTCACTGAAGCAGCCCGGCCAGAGCACCTGTGGGTCACCAGGCCACAGCCACCCGGGAGCCTCTTGCAAGGGTTCAGGTCCAGGAGCCCCCGGCCCACCCCGAGTTGGTCGGCTCCCTCCCATTCTTAAACCCCCGCCTTCCCCGAGCCTGGCACATCCCGATTGTCCAGCCGCCCCGCTGAGGTCACTTTCTCGAGAGCCTGGACAACTTGCTCCGGCTGCTGTCAGCGCGGGATCACCCGTGCAGGCAGGAACCGCACCCGGGTCCCCTTGGAAAGCCCCCTCCTTCCCCTACTGCAGCGGGGAAGAGGCCGGGCTGGGGGTGGCAGGGCCACTAGCACTTGCTGTCCCTACTGCATGGGACAGCAGCCACAGATGCCGGGAAGACCCACTGTGTGGGCCCAACAAGATAACAGGCCTTGTCCTCCGTGGCTCCGGCTGGAGGAGCCCCCATCTGGGCCCGGCTGTGCAGGGGGGCGGGAAAAGGGCGGCAGGGGTGGGACAAGGGACAGTCAATCAATCACTTGGGCGTGACCCTGAAGACTCGGATGTGGATGGCCGAGTTGTTGCGGATTCGAGTGAGCGGCTCCCGCGCGTCGGTCTCCGGCTCCAGCTCGTCCACCAGCTCCACGGTGGAGGTGTTGGCGGCCACCTGCAAGGACCCGAAGCTGCCGGCCTGCAGCTGCAGGGCGATGTTGATGGCGCGGTTGATGGCCAGGCCCAAGCCATGAATGTAGATCTCCGTGCACGCGTTCTGGCCCCGCGCGCCTCCGTCCAGCAGCTTCTGGCAGCGGGCCAGCTGCGCCTTAAAGTCCGTCTTCATGTTGACGTAAATGTCATTGGGCCTCCGGGGCAGGCGGTGGGGCAGCCGCTTGCGGAGGGTGTACTCCACCGGGTCCAGCTCCGCCTCCACGGGCCCGCGGGGCTCTCGGTTTTCCGCCATGCCGTGCGCCCTGGCACGGGAAAACGGACATCAGGAAGGGAGCGCGCTCGACGACCCCCGTCCCCTCCGCCCTCAGCCCCCCTTTTCCCCTCCCACGCGCCGTCCACCCCGCGCCGGGCCACTCGAGGGTGCCGCCCGCTACCCACCGGCCGCAGGGACGGGAGATGCACGGCGGCTGGCAACACGCTCACCCCCGCGGTCGCGCGCCCTGGCGACGAGGGCCTCCGGCGAAGGCTGCGCAGTGCGCACGCGCGCCGGTCGCGCGCGACCCGCGAATCACCTTCCCGGCCTCCGTTCTCCCCGCCCCTTTCCCGAGCGCTCTCGCGACGGCGCGACGCGTTTGGGTAACGCGAGGCTTCCGGGCGGGATCTACCACGTAGACGCCTCAGGGGCGGGGCCCGAGTCCAAGCTGGGGCGGAGCTCCCGAGAGGGCGGGGTCGGCTGCCTCCCGCCAAGTCCCAAGTTCTCGGCCCGCGGAGGGGTCTCCCGGGGGTGGGAGAAGCAAGTTGGCTGGGGGTCCTCTACGAGGGCTTCCGAAGCGAGCAGGGAGTAGGGTGAACTCAGAAGGCCTCGATGGCGAAGAGGCCTGGAGGCGAGTCAGGGACTCCCGCGTCCCCAGCAGTTCCTCCGGTCTGATGGGCAGCGCCGGCCTCCCGCCCAAGGCCGGACCGGGGACTGAGCGGCAAGGCCACCTCGCCGGAGGACGGGGCTCCGAGACCCCCGCCCCCTCCCGCAGGTCGCGCGATCCGGCCTCATCCCCAGACTCCGCCGGGGACCTCCCGACTGTCCCCGTGCGCGCTGACCACCCTACACCCCTCAGCTATCTCAGGCCGGCTGCAGCCGCTGCCCCCACGGGGTGGCAAGGATGTGCCGCCCCCTGGTGGGCAAGGAGTGGTGGCCACGCGCGGGGTTCCGGACTCCCCAGGGCGTGGGGAGGGGGCGCTCCAGCTTCTGGGCTGGACCCTCGGGCATGCCCTGCCTCAGTTTCCCCATATCCCACATGCCGTCTCGTCAGCTGTACCCTGGTATAAATGAGCTGGCGCGGCTCTTCTCCGGCCGCAGAGGCCAGAGTCTGAAGCCATTTGAGCAAAGATTGCAAAGAGCTCAGATTCCCGAGGACTTGGCTCCCAGCACCATGTAAGCCCCGTGCCGTCAGTAGCTTCCGATCCATTCCACAGGGGTGAGGTTGAAGTGGTCAACAGAATAAAGACGTCCGTTCTCTCCGAATTAGTCTACAGATTTCATGCAAGAATCTTGGTAGATCTAAACGAGCTATTTCAAAAAGTATTTGAAAGGCAGGGAGACAGAGAGAGAGAGAGAATCTTCCATCTGCTGGGTCATTCCCCGGATGGCTGCACTGGTCGGGGCTGGGCTGGGCCATGCCCAAGCCAGGAGCCAGGAACTCCATTTGGGTCTCCCACCTGAGTGGCAGGGGTCCACATGCTGGGGCCATTATGCGCTGCTTTCCCAGGCACGTCAGCAGGGAGCTGGGTTGGAAGTGGAGCAGCCGGGGCTTGACTTTGTGACGCTGCCACTTGGGACGCCTGAATCCCTATCAGAGGGATACCCCCTGTATCCTGCCTCACACCCAGCCTCCTGTTGGTGGGTCTGGAAGGGCAGCAGATACAGCTCACATAGGGGACCAGAATGGAGGTCCTGGCTTCATTGAACCTATTGACAGAACATCTGTCTTCGTCTCTCTCTTTCAAATAAATAATCAATTTTTTTTTTTTTTTTTTTGACAGGCAGAGTGGACAGTGAGAGAGAGAGAGACAGAGAGAAAGGTCTTCCTTTGCCGTTGGTTCACCCTCCAATGGCCGCCGCGGCCGGCGCGCTGCGGCCGGCGCACCGCGCTGATCCGATGGCAGGAGCCAGGAGCCAGGTGCTTTTCCTGGTCTCCCATGGGGTGCAGGGCCCAAGCACCTGGGCCATCCTCCACTGCACTCCCTGGCCACAGCAGAGGGCTGGCCTGGAAGAGGGGCAACCGGGACAGAATCCGGCGCCCCGACCGGGACTAGAACCCAGTGTGCCGGCGCCGCTAGGCGGAGGATTAGCCTAGTGAGCCGCGGCGCCGGCCTTAAATAATCAATTTTTAAAAAAAGAAAATGGGGGCCAGCACTATGGCGTAGTAGGCTAAGCCTCTGCCTGCGGCGCCAGCATCCTATATGGCTGCCGGTTCAAGTCTCAGCTATTCCACCTCCGATCCAGCTCTCTGCTTACGGCCTTGGAAAGTAGTAGAAGACGGCCCAAGTGTTTGGGCCCCTGCACCCATGTGGGAGACCTGGAAGAAGCTCCTGGCTTCTGATCAGCTCAGCTTCTGCCATTGTGGCCATTTGGGGAGTGAACCAGGAAGACCTTTCTCTGTCTCTCCCTCTCTGTGATTCTGCCTCTCAAAAAAAAATATTTAAAAAAATAAAATGCTGGGATCCTGCCATTGAATTTAAGAATTAGTATATTAATAATCAAGAAAAGAATAAGAGAGGACAAAAAGAAAAAACAAGTCACAATAAAGAAAACAACAGGGGCTGGTGTCACGGCACAGCAGGTGAAGCTGTTTCCCATCCCAGCCACTCCGCTTCAGATCCCGCTCCTTGCTAATGCGCCTGTCAAAGCAGCGGGAGGTGACCCAAGTGCTTGGGCTCCTGCACCCATGTGGGACATCAGGAGGGAGTTTCTGGCTGCTGACTCCAGCCTGTCCCAGCCCCGGCCATTGTGGCCGTTTAGGGAGTGAACCAGTGGATGGAAGACCTTTCTCTGTCACTCCCTCTCTAACAATGTGCATTTCAGATAAATATTTAAAAAAAAAAAAGATGTGGTATCTGCAGGGGGACAGACCCAAAAATCACTAGAACAGAATAGAAAACCTAGAAAAAGGCTCACGCAGGTGGAGCCAACTCGTTTTGACAAATGTTTTTTTTTTATTTATTTATTTTTTTTGACAGGCAGAGTGGACAGTGAGAGAGAGACAGAGAGAAAGGTCTTCCTTTTGCCGTTGGTTCACCCTCCAATGGCCGCCGCGGCCGGCGCGCTGCGGCCGGCGCACCGCGCTGATCCGATGGCAGGAGCCAGGAGCCAGGTGCTTTTCCTGGTCTCCCATGCAGGTGCAGGGCCCAAGCACCTGGGCCATCCTCCACTGCACTCCCTGGCCACAGCAGAGGGCTGGCCTGGAAGAGGGGCAACCGGGACAGAATCCGGCGCCCCGACCGGGACTAGAACCCGGTGTGCCGGCGCCGCTAGGCGGAGGATTAGCCTATTGAGCCGCGGCGCCGGCCCGTTTTGACAAATGTAAAAATGGTCCGGTGGGCAGAGGATGGTCTTTTCAACCAGTGTCCACACTGGCAAACAGGCAAAAGAAACTAACCTCGGTCCTCTGTGGACAAGAAATAAATAATAGGAGATGGATGGTAATCTAAGTAGCAAAAGCTGAAGCTGTAAAGCTATTAGGAGAAAATGTAGGGAACAATCTTCATGACGTAGGGTCAGGCAGGGGGCTCCTGGAAATTGTCCCAAAAACAAAATCCATTCAGGGAAAATTGAGAAATTGGACTTTAACAAAATTTAAAAACTGGCTCTGTGAAACATGTTAATAGGATGAAAAGGGAAGCCATGCACGGGGAGAAAATGTTTGCAAATCACTTAGGCAGCAAAGGACTTGTATCCAGAATATATAAAGAACTCTCTATGCTCAAGAAGTCGGCCACAGACAACCCAATTAGAAAATGTGCATAGGCCGGCTCACTAGGCTAATCCTCCGCCTTGTGGCGCCAGCACTCTGGGTTCTAGTCCCGGTCGGGGCGCCGGATTCTGTCCTGGTTGCCCCTCTTCCAGGCCAGCTCTCTGCTGTGGCCAGGGAGTGCAGTGGAGGATGGCCCAAGTGCTTGGGCCCTGCACCCCATGGGAGACCAGGAAAAGCACCTGGCTCCTGGCTTCGGATCAGCGCGATGCGCTGGCCGCAGCGCACCAGCCATGGCGGCCATTGGAGGGTGAACCAACAGCAAAAGGAAGACCTTTGTCTCTGTCTCTCTCTCACTGTCCACTCTGCCTGTCAAAAAAAAAAAAAAAAAAAGGAAAAAAAAAAGAAAATGTGCAGAAGTCTTAAAAAATTAATTTATTTGAAACGCAGAGATACAGAGAGAAAATGGGAGAGACACACACAGAGAAGTCTTCCATCTGCTGTTTCAGTCTCCAAATGGCCACAATGGCCAGGGCTGTGATGATCTGAAGCCAGGAGCTTCCTCTGGGTCTCCCACGTGGGTGCAGGGGCCCAAGGACTTGGGCCATCTTCTGCTGCTTTCCCAGGCCACAGCAGAGAGCTGGATGGGAAGTGGAGCAGCTGGGTCTCCATCTGGCGTTGAATAGGGATGCTGGCACTGCAGGCGGAGTCTTTACCAGCTACGCTACAGGGATGGCCCCAGGTCAGAAGCCTTGAGTAGATACATCAGGAGAAGGGGGGGTGGGTAACGATGGGGCTAAAACAAGCGCATCTCAAGATGTCAGTTCCGGGGCAGGCGTGTGGCCGCATGAAGTCAAATGTGTTCCCGTATCAGAGAGCAGGTTCCAGTTCCAGCCACCCAGCCTCTGATCCAGCTTCCTGCTAATGCATCCTGGGAAGGCAGCAGAGGACCGGCACAACTGCTTCAGTCCCTGCCACCCACGTGGGAGTTCCAGAGGGAACTCCAGGCTCTTAGCTTCAGCCTGGCCCCTTGCTAGCTGTTGTAGCGACTTAGGGAGTGAACTAGCAGGTGGAAGATAGCACTTCCTCGCGCTCTCTCTCTCTCTCTTTCTCCTCTCCCCCTCCCTCGATCACTCTGCCTTTCAAGTAGATGAAAATAGATACACATTAAAATTAAAAGCTGTACAACTGCATCAGCCTTTAAGGAACTGTGCACAGAGACCAGGAGGAAGCAGCACCACCGTCTCCCCAGAGAGGCTAAGATACAAAGTATCCACAACTCGAGTGTGGGAAGCAGGCAGGCAGCCTGGCGCTGGCACACAGGGCTTGTGGACCTGAACCATGGAGCAGGTATTCCGGAAAACGGCTTGGCAAGTTCTTCTTTGTTTAAGATTTATTTATTTATTTTAGAGGCAGAGCTACAGACACGGACAGGGAGAGACACAGAGAGCGTGAGGTCTTCCATCTGCTGGTTCACTCCCCAAATGGCCACAACAACCGGAGTTGGGCCAATCCAAAGCCAGGAGCTTCTTCTGGGTCTCCCACGCGGGAGCAGGGGCCCAAGGACTTGGGCCATCTTCTACTGCTTTCCCAGGCCATAGCAGAGAGCTGGATCGGAAGTGGAGCAGCCGGGGCTCGAACTGGCCACCTATGTGGGATGCCGGCATTGCAGGTGAAGGCTTAGCCTACTAGGCCACGCACTGACCCCTGCAGTTTCTTCTAAAATGAGACAGACACCATATGACTCGGGAAAAAGCACCCCCGGACATTTAAAAACCTGCACAGTGGTGGCCATCCACAGTTTTCTTTGCAATAGCTCCAGGCTGGAAACAAGGCAGAGGTCTTTCCGTGCAGGAATTGGTAAACCGCGGAATGTCCACACCACGGAATACTGGACAGCAATGCGGGCTGGGTTAGGGATGCCTGTTGTGAACACTGGTTATGTCAGCTTTTATTTTAGTTTTATTATAATTAATTATTTTACAGGCAAAGACACAGAGGGAAAGGGAGAGACAGAGAGAGAGTGGTCTCCCATCCACTGGTTACTCCCCCGGATGGCCACAAGTCCAGGAGCCAGGGGTCTCCCATGTGCATGGCAAGTACTTAACAACTGATTTCCCCAAGAATACCCCTCTTCCGATGCTTTCTTTCCCAGATGCATTAGCAGGGAGTTGGATCGGAAGCAGAGCAGGTGGGACTCGAACCAGGGCTCCGACACGCAATGCCAGTGTCGCGAGCCGCGGTCTAGCCCACAGAGCCAGCCCCTAGGGCCGCTAAGCAGGACAGCAGGACCTGCGCCTAGATGCAGGGGCATGCACGGGATTCCGCGAACACGCCGCCCCCTTGCGGGGGTGGGAGGAACAGCCTAGGGTTTCCAGAGGTAGCGAGGACTCAGCCGAGAATGTCTGACCGCGGAGCCCACGTCCTGGAACGGGGAGGGGGCGCGTGTTGAAGCCCTGAACCCCGGGAGGGCGGGCGGAGACCAGCACAGCCTGAGTGGCAGGAGGAAACCCTGGGAGATCCGGCTCCTGGAGCGAGCAACGAGCGGCTGCGACGCGGGCTGCCCGTGGGTGATAAATTCATGATGATGGGCAGGTGCACTTAGCAAGCCGGGGGTCAGGGCTGACTTGCCAAGGGGGTCTATTTGCTCCACCAAAGAACCCAGCTTGTGGCAGGGAGCAATTCTGCACGCACGCAGTTAACGTGAAGGCCCATCCTGTGTCATCATTAACAACAAGCCCGGTTAATGAACAATCTTCAGGATGCCTAAAATATGCCTTAAAAATCTTTGCTGTCCAGGGGTGGGCGCTGCGGCCACATCGGAGCGCGGGTTTGAGTCCCTGCTAGCCCCCCACCTCTGATCCAGCTCCCTGCCAATGCACCTGGGAAGGCAGCAGGTGGCGGCCCAAGTATTCGGGGGTGGGAGACCCAGATGGAGTTCCCGGCTGCTGGCTCCAGCCTGTCCAGCCCCCTTGGCTGCTGTGGCCATTCAGGGAGTGGCTGTGGCATAACGGGTTAAGCTGCAGCCTGCAGCACCAGCATCCCACAGACACCTACGGTATCCACTGCGCCACTTCTGATCCAGCTCCCTGCTAATGCACCTGGGAAAGCAGAGGAAGATGGCCCAAGTGCTTGGGCCCCTGCACCCACGTGGGGGACCCAGAGGAAGCTCTTGGCTTCAGTCTGGCACAATCCTGGCTCCCGTGGCCATCTGGGGAGTGAAACAGCAGATGGAAGACTCTAACTCTGCCTTTCAAATAAATAAATATATATATATAATTATTTTTTAAAGGCAACGGAACTGTAAGAGGCGACGACAGCGGTCAGAAACTCCAGGTGTCACCAGCCAGCGGTGCCTCGGGCCGTTTCTAGATCAGGGGTTTTGCTCATTTCCTATATCCCAGGAGTTCATCAGAACAGTGTTGCACTTTGTCTCCTCCTCCAATCCAGGAGGGCTGCTTGGAGGAAGCCGGCCGGCCAGAAGAAACCCGGGATGCCCCTCACAGGCCGCAGCTGCCATCCCCAGGGGCGCGGGTCACGTGCCGCGGGGGCGCGCGCAGGCAGCACCCCGGGGACACCCCTTCCCCGGCCTGCAGCCGGGGGCCCCGCGTCACGTGACGAGCCGGGCACCCGGGTCACGTGCCGGGGGTGGCGGTGTGAGGCTAGACTCGGGGGCGGCGGGCGTCCGGGCTGCGCCCCGGCGGGCACGCGGGGAAAGCCAGAGGCTCGGGGGTGCGGGTCCGAGCGGGCCCCGGCCGCGGCGGGCGGCGGCGGGCGGCGGCGGCGGCGGAGGGGGCGGCCCCGCGTCCGCGTCACGTGGTGCGAGGCGGGCAGCCATCTTGCTACAAACACAAACAGAGAGGAGCGGCCGCCGCGGGAGCGCCAGCGCCCCCTCCCCCGCCGCCGCCGCCGCCGCCGCCGCCGCCGCCGCCGCCCCCCGGCCCGCCGCGCGCCGCCGCCCGCCGCTCGCCGCCCGCCGCGCGCCGCCAACGCCCCAGGACCGAGCCCTCGCGCCGCCCGCCGGCCGCGGTAAGCGCTCGGCGGCTCCGCGGACCCCGGCCCGCAGCCGGCCCCGGGGCAGGCCCGCCCCCGACGCCGCGGCGGCCGCGCCGAGCCAGCGGGAGCCGGAGCCAGCGCGCGGGCCGCCGGCACGGACTCTCCCCGTCTCCTCCCGGAGGCCGCCGCCGCCTCCGCCGCCCGGTGCGTCCGCCCTCCGCCCCTCCCCGCCGCGGGACCCTCCCCCGGAGCGGGCCCGCCTCGGCGCGGGCTCGGGGTGGGGGGGCGGCCGGCGCCCCTCCCTGAAGGGCACGCCGTCCTCCCGGCCCGGCCCGCGCCGCCCACCCGCGCGCTGCTAACGGTCGCCCCTGCGGAGCCCTGCCCGGGCCCCTCCCGCCCGCGGGGCCCCTGCCCCGGGCCCGCGCGCCCCGGGCCCCGCGGGGCGTCCAGGGCGGGCGCTCCACGACTCGGGCCGACCTGGAAGGCTCCCCCGCCGCCCGTGCCCCCGCGGTGCCCCGTCGGTGCAGCAGCGCCCCGGGCGCTCACACTTTGCCTTTTCCTCGCGTAACTTTAGGGAGACCCTCGCCCCTGGTCGTCCCTGGAGTTGCCACCAGCGTCCAGGTCAGCGGCATCCCGGTGCGGGCGCGGCCGAATAAATACTTGCTGGCCGGATCCTCCCTCCAGCCACCCCAGTCTCGCTCCGCTCTTGCTTCTCCAAGCGCGGCTTTCCCGAGCACCGGTCAGCGCCACTGCCCCTCCCGGCTGACAGCTGGCCGCGGCGCCGGCCCCCACCCCCCCTTTGCTGCCGACCTGTGGGAGTTTGGGCCATGACTCCTGCCCCCTCCACCCCAGCTGCCCGGGTTCTGTGGGTCCTGGTCCCCCCACTTGGGGAGAGTTCAGGGCAGAGCTGCCTGGAGCCCCCGGGGACCTCGGGGGTCCGCTGGGGCGGTGATAATCAGGTGCGGGGGTGTGTGCCTGGGCTGCTGGCCACACACGCGTTGGTGCCGCGTGTGACACGGTGCTCAGGGGCCCTGGTGTACGTCGGGATGGAGTTTGGGAAAAGGAAAAGTAGCCCCACTCTGAAGGAGAGAGCGCGGGGAGAAGAGGAAGGCTGTGGGAGGGCTTTGAAAAGTCTAGCAAGAAATGTAAGCATGGCTCAAGCTCTCCGAGCGGGGGGCCAGCGGGGGAGTTTGGGACGGCCCCTGGCCCGGTGCACACCTGCCCCAGCCTCAGATGCTGGGTACCTGGTCCCAGCCCCCGTGCCCTCCCTTGTTGTCCCTGGCTGAGCAAGTGGGCAGAAGGGATCAGATGAGGTCAAGTGTGACAGTGGCTCAGAAGTTAACAGGCCCACGATTGCCAAGGGCTGTTGCTGTTGGGCGGGATGGCTCGGCCGGGAGGAACCCTCACCCCACCCCTCGTGGAGAATCTGCATCCCTAGGCAGGACCAGGTCACCTCCAGGCAGGTGTGGGGCTGTGCCGAGGCCGGAGGCTGCTGGAGGGAGTCACCAGACGCTGTTCTTAGCCTAGCCCAGCGCTCCAGGTCCATGCAGCCTGGGGGGAGCGCCTGGGACCAGGGTGCGTCCTCTCACCTCTCCAGTAGGGGGCAGCAGTGAGGAGCTAGGGGAGCAAAGGTACACTGAGGCAGGAGAGAGAGGACCAGGGAGGGGGCACACAGCTCGGACATAGGCCAAGTGCAGGGCCAGGAGGAGTGTGGCAGGCCAAGGTGGGCTTTGAGCAGCCTGCAGGAGAGAGACGGACGTGGTCCTGCCCACCCCCACCTGCCACCTCTCCCCTCTGCTTTGGTGGTAAGGGATCCAGCTGCTTGGGCCGCAGAGTTTGTGATAAGCAAACTTGGGACCTTCGAAGGTTTGCCTCCTGGCAGGATTTCAGATTCCTCTCGGGACAGCTGTGCAGAGGGAAGATGGGGGGAGGGTCACATCTGCTTTCTCTTCCATTAGGGCTGCGAACCCACAGGGCTTCTTTGCCCCCCTTACAGTCACTGCCCACATTGGGGCCAGAAACGCCTTTGTCAGGGGCTGCTCCGTGCACCCTGGTCCCCTGCCCGTCTGTTCCCCTCTGCTCAGGTGCCACCGCCCTGAGTGGCAGTCCCCTGGGGAGCAGAGGCAGCCCCCCCCCAGAAGTACCCTGCTCCCCTAGTCCTGTTAGTGTGAGGAGGGGGCGGCCCCTTTCCTGCCTTGCCCTCTCTGTCCCCGGGTCTCCCCCAAGGCGTGGGTGGGTTGGGCGTTTGCCCCAGTCTGAGCCACTCCCCTCCACTTCCAGCGGGACAGAGAGGACAGGACACGGGCCACCGAGGAGCCCTGTCTGCACCGCTCCCTGGCAGGCGGGAGGGTGAGTCACCCCTTTTTCTGCTCTCTCGGCTTCTGCCTGGCAGCCTGGCCCGGCCCCTGAGACCCGTGTCTGGCCCTCTAAGGCTGAGCTTGTGTGAGGGATGGGGCTGGTTTTTCCTGGAGTGGAGAAGCCTCGGGTCTCAGTACTTTTCCCCTGAAAGCTTTCTCTCTGGTGGTGAAATACGTGTAACTTGAGCTGCGTTTGTTTTAAAGATTTGTTTATTCGTTTACTTGAAAAAGCCACAGAGATCCTCCATCCACTGGTTCACTCCCAGGTAGCTGCCCCGTCCGTCCGGGGCTGGGTCAGGCCCAAGGCCAGCTCGCAACTCCTGGTCTCCCACGCGCATGCAGGGGCTCAGGCACTTGGACCATCTTCCGCTGCTTTCCCAGGCCATAGCAGGGGGCTGCATGGGAAGTGGAGCTGCCGGGACTCGAACTGGCGCTCCAGTGTGGGGTGCTGGTGTCACAGGTGGCAGTTTAGCAGTTTAGTCTACAGCAGCACAGCGCGGGCCCGTGAGCCACGGTTAGGCAAGCTCTCTGCAGCTTCGGTGCAGCCAGCACCGCCATTGTCCCCAGCGCTTCCTGCCCCCCGCACCCACCGTGTGCTGTGCCTCTGTGTGCCTGCCTTGCCTGGGAGCCTTGCCCACGAGCAGGCCTGCTGTGGCTGCCCCCTCGTGCCTGGAGGGTCTCAGCGTCCCGGCCTCCACTGCACCGCGCAGGAGGCCGTGGGGTACTTGGCCTCTCTGCTGGCTTTGTGTGCTGTGTGCCCTGAAGGGAGACGTTCCCCTGCCCCGGGGGCCGCCACTCCAGGGGCCAGCGTCTCTTCCCGGGCCCCTCCAGAGGGAACCCACTTCTCTTCCTCCCCAGGCTGTGGCGTCCTGGAGTGCATGGTGCAGGCAGAGACAGGCAGCTCCAGCCTCCCTCCCAGCCAGTGACGGAAGCCCCTGCGCCTGCCCCGACGCCTCCCCACTGCCCCCAGAGTCCTGTGCTCGGTCCACCAGGGATGCACCTCCTCCTGGGGGTCTCCCCTGTCCTTTAGAGGAGCCGGTCACTGCCTCCCGTCAGCCTCTGACCGTGACCTTCTCTCTGGTTTATGGTGAGGAATCCCTTGTCGCTATTGCTCTAAGAACTGTGCCCCCTCGGCTTTTTTGGTCGACTGACCCTGACGTGGGGCCGGGGGCCTGGGTCTGTCTGCCTGCCTGCTTGGTGATCCGGCCCGCCATGCACTGGGCCAGGCCAGCAGCCTGCAGCGAGTGCCCCTGCGTTGGTCCTGGGCAGCCTCCTTTCTGACAGCGTCCGTCAACTCCAGCCTCCAGGCAGCCCATCCGGATTCCTTTCAAGAGACAAGTCATTTTGCTCCCAAATTCCACCACTGGCCTCCTCTCCCTGGGATATTTGTGGCTCCAGTGGGGTTTTCGTTTGCTTGTTCTTATCTTTGCCCTGATGTCCACCTTGATCTTGGTTACGTCTGTTCCTAAACTCTGTGCCCTGCCCTGTCTGGACCTCCCACTGGGAGTGCAGAGGAGCTGGTGCACACTGGGCACCCAGGGGCCTGCGCGTGTGCTGGGCAGTGTGGGCCTCCGGTTTATGCAGGGTAGAGGAGGGCGGGGGCAGGGAGGCTGTGGGCCCCCGTCCCTCTCAGCACCTGCCTCTCTCCTCAAGGACTCTTCCCAGATGTGAGGGTCCCTCCCGGACACTGCTGAGGCCAGATAGATAGCCAGTGGCTTGAGGACCCGAGTTCACTCCAGTGCCGGCCCTTTCCGGAGAGAGCCCAGCCCTGCCCTCCCGCTGCCCAGGGGCAAGGCCGCCGGGGGAGGCTGGGCCCAGGCAGCACGGCTGTGACCACCAAAGGCCTCCAGCCCCCAGGTCTTGCCCACCTGAACTCTTCTCGGGTTAACTCATGGTGTGTGCAGCCACGTGGCTGGTGTAGGTGAGTCCTTTCAGAAGCTGGGTGACCCAGCCCAGCCCGAAGCCTGTCCCTGTGCCCGCGGGGCCGGTCGCCCACGATGCAGGTTTCTCCGCTGTCCCCAGGGTCCGGCCTTCTCTGTGCTCCACAGGTGTTTGGAGCGTGAAGCCCGGGTCCTTGCTCGTCACTCACCCCTGACCTCCAGGAGCCACGCCCAGCCTCAGCATGGCGGCGGAGACGCTCAACTTCGGGCCCGAGTGGTGGGTCAAGTGTGCGGTGGCGGGCGTGGGGGGGCCAGGAGGAGAGCACGGCGCCCCAGCCTCGTCCTCCTCTGCCCCCCCCCCCACCTGTTCCAGGCTCAGGGCCCTTTCCAGCGGCGGCAGTGTGGCCTCCCCGCCCGCCTCCCCTGCCATGCCCAAGTACAAGCTGGCTGACTACCGCTACGGGCGTGAGGAGATGCTGGCCCTCTATGTCAAGGAGAACAAGGTGGGGGCTGGGGGGCGTTGCTGTGGCTCCACTGCTCGTGGCCTGGGGCAGCTGGAGAACAAGGTGGGGGCTGGGGGGTTGCTGTGGCTCCACTGCTCGTGGCCTGGGGCAGCTGGAGAACAAGGTGGGGGCTGGGGGGGGGTTGCTGTGGCTCCACTGCTCGTGGCCTGGGGCAGCTGGAGAACAAGGTGAGGGCTGGGGGGGTTGCTGTGGCTCCACTGCTCATGGCCGGGGGCAGCTGGAGAACAAGGTGGGGGCTGGGGGGGTTGCTGTGGCTCCACTGCTCATGGCCGGGGGCAGCTGGAGAACAAGGTGGGGGCTGGGGGGGTTGCTGTGGCTCCACTGCTCATGGCCGGGGGCAGCTGGAGAACAAGGTGGGGGCTGGGGGGGTTGCTGTGGCTCCACTGCTCATGGCCGGGGGCAGCTGGAGAACAAGGTGGGGGCTGGGGGGCGTTGCTGTGGCTCCACTGCTCGTGGCCTGGGGCAGCTGGAGAACAAGGTGGGGGCTGGGGGGGTTGCTGTGGCTCCACTGCTCGCGCCGTGACCCACCAGCCCCATCCGGCAGGTCCCTGAGGAGCTGCAGGACAAGGAGTTCGCTGCGGTGCTGCAGGAGGAGCCGCTGCAGCCGCTGGCCCTGGAGCCCCTGACGGAGGAGGAGCAGGTGGGCGGGGCTGCGGTGGGGGTGTGGGAGGACAGGCGGGGCGGCGGGGCGCCTGGGTCCTCATTCCCGCCCTGGCTCCCTCCTCAGAGAAACTTCTCCCTGTCAGTGAACAGCGTGGCTGTGCTGAGGCTGATGGGGAAAGGGGCTGGCCCCCAGCTGGCCAGCACCTCCCGTGGCCGGGGCAGCTCGCGGAGCCGAGGTACAGGGGTGACTGCTTGGTGGGGGGTGGGCATGGCTGGAGCCCGAGCACTCGCAGGCGTGTCCTGGCAGGGTTCACACCCAGGTGTGTCCCCTCTTCCCTAGGCCGTGGCCGAGGTGACAGCTGCTTTTACCAAAGAAGCATCGAAGAAGGGGAGGGAGCCTTTGGACGGAACCCCCGGGAGATCCAGCGCAGCCAGAGCTGGGATGACAGGTGGGGGCCGCTGGGAAGGTACGGGCAGCCCTGCCAGGGAGCCCTGGTCAGAGACCTCTGGGCCCTGCCCCGCCCCTTATCCTGATTTTTTTTTTTTTTTTTAAGATTTACTTTAATTATTTGAAAGACAGTTACAGAGAGAGGTAGAGAGAGATTAGTCTTCCATCTGCTGGTTCACTCCGCAAATGGCCGCAATGGCTGGAGCTGAGCCAATCTGGAACCAGGACCTTCTTCGGGGTCTGCTATGGGTGTGTGTGTGTGTGTGTGTGTGTGTGTGTGTATGTACGTGCATGCATGTGCATGTGCAGGGGCCCAAGTGCTTGGGCCATCCTCTGCTGCTTTCCCAGGTGCATTAGCAGGGAGCTGGATTGGAAGTGGAGTAGCCAGGACTTAAACTGGCACCCGTATGGGATGCCGGTGCTGCGGGCCAGTGCTTTACCTGCTGCCCCACAGTGCCACCCCCCACTGTCTTTCCTTTCTCCCTGTGACCTTCCATCCTGTGTGCCCTGTCCCCGCCCCCCCGTCCCCTCTCCACCTTTCTCGGGGCAGAGTGGACGAGGTGCACAGCTGTCTGCAGTGTGGGAAGGGACACTGTCCTTTTTCTGAACAGCCCCTTTTCTTCCTGCAGAGGTGAGAGGCGGTTTGAGAAGTCAGCAAGGAGGGATGGAGGTAGGAAAAGGCGAGGACCTGGCCGGGCGACCCGGGGTGGAGTGGGGGCGCAGTAGGGGCGCGGCCGCTGTGGCTCCTCCGCCGCAGGAGGAGCACTGGCAGGAGTCTGCTGGCCCGGCTGCCCTCTGAAGACCGTCTCTTCCCGTGCTCAGCGCGATCCGGGTTTGAGGAGGGCGGGGCCGGCCCGAGGAAGGAGCACGCTCGCTCGGACAGTGAGAACTGGCGCTCTCTGCGCGAGGAGCAGGAGGAGGAGGAGGAGGGCAGCTGGAGGCTCGGGGCGGGGCCCCGGCGGGACGGAGATCGCTGGCGCTGTACCAGCCCTGGTGAGACTGGGGCATGGGCAGCACGGTGAGGGCGGGCGGAGCTGGCTGGGAGCAGACCTGGCCCTGCAGGGTCTGGTGCGCTGCAGAGGAGGGGAGGCCCTGCCCGCTCTCAGATGCTAATTCTCTGACTTTGGCCCAGATGGCGGCCCTCGCTCTGCAGGCTGGCGGGAGCACGGCGAGCGGCGGCGCAAATTTGAGTTCGATTTGCGAGGCGGGGATCGAGGAAGCTGCAGTGAAGAGGAGGGGCGGGGCGGGGGAGGCGCCTCCCACCTCCGGCGGGGCCGCGGGCCTGACGGCTTTGAGGACGACAAGGACGGGCTCCCCGAGTGGTGCCTGGACGATGAGGAGGAGGAGATGGGCACCTTCGACGCCTCTGGGGCCTTCTTGCCTCTCAAGGTACCTGGGGAGCCTGTGCTCGGCCGGGGGGCGTGGCCGCTGCGCCCTCCACCCACACGTCTGCCCCACCCCCTCCCCCACAGAAGGGCCCCAAGGAGCCCATTCCAGAGGAGCAGGAGCTTGACTTCCAGGGTCTGGAGGAAGAGGAGGAGGAGCCTTCAGAAGGGCTGGAGGAGGAGGGACCTGAGGCAGGTGAGTGTCGGCGTGGGCTAGGGGGGTGCCAGGCAGGCAGGGGGCCGTCACAGGCTGTCCTGCGGCCCCTGCTGCTAGGATCAGATGAGCTGGTGCTGAGAGATGAGGGAGAGACTCGGGAACAGCAGATCGAGCTCCTGAAGGTAGCGCGGCCGACAGAGGCCCTCGCCGCGGCTGTGGAGCAGGTGTTAGGGGCCCGATGTGTGACGGCCCTGCCGCGGTGTGGCCCTTGGCTGTGTTTATGCTCTCGCATTCCCCCCGGACCAAGTGGGACTTGCTGCCTCTCGTGGGAACTCCAGGTCCAGCCCCCCGTTCTTGGGGTCTCAGCCCCGCCGTCACCCCTCTCTTGCAGGTGGGAAGGAGCTGACCCCGCTTCCTCTGCAGGAGGACAAGTCCAGCTCCCCGTCGCCTCTGGCCACCTTGGGCCCGCTCTGGGGAACCAATGGAGACGGGGAAGAAGCTGTGGAAAAAGAGCTTCCAGCTGCTGAAGGTCGGGGGCGGGGGCTGGTAGGGAAGGCACGCCCCTCGAGGGGGGGTACACTGGGCATGTGCAGTGGGGGCTACAGAGGGCCCGCTCTTCTGGAGTGGCAGGGATAGGGGGCCAGGCCGTCCCCCTCCTGCCTCCCATCCCACCTTTTTCTGTTTGTTTTTCCCAGGGGATGAGATGAGGGGAATCCCGCTGAGTCCTGGGGGGGCCTCACCCCCTGGCCCGCCTGGAGATCTGGAGGATGAAGAGGGCTTAAAGCACCTGCAGCAGGTGCGGGGGCGCCTGACAGCACGAGACCCTCGCTTCCAAGGCCACAGAGAGCCGCTGTGCCCCTGTCCCCGTCCCAGATTCCAGCCTTTTCCTAATTGTGTCCTGCCTTGTCCACACCCTGGCCTCCTGACCCCAACCCCAGCCCCATGCCGAGGCGGCTGAGCCTGACCTCTCTTCCTGGGCTCCCAGGAGGCGGAGAAGCTGGTGGCCTCCCTGCAGGACAGCTCCCTGGAAGAGGAGCAGTTCACAGCCGCCATGCAGACCCAGGGCCTGCGGCACACCGCAGCCGCCACCGCCCTCCCCCTCAGCCACGGCGCTGCCCGCAAGTGGTTCTACAAGGACCCACAGGGGGAGATCCAAGGTAGCAGCAGAGGCGTGAGGGGCTGCTGGGGGCCGCGCCAGCTCCAGGTGTGCCCCCCCCCCCGACTCCCATGGCTCTCTTGTCGCAGGCCCCTTCACGACCCAGGAGATGGCCGAGTGGTTCCAGGCCGGCTATTTCTCCATGTCTCTGCTGGTGAAGCGGGGCTGCGACGAGGGCTTCCAGCCTCTGGGAGAAGTGATCAAGATGTGGGGTCGGGTGCCCTTCGCCCCAGGGCCCTCGCCTCCCCCCCTCCTGGTGAGCCGAGTTGTCTGCAGAGCAGGTGGGCAGGCGGGGATCGATGGTGGCCGCCGTGTGCACTGGGCATCCTCTCACGCAGGGAAACATGGACCAGGAGCGGCTGAAGAAGCAGCAGGAGCTGGCTGCGGCGGCCTTGTACCAGCAGCTGCAGCACCAGCAGTTTCTGCAGCTGGTTGGCAGGTATTTGGGGCCCCGGGCGAGCTCGGCAGGCTGGCTGGGCACTGGCTCTTGGGGCCCACTGCCCTGCCCGTGTCTCTGCAGCCGCCAGCTCCCGCAGTGCGCGCTCCGGGAAAAGGCAGCTATGGGCGACCTGACGCCGCCTCCACAGCAGCAGCTCACCACGTTCCTGCAGCAGCTCCAGGCTCTCAAACCCCCCAGGTCCGTGCCGCTGCCCCCGGGGTGTGGAGCTCAGAGAGGGTGGGCGGCAGTGAGCCGGGTCCTGAGGGTTTGTTTGCTCCTCAGGGGTGGGGACCAGAATCTGCTCCCGACGATGAGCCGGTCCTTGTCGGTACCGGATTCGGGCCCCCTCTGGGACGTACATACCTCAGCCTCATCACAGTCAGGTGCGTGGTCAGCAGCCCTCCACCCCAGGCCCTTTCTCAAGCCCTGGGTCCCCACCGTCTCAGCGTGGCCGCCTCCCTCCCTGGCAGGCTTTGGGCAGGTAGGGCCCTGGGGCTGAGGTGGCTTCCCACTGCTCCGCCTCCTACCCCGAGCCAAGGCTGGGCTGAACAGCGGGCCGCGTCCCTGGCAGCAGCTGACGGAGCCCTGACCTCCTGCAGGTGGTGAGGCCAGTCTTTGGGACATACCAATTAACTCTTCGACTCAGGGTCCAATTCTAGAACAACTCCAGCTGCAGCATAAAGTGAGTGGCGTCCAGGGCTGCCGTCTGCGGGGGTGAGGGGCTGGCCAGGCCGCACGGAGGTCGAGCCCCCTCGCCTCTGACGCCCTGCGGCTCTCAGTTCCAGGAGCGCAGAGAAGTGGAGCTCAGGGCCAAGCGGGAGGAGGAGGAGCGGAAGCGCCGCGAGGAGAAGCGCCGGCAGCAGCAGCAGCAGCAGCAGGAGGAGCAGAAGCGGCGGCAGGAGGAGGAGGAGCTGTACCGGCGCAAGCAGGTGGGTGCCCCCCCCACGCCCTCCTCACCGCCGCCCTGCGCCCCGCCTGGCCCTCACCCTGCGCGTCTCCGGCTCGGCTCCGTGCAGGTGCGGCAGCAGGAGCTGCTGCTGAAGCTGCTGCAGCAGCAGCAGGCGGCGGCCGCCATCTCGGGGCCCCCTGCGCCCAGCTCCCCACCCCCGCTCTGGGCTGGCCTGGCCAAGCAGGGGCTGTCCATGAAGACGCTGCTGGAGTTGCAGTTGGAGGGCGAGCGGCAGCTGCACAAGCAGCCCCCGCCCAGGGAGTCCTCCCGGGCCCAGGCCCCCAACCACCGCGTGGTAAGTAGGCGGGCCCCTCCGCGGTGGGCGGGGCCCCTTCCAGGTGACCTCCAGGGAGGGAGTCGCTGAGCCCGGACTTCGCCAGCCGGAGCCCTGGTTTCCCTGTGTGGTTTTGAAGAATCCGCTTCTTCCCCAGGACCCTCACCTCGTCCCTTGTCCTTTGCCACCTAAACCTCCCCGTCTAGCTCTCTGGGGTGCCGTTGGTTAAGCTCCCCTGACTGCCTGCCATTTGTAGCAGCTTGGGGGCCTGGGCACGGCCCCCCTGAACCAGTGGGTGTCTGAGGCTGGGCCACTGTGGGGCGGGCCCGACAAGAGTGGGGGCGGCAGCGGCGGCGGCGGCCTGGGGCTCTGGGAGGACACCCTGAAGAGCAGTGGGAGCCTGGCCCGCAGCCTGGGCCTGAAGAACAGCCGGAGCAGCCCGTCCCTCAGGTGGGTGCGGGCACCCCGAGGGCTCCGGTGGGCACAGGCGGGTGGCGGCAGAACCGCTGACGCCTGCCCCTCCTCGGCCCGCTCAGTGACTCCTACAGCCACCTGTCAGGCCGGCCTGCTCGCAAAAAGACGGAGGAGGAGGAGAAGCTGCTGAAGCTGCTTCAGGGCATCCCCCGGCCCCAGGACGGCTTCACCCAGTGGTGTGAGCAGATGCTGCACACGCTGAGCACCACGGGCAGCCTGGACGGTGCGGGCGGCTGCAGCCCGGGGGGGGGGGGGGGCTGGGCCAGGGCTGGCTGCAGCGGGCCTGACTCCCCGCTTCCTGCCCCGCAGTGCCCATGGCTGTGGCGATCCTCAAAGAGGTGGAATCCCCCTATGACGTCCACGATTATATCCGTTCCTGCCTGGGGGACACGCTGGAAGCCAAAGAATTTGCCAAACAGTTCCTGGAGCGGAGGGCCAAGCAGAAAGCCAGCCAGCAGCGGCAGCAGCAGCAGCAGGTGGGTCGTGGGGCCCTGGGCCGCGGGGCAGGCCGCCCAGCGCCCACTGCTGCCTCACTCTGCTCCGCTCTCCTAGGAGGCCTGGCTGAGCAGTGCCTCCCTGCACACGGCCTTCCAGACCAACCACAGCACCAAACTCGGCCCCGGCGAGGGCAGCAAGGCCAAGAGGCGGGCGCTCATGCTGCACTCAGACCCCAGCATCTTGGGTGAGCCAGGGCCGGGGCCGGGCCGGAGCTGTGCTTCGTTTGCCCGGGGCAGGAGGGGCCTGGTGGAGCTCAAACCCAGCTTCTCCCCGGCTTCAGGGTACTCCCTGCACGGATCTTCTGGTGAGATCGAGAGCGTGGACGACTACTGAGCAGCCCGTCCCACCAGCCCCCGGGGCTGCAGGCGCAGCTTGGACCCGAGGGTCCCCAGCCTGCAGGCTCCTCACAGGAGCATAGGAGGCAGCAGGGGCAGGGTCCCCAGCACTTGTTACAAACCACACGATGCACCTTAACTCACCCACCACGAGGCACTTTACAGATTGGGGGAGGGGTTTTTGTTTTCTGTTTTTTATTTTAAACGACGTTGAAGAAAATGTTAGGAGAGACAAAAAAACATGGTGAAAAATGAGACTCTTAAACACCCTGTCCCCTGTTGGGGATAGTGGGCGTGACAATGGAAGGTCCACAGAGGTTGGTTGGTTTTTTTTTTTGTTTTTTTTTTTTTGTTGTTGTTTTGTTTTTTGTTGTTTTTTAAGAAAAAAAGAAAAATAATGAAAAAAAAAAAGTGGTTAGGAGGCTGAAAGGAAAACACACTGTTATTTTGGGGCAGTGAGGACAGAGGCCCCATGGCTGCACTTCCCCTCCTGCCCCCAGAAGGTGGGCCGTGGGGTAACTGGAAGCTGGAGTGCCAGCAGTTTGCACAGCGAGGCCCCCTCGGAGCCCCGCCCGCCGGACCCGCTGTGAACAGCTCGATGCTGCGACCGTGGCCGACCGTGGCCAGGGCGTCCCGGGCGGGGGCCGCAGTCACCCCTTGGCTTTGCTGCTTCGGGGAGAGTTGCACAAGTTGGACAAGCCGCCCGGCTCCCGGGCCGCCCTCCCGCACCAGCTGGCAGGGCAGCGGGGAAGAGCTGCGCGGGCTGGGGCTGGCGGCGGGACGCGGGATGGACTGGCCCTGCCGAGGGGCTTCCCCCACCGCTGCCATTTGGGGGACGGCCTGGGGGTGAGGCGGAATGCCCCAGCTCCTGCCTCGGGGCATGAATGTATTCTCCGGGCCCCAAGCCCCCGCCTCACCCCCGCCAGCGAATGGCCAGGAGCTGGAGAGAGCGCCGCCGAGCCGCACAGACTGAAGGGCAGGGAGTGGGCGGGCAGCTGGGGGCTGCAGCCCTGGGCATCCACGCGAGGAAGTGCCCGAGCTGCAGCGTGCCCTGTGGCCTGTGGACCACCCAGCCCTGCGCCTGGCCCCTCTGTTGACCAAATGGGAGAGGAGTGAGTGGCTTCTCCCCTTGATGCGTTTTTTTAATGTTAGGTAAGGTTGGGGTCGAGGACGGAAGTGGGCGTCTCTCCTGGGGTCGGGGGAGGCCGCCCTTCTGTCGCTCACTTTGAATTCCCGATGCCCTACCTGGGGTTGTCGCCATCGTTTCTTGGTTTCTTAGTAGTTCATCTTTTGGATTTCTCATCTGACTTCTCCCGTTGACCTCATCGCTGAGTGCAGTATTAGGGCGGGACTCTGCCGCTGCCTCCCCTCCATGAATGTATTTCCCCTTCCTGCCTGGGGAAGCAGGGAGCTGCCCCGGGCTCTTCTCCCATCTCTCCTCAGTGAGACGGCTTTTCTTTTCTTTTCTTTCTTTTTTTTTTTTTTGCACCAAAGTGGCAGCCGGGTCAGTGTTGGGGGACAAAGCTGGCCTCGGGGTGGAAGGGCCCCTCCACCTGCTGCGCCCTGGTCTCGACAGTGTTAGCGTCTGTGAAAAGACAATATTCTCTCTAAAGCAATAAGGGGGTGACGGGCCAGGGGGAAAAATGTCTTGCTGCTGCTGGCCCCCCAGCTCCCACTGCCCTCTGGCCTATGTGCGGTGGCTTAGAGGTGTGGGAGGAGACTCCTGTTGTGACTGAATGTAACGCCCCTGCCCCTGCCACAGCCAATGCAGGGGAAGGGGGGGCTCTTCCTGTCTCTTCCTGCCCCTTCCCCCCTCAGCTAAAGAGACTTTGAACTTAGGGGGCCCCTGAGCCTGGAGAGGCCTTAACCCTGTGAGGAAGTATAGGGGGAGCCCTCTCCCACCCCTATCCCCTTCTGAGAGTGGTCAATGTTTACAAGCCCTGAGCGCCCCAGCCCAAGGGCTCAGACCCCCCTGCTGGCCTTTCCTAGCCCGTCTTCCTGGGCCCTGGCTGCTCCCCCACCCTGCAGGGGTTCGGGTTGGGGCAGGGCTCTACCTGTTATTCCCTCGTCTGCCTTGTCCCCAGTCTCCCCCACTTCCACCCTGTGTGACCCCTTTTTCCTTTACCTGCCCCTGTAAATACCCCTTTCTCCCAATAAAACTCGGTGTGTGTTCTCCTCGTATGCCTGAGCTGCTGTCTTATTTGGGGAAGGGACAGGGAGCTGGTTAAAGAACCCAGGCAGGGACCGCAGATGAGCTCCCTAACTAAGGGAGACAACCGTGCAGTCAAGCAGCAGCCTGGGGTGCCAGCATCCCATATGGGTACCAGTTCAAGTCCCAGCTGCTCCATTTCCGATCCAGCTCTCTGCCATGGCCTTCTACTGGGAAGCAGTAGAAGATGGCCCAAGTCCTTGGGTCCCTGCATCCGGGGAGAAACTCCTGGATCCTGACTTTGGGTTGGCCCAGCTCTGGCCCTTGTGGCCATTTGGGGAGTGAACCAGCGGATGGAAGACCTCTCTGCCTCTGCCTCTCAAGTGAATATGAAACAAAAAAGCCCGGCCTGGGGCCAGGGTCTGAGTCTCAGCACCACTTGAGATTCCAGCTTCTTACTAATGCGCACCCTGGGAGGCAGCAGGTGACGGCTCAAGCACTTGGGCCTCTGCCACCCGTGGGGGAGATCCGGATGGAGTTCTGGCTTCAGTCCAGCCCTGTGTACAACAGGCGCTTGGGAGGGAACAGTGAACGGGATGTGCCTGCCTTTCCAAAGAACCTCCCTTACCTCTGACTTAGCCTGTGCTGAGGACGAGTGAGGTTTACCTGCTGAGCCTGCTGCTTGTTGGACCCTGCACCCCCAGCTGACTGCCCGGAGGTGGCAGAGACAAATGAGGAAGACACATGTACAGAGTTGGAATTGGTTCCTTTATGGAAAAACTGAAAATATAATAAAAATTAAAATAAAACCAGTTTTAAAAAAGCCAGCCCCTAGGGTTTCCACCCCCTGCCTCTGGCCCTCCAGAGGGGTGAGGCCCTGACCCCAGGGCAGCAAAAGGATGCGGGCTCTCTGCCCCTCCTCTCCCCCATTCCATCCCCATCTTTATCTCTGCAGTGGGGGGCCCCGGGAGGAACCAAACCTGGGTGAGGGAGCAGGGACCCAAGGCCCCGTGGCCCGGGGAGGGAGGCTCATCGTGTACCCAGCCCCAGAGCTCCCGGCCTGTAGTGTGGGCGTGGGCAGGGCCCCTCCCGGCCTGGGCCCAGCTGGGGTTGGGGCAGTTAGTTCCAGATTTTGAGGAAGGAGTCCCAGGAGCCTGTAGCCACAGCCATGCCATCGTCGGTGACCCCAAGGCAGCTCACTCGGTTGTCGTGGCCAGCAAGGACACCTGGGAAGGAGAGGGGCGTCAGGTCTGCAGCCGGGACCCCCCGCGCAGCTGGCCTCAGCACCCAGCCTCACCTGCGCGGTCACCCTTCATAGCATCCCAGATGTTGCAGTTGAAGTCATCGTAGCCGGCGAGCAGCAGCCGGCCACTGCGTGAGAAGGCGACGGAGGTGATGCCACAGATGATGTTGTCGTGGGAATACATGAGGAGCTCCTGGTCGGCCCGCAGGTCAAAAAGGCGGCACGTGGCATCGTCGGAGCCCGTGGTGAAGGCATAGCCATTGGGGAAGAACTGTAGACAACAGGCCAGGTATGTGTGTGAGGCTCGGTGGGGTGGGGGGGCCAGGGTCTGGGAGGGAGGGGCCAGGACTTACAGCCACGGCGTTGATGTCAGACTCGTGGCCAATGAAGGTCTGTCGGCACATGGAGTCCCTCACGTCCCACAGCTTGATGGAGGCGTCGCAGGCGCCTGACACAAAGGTGCGGCCATCGGGGGCCAGGGACAGGGACATCACATCCCCACTGTGTCCAGCGAAACCCACGGTCTGCTGACCTGTCTCAATGTCCCACAGGGCACTGGAGAGGGGAGAGGAGGAGAAAGGGATCAGACTCGTGCCTGCGAGAGAGCTGTGGAAGGGCCTGGGAGCCTCTGGTGGGGGGCTGGCACCCGGGGGGCCCACCAGCAGGGGCAGGGCTAGTTGCTTGGACAGCCTCACTCGCCCAGGGTGCACCTGCCTGCCAAGCACCGATGTGGGCACCAAGGCAGGACAGGTGGCTCGGCCCAGACTGCCTCCCCCTGGCGGGGCCTCACCAGGTGGTATCCCCAGAGCTGGTGATGATTTGGTTGTCATCCAGGAATCGGCAGCAAGACAGGTACCCTGGGGAGAAGGGCAGTCAGCCAGGTCTTAATAGGAACCGCGGTACAACCCCCCACCCCCAGCGCCTGTGCCCAGCCAGGCCCCTCTCACCAGTGTGGCCAGGCAGCTCCCGGCTGACCCTGACGTTGCCCTCTCGGGTCTTGAGGCTATAGATGGAGCAGATGTTGTCCAGACCCCCGCAGGCCACAAAGTTCCCTGAGGGTGCGTAGGCACAGGTCATGACCCAGGAGGAGCGCAGCGGGATGGCGTGGACCTGAGGAGGGGGGCAGGGCCCCGTCAGAACCCGCCAAGGCCAAGGCCAAGGCCCTGCAGCCCAGCCCCACCCCTGCTCCCGCTCCCTCTACCTTGTTGGTGGTGTAGCTGTCCCAGATGATGAGCTTCCCGTCCTGGGAGGCGCTGACCAGCAGCCTGGCGGGGGCAGAGGGCAGAGTGTGAAGCCCTCCTCTGGAGAGAACAGCCTCACCCTGGCCCTCCCATGGAAAGGGGGGGGGGGTCCCTTCTGAGACAAGAAGCCCGCACGCCCCTGTTCCTATGGCCCTGTTCGCCACGGTTTTCCCATACACCCCCTCTTGCTCCCATCAGACCTTCGGGGCTGACCCCTACAGATACCCCCGCCCCGAGCCCTGGAGCACCAGGCTCAGCCCAGAGCTGCAGTCCGACCACACACACACACACCTTGAGTCCGTCCCCCAGTGCATGGCATAGATTTTTGCCAGGTGTCCACGGAGAGTCCTCCGTGTCCTCATCTGGATTCTCCCCACTGGGTCCAGCCCAGCTGTGATCTGCAGGTGGAGGGGACAGGCTCAGGGAGGCCCAGGCAGAAGCCCACGGAGCAGCAGGCCTCGGACCTCCCACCCCGGCCCCAGCCAGCCCCAGAGTCACCTCACCTGGGTCAGTGTCGAGTCCCCACATGCTTTCCGCGCATCCTGCAAGACGGGCAGAACCAGAAAGCAGCATGAGAGGAGGAGTGGGGGAGGGCCGAGGCAAAAGAGGAAAGAAAACAGGAGGCAAGAGGGAGCAGGTGACACTGAGCGATCGGGGACCCCTCCCCGCCCCAGAAACTCTCCCCAGCCCGCCCCAGGCACTGGCAGCAGCACCCACAGGCCGCTCCACCCTGCCTGTTCAGCCTCCCCATCCCAGCCGGCCAGGCCCTCACCCGGATCTGGTTCCGGAGCTGCTCGGCCTCCTGTCTCAGTTGCTCCAGCTCACTCATGGCGGCGGGCCCGTGAGGCGGGGTTGGGGGCGGCTGGGGGCCGCGGGACGGGGGCTGGGGGAGGCAGCTCCTGGCCGCTGGCCCGAGGCCTGGGGGATGCAGGGCTGACGTCAGCTCCAAGGCCGCCGCCGAGGAAGAAGGGGGAAAGGCGGGGTGGGAGGGCGGCCCGGAAGGGGTAAGCACCGGGAGGGGGAGGGGCGGCGGCCGCGTTCCCCCCCCCAGCCGGAGCGGGGTCCCCAGCACAAGACAGACGTTGCGGGGGGGACTAACCCACTTCCCCAATCTTCCTCCCACCCCCCGGAAACGGAGCGGGAAGTGCAAGAGGAAACGCAGGGGAAACCCCTCCCTCGGACAGCGGCCCGGGCGGGACACCCGCGGCAGGAACTGGGGGGGGGTGTGGAGGTTGGGGGGGGAAAGAGTCCCTTAGAAAACAGACCTGGCGTCCGCCCCAGCCTGCACAGGCACCGCCCTCCAAGCACCTAATTTTAAAAGGGGCGGTGCCTCTTTAAATTCACCCCCACACGCCGCACACCCTCCACACACACACCCCCAGCTTCAACAGTGGTGGGGGGGAGACTAGAGGGGGAAGCTGGGCTGTTCGTGGGGTTGCCTAGGCAACCGTCACCCGGACTGAGAGCACCTCATTGGAGAAGTGCCCCCACCCGAGCCCCGTTGCCAAGGCAACCGCATCCACGGCAGAGACCTGTAGGGTGGGTGACCCCACCCCCGGCCCCATCGCCCCCGCCCGACCCAGCCTCCCGCCTCTCTGCAGAACCGGCCGGGGTGGCTGTTTACAGGATTTGGGAAAAGCCGATTGGGCCCTAATAGGTTCGGGACGGCTCACCCCGGATAATCCCCGAGCCGGCTGCGCTCCATTAGCCGTCCGCCGCGGGTGGGGCTGGCAGCCCCACGCCACGGTTCCCTCCGGCCCCGGGGCCGCCCGGCGCGCCGCGCCGCGCCCGCGGGAAGCCCGGGGGAGCCGCTCTCCAGTAATTAGGGCTCCAAAGAGAGGCCCGCGGCCCCGAGGCGCCGAGCTGCTCTCTCCCAGGCGCCGGCGGGCAGCCCCAGGCGGCGCGGCCCGGAACCCCCTCGGCACCCCAGGAGGCCGGCCCCGCGGACCCGGCGTCGGGCCCCCCTCGGACACCTGTGTGATCCGGCCATGCACTCTGCCGCCCCGGGCGCCCCCACCCAGCTTCCACTTCCCCCAGGCGCTGGGCGTTCCTCTTCCCCACGGATATCCCCCCCCAACACACACACACCCGCTCCAAGATCAGCTGTCTAAAGGTGGGGGGCACAGCCCCCTACCCACACCCACACCGGGCACGGACAAAGCCTCTTCCTCCCTGCTGCCAAGCCCAGGCCAGGAGGAAGCCGCTGGGGGCGGGGGCGACCCTCCCAGCCCTCAGTCCCCATCACCCTCCAGCGCCCCCTCGGCAGCCCCCGGAGCCGGGGGACACAGAGCCCAGGGCCCCCAACACCGCCGGGGGGCGTCACCGCCTCCGCAGGTCTAGCGAGGCGACAGGGAGGGGACGGAGGGGGGTCCTCGGCTCTGGCGGCTGGAAGGCGCGGGCTGGGGCCGCGCTGCGAAGCGCCGTGGGCCTGGGCCCTCCCGACCTCCATTTTGCCCAAAAGCAAGCCGGGTCCTTGGGGAGTCGTCGCCCGGGGACAAGGCTCGGGGATCGGTCTTGCACAGGGCCCCCGGGGGCGCGTGCCGGGGTCTCGGGCTTCGGGGTCGTGGGGTCAGAATCGGCCGACAGAACCCCAGCGGGGTAGGGTGGAGACGCGCGCGGCCTGGCCCGCCTCGCCCAGAATTCTGGAGTTTTGCAAGGCGAATGCGGGAGAGAACCCCACGGGCGCTACCCCGGGGGGCAGGCGGGCAGGGGCAGTGGGGAAAGGGGGCGGGACGGGGGCCTGAGGGAAGCCCGGAATCTAGCCCAGCCCCTCACCCCCCCCCCAACTTATAAGGAAGCAAAAAGCAAGGCGGGGATGGGACTGGGTCTGGGGTCGGAAAAAAGGCCACTGATGGTGCAAGGGACGCATGCATTCCCGGGGACGAGGGTCCCCCAGTTCCCCTTCCGGGTTTGGGAGCGACGAGGCCGGAGGAAGGGAGGGGAGGGGAGGTCTGAGGAGTTACGTCCGCTCCCGAGAGGCCAGACCCGGGAGACAGCAGGAAGGGACGTGCCCCTGTGGGAATTTGGGGCTGGGGGGGATGAGGACTCCTTTTGTCAGCGGAGGTACCTGTGGCGGTGGGCCTCTGCGAAGGGGTCGCTTCCTCCGCGGCGGAGGCGGCGGCGGCGGCGGCGGCGACGACGCGGATGGATTTCCTCAGTCACCCCAACTCAACCGTCCAGCGCCGCTCTCCCCAGAGCGGAGGGATCCCGCCCGCCAGTGACGCGGCCCTCGCCGCCGCGCCCAGGGCCCGGCCGGGCGAGACCAACTGTTCCGTGGGGGGGTATCTACAAGAGAAAACACTACGTAAGGGACAGAGACGGACTTAGTTACTCCAAATAGCTTACGCTCTACTACTCCGACGCAAAGCGGGCCACAATAATGGACTTTTTTGCAGAAAAGGGGTAACACACTCCCCCCCCGAGACTGCCAGAGGTGGTACCGGCACGGGCGAGGGTGAAGCCGCTCTCTGGTCACGTGACAGGCCTCCCGCCCCTCCTGGGTTGGGCGGTTCCAGACTGGGAAGGGGCGCTCGAAGCCCTAGTTCTCGGCATGGCCACGCCCCCATCCTGGTGAGGCCACGCCCCTCCTCGGAGGGGGTGGAGCTAGAGAGACCCGGACGGGCCTGGGACGGGGCCCACCTGGAGGTGGCCAGAGGGAAGACAGCGATTCTGCAAGTCCCGGTCGCCTGGGAACGCCGCTGTCGGGGTCTTGCGCAGGGGGCTGCGTGCCTCCGTAACGCCTCTTGTCTGCTGAGCTCCATCCGTGCGCTATTTAAGTCTCAGAACAGTACTATGAGGCCGGCTGCTAGCATTACCCCTTTACCTAGGGCTGTAGCATTGAGATGTGCACCCGGGCAGACTTGATGACTTAACCGGGCAATTGCATCGCACTGGCCTCTCAGACGGTGGCGATGCAGGGGTGAGGGTGTGAGCACAAGCCTCTGAGAGTGGTTCGGGTCAGCTTGTAGCCTTCATTGAGTCTTCCTAATTTAAAGGAATTAAATTTTTAAAATTTTGCCGCTGTTAAAAGCATTACAAATAAGGAGCTGGCATTGTGGTGCATGGGGGTTAGGCGGCGGCCTGAAACGCTGCCATCCCAGGCCTGGCTGCCGTGCTGCTGACCCTACTCCCTGCTAATGCACCTGGGAAAGCAGCAGAGGATAGCTGGAGTACCCGGAGACCTGCCACCCATGTGGGAGACCCCGATGGAGTTCCAGGCTCCTGGCTTCATTTGGGGGAGTGAACCAGCAGATGGACAATGCCTCTCTCTCTGTCACTCTGCCTGTCAAATAAATAATAAATTGTTTTTAAAAGGTATTACCCAGGGCCGGCGCCGCGGCTCACTAGGCTAATCCTCCGCCTTGCGGCGCGGCACACCGGGTTCTAGTCCCGGTCGGGGCGCCGGATTCTGTCCCAGTTGCCCCTCTTCCAGGCCAGCCCTCTGCTGTGGCCAGGGAGTGCAATGGAGGATGGCCCAGGTGCTTGGGCCCTGCACCCCATGGGAGACCAGAAAAAGCACCTGGCTCCTGGCTCCTGCCATTGGATCAGCACGGTGCGCCGGCCGCAGCGCGCCGGCCGCGGCAGCCATTGGAGGGTGAACCAACGGCAAAGGAAGACCTTTCTCTCTGTCTCTCTCTCTCTCACTGTCCACTCTGCCTGTCAAAAAAAAAAAAAAAGGTATTACCCAGGGGCCGGCGCTATGGTGTAGTGGGTAAGGCCACTGCCTGCAGTGTCAGCATCCCATCTGGGCACCTGCTCAAGTCCTGGCTGCTCCACTTCCAATCCAGCTCTCTGCAACGGCCTGGGAAAGCAGTGGAGGATGGCCCAAGTGCTTGGGCCCCTGCAGCCGCGTGGGAGACTTGGAAGAAGCTCCTGGCTCCTGGCTTTGGATCGGTGCAGCTCCGGTCATTGCAGCCAATTGGGAAGTGAACCACCAGATGGAAGGCCTCTCTCTCTCTCTGTCTCTGTGTGTGTGTGCGTGTGTGTGTGTCTGCCTCTCCTTCTCAAATAAATAAATATTTTTAAAAGAGGTATTACCCAAAAATATGCATGGATTAGATTTTTTTTCTTGCACCAAAGTAAATGTACATTTTAATTCTTTAAAAAAACATTAATTTTTCAAAAGCATAATTTTTAAAGATAAATTTAAAAGTCATATTCTTAGCTATACAAGTCCCCTTGATGTGTACCTGCCAATTCAGTGACATGTTAACAATAGATAATCCATGTCCGTTAAACACGAGCATTTGGAAGGACCTTCCAGATAACAGAATTGATGAGCTCAGCGACGTTCCTGAAGCCTCTTGGGAGCCCAGCAGACGGAGAGTAGACCCCAATCATGCCAGTCCCCACAGGGCTCCTTTGGTTTCTGTACTCGATGTGCTTCTCTTTGAATCCATCCAGTGAGTTATCTACCAGGTGTCTGCCGAGCCCCACTGATGCATCAAGCGCTGTCCAAGGCCCTGAGGGTTCAGCCGTGAACAGCAGGTGCATCCTCCGGGTCTGCGTGGAGAGGACAGTCTACAGAGAAGACGTGGAAGAGGGCACCAAACCGACCAGGAGCGCTGGTGGCCTGGAGGTGCTGTCTTCTGAAAGCAGACCGTGCAGAGGGGACACATTTGCTGGGCAAGATCAAGAGTGCAAGGTTGGGATGGTTGCGATGGTGAGGTGCCTGTGAGAGGAGCCAGGGGAGATGCTTGGCAGGCAGCTACAGAAGCAGGTCTGGGGCTCAGCAGAGAGATCTGGGTTGGAAGAGAGCAAGCGAGAGTGAGTAGCACATCCAAGCAGATGAAGTCATAAAGAGACTCAGGGAACGGACAAGATGGCCTGAGACCAAGCTACGAAGAACTCCAGTGTTTGGAGGTCAGGCAGAGGAGAAGCTGCCAGAGCAGAGACCAGAGAGCTGAGGAGAATGTGGAGTTCTGGAGCCCAAAAGAAAAGAGGGGAATGGCAGACTGTGTTGGCAAGACCGAGAAGTGTGCATAGGGTGGGGGGTGTGGCTGCCATGGCCTACTTTGGCCAGGGGATGCTGGAGGCGAGAGTCTGCCTGCAGGGGTGAGGGTGAGTGGGCAATGAGGCAGTGCAGACAACAAAAGGAGCCCAGAGGGGGTGGAGAAAGATGGCGCAGCAGTGGGAAGAGAATGTGGAATCCAGATGTTTTGATGGCAACCACTGGAGTGGGTCGTGGGAAGCCCAGGAGGCGAGAGAGAGAGAGAGAGAGAGAGAGAGAGAGAGAGAGAGAGAGAGAAGGGACTCAGGTAGGGGCTGATCAGCGCATGCCCAGTGTGAGAAGGGAGAAGCCCAGGAGCACGTGTGGAGGACCGGGCACTGGCAGGTCTTGCGACTTCCTTCCTCCTCTAACTGTTCCTTCTCAGTCTTCTCCCTGACCTGTTCTCATCAGGGCGCTGTGCAAATGTTGTTTTTCCCAGGATCCTCAGTTCCATCTTCTCTTCTCCCTGGTGCTGCTACTCTGTTAGGTAACTCCACCCACTGCTGTGACTTGACCTCCAAATGGCTCATGACCTTCAACCCTCTGTCTCTAGCCCAACTGTCTCTTCCTCGCAATACACTTGGCATTTGTCCAAAAGGGGACACATTGAGGGTTTAGATTAGAGATTTTAGGCTTGAAGTGCCAGGAGAAATGTTCAAGAGGCAGCTGCCGGCCGGCGCAGTGGCTCACTAGGCTAATCCTCTGCCTGCGGCGCCAGCACCCCGGGTTCTAGTCCCGGTTGGGGCACCGGATTCTGTCCCGGCTGCTCCTCTTCCAGTCCAGCTCTCTGCTGTGGCCCGGGAAGGCAGTGGAGGATGGTCCAAGTGCTTGGGCCCTGCACCCGCATGGGAGACCAGGAGGAAGCACCTGGCTTCGGATCGGCGCAGCATGCTGGCCGTGGCAGCCATTTGGGGGGTGAACCAATGGAAGGAAAACCTTTCTGTCTCTCTCTCTCACTGTCTAACTCTGCCTGTCAAAAAAAAAAAAAAAAAAAAAAGGCAGCTGCCAAGTCAGGTGTGGGGCCCAGCAGAGAAATCTGGCTTGGAATAGAGCCAAAAGAGTGAGGAGAATCTTCAACCAAACTCTGCAGACCGAGAATCTCCTTTTGGGTGCCGATGGGCAGTGTTGCGCTGGCGTCAGCTCATGCCAGCTCAGACCGGCTCACAAGAGCCCACTGTCAGTGGACACTTCTCTTCCCAGCTCCCTGCCCAGTGAAGTCACTTTGATAGTCACAACTTGAAATCAACCATGGCGGGGGAGTATTTATATCATGGAAATCAGCACGTGCTTCAGATTAGGGTACCCCTTCCAGAAGGGCTGCTAAAATAGTCCCTATACACTGCTGTTCCAGACATCTCACACTCAGCACATTCAAGACTGCATCAGACACGTAGCTCCACGCCCTATCCTGCCCACCCTTCCGCCTTCCCCAAATCTCTCAGCCCAGTTAGCAGCCCCACAACTCACAATCCAAAGATGGCCCAAGCTGCTGTAACAAAGAAGCCCAAAAATTCGGTGACTTAAACCCTAGAAGAGACCGCAGGAGTGTGGACATTTCTGGCCTTCATCCCTGTGTCCAACATGATCCAAGCTGAATCTCAACCTTTGGGAAGGGGGTAGGGAGAGCAACACAAGGTCTTTCCTGGTTAAGGACGCCACTGACTTCCACTCAGAAGTTGGCCAAGACGTAAGGAAGGCTGGGATATGTAGTCTCCAGCTATGGACCCCGAAAAACGTCAACGATGGAAGAGAGGCGATGGGTGCTGGGGTAAGGCTAGCAGTCAGTCGGTGTCATTGGTGGGTACTCGCTGTCAGTGCTGCCTCCTGGATACTGCTGGACTCCACCCCTTCTGCCATGCGCCAGCTGCTGTTCTGTCGGCCTTGCCTATTTCTTGGCCTCGAGGATAGCCCATCTCTAATCAACCTACCAAACAGCCGCCAGAGATATCTTCCTAAGATGCAAATTGCATCGTATACCTTTGCTGTTGAAAACCACACAGCACATGTGCAGCTCCCCACTGTTTCCAAGAGTAGGACCAAGCCCTGTTTGCATGACACCCAGGCCTTGTCTTGTCCCCTTGACTCAGCATGCCTCCCACCCCCCACTCAACTCCATTTCCTTCTCCACCAGAAAAATTCAGGTCATGTTCTGGGGCTCCGCTGAAATATTGCCTCTCGGATGACATTGTGCCTCACTGCAGTGCTGGCCGCGTTCCTATGGCAGTCTTTACTGGATTGTGTGTTTCTGGGCATTTGCCACCTGCCGTGGGCCAGGGGCTCCCTGTGAAGCCAAGCACTTGGTATATCTAGTGGAAGGCTGGCTGAAGCTCAGTCAGCAAGGAGCAAGGTGTGGGGGTCAGAGGGGCCCAGGTCTCACTCTGGCATCTTCAGCACCAATACTAAGTGCTCTGGTCTGGCCAGCCTAAATGTGGCCATGGAATGTGAGAACCTCCAGAGGACTTTACTGAATTAATTGTTTAATCATCCATCTTCCTGGATAGATATTAAAGTCTGTGAGTGTCCCATCAAGTTCTATGAGCCATTTTATTCTCAGTCCCTGCAAGGCACCTAGAGAACATGTGTAGAATGAGTAAAAGTGTGACAACATCTGCCCTTGGCTGGCACTTTTCACAGGCCTCAGTTGAAACCTCAGCTCTGTCACTGAGCAGCTGAGCTGTCCGGGGCAAGTCACTCAACCTGGCTCTTTGTTTCTCCTGCAAAATAGGCTAATAATCTGCTTGTTAAAGGGACTAAATGGCAATGTTTAGAACACTTACAGCAACGCCCGGGACACAGAAAATGCTCTGTATGTTGCTAAATAGAAACGGAGTTGGAGGAGCCAGTGCTGTGGTATAGTAGGTTAAACATCACCTGTGGTGTCAGCATCCCTTGTGGGCACTGGTTCAAGTCCCGGCTGCTCCTCTTCCAATCCAGCTCCCTGCTGGTGGCCTGGGAAAGCAGTAGACGATGGCCCAAGTGCTTGGGCCCTTGCACCCATGTGGGAGACCTGGAAGAAGCTGCTGGTTCCTGGCAGGTCCAGCTATTGTAGCCATCTGGGGACGGAACCAGCAGATGGAGAAACCCCCTCTCTCTCTGTAACTAAGCCTCTGAAATAAATTAATAAATCTTTTAAAGTAAATCGAGTTGCTGGTGTGGACCAGTTGGTCTTTGATTTGTATTTTTTTAAAAAAGGTTTATTTATTTATATGAAAGGCAGAGTTACAGACAGATGGAGAGAGAGAGAGAGAGAGAGAGAGAGAGCGAGCTTCCATTCACAGGTTCACTCCCCAGATGGCCACAATGGCTGGAGCTGGGCCAATCCAAAGCCAGGAGTCAGGAGCTTCCTCTAGGTCCCCCGCATGAGTGCAGGGGCCCAGGCCCTTGGGCCATCTTCTGTTGCTTTCCCAGGTGCACCAGCAGGGAGCTGGATTGGAAATGGACCAGCTGGGACTCGAACTGGTGCCCACATGGGATGCCAGCACTGCAGGTGCGGCTTTACCCACCATGCCACAGCACTGGTCTCTTTTGATTTGTTTTCTACTCTTAGCCCCCCCGACACTGACCTCTGCCATCAGCTCATATCTGACCCTCCTCCTAGACCAAGCTCCTAATGATTCCCACACATTCTGAAGTGTTCGTGCCTCTAGGCCTGTGCACGCGCTGCTCGCCGCATGGAAGGCCTTTCCCACCCTGTGCCCTGTTTACCTTCCACATTCAGCTCGACTCCACTTCTAGGCTCCTTCCTGGACTCACAGAGATGAGCAGCCCCTGTCTCCACTGGGCCTCCATGTCAGCCATCTTCAGGCATTGTCTCAGCTCTCCCCACTATACCAGACTCCTTATGAGCAGGGATATCTCTTATCTATCTCAACGCACCCCACACACACTGCTTGCACACTGTGGACAGTAAAGACGTTTGCTAAATGAATGGATAGACATATGAAATGCATCAATTATTTCACCTTAACCACTTCTATAACACAGTAGAACCTTACGTCAGATCTCATGAGACAGGAAAACTGGCCACAGTTGCCTTGGAGTGAACCAGGTCTAGTCGCTTTTCTTCCAATTGTGAAAGAAAAATTCACTTATAACCAGATAGACAGCAAGCTTCTAACTTATGCACAATAATAGACAGGCTTTAAAAAAAAAAAGAGGGGCCGGCGCCGTGGCTCATTTGGCTAATCCTCCGCCTGCAGCACCAGAATATGGTACACTGGGTTCTAGTCCCGGCTGCTCCTCTTCCAGTCCAGCTCTCTGCTGTGGCCTGGGAAAGCAGTGGAGGATGGCCCAAGTCCTTGGGCCCTGCACCCGCATGGGAGACCAGGAGGAAGCACCTGGCTCCTGGCTTCGGATCGGCATAGCTCCAGCTGTAGTGGCCATTTGGGGGGTGAACCAACGGAAGGAAGACCTTTCTCTCTGTCTCTCCCTCTCACTGTCTGTAACTCTACCTGTCAAATAAATAAATAATCTTAAAAAAAAAAAAAAAAAGAAACCTAGGGACATTCTTAGGGCCCAGTGCTTACAGAATCCAGGTCCTTGATTCTGGCATGGGACTGGATATCAGCAGCCTATGGTCAGGGACAGCAGAGCTTGGAGGGAACACAGAGGTCACATCTCACTGGCTGAGAAGAGATGTGGCTCCACCCCCAGCTCCGCCCCCGCTGGGCTATGTGGCCAAGACAGCACCCTGCCTCCATGTGGGGCAACCCCTGCAAAACGCAGGGCTTGGACTCGTGACTGGTAAGGTTTCTTCTGACTGGGAAAGTTCCTGACTCTGAGACGGCCGGTGGAGATGGAGGTTGAAGGGGAGTGGAACTGACTTGGGAGGAAGTGAGGCAACATTTCTCAGTGTTCAGCAGACAGCATGCAGAGGATCAGCATGAACAGAATCTCTTTCACCCCTTCAAACCCCCACCCCCAGCATTTGGAAGATGAAGAGATACAGGCTATGGGAGCTTAGCGGGCTCACGCAGTTCATGCAGGCCTCACATTATAGAGAAGTCAGTGACTGGCCTGTGGTCACTTGAGAAAATGTCAATCTCCTAGCTGCTGGGTCAGCTCCTTCCCTCCCCTCCAGCTCACTCCTCCCACTGACACCTGCAGGGCTCCAGTCTGGGGAGCCAGACCTGGACTCGGAACCCACCGCGGGTATGCGCAATGCCACTGTCACCAGGAAGTAATGAATGAGCCAGCTCAGCCCATCCTTTGGTTGAGGGAAGAGCTGGGTCTTTTCCACAAGGGGCAACCAGTGAGCAGAGAACCCTCGGGGACATGCCGCAGTCACACTACCCTCTTCCTGTGCCATTTCTGTTCTCACAGCTCCCAAACCCCAAACAAGCAGGTGGGAGTGCAGAAGTGCCCCAACACATTATATTCACGTGTGCATATGCACATGCACACAGCCGACACATTATGTTCACATGTGCATATGTACATGCACACACACACACACACGGCCACACTGGCCAGCACAGGCTCAGAGTCTGACTCAGGCAGTCAGAGCTGCTGCTTCACTTCTGCTATCCAAACCTGCTATGCTGGTAGTGCTGGGAGCCCAGAAGAACCCAGGGCCTACCAGAAACTGGACACCGTGATCATTGCCTCCCAGGGAGAACAGGCGGTTGAGCAGAGAGGGAAGGGTAAGGACAGGCCAGCTGAGTGCCTGTGTGTGCATGTGTGCACGTGTGTAGGTGGAAGGCCCAGGAGAGGAAAAGAGGCCATGAGGGAGACCAGGGTGGGAAGACACGGGGAAGAGATGGAGACACACCCCCTCGGGTCGCGCCCTCTCTGTCTTCCCTTCTACTCCCGGGAGACGTCCTTCAGGCCTAGGTGTGACAGAAACCTTGTGATGGTGGCACTCCCCCCAACACACCCCACAGCCCATTTGAAAAGCTACGGCAGCAGGGTCCCCATCAGTCACCCTGTGGGATCCTGGTCTCGGGGAGGACAAGGTCTCCCTCGTTCTCCTACTCTCCTCTCTGCCGCCCATTGCTTAGGGCTGGTCTTCCTGGGGTCCTCCCCGCCGCCGAGCGCGAAGGTGTCTGCGCCTTTAAAGCGGCGGCCCCCGGCCGGGTTATTGTCTCGCCTCGCAGCCAATCGCCGGAGCCGTTGGGGGCGGGGGACCCGGCCTCCCGATTGGCCGCCGCGCGCCCCGCCCGCCCGGGATCCCGGGAGCTGTCCGGCCGCCGCGGTGCTGATCCCGCCGCCGCCCACGGGCCGCGAGCCGCACCGAGGGGCACTATGAGCGGGGGCGTCTACGGCGGAGGTGAGCCGGTCCCGGGCCTCCGGGGCCTCGCGCGCAGCCCTGCGCCCCGTATCCGCGCCACCCAAGCTCGGGGCACCCCGGGGCCTGTCACCTCGGCGCTCGAGCGAGTCCGACCCCAGGTTTGGGTCCCGTGCCACCCCTACTTTCTGTCCTCCCGGGACGCCCCAGGCGCGCCGGGCCCAGCCTCTCCACTATCCAGCCCTTCTCCGCCCGACCCCTGGCTCCGTCCTTCCCAGCCCCGAGAGTGGCCTGAACAAGGCCACCGGGTAGGAGGGAACTCTGGCGGCTTGACCCCCACTCCAAGGCCCCCACTCGGACTGTGGCTCTGCCCTGTCCCCCTTCCTCTCGGATCTGTCCGCGAGGACAGAGTTTGGGGAAGGTCTCCTCACCTGCTTGTCTCCCCGCACAGATGAGGTGGGGGCGCTGGTCTTCGACATTGGCTCCTTCTCGGTCCGCGCCGGGTATGCTGGGGAGGACTGTCCCAAGGTGAGACTTTCAGATCTCTTCCCAAATCCTCCCCAGGCTCGCCACTAACCCAGGGCTCTCCCAGCCGAGCCCACACGCTCTGCTGAGCAAGTGTGGGAGAAGAGCCAGGGGCGGGCTGAGGACCCTGCCCTGGGGCTGAACGGGTAACCGGGTGATCTTCCTTTCTCTGCCCATGCTGCCCCCTCCCACCCAGGCTGACTTCCCCACCACGGTGGGGCTGCTGGCCGCGGAGGAGGGGGGCGGGCTGGAGCTGGAGGGGGAGAAAGAGAAGAAGGGGAAGATCTTCCACATTGACACCAATGCCCTGCACGTGCCTCGGGATGGAGCGGAGGTCATGTCGCCCCTCAAGAACGGCATGAGTAAGGGCCCCCCCCCCCGACCCTGAGTCAGACCAGGAGCCCACTCCCAGCCCGTGGGACTCTGTCTCACAGCCACGGAGTCCTCCTCACAACTGTCCAAGTCCCAGGGACCTCCTCAGAGCCCCCTGTAGCTGCCTGGTTCCCAGCCCAGGAGCCCCAAATTCCCGGGAGTGGGGAAGGGGCTTTTCCTCTGGAGTTGAACTCCCCCTCCCCTGGACTTGGCGTGTCTCCCTGCTTCCTTTCCCGTCGCTGACCCCTCCCCGCCTCACCTGTGTCTTTCTGGCCCCAGTTGAGGACTGGGAGTGCTTCCGAGCCATCCTGGATCACACCTACAGCAAACACGTCAAGTCTGAGCCAAACCTGCACCCCGTGCTCATGTCAGAGGCCCCGGTGAGTGCCCTGGGGCCCCAGCACAGTCTTCCCACCCCTTACCTGTCCTTTCTCAGACAGTCCTTCCAGCCTTGTCATCTTGGGCCACCTGTCTTCCTCTTGCTCTACCTCTTTCTCTTCCTGCTCTATAAGCCCCTCTCCTCTCCAGTTCTTTTTTAATCCTTTAACTTGAAAATAGTTGTAGTACATATGGTCGATTTGCTTTGTAAAACATGTTAAGAAGAAACACTGCAGTTCTTGCCGCCTCTTCCATTTCCCCTTTTCCAAATGCCATTGCTTTTCTCCCTGTTATCTTTTTTTTTTTTTTTTTTGTATTTCTTTCCGTATCTCCCAATATCACACTTACATTGCTGTTTGCAGGTTTTCTATATTAGGCATCATCTAAGAATTTCCTACTAGAAAAAAGAGCATTGAGCTCTCTCCTCCTCTAGCCTATATCACACATACTTCTCATTCCCCACCTTTAAGTACAGTTCTGGCTTAGACTTCCTGAAAGATCAGTATTCACTATTTAGCCTCCTGTTACTATGTATGCTAATCAGGGCTGAGCTGGGGAATCCATGATCGCTTTTCTGTTTCTTGAGTGGCTTTAAACAATCTGATTTTAGCTCTCCTTTCACCCCCACGTCCAGAGCCAGCTGACAGCGCCCATTTCTAGTTCTCTCAGGGTTCCAAGCTCAGTACAGGTTGTTCCTGGCTTTTCCCAGTACTGCCTTACAGCATTTGTAAATCTGTTAAGTCAGTTACTACTCACCGATCTCATCCTTAACTTTCAAAGTTTGTTGCTGGTTGCTCTTTTCTTATTTTCTTTTTTAGATTTTTTTTTTTTTTGGACAGGCAGAGTTAGACAGTGTGAGAGAGAGACAGAGAGGAGAAAGGTCTTCCTTCTGTTGGTTCACCCCACAAATGGCCGCTGCGGCCGGCACACTGCGCTGATCCGAAGCCAGGAACCAGGTGCTTCCTCCTGGTCTCCCATGCGGATGCAGGGCCCTAGAACCTGGGCCATTCTCCACTGCACTCCTGGGCCACAGCAGGGAGCTGGACTGGAAGAGGAGCAACCGGGACAGAACTGGCACCCCAACCGGGACTAGAACCAGGTGTGCCGGCGCCACAGGCGGAGGATTAGCCTAGTGAGCCGCAGCACCAGCCACTCTTTTCTTCTTTTCACAACCTGAGGCACTACTCTTTCTCAGGTGAAATTCACATGACATAAAATTCACCTTTTTAAGTCAATCATTGAGGGGCAGGCATTTGGCATAGTGGTTACGACGCCACTTGGGATGCCTGCATCCTACATCAGAGTGCCTGGGTACAAGTCGCAGCTCTGCTTCTGATTCCGGCTTCCTGTTAGTGTGCACCCCTGGGAGGCAGCAAGTGATGACTCAGTTATTTGGATCCCTGTCCCCCGTGTGGAAGACCTGGATTGAGTTCCTGGCTTCTGGCTTCAGCCTGGCCCAGTCTTGGCTGTTGAAGGATTTGGGGGAGTACATCAATGCATGGGAGCTCTGTCTGTCTCTCTCTCTCTCCATATTTCTGAGAAAAAAGCAATTCCATGATTTAAAAAAATTATTAATATAAAGAGAACAGATTTCGTGTATTTCTTTTTTGTTTTTCTTTTTTCTTTTTCTTTCTTTATTTGACAGGCAGAGTGGACAGTGAGAGAGAGAGACAGAGAGAAAGGTCTTCCTTTGCCACTGGTTCACCCTCCAATGGCCGCCATGGCCAGCACACTGCGGCCGGCGCACCGCGCTGATCCGATGTCAGGAGCCAAGTATTTATCCTGGTCTCTCATGGGATGCAGGGCCCAAGCACTTGGGCCATCCACCACTGCTTTCCCAGGCATATTAGCAAGGAGCTGGATCAGAAGTGGAGCAGCTGGGACTTGAACCGGTGCCTATATGGGATACTGACACTGCAGGCAGAAGCCTAACCTTCTAGGCCACAGTGCTAGCCCCATGATGTTTAATGTAATTATCATCACTATCTAGTCAAAATATTTTCCTCGTCCCTAAAAGGAAATCCCTTCCTTGAGATAGGTTTTTTCCACTGCTCTCTAGCCTCCAGTCTGCTGTCTCTTTGGACAGATCTGTGCCAGGCCTTTCCTATAAAAGGAACCACATAATCTGTGACTTTGGGTGTTCTTCCCCCACTTAGCGTAATGCTTTTTAAAGTGCATCCAGCTTGCAGCGTGTGTCACTGTGTCATTCCTTATTAAGGCTGAATACTGGCTGGCGCTGCGGTTCACTAGGCTAATCCTCCGCCTTGCGGCGCCAGCACACTAGGTTCTAGTCCCGGTCAGGGTGCCGGATTCTGTCCTGGTTGCCCCTCTTCCAGGCCAGCTCTCTGCTGTGGCCCGGGAGTGCAGTGGAGGATGGCCCAAGTGCTTGGGCCCTGCACCCCATGGGAGACCAGGATAAGTATCTGGCTCCTGCCATCGGATCAGCACAGTGCGCCAGCCGCAGCGCACTGGCTGAGGTGGCCATTGGAGGGTGAACCAACGGCAAAAGAAAGACCTTTCTCTCTGTCTCTCTCTCTCACTGTCCACTCTGCCTGTCAAAATAAATAAATAAATAAATAAATAAATAAATAAATAAAATAAAAGGCTGAATACTATGGAATCTATTACAGTTTATTTATCTTTCATCCCCTGGGGGCCATTTGGATCAATTCTGCCTTTGGCTATCAGGGACAGTGCTGCTGTGAACATTCGTGTACAAGGATCTGAGTACTTGTGTTTAGTTCTCCATCACATATGACCCAGAGTAGAGTTGCTGGATCCTATGGTAATTCAGTGTGCGTCTTTTCGGGTAATCACCAGCTGAACCATTTTACATTCTCACCAGCAGCGTGTCAGGGTTTCTGTCTCCACGTCCTTGCCAACACTTGTTGTCTTCTGGATTTTAGTTACATCACTCTCTGGTGGGGGTGAAGTGGTACTCATTAGCCTTTTGCATTTGCATTTGATTATGGTTTCCCTGGAGTCCTGGATCAGAGTAAAATTAGATATGTGTGTTCAATCTACCATTATTAACCCAGAAACCCCGTCTGCTGCTTTGGGCTAGACGGAGGTCTGGGAATGGCCTGAGAGGGGTACTGCCAGAAAAGAGCCCTTAGGCCACGGTGCAAGGACAATGACTCCGGACACAGCTCCGTCCAGAGCTCCTGGGTGATCTTGGGCAAGTCTCTGAGTTTTGCCTTCCTCAGCTAAGTTTGTGCTGTGACATTCTTGACAGCTCTCACATTCTACAGATCCGTGTGAACCAAGGCGCTTGATCTGTGTCCCCTGTCAGAGTTGTGTGTACGTATGTGTGCGTTGATGTACGCATACGTGTACTAGTGTGTGTGTGCGTGTGAGAGTATGTGTGCACCCCCATGCACGGCTGTGGGTCTGGGCCTCTCCCTTGCTGACGCCTCCCGTCCTGCACTTCCTCCCCAGTGGAATACTCGGGCCAAGAGGGAGAAGCTGACGGAGCTGATGTTCGAGCAGTACAACATTCCTGCCTTCTTCCTGTGCAAGACCGCCGTGCTCACCGCGTATCCTCCGGGTTGAGCTGCTCCGCCTGGGCGGAGGACCAGGGTGGGGTGTGTGGAGCGCTGAGCCGGGAGCTGGGCTGGTTCTCTGAAGATCAGTGTCGCGGGTGGACAGACGCCTCCCTTCACCCCACTGGTGCAGAAGGCCCAACGGGTTGAGTGCATGGGGGGCAGATCAAGGATCTTTCCTCATTCCTTGGATCAAGCGGAGTAGAGAGAGAGTCGGACAAGTAGACGGCCGGGGCTGGAGCTGGAGACAGGGAGGGGGATATGACACGGAAGGGGGCTCCTTCCCAATCAGCCAATCAGCGTAAGACACGGGGGGGGGTCCCTCCCAATCAGCCAATCAGCGTAAGACACGGGGGGGGTTTCCTTCTTAAACAGCCAATCAGCGTTGCCCTTTCTTCATGGCCTGCCTTGCCTTGACCCCCGCGCTAGGCTCTGGGGTGATAGGATCGCTTAATTTCAAGGCGCCCGTAGGACACAGAGCTAGGCATGAAGAGCTGGGAGTTCAGAAGGAAGAGAGGAAAAAGCTGTGACTCAGACAGGGAAGACGGGGGTCTTAGGAGCCTCTCGCAGGAGTTGCGCCAGGGGGAGGGACTTGCAGACCGGTGGGCGGGACGCAGGGAGAGCAGGGAGTGACCGAGCCAGATCTGAGTCCCAGTCCCTACTGGCTGCTGCAGTCTCTTTGACCCACCCGTCCCACACCAGCTTTGCAAATGGACGCTCCACGGGCCTTGTGCTGGACAGCGGGGCCACACACACCACGGCCATTCCAGTGCACGATGGCTACGTTCTGCAGCAAGGTGGGGGCTCGGCAGGGGCTGGGGGTGCCCTCGGGAGGACCGGGTCCTGACGCTGCTTCCTCTTCAGGCATCGTCAAGTCGCCCCTGGCAGGGGACTTCATTTCCATGCAGTGCCGCGAGCTCTTCCAGGAAATGGCCATCGACATCATCCCCCCATACATGATTGCAGCCAAGGTGGGGCCCCCAGGGACCCGGAGCTGCCACCACAGAGTCCCAGGCGCTCACCCTATGCCCGTCAGCCCCCTGACCCATGAGCCAGCAGGGTAGAAAGCAGTAGGGCCCCCAGGAGACCCTGGATCCAGTTCCTCCATTTCCAGTCGAGGCATCCGAGACCTGGCCGGGCTGAGGGACATGACTGAGATATTATGCAGCCGGCCGGCTTGCAGAAGGACTGTGCTGTGGGTTCTGGGGTCCAGCAGACCCAGGTGTGAGTTCTGCCTCTGCCTCTGAGCTGTGTAACGTCAGGAACGGTGTGGAAACTCCCTGAACCTCAGTGGAGAGGACTCTGGGAGTGTCCAGTGATACAGCATGCACCTCTCATGAAACACAGCCCAGTGAAAGGCCATTCCTGGAAGCTTCTGGTCTCCCATTGGCACCCATGCTGTGTGACCCTGCCCGTTCTCTCTCCTCTCCATCAGAGAAGGGTGAGGGACACCTCTCCAGGCCCGCAGAGCAAAGATCCCAAGCCAGCCAGCCTAGGAAGGCAGGTGCGGTCATTTGGGCTAGACAAGCTTGGGCTGGGCTGGGGTGCTTAGAGGCTGTACCCCTACAGGAGCCTGTTCGAGAGGGTGCCCCCCCAAACTGGAAGAAGAAGGAGAAGCTACCTCAGGTCTCCAAGTCCTGGCACAACTACATGTGCAACGTGAGGCACTGGGGAGGGCCCCCTGAAACAGACCCCTCCCCAGAGGCTCTGCAGGGGGGTGGAGGTGGATGCTCGGGAGCCAAACCAGGTCCTCACCCCTCCCCGGTTCTCAGGAGGTGATCCAGGACTTCCAGGCTTCGGTGCTACAGGTCTCAGACTCCCCCTACGATGAGCAGTGAGTGGGGCTCGGAGCTGGGGGGTGGGGGAGGAGATGGAATTAGGGCTCAGGGGGGCCCTCCCCCTGGGGCTTTTGTGAGCACCCCAAGCAGAGTCTTGCTCCTTCCCGGGCAGGGTGGCTGCACAGATGCCCACAGTGCACTACGAGATGCCCAATGGCTACAACACGGACTACGGTGCCGAGCGGCTCCGCATTCCCGAGGGCCTGTTTGACCCCTCCAATGTCAAGGTCGGGCTGAGTGGCGGGCACTGGGGTAGTGGCCGGCCGGGGTCCCTGGACACTGGAGGAGGCTGAGAAGGACTACAGGGGTGGTGGTGGTGGTGGGGGACAGAGGGCCCAAAGCCCAGGTCGCCTTTGTCCACAGGGCCTGTCGGGGAACACTATGTTAGGCGTGGGCCACGTGGTGACCACCAGCATTGGCATGTGTGACATCGACATCCGCCCGGTGAGGCCAGAGGCTGGGCAGAGGGGCCCGGGGTTCATGGGGAGGGGGTACGGGGTGTTACCTGAAGGCTTACTCCTCTCTCCTGCTGTCAGGGCCTGTATGGCAGCGTCATCGTCACGGGCGGGAACACGCTGCTTCAGGGCTTCACTGACAGGCTCAATCGAGAGCTTTCCCAGAAGACCCCACCGGTAGGAGCCCACCCTTGACTGGCATCCTGGAATCCCCGTCCTGGCTCCGCCCTCCGGGACGCGGCTCTTCCTGGCCCCGCCCCCAGCAGTCAGTGTTCCGGCCACCAGAGCAGACAGCCTGCCCTTGTGGCTTCTCAGCCCCCCTCCAGACCCCGCCCCTTTCCAGAACCTGGGTGTCTGCTTCCCCCAGCCCCTTTGCCCCCACAGAGCATGCGACTGAAGCTCATCGCCAGCAACAGCACCATGGAGCGCAAGTTCAGCCCCTGGATTGGGGGCTCCATCTTGGCCTCACTGGTGAGAGGGAAGGGGCTTGGCACAGCGCTGAATGTGGGGGAGGGGCGCCCCGACTGCTCCTGCCGCCTCTGCCTGCCTCCACATTCACTCATTCAACAAACTTTTTTTTTTTTTTTTAAGATTTTACTTATTTGAGAGGTAGAGTTACAGAGAGAAGGAGAGACAGAGCCACAGGTCTTCCACCCCCTGGTTCACTCCCCAGATGGCCGCAATGGCCAAAGCTGAGCCGATCTGAAGCCAGGAGCCAGGAACTTCTGGGTCTCCCACATGGATGCAGGGGCCCAAGCACTTGGTTCATCTTCAACTTATTTCCCAGGCCATAGCAGAGAGCTGGATCGGGAGAGGAGCAGCCGGGACTTGAACCAGTGCCCATATGGGTTCTGGTGCTGCAGGCAGAGGCTTAGCCCGCAATGCCACAGCGCGGGCCCCACATTTTTGGAGAGGGCAGTCAATGAGGACTACTCTAGTAGGACACAAACCAGGGAGCAGGGGGAGCTAGAGTTATTTGGAATGAGGCTGCAGTGTGGTGCCCACTGGGCCAAGTTAGCAGGAGGGAGACCCTGAAGGTTGGGGCAAGGGAGCAATGAGACAAAGCAGGCCTGCCTGGTAGTTCTTGGGATCAGCTTGTAGTCTGGGGTCAGGGGGTCAAGGTTAGGGTAAGGAAGTGATGTGACCATCAGGTCCTTCAGGGAAGACCACCAGACCCTTGAGATCTAGAATCAAAGGGTTCTTGAAAGGTGGCTGGAGTCCTGGAGTGGGTATCTGGGGGGGGGGGGGGTGCAGAGTGAGGGGCCGCTGGAGAAAGAGGCGGACAGGCAGGGTCTGGGGCCGGAGGCGGTGAGTGCAGTGTGGATCTGCTGCTGGGGCAGAGGCAAGGCGTGGAGCAGGGAGCTGGGATGCAGACTCCATCTGCAGGGCGCCAGCCACCCCAGAGGACAGCAGGGCCAGCCACTAGAAGGGGAACCCCAGAAAGACAGAAAGAGGCTCAGAAAAATTGCAGCTGCAGTCCACGCTTATCTAAAGGCTGGGGCAGGTCAAGCACATTACCGCAGGCCTAGGGTGTGCTTGTTCTAGACATACAGCCTGACAGACCCCAGCTGCATGAGCAAGACAGTCTGCCACAGAGACCATCATCAGGAAGAGGCCACAAAGTGCACAGGTGTTCCTTGGAGAATCTGGTGCAGGTCAGGGGTCATGAAGGGGCTCCAAGGAGCTGAGATGGGAAGAGGTGAAAAAGAAAGGGAGGGTACCCAGACCCGGGGAGCCAAGCAAGGCCCCAGGCCAAGGGCAGGTGCAGTGGGTTCCGGGCTGCAGGGTGGATCGGAAGGAGGCAGAGGGCAAGCATGGGCCCTGCTGTGAGGGGGGAGTGGCTCTCAGCGCTGGCAGAGGGAGCTAATCAGTGAGTTCATGGACAGAATGTGGATTGTTTGCAGGCAAGAGGTCCAGCCCACTAACTCTGGCAGGCGTAGGGCAGCACTGTCCAGCAAGAACACGACACAAGTCACATACGTGATCATACGTTTTCTAGTAACCTCAGTGATGGCTGGGAATTGGTTTTGGGACCCCTCGGATACCGAAATCCCTGGATGCTCAAGACCCTTATATAAAATAGCTTCATATTGCCCGGAACCTCTGCACGTTCCCCTGTAAGCATTAAACCATCTCTAGCTTACTTACAATTCCTAATTTGATGTAAACGCTAGATCAACAGTTGTGTTTTTATTTTTTATTTTTTTATTTTTTGACAGGCAGAGTGGACAGTGAGAGAGACAGAGAGAAAGGTCTTCCTTTGCCATTGGTTCACCCTCCAATGGCTGCTGCGGCCGGCACACTATGCTGATCTGATGGCAGGAGCCAGGTGCTTCTCCTGGTCTCCCATGGGGTGCAGGGCCCAAGCACTTGGGCCATCCTCCACTGCACTCCCTGGCCACAGCAGAGAGCTGGCCTGGAAGAGGGGCAACTGGGACAGAATCCAGCGCCCCGACCGGTACTAGAACCCGGTGTGCCGGCGCCGCAAGGTGGAGGATTAGCCTAGTGAGCCGTGGTGCCAGCCTACATCAACAGTTGTTACACTGTATTCCTTCAGAATCACAAGAAAAAGTACTCTGTACTTGTTCCGTTCAGATGAAATGTTTTGAATCTGCTGGTACAGAATGGGCGGTTATGGAGAGCCAAGACTACGAAGAAACAGCTGAAAATAGAGTATTTTTGAATTAGTGTGTGTAAAACACCATAATTTAATGGGCAATCAATATAAGAAATTCTTAGTGAGATTTTTAAAAAGAATTGTTTATTTATTTATTTGAAAGGCAAAGTTACAGAGAGGTAGAGACAGGGAGAGAGAGACAGAGAGAGGACTTCCATACACTGGTTCACTCCTCAGATGGCCCAACGCCCAGAGCTGTACCCATCCAAAGCCAGGAGCCAGGAACCTCTTCAGCATCTCCCACGTGGGTACAGGGGCCCAAGGACTTGGGCCATCTTCCACTGCTTTCCCAGTCCATAGTAGAGAGCTGGATTGGAAGTGGAGCAGCCAGGACTTGAACTGGTGCCCATATCGGATGCCGGCACTGCAGGAGGTGGCTTTACCTGCTACGCCACAGCGCCGGCCCCAATCAAGATCTTTTACACCCTTTTTTCTGTACTCAGTCATCAAAACCCAGTGTATTTTTCCCACTTGGAGCACATCTTCAACCTGGACTGGCCACATTTCAGGTGCTCGTTAGCCACTCGAGGCTGGTGGACAGCCCGGGCAGCCCGGGTGTAGGGGGTGAGAAAGGCCAGGGCAGCAGCAGGACTGGGTAGGCTCTGTAGGAAGATGGTGAAATCTCGTGTGAATATGAGGGTGGAGGGAGACTCAGGCAGAGATACTCAGGGGACAAGGACAAGAGATTGGGAGCCTGGGGAAGGGTGAGGTAGACCAGATGGCCCAAGAAGGCTGTGCAGTGGGCTGAGAAGAGAAACAGGGATAGAAGTTGGGGACATAGAGACGTGGAAGGGACAGTCTCAACAGGGGTGGGGGTGTGGCAACAGAGCACCTGCCTCCTGGAAGTTAGGTGGTGTCTGGGTAGTGAGGTATTTTGTAGGAAATGGTGGGAGGCCTGGATTTCCCCCTGATCCCGATGCAGGAGTGGTGTGTGTGTAGGGTTAGGTGTTTGGTAAGCGCAAGCCAGGAGCTCGGTAAATACTTGTGAATGAATGATTGAACGCTGAACGCTGAAGCGGGCATTCTCCTAACGAATATGGAACAGAGGTGGAGAGGGATGCGGCCGGGAGGGGCAGGGGCTCAAGCGCGCGGTGGGGTGGGGGGCGGGCGGCGCGTCCTGACCCTGTCCCCCCCACCTAGGGCACTTTCCAGCAGATGTGGATCTCCAAACAGGAGTACGAGGAGGGCGGGAAGCAGTGCGTGGAGCGGAAGTGCCCCTGAGGGCGCCCCCTCTTCAGCCCCCTGCTGCGGGCAGGGGCGCTCAGGAGCGGGGCCGGCTCGGGGCCAGGCCTCCACGGAGCGAGCGCAGATCGAAGCCCTCTACCCCCTACCAGCGCACGGCGCCCCCTCCCCGCCCCCCTCGTCCTCTTAGATTGAGATGTTTCTGAGCTGAAAGAAGTAAAAAGGTTTTAATTAAAACAAAACAAGTTTGACCTCCTTGGGGCTGGGGCGGAGGGAGGCGAGTGGCACCGGGAACAACCCCAGGAAAGACCCGATCGCCCCACGTGTCAGCGGCACCCGGACCCAGCTCGGGGCCAGCTCGGAGCGAGCTGGGGGAGGGTCTGCGGAGCAGAGGCGGCGGCGGGGGCGGGGCGGGGGCGGGGCCTCCGCCGGGCCTGGAGTCTCAGGCGAGCTGCGCTTACACACCCCGGGACCTGCAGCTCAGGTGAGCCGGGACTGCGCTGTGCCTTCCCGGGGCTCCCGGCGGTGACAGGCACGAGGCGGGCGCTGGGGCACTGATACATCTCAACAGCTCAGAATTTCAGGACCTGGGGAGGAGCTGGGGTTTCCCCGGGGAGACCCCTGAGCCCTCCCATTAAGAGCTGCTTGTTCTGGGCTCTTCACTGGGGCTTGGGGACCTGCGCCCTTGGGGTGAAATTGCAGTCATTTGCGCCTGGGATGTGTTTCTGGGGTGAGGGCACCCAGCCTTTCTTCAGACTCTCAGAGAGTGGGTCCCGGACCCAAAAGAGGCAGAAAACCCCTGATCCTAGTTCCACCGAGAGCAGAGGCGCCAGTGCCCAGGAGGGCCATGACTTGCCCAAGGTCACCCAGCCCTGCCCACACCTTGGCCAGGGCTCCTTCCCTGACCCCAGACCCCTATCCTGGAGCAATCACTGGGTTGGGGGGGGGGCGGGTTCTCCCACCTTGCCAGAGCCAGCAGGGGACTGATTCCAGAGAGAGCTCCTCATGGGAGCCCAAACCCCAGCCCCTTACTGTGTGATCCAGCTTAGGTTCTCCCACCCCCACCCCCACCCCCAGGGATCCTGCAGGCTGGACCAGGAGGGGGCCCAGGTCTTCATGGTGAGCCTTCCACAGTGGTGTGGGGGGCTTGGGAAGAGGCCCCCCTGTGCACTGGGAGGGGTGGAAGTGGGAGAGAGGGGGTAGCCACATCTACACCCTGCCCCCTCCTTACTTGGCCTCCTCCCCCACCCCTGACAGGAACTAGGAGGCCAAAGTCTGCCCCAATGTCAAAAAATTGATTGCTTTGCAGGGTGGGGGCAGGAGTGGGGCTGTGGAGGGATTGGCAGGGAGGGCACAGCCCCTCTGCTTGGGCCTGGGCTGGGGTCATGTCTGGAGGGCGGGTCTGAGGCCACCTTAGGGAGGGAGGGCGGCTGGGCTCCGGCTGCCTGCCAGGGCTGATAAGGGGCCCTGGGGGCTCCCACAAACGGTTTTGTCACTGGGGGGGGGCTGGGAATCAGCCTGCAGGGCTCAGGAGGGGACAAGGATATGGAGCCACTTTGGGGTCTACTCCGAAGAGCGGTAAGACCAGTAAGGTGGGGGACAGGCCCTCAGCCCCCTCTCAAACCCTGAGGGTTGGCCCCTCCTCTCCCCCCCCTGCCCTCCCTCTCAGCCTACCTCCCAGACGTCACCCCTGCCCCAAAGTTGCTGACCCTCTTAGCACCAGATCCTTCCCCATCCCCCGGACCACTTTCCCCAGTCTCATGCCCACCCACCCCCCATCAGCAACAGCTGTCCCCTTGGTCCTCCCAGACCATCTACAGGCGTGTGGAAGGCCCCCAGCCAGGACATCTGGAGGAGGAAGAGGAAGAAGGGGAGGAGGGGGCCGAGCCACCGGCCAGCTTCTGCCCCATGGAGCTGAAGGGCCCCGAGACCCTGGGTTCTAGACAAGGGCGTCCCGGCAACATACCCTGGGCAGCAGCAGGACAAAAGGCTGCCCCGTACCTGGTCCTGACCGCCCTTCTGATCTTCACGGGGGGTGAGAGCCATCCCCACCGCCACAATGCAGGGCCCCGGGCTGGGGCTGGGGCTGGGGGAGATCCCTGGGGTCCAGACGGGGGCACAAGGACAATGCCTGTCTTGCCGCCCACCAGCCTTCCTTCTGGGCTACGTGGCCTTCCGAGGGACCTGCCAGGCTTGCGGGGACTCCGTGCTGGTGGTCGGCGACGATGTCAACTACGAGCAGGGCCTGGACTTCCACCAGGGCACGTTGTACTGGAGCGACCTCCAGGCCATGTTCCTGCGGCACCTGGGGGAGGGGCACCTGGAGGACACAATGAGGTGAGCGTCAGCCTGGCCCCCACCTGGCTGTGAAGAGTGCCTCCCCCTTGCCAGCTCAGACTGAGCCTCCTTTTCTGTCGGCCCCCTCTGAGCCCTCCCACCCGCCTTGCCGGCCTCCCTGGTCTACAGCCCTGGGCGGGGAGGGGCATCGGGGATTGAGGTGTGTGGGGGGTGAGGCTCTGTACAAGACAGAGGCAGGACGGGCCAGGAGAGCCCTGAGTGCTGGACACACGGCAGTGGAGCGTTTTGAGGGGCGCCGAGAAGGGGTGATACAGGGAACCAGAGAAGGAAGCCAGGAACAAGTGCCTTTGTGGGCACAGACCTCGCCTCTAGACTGGCAGTCATGAGGCACAGCAAAGGCACCCTGTGTGTGTCTCGTCCTGCAGTGGGCGCTGTTCCCTGCTGGGGAGGATGGGAGAGCTCTCTGTGTCTATCTTTGCCTCTCTGCTTTTCAAATAAACAAAACGAAAGTAAAACCCATAGCTCAGCCATTATCCTCGGTTCGGGTCCAGTGCCATGTCCGCCCCCACCCCCACCCCCACGTCCCCTGGAGCTTGAGTGACTGAAATCCCACCTGTTCAGTGGGTCCAGAGAATAACGGTGGTGCACACTGTGAAGTCCTGTGCAGCAGGGAGAACAGCCAGCCGGAGGCACACAGGGCAGAACGGATGCACCTTTGAAAGGTGCGAAGTTTAGTGGGTTAAAGTGCGTGTTGCCATGCCTGCTCCTGGCTCTACTCTTCCAGGTTCTGACCATTTCTCCTGGGGTGGAACTCTCTTCCTGTGAAGCCAGGCCATCAAGCTGTCCCTGCTGATCTTTTCCCTCCCCCCACCCCGCCCCACCCCTTTCCTCTGCACACCCTGGCCCACTATGTTTTTGCACTACTTCAAAATCCACACAGTGCTTAAGACCCCCACTTGACAAGTCCACGCACCCCACATCCGAGTGCCCGAGTCTGCCTCCTCCAAGCCCTGGGGGGATGAGAAGCGGAGCATCTCTCTCTTCAGATCTCCAGGACTGGCTGGAGCCGTGGCATGGCAGGCGAAGCCACTGCCTGTGGCCCCGACATCCCATGGGGGTGCCAGTTTGAGTCCTGCCTGCTCCACTTCTGATCCAGCTCCCTGCTGGATCACGTGAGAAAGCAGCAGAGCATAGCTCAGGTCCTTAGGCCCCTGCACCCCGTGGGAGACCCCCAGGGGAAGCTTCCGGCTCCTGGCTTCTGCCTGGCCCAGCCCTGTCTTATGGCCACTTGGGGAGTGAACCAGCAGATGGAGGATCTCTCTCCCTCTCTGCTTCTGCCTCACCATCTCTGTTACACTGCCTTTCAAATAAATAATAATAAATACATCTTTTATTTATTTATTTGAAAGTCAGAGTTACAGAGAGGCAGAGAGAGAGAGACAGAGAGAGGTCTTCCATACATTGGTTTACTCCCCAGATGGCCGCAATGGCCAGAGCTGCACCGATCTGAAGCCAGGAACCAGGAGCTTCTTCCAGGTCTCCCACACGGGTGCAGGGGCCCAAGGACTTGGGCCATCTTCTACTGCTTTCTCAGGCCATAGCAGAGAGCTGGGTCAGGTGCCCATATGGGATGCCGGCACTGCAGGTGGCGGCTTTCCCTGCTAGGCCACAGCACTGGCCCAATAACTAACTATCTACTCACTAACTGACCAACTAACCAACTAAGAGCCTCCAGGCTGCCTGGTGTCTCAGGCCAGCCCTCAGAGGGGTCTTCTGTGATGAGGAATGGAGGTGGGAGAGGGTCTGTCTCAGCAAAAAGGCCATAGGGGGAGCCGACTGACAGCGGGCTGTGCGGGTAAGCCCATGGCAGAGGCGAGAGCCAGGCACACAGGAAGGAGATGGAGGGTCTGCTGCCTCCACCCGCTTACCTTGGCCGCCGCGGGCCTGGGGCAGCTCCGTCTCTGGCATCCTCCCTCTTCTCTCCGTCTCCTCCGAGGCCCTAACGCCACCTCTCCCCACTCAGACAGACTAGCCGTCGGGAACGGGTGGCCGGCTCAGCCGGGATGGCTGCTCTGGCCCAGGACATCCTCGCCACGCTCTCCCGCCAGAAGCTGGACCATGTGTGGACTGACACGCACTACGTGGGGCTGCAGTTCCCGGACCCGTGAGTGCGTGGGGGATGCGGGCGTGCAGCGGGTGCACGCGCGGCCAGGGGCACTCACCACCTCCACTCCTCAGGGCGCACCCCAACACCCTGCACTGGGTCGACACGGCCGGGAGAGCCGGGGAGCAGCTCCAGCTGGAGGACCCCGATGCCTACTGTCCCTACAGCGCCACGGGCAACGCCACGGTGAGTGCCTCCTGCCCGTGCCAGGGTGTGGGACAGCGCGGTCCCTTCTCTCGAAGGGCGGGTAGCACGGGTCACCGTCCTCTGTGTCCCCAGGGAGAGCTGGTGTACGCCCACTATGGGCGCCCGGAGGACCTGCAGGACCTGCGGGCCAGGGGCGTGGAGCCAGCTGGCCGCCTCCTGCTGGTGCGCGTGGGTGTGACCAGCTTTGCCCAGAAGGTGAGGGTCCTTGGTGGTGGACAGCGTGGAGCTGGGGGGGCTCCAGGACCAGATGCCCCCTGGCAGTGGGTGGAAGGTTGTCAGAAGGAAAAAAGAAAAGAGACAAGCCAGTAGGAAGAAAATGTTGGCGGGAACCAAAAGCCAGGCAGGGAGCAATCACTTGAGGGGCTGTGGGGTACCGTCGGGTTTGAAGGGCCAAGTGGTGCCACCCACAGGCTAGACAAGTGCAGGCCAAAGGCTGTGCATTGTAAACTGTGCTCGCTTGTCTTGTCCCACATGACTGGTTTCTCTGGGTGAAGGAGCCTTGTGGCCGCCTTGCTCCCACAGGTGGCCAGCGCCCAGGCCTTTGGCGCCAGGGGGGTGCTCATATACCCAGACCCAGCCGACTTCTCCCTGGACGCACACAAGCTAGGCCTGGCCAGCCACCGCGCTGTGTATGGACACGTGAGTCTCAGGGAAACCAGCAGTGCCTTCCTGGGATCCCAAGGCCATGCCTCCTTGCTGGGAAGGGGGCCGACCCTCCACACCCATTCAGGGAAGCCCAGCCCAGAGTTTCAGGGTGGGCACCCCTTCTACCACAGGTGCACCTGGGAACTGGCGACCCCTACACACCTGGCTTCCCTTCCTTCAACCAAACCCAGTTCCCTCCGGTGGAATCCTCAGGCCTCCCCAGCATCCCAGCCCAGCCCATCAGTGGAGACATTGCTTCCCAGCTGCTGGGGTGAGAGGCAGGAGGGGGCCGGGGGGAGCAGGTGAACTAGAAAAAGGTGACCCTTCTTCTGGGCGGACACACTTCTGGCCAGGACCGAGTGACTGGCCTATGAAGTTCCAGCTAGATTTCCCACCCAGCTCTCCTGGGCGCTGGTGCAAGACACGCCCTGCACAACTGTCCAGGGCAGCCTGGGCTGCACTGCCCCCTTGGACACAGGGTAGGGGCAGAGAGCTGGAGCCAGAGGCGGGTGGGAGGGAAAGGGAAAGGGTGAAGAGTGGGTGTTGGGTTCCTCTGTAGCCTGGCCCTCGGCCATTGCCAATCCTTTGTCTTATTCCTCTCCAGGAAGCTCAAAGGCCCTGTGGCCCCCCAGGAATGGCAGGGGCACCTGCCGGGTCCCCCTTATCACCTGGGCCCTGGGCCAGGCCTGCTCCTTGAGGTCAACAACCACAAGGCCTCCACCCCCATTAACAACATCTTTGGCTGCATCGAGGGCCTCTCGGAGCCAGGTATGCTTACCTGCCCAGAGGGGACAGGGGAGGGAGGCTGGTGGACAGAGGCTGAGCGGGGACGGATGGAGCACCCAGCAGCGGAACGGGCAGTGCTGCCCCACAGTGAGCCCTCCAGCGCTGGAGGTGAGCAGGCCCCGGGCTGGCGGGTAACAGAGACCCAAGCATGAAGGAGGTCAGATGAGAGCCATGACCCTTTCAAGCGTTAACCGGATATAGCTGGTGGGGGGCCAACGCAGCTTGTTCACCTAGAGAGAGCAGGGCTTAAGTGGTACAGGTAAGTGCCACCGGGCAGGAGCAGGGAGGCCTGCGGTGGGGTTCAGACGAGGAGGCTGGAGGTGGGAATGGGAGCAGGGAGTTAGAGGGGAAAACCTGTCGGGACCCAGCAACCAGCGGAACCTGAGGAGCAGTGAGACAACAGAGTCGGGAGTGTCCCCTGCCGCCCTGCCGAGGGAGCAGGCCATTGGGGAAAGCCAAGGGGACAGGACTGGGGTGGCCGACACGCGGCAGCTCAGAGATGGGGCTGGCGGAGAGGATGGAGCCGTGAGGGGTGGGGCCCCGTTTTAAGAGCTGGGCCCCCAACACGCCCTCCCCAGATCACTATGTTGTCATTGGAGCCCAGAGAGACGCCTGGGGCCCGGGAGCAGCCAAGTCTGCCGTGGGCACTGCTATCCTGCTGGAGCTGGTGCGAACCTTCTCCTCCATGGTGAGCAACGGTAAGGTCAAGGCCTGGGCCCTGCGGTGCTGGGGCTGGGACCAGAGGCAGTTGGGAGGGTGGCAACCATGCCCTGGGCTCCAAAGCTGCCTCCTCCACAGCCCCGGCTGTCGCCGAACCTCCTTTTCCTGTAGGCAAAGCCAGCTCGGCACTGGCGGAGCTGAGACAGGGCAGACGCAGGGTGAGGCAGACTGAGAGAGATGTGACTGGGACACAGGAACACAGAGAGGGGGGTCCTTGCTTGGCCCCAGCCATGCCCCTTCCCTCTGCCCCCCAGGCTTCCGGCCCCGCAGAAGTCTGCTCTTCATCAGCTGGGATGGGGGCGACTTTGGAAGCGTGGGCTCCACCGAGTGGCTGGAGGTGACGTGGGGTCCTGGACAGGTGGCCTGACAGCCAGGTGAGCTGGGGGCTCCCCTCCATACCCTGAACACCCCCCCCATACCCCACCTGCACACACACACAGGGCTACCTCAGCGTGCTGCACCTGAAGGCCGTGGTCTACGTGAGCCTGGACAACGCGGTAATGGGTGAGCCGGGGACAGTGCCGCCCCCGGGCCCTAAAGCTCCCGGTCCGCCCTCTTGCCCACCAAGCCTAAGCCATCTCCCTCTGCCCATTCAGGAGATGACAAATTCCACGCCAAGACCAGCCCCCTTCTGATCAGCCTCATTGAGAGCATCTTGAAGCAGGCAAGAGCCCGCTGGGAAGCACAGCTCAGGCAGGGGCGCTGGTGCGGACAGAGCTGACCCCAGCCCGCACCTTGTCCCCAGGTGGACTCCCCTAACCACAGTGGGCAGACCCTCTACCAGCAGGTGGTGGTCACCAATCCCAGCTGGGATGCAGAGGTGTAAGTGGGGGTGGGAGGGAGCTGGGGGGATGGGAGGAGGGGCGGCTGAGCCCATGGAGCCCCTCCCCCCAACCTTCCTGCCCCCAGGATCAGACCCCTGCCCATGGACAGCAGTGCCTACTCCTTCACGGCCTTCGCGGGGGTCCCTGCCGTTGAGTTCTCCTTCCTGGAGGTGAGTGAGCCTCCCGCCCTGGCCCCCAGCGCCAGCCCCACCGTCCGCCCGCACCACGTGCTGCCCCAGCCGCTCCGTGTCCCGGCAGGATGACCAGGCCTACCCGTTCCTGCACACGAAGGAGGACACCTATGAGAACCTGCACAGGATGCTGCGAGGCCGCCTGCCCGCCGTGGCCCAGGCTGTGGCCCAGCTCGCGGGGCTGCTGCTCATCCGGCTCAGCCACGATCACCTGCTGCCCCTGGACTTCGGCCGCTACGGGGACGTGGTCCTCAGGCACATCGGCAGCCTCAACGAGTTCTCCGGGGACCTCAAGGTCCGAGATGCCAACCGCGGTCCTAGCCTCTGGGGGTGGCGGGCACAATATCCCCTTACGGTGGGGCCCGGGCTCCCCCAGCCCCGGGGCCTGGGTCCCCTGTGGCACCCTGGCCTTTTTCCTCCCATCCCTGGTCCCCTAAGCCCCGGGGGCCCTGCCCTCCGCAAACGCCAGAGTCCAGTCCAGTCCTCTCCTCTCCTCTCCTCTCCTCTCCTCTCCTCTCCTCTCCCCTCCCCTCCCCTCCCCTCCCCTCCCCTCCCCTCCCCTCCATTCTGTCCACCCCCCCACCCCCGCCCCCAGCATTCTGTGCCCCGATCCCTGCCCGCTCCTGCCAGGCTCCGGGTCCCAGCCCCGTCCCCTAGTACCCTGAACCCATCCTGGGCCGGGGTCCTGGCCCCTCCGCCGGCCCCAGCCCGCGCCTCCGCTCTCAGGCCCGCGGGCTGACCCTGCAGTGGGTGTACTCGGCGCGGGGGGACTACATCCGGGCGGCCGAAAAGCTGCGGAAGGAGATCTACAGCTCGGAGGAGCGCGACGAGCGCCTGATGCGCATGTACAACGTGCGCATTATGCGGGTGAGGCCCCGCCCCGCCCCGACGCCCCGCCCCCAGGGACCCTCGGCCTCGCCCGGGGTGGAGGGCGCTCCCTGCCCTGCGCGTCCTCTGGGCCTAGCTAAGCCTGCCCTTGCCAAATGGTGAGATGGACCGGGAGGGCCAGTCACCCTGGCAACATCTAGCAGAGCCCCGCAGTTACCTCCAGAAAGCATGTCGACGGTGGTCCACAGCCTTAGAGGACAAGCTTAAGGCCTGGGTGGTGGAAGAGGCTAGAGAAATTTGGAATGTGGAGCGCTCTCTTTCTTCTGGTAGTGAGCTGGGCGAAACCCAGAGAGGATCCCTGGAGGAAGTGTCTACCTTCTTGCTTCCGGCTGCCTCCTTTGGCATCGCATATTGCCTCTGTTTACAAAGCCTATCCTTCCATTTTTAAAAAAAGATTTTATTTATTTATTATTTGAAAGGCAAAGAGAGGGAGAGGGGAGAGAGCAAGGGAGAGTGAGCTTCCATTCGCTGGGTCACTCCCCAAATGGCCACAGTAGCCGGGGCTGGGCCAGGCCAAAGCCAGGACCCAGGAACTCGGTCCTGGTCTCCCACTTGGGCTGTCTGCTGATTTCCTAGGTGCATTACATTAGTAGGACAGGAATCGGAGCAGCTGGGACTCCGACCAGTGCTCCAGCATGGGATGCCTGCCTTGTAGGGCCGCTTCGTTCCCGGTGCCACAGCGCCAGCCCAAAGCCCATCCCTCTTTTTCTTCCTTGCTTCTTTCTCTGACCTCTCTCCTGCTCCTTTCCCCCTCCACCGAGACGCCTGCGACCCTGAGGTCAGACATGGAGAACCAGCTGGGTCCATTCTCATTCACGGACCTTGGCTTAACTTCTGCTTGGTTTGACCTCTGCAGAAATACAAAAAAGACACCCGCTTTCCCACAGTCTCTCCCAGGGTCAGGAGGCACCTTTGTATGAGATGCATGGCTCCAGCTCAGGGTGGACAGGAAGGGACCCAGGACTGCAGAGCTGGGGCCAGACTCAGAACTTTGTAGCTCAGACAGGGGGTTTGGTAAACTACAGCCAGCAGGCCAGATTCAGCCACTGCGTGGTTTTGTAAATAAAGTTTTATTGCAACACAGCCATGCTCATTGGTTTTCATGTGGCTGCTTGAGTGCAACAGTGGCCACACTGAGTCGTTGCCGTAGGAACAGTCTGGCTTGCAAAGCCTAAGATACCCACTGTCTGGCGTTTTGTAGGGAGTTTGCTGACCTCTGTTTTAGACTGTGACTTGGGTGTTGAGGTACAGGCAGAACTTGAGTTGCTACAAAGAAAAGCCCCAGAACCAGGGTGTGGTGGTGACACAGGCCTGGCTTTCCTGAGAGGCAGGGCGTGGACAGCAGCGCCCGTGCAGTGCAGAGGCAGAGGGGAGCCGAGCGCCTAGGAGTGGGTTAGGGATCGCTTGCTGGAGCATGGCACGCCGGGAGAAGATGCTGGAATTTGAGGGTCTGGGCGCCAAGGGAATCGGCAGGGTTTCTGAGCAGTGCGTGATGTGGCAGAGGGGAGGTTGGGAAAGGATTTTGGCGATGGCGTAAGTGGGCTGAAGAGGAAATGAAGTTCACAGAGGCAGTGCTCTGTCTGAGGGTGGCTGTGGGCCCATGTGCGGCTTCCCAGCCTGGGTACTGAGGGAGGAGGAGGGGCGTGGCAATGGCAGTTGCTGGGAGCTCTGAGTGAACGAGGGAGCTGCCCCTGGGGATTCCGATTTTGCGGGAGTGGCTGCTGTCAGTGGTCGGTTAAACATCTTTGCGGGCTGATTCTGGTATTTGCCGGGAGGCCCGCCTGCTGCCCAGGGAGCAGCAGGAGGAAGCAGAGGGGCCGGCAGCCAGCTGGGAGGAGGTGAGGCCAGAGAACAGCACCGGGTCAGAAGTGACTAGGAGCAGAATCAGGCAGGACTGTGTGTCTCCTTGACCTTTGACCCTGGCTGTGGACATTGGGGGAGGTAGGGCAGAGTGGCTGGGGTGTGGAGAGGTGTGGTATTAAGAGAAACGGCAGGACAACAGATTGTTCTTTGAGGCCTTGGGCAGGGAAGTGAAGGGGCGACCGAGAGGAAGGCTTGGGGGCTAGAACCCAACTTAGCGGGAGGACGTCCCCTGCCCGGCAACTGATGGCGTAAGAGCACGGCTGTTCCTGATTGGGCAGCCACAGGGAGGTGGGACTTGAGCTGCTCCTGGCTGTAGACCAAGCCAGCTAGCAGCTACCAGATCACCGAGGGGCCCCTGGCGGGAAAGAGCCCGGCCTGGAGCCCCCCAGCTCGAGCTGACGCCCCTGTCTGCGCAGGTGGAGTTCTACTTCCTGTCCCAGTACGTGTCGCCGGCCGACTCCCCGTTCCGCCACATCTTCCTGGGCCGCGGGGACCACACGCTGGGCGCCCTGCTCGACCATCTCCGGCTGCTGCGCACCGACTCCGGGGTGGAGCCAGGCTTGGGCTTCCAGGAGAGCCGCTTCCGGCGCCAGCTGGCCCTGCTCACCTGGACGCTGCAAGGGGCAGCCAACGCGCTGAGCGGGGACGTCTGGAACATCGATAACAACTTCTGAGGGCCGCCAGCCCTCCTGGGCGCCCCTGCCGCCGGGCCCTGCGGGGACCTCCTCTCCCCGCTGCTGCAGCGATCAAGGGGACCGAGGTGACCGGCTCGGGCCACTGACCCCTCCTCAGCCTCGGCGCAGACCGCGGCCCCGCGGGTGGGAGGAGGTGACCGACCGTTCCTCCCTAGCCATCCCCTCGCTCACTCTCAGCCCCCTTCCACCTTCTGGAAGGTTGGCCAGGCCTGGGACGTGGCCGCTGTCTTCACGGGAGAGATGGTGGCATAGTGACTCTGTGTCTACAGGTGCTCCGCAGAGGGAGGGCCATGGGGTCTGGATTCAATAAACCTGAGGCCACTGTCTGTCTAGTGCTTGTCGGTTCTTCCTCACCCGTCTCGCTCCTCCTTTGAGACTTACAGGAGGGCTGGGCAGGCGGCCCAGAGAGATCGCAGGAATTTGGTGGGGAAGGCTGAGCTGTAGGAAACTACAAAAATGAAGACCCTTCTCCAGAGACCATCCTGGGTGGGTGGGGACCCGGCTCAGTGCCTCAGGGGCCTGCGCTGTAGCGCAGTGGGCTGAGCCACGGCTGGCCGGAGATGCTGCATCCCACATTCCAGTGCCTGGGTGAGTCCCAGCTGCTCTGCTTCCGATCCAGCTTCCTGCTAACGCACCTGGGAAGGCAGCCAGTTCTGGACCCTGCCGCCCAGAGGGAGGCCACATGGAGTTCCCGGCTCCTGGCTTTAGCCTGGCTCAGCCCTGGCTGTTGCGGCCATTTGCGGAGTGAACAAGCAAAAGAAACCTCACTCTGCCTTTCGGATAAATTAATTAAAAACAAAAACTCAGAAACAATGCTTTCTTCCAGGCTGTCAATCGGCCATGTTTTCTTTGCTACTTACTGCCGCGTTTCCTAGGCACAGCCTCCCAGGCACCCAGGGTGCTGCCCCCCAGACTGGTGGGAACAGCTCATGAGCCCAGGTCCTGCTGGGGGAGGAGGGTGGCAGCTGTTTCTGGCTGCCAGCAGGGACCTCGTAGCCCAGAACCCACCCTCCACTGTCATGGCGAATTTCCCTTCCAAAGCATAAACTCAAAAAATAAGATTATTGGGGTGGGTGTTGTGATGCAGGGGATAAGCCGCTGTCTATGGTGATGGCATCCCATATGGGCACTGGTCTGTGTCCCGGCTGCTCCACTTCCAATCCAGCTCCCTGCTAATGGCCTGGGAAAAGCAGCAGATGGTGGCCCCTTTGTTTGGGCCCCTGTTACCCACATGGGAGACCCAGAAGAAGCTCCTGGCTCCCAGCTTTGATCTGGCCCAGTGCTGGCCATTATGGCCATCTGGGGAGTGAACAAGCAGATAGAAGCTCTCTCTTTCCTTCTAACTCAAAATAAACAAATAAATATTTGGAAAAAAAAACACAAAAATAAGATTACCAAGCATGTCAAGACAGCAACGAAAGATGAAACCTCAAAACAGTGTCCTTCTGAACAAGGGTCCCTGTAAGACTGTAGTGGCCACGTAGCTGTCGGAGCGGCCTCCTCAGGCCTGCCTTGCCCAGCCCTTGTCCAGTGAGGGTGGAGACACAGGCACAGGGTGATTATCCCTTATCTAAAATTCCTGGGACCAGAAGTGCTTCTGATCTTGTTGTTGCTTTTTTTTTTTTCTTCTTTTGACTTATTTATTTGAAAGGCAGAATTCCAGAGAGGCAGAGGCAGAGGCAGAGAGAGAGAGAGAGTCTTCCATCCACTGGTTCACTCCCCAGTTGGCCACAATGGCCGGAGCTGTGCTTATCTGAAGCCAGGAGCCAGGAGCTTCTTCTGGGTCTCCCACATGGGTGCAGGGGCCCAAGGACTTGGGCCATCTTCTGCTGCTTTCCCAGGCCACAGCAGAGAGCTGGATTGGAAGTGAGCAGCCAGGACTTGAACCAGCGCCCACATGGGATGCCGGCACTGCAGGCAGCGGCTTTACCCATCAATCTCTTCCCACCCCTATACAGAAGGTTCTCAGTTTCCAGTGGCTGATTTATGATTTGTTGACTCTGTGATGGTGGGAAAGTGAAACGTATTCAGTAGAAACCCTGCTTCAAACAGATCTTTTTCTGGGCCAGTGCAATGGGGTCTGGGCCTCTCTCTCCATGCCGGGCCACAGCAGCGACTGCAGCTCCCAGTCAGCCCCAGGGGAGTCAGCTGTGCATGGATGCTGGGCAGGTTAGGAAGAGTAAGTAAGTGCACTTTCAACTTAACGTTCTCAACCTACAGAGGGTTTATTGGAAGTAACTTTACAGAGAACCAAGGAGACGGCTGTTTCAAAAGCTTTGAGGGGCCAGCAGATGAAACTGTTGCCTGCAACGCTGGCATCCCATACTGGAGCATCTGTTTTGTGCCCTGGCTGCTCCATTTCCTGCCCAGCTCCCTGTTACTGTGCCTGGAAGGCAGCAGCAGATGGCCCAAGGACTTGGGCCTCTGCCACCCACATGGGGGACTAGGATGGAGTTCCAGGCTCCTGGCTTTGGCTTGGCTCAGCCCTGGCTGTTGTGCCCATCTGGGAAGTGAACCAGCAGATGGGAGATCACTCTCTCTCTTTGCCTTTCAAAAAAAAAAGCTCACTGAGCCCACCAGCAACAAGGCCTTCTCATAGCAATGTGAGTGGAGCCTCCAGTGAATTTTGGGGACCTGCCAGGGCCAGCCTAACGTGGTTATTATCCAAAAGTCTGGCAAGAGAGGTTTGGGGGCCATGGCCGGAGCTCTTCCCAGGCTCCTGGACACAAATGCAGACCCATCCCCTGCATGTTATCAGGGCCACGCCCTCCTGGGGCCTTCGAGGGTTGGGAGGGACGAGACTCCCAGGGCAGTGGGGCAGGCCCCAAGGCCCCCCGAAGCCAAGCTGCACAACTGATGGAAGATCTCTCACCCTGCCATTCAAATAAATAAAATTAAAATCAACTTGCCCCTTGTCCTCATTCTACTGCTAGGAATGGAGGCTCAGAGAAATAACAAGACTTGTTCAAGGCCCTCCAGCACTCACCACGGGCTCCCAAATCCTTCCTGGGCCTCGTCACTGCTCTAGCCACCCAAGCCTCGGGACTGGCAGCGGCAGGAACAGGAGGCTGCCCAGGTACCAAGTAAGAGACAGCAACCTAGGGCCAACGATCCTACGTTTCCCACTGCAATTTTACAAAGTTATTTTATTCAACTTGGAAAATGATACAAATCCCTGGATATTTTGCTCTGGGGATGGGGGAGAGGAGTAGGCAGGAAGGAGGAGGAGGGCGCAGAGGCAAAGAAAGAGGTCACAGTGGCTGCCTGAGTCCTTGCCCGGGGGGCGGAGCGAGGGGCTCAGGTCCGGAGAAACACCACGGTGAGAAGGCCTGGGGGCAGAGGACGAGAGAGAGCGAGGTCAGCAGCCTGCCCCTGGCGCCTCCCTCTCCCTTCTCTGAGGCCCGGGTCCCCAGCCACCACAACACTCACCCAGGACGTAGGCTGCCACCAGCTTCTGTCCCAGGGACACGTGCAGGACCTGGGGCAGCTGGCTGCCCACTTCGTCCTGGAGTGGGAGCAGCAAGAAGGCCACAGACACCATGCCGGTCAGCAAGAAGAGCAGGAAGGAGCTGGTGGCCAGCTGCTGGCGGGGGGCTGCGGGACAGGGCTCATCAGCAGCCGTGCTCTGCACTCCCGCCCGGCCTCAGGTGCTCCAGGGAGGGGGCTCCCCCAGGAGCCCCCAGGTGCGCAGTGCAAAGTACTCTCCCCTCGCCAGCGCCCGTGTCCCCGCAGCCACAGAGAGCCCTCTCTCCTCTAGCTCCCGGTCGTGTCTTTCCTCTCTTGTGCTTTCTTCACGGCCTTCTGGGCGCCCACCTGACGGGCGGGGGCTATTCTCTACTTCCCATACCCAGCATGCAACTCAGCCCGGTGTGGTTGCTCAACACAGGTTTCTTACTGAACCGAACAGGGTTGGCACTGGACAGGAAGTATTGCAGTTAGACTGAAGAAGACTCCGTTCTCTCTGCATAGAAGCCAAAAGCCAGGAAACCTGCAGTCTTCCCTGTGCACCACCCTGCCCCACGTACTCCATATAAAACCTCAACTCTTAGGGCAAAAGGAGATCCCTGGAAACCCAATTAAGTTCCTGTCTAGGCTAACGCTAGCTCCTTCTCCCTACAGAAGCCCCATCCCTTCACTCACTCTCTTGGAAGGGTCTGGCCATGGGGGCTGCTGTCCCGGCAGGGGGCCCCAGCGGGGGCACCGGGTTGGGCTGTCCCTGCAGCTCAAGGGGGTGTGCTGGGGCTCTGAGAACCGAGGTGATGTCCTTGCGGCCCACCACTCGGCCATTGGCTCCCTCCTCGGACAGCTCAATGCGGAATCGGTCCCGGACGTCGTAGTGGCTGGGGATGGGGGCCACATGGCGAATCACTCTGTCCCGCGGAGAGAAGTGGGAGGCGGTGACCAAACACCTCCAGGCGTGCACCCTCCACCCCCGACCCCACCCCCCGCCCTCCACCCCGGCCTCTCCCTCAGGCCTGGATCCCCAGACAGGACAAAGTCTCAGTGCCAAGACAACAGGTTGCAGCGACCCCTGGTTTTGGCCCATCTCCCCTCCCCACAATTCACTCACATGTCAATGCAGGACTGCGCCTTCACATAGCCCTCGGCCTCAAACACCGTGTATTTCGCAGGTGCTGTGCACAGGACTGGGGGTGAAGACGCACCAAGAGACGCTGGACAAGCCCCGGGGGGACGCCTTCGGCCCCAGGGCTGGACATCTGGCCCACCTCAACCAGCCCGCCCGCCCCCAGGTCCCTAGCGGTAGGCGCTCACTCCCTCACCTCGGAAGCAAAGCGCAGTTCCTGTGGGGTTGTAGAGGGTCAGCAGCTGTCGGAGGCCGCTCCGCTGGTCCGCTCTGAATACTAGATCCAGGGGTAAGACGAGGACCGGAACAACCGGTCCCGAGGGAGGAGGGGCGCTCCGGGACCCCCGCCCAGGGGCCCCCGGACCCACCAGCTCCTGGTCCTGGGGCGCCCCCCGGCGCATGCAGGCTCTGGGCGGTCGGACATCCGAGGGCAGAACTAGGACAGGGCCTGGAGTCTAGGGCTGGGGACAAGATGCGACCGTGGGGCAGGGCCTGGACTGATGATGCCGCCGCCGCCGCCTCGGAGCCCCGCTCGAGGGGGCCCTCGCTGACCCAGGCCCAGGTCCCACACACCTGTCCCCTTCCAAGTTTTGCCCCAGGTCCCCCTTCAGATCCCGCCCCAAACCCAACCTCGATGGCCACGCCCACCCCACTAAACCTGCCCCTCGGTGCTCCCAATCCCGGCCTTCTCGTCAGGCTGGGTTCGCGGGCCCAACAAGTCCCGCCCACCTCAGAAGGTCCCGCCCCTTCCGGGCGTTCCGACGCTCCCGCCCCCCTCCTTCCGGCCGGACTCAGCCCGCTGTACAACTCTCCGGAGCTGCCTTTCACGCTCCCTGCCTTCCGACTCGCCTGTGTGCTCCCGACCCCTCCTCCCTGAGCTCGGCCCGCGTCTCGTCGGGCTTCCGGCTCCGAACGGCCGTTGGTGTTATGAGGCTCATCTGGTGGTCAAAACCCCTGCCAATCAGCTGGTAGCCCGACCAAGGCGGCCATATTCCCGCGGGTCCCTGTGTCTGCACTTCCGCCGTACGACCTCTCCTATTGGCCGGACGGTCTCGTTTCCGCCGTAGCGAAACGCCGATTGGTGCGCCTGAAGGCCAAACAGAAGGCCTCACCTCTTGGCGCCGGCGATTGGCTCGGTGACGGTGACGTAAGAGCTTAGCGCGAGTAGCCCCGAGTTAAGCGGGAGAGACGAGGGCGGAGCTGCGGGTTGAGCTTTGTCCTTCCCCTCTCCCTCGGAGAGCGAGGTCCTGGGTCTCCCGCGAGGAAGCGCTTCGCCTCGGCTTCTCGCAGCAGAACCGCTGGAGGCTGCTCCCAGGTGGAACTCGGGCCTCGGCCCAGGGCTCCTATCCCGTTTCTCCCCGTGCGCACTGGTACCGCGGTCCCGCTCCGCCAGCCCCTGCCACGTACATCATCCGGTAGAATCTTGATGGCTTTTACAGGTCAGGAAATAACCCCGACGAGGTGAGGAATCTCACCCTGAGCCGAACGTCAGCAGTGGAGCAAAAGCGAAATTGAGCCTATGAGGATAGCCTGTGTAGAATCCCCCCTTTGTCTTGTATTTCTTTTAACTGTAGAGAGCGCGCTCCCATCTGTGGGTTCACTCCCAGATGCCCACCACGCATCCAGCTGGTCCGCCGGGTGGCAGGAACCCAGACCCTTGAAATCGGAGATGACCCCCTATGCCTGCCTACTTCACCCTGAGCCAGCCCTGCGCCCCTCCAGGGTATGCCCTGGCAGGAGCCAGGACTCGAACCCAGGTACTCCAGTGTGGGGTGTGAGCATCCAACCGCGAGGCGAGCGCCCACTCCTCCAACGTTCCTGTTCCTGCTACAGTACTGCTTGAAATCCTGCTGTATTCTTATTTATTTGGAAGGCAGAGTGGACAGAGAGGGAGAAGCAGAGGTCTTCCATGCACTGGTTCTCTCCACAGACATTGGCATCAGCTGGAGCCGGCCCGGCAGAAACTCCCATCTGGGACTCCCGTGGGGGTGGCAGGGCCCTCACTTGCTGCCTCCCGGGGGAGGGGGGGATTAGCAGAAAGCTGGGGGTGGGGCTGCACCCCAGGCACCCCACAGGGATAGGGTACAGGTGTCTCCCGCTCCCACCTCGTTTCTCTCTCTCCACAGAGTGCCTGGGGAGAATGCTGAGCCTGATGGGGTGTAGGAAGTGAGCAGTGAGGGCCCACGGGACACCCCTCTGTTGATTGCGTGAAAGAATCCACAGGGTGGGCTCGAAACCATAAAGTCGAGGTTTTTTTTTTTTTTTTTTTTTTTTTTTTTCAGTTAAGAAATATTTATTCAGATAAGAGAGGGGCCCTGTGGGCCAGGAGTTGGAGCTGGCCTTGGTTTCACACCTGGGACTCGGCAGGTTGGGAGGGGCACTTCCGCTTGCTGAGGTTGGTGAGGATCTGGTGCTGGGTGGGCCGGTAGAGAACCACGAAGCTGTCCGGAGGGAGCACGGGAACTCCGTTCTCTTTCACCTGGCCCATCAGCAGGTAACTGGCTCCTGGGGAGGCGGGGTGGGCGGTGCGGTTACTGAGACCTTGGCCAGCTCCTGGCGCGGGTCCCACACCTCTGTCGCCTCTGCCTCTGCGTGGCTCAGCCGGCCCCTTCCCATTGCCCCGGGGTCTTTGTTACCTTTCTTCAGGGGGCGACAGTGCTTGCAGGGCACGTAAAACTTCAGGGAGGCGTCAGTGGGCGGAGAGGGCAGCTCCAGTCCTCCGGTTTTGTAAGCACCGATGAGACTGACCGTGACCCAGAGACCCTCGCCCGGGCCCCGAACTATGGACTTTACTGTCCCAGTCACCACTGCGGAAGAAGGGGGGTGAGAGATGAACAGCCAGGAGGCCAGGGCTCGGGGGTCCAGGGGAGGGGCTGGTTAGAGGAGGAGCGAGAGCAGGGCAGGGGCGGGGGGTGGGTGGGGGGGCGTCTTACCCAGGTTGCTGGTGCAGAAGTTGCTCTGCATGGTGCCTGTCCGCTGGCACTGCTTTGGGCAGGGGATGCTGGGTACATCTAGGAGGGAGGGGGCCAGGTTGGAAGGCTCCTGCTCCCCTTAGCGGCCTCATTGATCTGACTGGTCTAGAGCTCTCTCCAGCTCTGGGTCCCAGCCACTGGCAGCGGAGAGGCGCCAGGGAGTGAACGGAGTGACTGAGCCCAGGAGGAACGGGGAGGAACGGCCCTGTCCCCCTTCCTGGACTCACCGGGGTCCTGGGGAGGTGTCTTGGCCTCTGGCGGGGCCTCCGGCTTCCCTGCAGGTTGGACGCGCGGCTTCGAGGGCGGCTTGACTTTGGGTCCAACTCCCGGCTTAGAGCCAGAGTCGACGAGTGGGGGACCCGGCCGGGCGTCCTCTCCTGGGGCCTGGGCTGGCCCTTGCGCTGCTGTGCCCCGTGGCAGGATTCGGTAGGAGGCCGAGAAGCCGTCGGCGGTGACGCTGAGATCCGACACGAACTGGACAAGGAGCTCGTTCCCTTCGGAGGAAATGGGGCTGCGGGACATTGCGGGAGGAATCAGGCAGGCCCTTCCAGGCTCCAGGGCCTTTCAACCGCTGCGGGCCGGTCCAGGGGCCGCACCAGCTTCCCGGCTTCGCAGCCCCCATTTGGCTGTCAATTCAGACCCCGGCCAGAAGAGGGGCCAAGGCTCCCTTTACCTGGCCCCTTCCCCGCTCCGCCTACCCGTTTGCGCCCCCCCCCCCCGGCTCGGACCCCGCCCCTCTGGTTGAGCCCCGCCCCTCAAAACAGCGGCTTTCACCTGGGACTGGAGGAGAGCCCAGACCCGCCGCGCACCCCGGGGCCGCCGCTCACCCCGGGGCCGTGTCGCCGCAGAACTTTCCCAGCCTCTTGGCGTCGTCGCTCACGGCTCCGTTGAACACGCTGACCGAGTCGTAGCGACAGTAGGTGTCCGGCTCCAGGTCAAACTTCCCGAAGGTCAGCGCGATGACCTGCCGGCGGACCGAGGCGGGGGCTGCGCGGCGGGACCCCTCACCTCCTCCACCCGAACGCCGCCTCCCGCACCTTTAACAGCAGTCGGGTCTGGCCTCTGGAACCCCCGGGTCCGCTCCCTCACCCCACTGCTGGGGGGGGGGGTCACACACAGCCAAGGGACCCCCGGCTAGGGGTTGAGACCCTCGCGCCCGCCCGCACCTTGTACCTCGCTCTAAGATCCTCAGGTTGTAATTTTACATTTTTTGTGTGCGCGCGCAAGCCGGGTCTGGGCCTGGTTTTGGTCCGCACCGGCGCAAGCTCAGTGCACAGTCGACGTGTGCTGGCTGGCTGCAGGCTGGACGCCGCCCGAGTCCCCCACGGGCAGGCCCAGCAGAGGGTCAGTACCTGGTCAGGGGGCGCGATGATGTGCCAGGAACAGCTGATGCCCGGGGGATAATCCGACTCGGGCCAGTTGGGCGTGGTCAGGGTTCCCTGCTCCTTCTCCATCCGCCCCCCGCAAAACTGGTGCTCTGGGGAGGGGAGAGAGGAGCGGGGGTGGGGGGCGCTGGAGACCTTGGGTCGGCTTGGGGAGAGCGCTAGGCTGGGAGCCTGGACAGGAAGTTCGGGTGTCTGGGTCTCAGGATGAGGGGAGCAGACAGGAGGGCAGGTTAGCAGAGGCGGCCGGGTGGAGCGGGCGCCCCTGCGGGCAGCGGGAGGAGGAGGAGGCATTGGCTGGGCGCGCTCCCTTCTGGCCCCTCCCCGACCGCTTCCCCTGGGAGATCCCATCCCCCCGGCCTGGCAGAAGGGTCCCCTTCGCAGGCTGGAGCGCCCCCACGCCGTGAGGGTGCCCTCGACTGGGGGCTTAGCCCCTGAGACCCCCAAGGGGAGGTCCCCGCCTGAAAGACTTCAAGGAAGACTTCTGCCGCCAGGAGGGGGTGATGGGACCGCAATCGGGAGCCCAGGGCTGGACGTAGGGGGCTCCGGGTCGGGGGAACTTGGTCCCCCAGCCCTGGGGTGCCCCCTCGCGCCCATCGGAGGGAGCCCGATTGCGGACGAGGCCGGGCAATTACTCACCATCCCAGTAACCCCAGGCCGCCCATTCCACCCGCGGGTCGGTGACCCATTTCCGCCTCGCGCCTGGGGGGGGGCCTGGAAGACGGGGTGGGTGGGAGCGGGAGGGGGGAGAGAAGACCGGGAGGAGGGACTGAAGGGGCAGTTAGTGAGGAGGAAGGGCCAGGGAGGTCAGGGGGCCCTAGGCTCTCGGGCGCGGGGTGGGTTAGGGCTGGGGGCGGGGCCTGCGCCGGGGGCGGGGCCAGGAGGGGCAGGCGGAGGTGCGGGAGGGCTCACCAGTGCCCGAGGTGGCCCGCCCGCTGTACCAGAGCAGGAATCCTCGTCCTCCCGTGCCTTCGTCCGCTGTCATCCTTAGGGTCACCTGGTTGCCGGGGGCGACTAGAGGCGCCGGCCGGAAGGTCCCGCAGAAGCGCCCGAGCCGCTGGCCCGAGGTTCCAGACCCCGCAAAAACCTCCAGAGCATCGTAGCGGCAGGAGGGGTGCAGCTCCAGGTCAAAGACTCGGAAGGAGAGGGACACAGTCTGGCCCTCGGGGACCTGAGACGGGGGACAGGGGCGGGGACCCCCCAAAGTCAGGCCACACACAGATCCCTCTCCCCGGCGGTTCCTACACCACCGGCTTGAGGGGAAAGGGCCCACGTCTAGCTGAGCAGAGGGGGCTGTGCCAGAGACAAGACTGGGGTCTCGGAAAGAAGTTGGGAGTGGAGAATCAGGAGTGGAGCTGTGAGTTAAGAGTTAAAGTGGGATGGACAGTGGGGGCGGGAGTGGAGGGGGCTTGGGCTGGCCCCGCTGTGGGGGAGTCCCCGTGGTGGTCAGGCCTTTTCCCTGGGAGATTTTGATCAGGGCAGTGACCAGAGGGGTCTCTCACCGTGATTGTCCAGATGCACTCTTTATTGGGGGGGTAGAGGTTGGGGAAACCCTCACTTGCCACGTAACCCGAATCCCCAGTCACATCCCCTCCGCACAGGAACACAGGTCTGGGGAACAGAAGAGGGGCTGTCAGGGGTGCAGGCAGCAGCAGAGAGATGGGGATAGGTAAGGACGGGAGGCTGGGGTCGCGGGAAAGAAAGGCCGAGGGGACTTGGGGTGGCTCAGCCACCAGGAAGGGGTGGGCTGGGGAAGACGCCGGCAGAGGGTAGAGAAAAAGCAGGACCCACAACTCAGGCTTCCCTCCAGCCCCCCAGAATCCCCACCCCCACCCCAACAGGAATTCCGGGAATCCTCAGCCCCTCTTCCCCACTCCCCCCCCCCCCTCGTCCTGCCTGGCAGTCAGGGACAGGAGCTGCCTAACCACTTCCAGATGTGGACGCAGCCACGAGGCGATGTTGGGGGGGGGGAGGGGGCCGAGACCGAGCCCAGGCTCCCGAGCTCCCTACCTTTGACCTGGACCTGTTCCAGCAGACCACTGGGGTATCTGACTCCCAGGCCTCCCCCTTGCTGTCCCCTCCCCCCACCATCTCCCTCTAGCTTCTTCCTGGAAGCCAGATGTCCAGCTCCCAAGCAAGTTCAGGATCTTGGCTCCCTTAAACTCCATGGGGGGCCAAGGCTCTGGGTAGAGGGGGAGATTTAGGAGGGCAGAGGATCGGGAGTGGAGGGAGGGGAGCAGCAGAGTGTGGTCTTCAACAGGGGGGGAGATGTTGGGGGTGGGGTGCGAAGTCTCGGGGTGGTGTTAGCAAAAGGACCTCAGGATCCAGACATAACCCCCGTGAAGCAGACAGTCTCGAAGCTCCCTGGAGCTATCTGCAAGATGCTGAGACCTACCTGGTGTAGTTGGGGGTCTGGCCCTGGGCGAGAGGAAGCAGGGCCCAGGCCGTGAGGAGGGGCCCCAGGAGGGAGGCTGTGGCAGCAGGAAACATGTTGGGGGGGAGCAGCGCTGGGGTCCTCGACGGAGCAGCAGCTGAGTTTGGCGGAGGCGGCGGCAGCGGCAGCGGCAGCAGCAGCAGGATAATCAGTGCCAGATGAGGCAGCCCCAGGCGGGTGTGTGGGCGTGGGGACTGGCCAGCGGGGCGGGCGGCAGGAAGGCGGGACAGGGAGACAGAGCGGGACAGTGGCGAGTCCAGGGGCCTCTCTAGGTCTGGGACACATAAATATTGGCCTAAGTAGGGGGTGGCACGGTGAAGGCCACAGGGAGCATCCTCCAGGACCTCTGTGAGGTCCTCTGGAATGGCACTCCGCCTGGGGCCCGGGCCGCCCAGGGGCATGGCCTCTGGGCCTTCCCCGGGGTTGTCCAGCCCGCCCTGACACTCCCGCCCCTGCTTCCGCAGCACCCAGAGTAAAGTCCCTCACAGGACTCCCACCCCGAACCATTCACCTCCTTCCTGGCCACCCCTCCCCCCCGGCCTGTTTTCCACTTCTACTGTGTCTCTCCAAGCCTGGGCCAGTGGGAGACCTGGCCAGGGAGGACGAATTCTGCTCACTCCTGTTTCTAAGTATTTGAAAGTCAGGAGTGGGGTCGGGAGGCATGAGGTGCTGTGGAAGGGAGTGGAACAGGGGGAAGGGAGGGGGCTGGCTCCCTGGGAGTGAAGATGTGGTCTCCTGGGGGTGGGGACACGTCCAGGAAACAGGAGCCATTGGCCCAGATAGTGTGTGTTCACCGAGTGGCCCCAGAAGGTGGGGTTAGGACTTCCAAGTCCCTTGGGCTGGCTGGGGTCTGCAGAGCGGGAAGTGCCAGGTGCCGGCGGCTCTGCAGCAGCTGAGAGCTGGCGCCGGTCCTGCCCTCCCTTACCTGCTGAGACAGGCATCGGCCCCCTCCCTCTATCCGTGATGACCCCTAGGCCCCAGGGCTCCAAACTGGGCCTCATTTCAGTCGTTTTATTCTATTTGTCCATTAAATCTCTCGTCCATGATAGTCGGGTTGGGGGCCCCTCCTGGGCAGCCCCCGGAACATTTTATAAAAGAGGTCCTTGCCCTACCCTGGCGTGGTCAGCAGTCCCCACCCTGAGACCCCTCCCCACACGCAGCATTCATTACCACCAGCCAGTCTCCCCCTAGCCTGTGGCCCCGTCTAGGGGTGAGGCTGGGAGTGGGGAGTCAGCTCTCACGGGTCGGGGAGCCTGGGCTGACCCCGCCAGCTGCCCTCTGCAGCATGTCCAAGGCCTCCCAGAAGAAATCCTTCTGTGCGGCCATCAAGGGCATCCAGCCCACGATCTCCCTCATCTTCTCCATGCGCTCCTGCAGCGTGGGGCAGCTGTGGATCTGGATGAGGTACTCCTTGCAGGCCCGGGCAGCCCCCCCGGGGTCCTGCGATGCACAGGCCCCCGTGGGCTCTGGGGTCCTGCTGGCTGGCAGGTCCCGATAGGCGGTATGGTGCTCGATGTCATGGCTGGACAGCATGTAGAGGCACTCTCTGGTGGAGCAGAGGGAGCAGGCACACAGGGGGACCTGGGGGACGGAAGGGCGAGGCTGAGAGGGGCCAAGAAGCTGGGGCTAACCCTGCTCCTGTGTTCTTCCCTCCCAGGCCCTGCCCTGAGCCAGCAAGTGAGCTGTAGCTGGCTAAGTGCCAGGTTGTGCAAGGTCAGACGAGGCCAGTGGGGTCGGCTAAGGGAGAGCACAGTACGCCTGTAGGGAAGGGAGGTGGGGTGGTGCCGGGGAAATGGGGCCCCTGGGTTACTGCAGGGGTCCCAGCCACAGTCCTGGGGGCAACCTGGCTCCACCACTCTTGCCTTCCCGGCCTGCCCCTGCCCTGACCTTGACGTGGAGCCTGACGAAGGAGGCGCTTCCCTTAGGCCAGCCGGGGAGGCGGCCTCCAGCCCCACAGCCGCAGCCCAGCAGTTCCTTGCTGAAGTCGGAGCTCTGGCTCAGCACCAGGGAGTGGTTGAGGCCACACCACATGGCAATCGGGCATTGTAGATAATGTACCTGAGGGGACACAGGACCAGGGTCCCTGAGAGGGGCACGCTGGGGGGCCGGGTCAGAGCAGGGGGACTAGGAGGCTCAGGGCAGGGTGTAAACTGGAGGGGAAGGAAACGGGAGGCAGAAACCCTGCCTCCCTGAGGTCTGCTCTGCCCCTGCAGACTGGCAGCATCTGTCCCGCCTCCGCGTCCCGGCAGCCCCCAGGAGTCTGACTCCGTGAGGTCTAGCACTCGTTCCTCTTCTTTGCTCCCTGGAAAAGCAGCTCCTTGCAGAGGCCAGGGCCTGCTGTCTGCTCCTCCCCTCTCAGGCCAGTGCCGTTTCAGTTTAGCGGCCGCCCCCCACCATCCTGAATCTCCCTGCCTCTCTCCCTCCCTCCTCTCTCTAGCATTTTCCACTTGTCACCTCGTGCTCTTCCCAAGGGCCCCTGTTTTGAAGAAGTACTTCCATGGGATTCCGGCTGCTTCCTACCTCTGCCTTTGAAGCAGCAGAACTGGTGCCCTGACCAAATGGGTTTGACCACATTCTTGTCCCTGCCACAGCCAGGCCTCCCTGAGCCTCCTTGGGCCTGGCTTCTTTCCCTGCCACGCCCCTCACACGCTCTCCCCAGGGACGCTTGACCTCCCGGCTGCCAAATCTCAGGGCCCCTCCTACACACTCACTCCTCTTGAGACTGTCACCACTTTAATTCTGAAGGCGCAGACAAGTAATTTGTGGCTACTCTAGAAAAATCAAATATTGGCAAGCAAAAAATTAATTTAAAAAACCCAGGGAAACCCCACCACCTGTTACTAATATCTTGTTCAAGAGCCTTCGCTGTTGCCTAAACAAACACATGAGTTGTGTATTTTCTCTTTCTTTTTTTTTTTTTTTTCCGACAGGCAGAGTGGATAGTGAGAGAGAGAGACAGAGAGAAAGGTCTTCCTTTTGCCGTTGGTTCACCCTCCAATGGCCGCCATGGCTGACGCACCGCGCTGATCAAGGCAGGAGCCAGGTGCTTCTCCTGGTCTCCCATGGGGTGCAGGGCCCAAGCACTTGGGCCATCCTCCACTGCACTCCCGGGCCACAGCAGAGAGCTGGCCTGGAAGAGGGGCAACCGGGACAGAATCTGGCGCCCCGACCGGGACTAGAACCCGGTGTGCCGGCGCCGCTAGGTGGAGGATTAGCCTAGTGAGCCGCGGCGCCGGCCTGGCTATGTGAACCCTTTGATACGTCCCCCCCCCCCACACACACCAAAACATGTGATAGGACCATCTTTCCGTATCAGGAAATGCATCCTGACAGTGTCACACGGTCACCATTGGCCGTCCACCTTCCCCAGCCTGTTTGACACTTTCCGCTCTCCTGCCTGCTAGGATGTGGCACCTGGGGCAGCTGCCCCGTCTCAGACACTTGCTTTCTTCACTCCCCTGCCTGCAGACGCCTGCTGGTGTCTCCACCTTTCTCCCAGTCCCCTCTGTCTCCTCACATCCTCACAGTTTCAAGGGCTTTTTTTTTTTTTTTTTTTTTTGATTTTTTTTTTTCCCCAACACCTCCTGGATCTGTTCCTTCCCATTCACGATCTTCCCTGGGCACTACGGCAGCTGACCTGGGGGGCCTTCTCCTCCTGCTCAGAGTCTGCAAGGACTTTTCCCCAACTCTGCACCTCCCCAGCCCGGTGCCCGTCTCCACCACCTCACACTCCCTGCATCCCTGCAACCCTTCTCTGCTCTAGCCAGCCCAGACCTCCCACTGACCAGGGGTATGCAGGCTTCACCCTGTCCCATTCCCTACTGCCTGGGATGCCTTTCCCAGTCCCTGCCTGGATCCTCTCTAACCCAGCAGACCCTCTCACATCTCCTCTCTTCTAGCTACTGTGGCCACTGTAGGGATTCCAACTGCACTCACAGCACAGACCTCGCAGTGCCAACCCTTGGGGAGAGAGGACCCCAGTGTCACAGGAACCACAGGCTGACTGCCTAGCTGTCCTGGGAAGTGGAAGTGGACAGAGAGTGGACAGGCCCAGGGATTAGGGAATCTGAGGAAGGGGTGGGGATGAAGCTGCCCGCAAACGACCTCACCTGCGTGGGTTCCCCTCGGTCCATTTTGTCCCCTGTTCCCAGCTGCCCGTATCGGTTATTTCCCTGCATAAAGATTCGGCCAAATTCATCCACCAGGCCAAGATGATTATAGCCAAGAGCACAGAATAGGATCTAAGAGGGAAGACAGAGAGGGGAGGTGGGCACTCAGCTCCCTGCAGAGCAATGGGAGCTCCAGGACCTCCCGACTGCTGACTTGCGTCCCCCGCGGAACTCTACCGTGCCCTGTGCCCCGTCCCACCCGGTCCCCCGGCACCTGATCTGAAGCTCCCTGCCCCGCCCCGCCCCGCCTCTGGTGTGCCCCATCCCTCTAGGATCCTACCTTGGCAGGCAGTGAGAGAGCAAGTGGCATCTGCTGGTCCAGGGGGTCAAAGGCTTGAAGGGTCCCAAAGAGATCACGATACACCCCTGGGGTATGCACCTCAAAATACACTCCACCCTGGTCTGGGGGGTCGGGCGCCCTCAGCTCAGCGGCTTTGGGCACCCGTTTCCTAGGGCTAAGTCCCCACCTGGGAAGAAAGCAGCAAGATCTAGGGAGGCTCACACCCAGGAGAAATGCGCGAGCTATGCCGCCCAGGTACCTGACCACAGCATCTCACTGAGATGCCCCCAGGGGTTCACCATCAAGCTCTGGGGTCAGGGCTGCCAGTAGATGGGGGGCTGCTCATGATGGGGTCCTACGATGAGGGAGGTGGTTCTTACCTGTGATGTAGAGGGTACTGCTCTGGTTGGAGGCCATGCAGGTCACACGCAGGTGAGGCAGGCAGCGGGACACCTTCCGCAGGGTCAGCTGGATGGTGTAGGAGCGGGGCTGATCTAGCTGCGTCTCATTTACTACCAAAGAGTAGATCTTGCCTTCCTCTGGGGGTTGGGGGAGGCAGACAATTATGTGGGGGAGGGGCCTCTCCAACGTCCACGTTATTGTCCAAAAGACTCCCTAAGCCAGGGATCAAACATTTCTGCCCTAGGGTGGGACTGGGGGGAAAAAAGTGGAAATGATATAAAGGAAGAATGACTTCAAGTCTCCCAGAGCCCAGCCCCTGAAATGAACCAGAGAGGTACTTCAACAAAAACCTGGTGGCCAGTTGTCAGCTTTGGAAGAAGCCATTTGAGTGTTGGGAAGCATGAAGTCTGAGGATCTGGGGCCCTGCCTGGCATTCGGACATCCAGAATTTGAGGATGTGGTCAAGTACAGGGGACACTGGGAAAGTCGGGGGGCAGTGCTGAGTACTGAGTGAGGTGCCTGTCATGGATGCTTGGAGGGGTTAGAATTCAAAAATTCAGGCACTCATCAGAGCAGTGTTTTACAAACTCCTTGTTGGGAGCAGGACCCTTTGCGCATGTTGGCATATTATGCAGAGTCCTGGCCTAGAAGACAAACAGAGCTATCCGGATTGACAGGAGGAAGAGGTAGCCTTTGGAGTCCTGAGAAGTGTCCATCCCCTCCCCCCCCTGCTCCACCACCCCACGGCAGGTCCTGGAGAAACTGCAGGAGACCCTGGGCAAACCACAGCTCTAGGTCGCACCTGTGAGGAGCAGCAGCGCCCGGTGGGTCTCCTGCCCAACCAGCACGATCTGTTTGAAGCTCATGGAGTGATGGAAGGTCATCTTGAAGACTCGCTGCCCGCTGGACTGCAGATAGACCTCAACACAGTCACAGGCCCGGTTGCCGGTTGCACCAACCACTCCTGACTGCTCTCGAGTGGCCAGGACGTAGAGGTACTTCCGGTAAACCGTGTCACATCTTGGGTCTGAGGCGAACTGTGAGGGAGGATGAGGGTGTCTGGGATCAGGGGTGAGGTGGGGCTGTAGGTGGGACATGAGACACTTGGGTGCTGGGTGGGGAAATGAGGTTTTCTGGTTCCTGACGGGGACACGTAGGGACTGGCAGGGCCTGGTTCCTCGGGGGGTGGAGGGTGGCTCTCGGCTGCCAGTGTTCTACTCACGTCCTTGGCTCCACGACACAACACAACATAGCGGCAGGCCCGCTTCCACTGGATTTGGCCAAGGGTGGAGGAGACCAGGGCGTTTTTGAGGAAGAAGAGCGTCCCCACGTAGTCCAGAATGAAGACGTGGTCCTTGGTGGGCAGGAAGCGGCGGTAGCCATGGGCTAGCAGGGGGGCCACGCTCTTGCTGACACACCGGCGGCGGCCTCCAAAGGCCTGGAAATACAGCCCCTTGGTGTCTGGAGAAGGGAAGGAGATGGAAGGTTCATGGGGCAGAGGGGGACACGGGAATGAGTCACGGTTTGGGCAAACTGGATTTCTCAGACACCCTGGTGTTTAGCTCCTCCTCCTCCCCAGGACTGGGGTGTAGCCCCTTCCAAGGGAGATGTGGACAGCTGAGGTTCTACCCCACGTCTGAACCTTCGTTCTCTGCCCCACCACAGCCCAGGGCAGATGCTGCTTCTCACTGAGCGCTTCTTGGCATCGCCAACCTTGCATCAGAGGCGTCAAGGGGAACATGGGAATAAAAACGCAGAAGAGAGGCAGAAAGAGGAGAGAAAGGGAATGGCTGAGAAGCACCAGTAACCTCCCGCCCTCCCAGCTCTGGATCTGCTTTCTGGACCAATCTCCTAATCTGTGTGAAAGGAAGCCGTGGGACCGGGGCGCCCTTGGAGGGGCACAGGTGCAGCCTGGTTCCCCAGCTGGGGGTGATCTTGTCCCTCAGGGGATGTGGCTTGTCACAACTAGGGGAGGTGTTGCTGGCATCTAGTGGGTAGGGGCCAACGTTCTGCTAAACACGCTCAAATGCACAGGACAGCAAAGGAGGGATTTGTCCAAAATGCTGGTGGTGACAAGGCCGAGAACCCCAGTTTAGAGGAGGGAGAAAGCTCAGGGGTGGGGAGCTGGGGATGCCTCTAAGGCAAGACCTGGAGTGAGACCTGGCAGGGATGCTACTGAGGGGCGGTGGGGGAGTCTGTCGGCAGGGGGGGGGCTCTAGGGTCTTGGAGGAAGTAGTCAAGGGAGTCTGTTTGAATCTGACAGGTTCCTTCCAGAGGAAAGGGAGAGAAGGAAGGTTGGCTGGGACGCAGCCGTAGAGAGCAGGAGGGACCCCACTGTATGGACAAAGGCAAGGAGAAGAGGCTCTGGGGGAGATGTACAGTTAAGAATGGCGGCTCTCTTCCAGGACCGGACCCCGGATCCCTGCTCTCGGAGGCGGGGACTGAGCTTGTGACAGATGCGTCTCCACACGCCCTCGGCATCGCACACTTGGTGGAAGTAGTGGCAGGTCCGGCCTAGGGCGATCACGTCTCTGACAGGGAGGAAGGAGATGATGTGCTCCACCTGGGGACAGGGAGGAGGCAGGCGTCATCGGCAGCCCCTGGGCGGTCTGGCCCCAGCGCTTCACCCTCGGCGGCGCCCCCCACCCCCGCCCCGAGGACTCACCAGCTCTGGGGGGAACAACTGAACAGAGACAGGGCTCCCTCTGCCCTGCTTCTCTTCACCCCCGGGCTCCGGGCCACAGGAAGGGCAGCTCCGCTTCACCTGCCCAGAGAAGGGGGATGCGTGGTTCTATGGGGGTCTCGCTTCGTCCTCCCTCCTCTGTTCCTCTTCCGTGGGTTCCCGTCTTGGGGCTCCTCTCAAACCGGCTCTCTCCAGGTCCACTGGCCACCCCTCCCCCAGCTCTGGCTGCCCTGAGTTCCCTGCCCTGCCCTTGCCTGGCCACCCCCTCACCCTGAGCCCCTCCTCCCGTCCGCACAGCCCAGTGAATTTTTGCAGCTTCCGTCTCTGGCTTCTCCTCACCATCCTGACTGCCCCCTCCCTGCTCCTGCCCTCATCTCTCTGGGCCCCTGGGCCCCCTGTACGCAGTTCCCTGGCCCCCGGCCCTGCTGCCTGTCCCACACCATGTCCCCTGCCTGGGCTTGGGGGGCTTTTAGGGCCCCTCTGCCTTCAAGGCCCCTCCCTCATGGAGTCTGGGGCAAACAAACCTCTCTGTGACCTCACTGTCCAGCCACTGTGACCTGTTCCCCTTAACCTGGCTCTCGACTTCATCTTCTAGCTCCTGGGTTCCAGCTCAGCTCTGGCCACCTGACGACTCATAGAATGTGCATTTGACTGGAGAAATAAAGTCTGTGTTCCTGGCAGACGAGGCCTGTACTTTCGGGACCTGCAGGAGGTTTTCCCACTTGAGGCCCTTGTAGCACCGATGCTGCAAAGAAACACTGTAGAACCCTTGACGCCTGAGCAGGCTGGGGCCTCTTGGGGACCCGGGCCAGGCCCACCCAGCTCACAAAAGCATGCACGGGATGGGAGTGGGAACAGTTCAGCACAAATTCTGCACAGTCTCACGAAAGGCTAAAGCAGACCGCGTTCTTAGTATGGACACTGCACGTGTGAAGACAACCTAGTGAGGTAGGAGAAAGGGATGACCTGACTGTGACAGCTTAGGACACCTTCCAGAATCTGAGCTCTTAGCTTTGTCTTATGGGGGGTGGGCGGGGGGGCATTTACGAGGAGAAAGCACAGGAGCTGGTGTTGTAGCCATCCAGGTAGGGGCCAGAGATGTGCACCAATAAGTCCCAGGCGTCGCTGACTCTTCCAGGGGCCCATAGCAACCCAGTCCTGCTGGCCAGGGAGCTCCTCTGTGCAGGGCTGCATAGACCGTTTCGTTAGCTGCGCTGGCGAACAAGCTGTCCACCACGCCATCTGACTCCCTTGCTCACGGTGACAAGCAAACACCTAGTTTGCAACACCCAAGATGGAATGTTCACTTAACAGATGTTCAGGAAATCAGCAGTAGGGACGCAGTGTCATCAGCCATCCTGTGGCTGGGCCACGGACAGCACAGAAGTGGCCTCTCGGTCGCTGATGGCGCTACCAGGATGCTACCAACTCCGAGAAGGCCATGTTTTGTCTCGCATCTCAGTCCCCCTCCTCTTTCTCCATTTCAGCCCATGGAGCAAACAAGAGGTGGTGTCACTGTACAAAGTGGGGGGGGGGGCGCTGCGTGGAGCACTGGGGTTTGTCAGGAACTTGCAGGCTGCCCTCTGCCTCAGTTTCCTGATTTGGAAAACGAAGAACTTGTTCTCATTCTGTCACGGGGCTAGTGTAGGCTCACAGCGGGTTAAGCCCCGGGCTGTAACCCCATCGTCCCACATGAGCGCCAGTTCGAATCCCGACTGCTCTACTTCCCAGCCTGCTCCCTGCTAAGGTGCCCGAGAAAGCGGTGGACGATGGCGCGAGTTCTTGGGCCCCCGCCATCCATGTGGGAGACGCGAATGGAGTTCCAGGCTCCTGGCTTCCGTCTGGTCCTGCCCCGACAGCGGTGGGCATCTGGGAAGTGAACCAGTGGACGGAAGATCTCTGTCTCTCCCTCTCTTAAAAACAGAAAGCCCAGGTCTGGTCATCACGACTGCGGCCGCGCGGAGCTGCTCGGGCTGGGTGTCTACAGCCCCCAGGAAGCCGCCCGCCCGGGACCCGAGATCCTAGCGGCCCCTCAGCCTCCGCAGCCAGAAACGGTCCCCGCGGTCCCTTCGGCTGCGACAACGGCCTGCACACTGGCTCCCTGGCTAGCTCCCTAACGCGTCCAGCGTGCGCCACGCTACTTCAGCCCCCGCACTGCTCTCTCTCGGCCAACCCGGCACGCCTCCCTCACATTCTTTACCTCAAAGTTCTAGCTCACCCGCCTCCTCCTTAGCGAAGGGACCGCCTTCTCGCCCATGCTACTGGTAGGTAGGCCCGTCCCTCAGAGAAAGAGGCTGGGCCTGATTTCCTCCGAAGGATCTAATTGGTCTTCTCGACAATCACTCGTCTGTATCTGGCTTGCAATTGGATTTCGTTGGACGAAGCCCTGGGCGGCCTGCGGCTTCTAGTCTCCGCCTCTATTCCTTCTAGAGGAGCCCCGTCGTCCCCGCCTCCCGGTTGGACCTGATTGGCTCCATCGCAAGCCATCTAAGCACGGTGATTGGATACGGCTGCGCGGGGCGGGCTGGGCTTGGAGCGTCGGCCGTTAGCGTGCGCTCCATTCTAGTCCCCCTCCCATCCCGCTCCGGGCTCCGGGCACAGAGGCTCCGCCCCCCGGCGGGCTCTGATTAGCCGCTTCCGTCGCGTCTCGGGCCCACGATTGGTCCGCTGGTCCGTGACCCCGCTTCCTCCCCCTCGAGACGACTACGGCAGCCCCGAGGAGGGGGAGGGGGACGGAGGGACGGCCGGTCCCGTCAGTCAGGCCGCGGGAGCCGCCGGGAGCGGATGGCGGCGGCGGTAGCGGCCCCACTCGCCGCCGGTGGTGAGGAGGCGACGGCCACGATCTCCGTGCCAGGGTCTCCTGGTCTGCCCGGGAGCCGCAGTGCAGAGCGGGCCCTAGAGGAGGCCGTGGCCACCGGGACCCTGAACCTGTCTAACCGGCGCTTGAAGCACTTCCCCCGGGGCGCGGCCCGCAGCTACGACCTGTCCGACATCACCCAGGCTGGTGAGTGGCTCGGGCCCCGGGCCCCGGGCCCGACTGGGACCATCATTTGCATAGCCTCGCCCCCACTCTTGCCCCGCCCCTCCGGGAGCCTAGCCCGCCCCTTCACCTGGCTGTCGGGAGCCCCCGCCGCTCCCGAGTGACATCAGCCTGCGAACACCCCCTCCCCGTTGTAGGACCCCTTAGACAATGAACACTTTCCTCGTTTGCACTGGACGCCTAGCGTTTCGGGCCTTGCGTTGTCAGGCACTCGCTTTATTTGCATACCTGCGCACCTGTAGAAGGGTCCCGCCCCTCACCTGGTTGGTTCATTTGCATGACCTTCCATCTCAGTTCTGATCGTTCCATAAAGCAGCCTCCGCGAGCGCCTCTAACCATTCCTTCTGCAACTCCTGCCCCCTTTTCACCGAGATCCGAGCAGCCCCGGGCACCCCCTTGGCGTGCATGGTGGTCCCGGACCACCTGATGCATCTGCTTGCTTTGCCGGGGTCCCGCCCACCAAGGTCCCCCAGCCAGCCAATGGGAAAGGAGCAGGTCTCCGGGCTCCCCTCACTCTTTTCTCCCTAAGCTCTTCCGCCTGTTTGCCCGAGCCCTCGTCCCAGGCTTTTCCTCGTCCCCGCGCTGTGAGGTCACTGCGGGGCCTGTGACTTCATAGGTGTCCTGGAATTCCCATGGCAGTTTCTGCTTTCCCAAGGGGGAGGAACTGAGGCAGTGGCTGAGAGGAGGGAGGGCTGGCAGTGCCGGGCCAGCTCAGGGCTCCCCTCCACCCTCGTGCCTGTTGGTGCTAGGGGGTGGGAGACTCTGCCGTGACAGGTGAGTCAGGCCACAGCTGCCCAGGACGCAGCCTCTGCTCTGGCGCTGGCAGCTGGGGGGTGGGGACCAGGAGCAGGGCGGAGGCCCGCATTCCCTGCTGGGGTGTGAAGAGGCCTCCCTGGGCCTCTCCTCCCTCAGTGGGGCTGGGCCGAGGAGCGCATTGCTTCTCCAGCAGGTGCCGGCTCACCTGCGTGGGTCGGCTGGCCTGGACACGCTGTCGCCCTTTCAGCCTCTCCGCTTGCCTCGCTGGCTGTGCAGTGAGTTGGGGAACGGGGTGAGCCCCAGGGGCCGTTCCCATCCCTCAGTCCTGCCCCCCCCAACCCCCAGCTCCAGATTGACCTCAGCAGCTGTGTGACACTCGCCCCTCCCCCTCGCTTGTTTTTTGACAAAGACCAAATGTTATTCTTTACTTCCTCAGGGCTCTGGCTCAGTGAGTGGACTCTTGGGGAAAACTACCCAGAACTCCCAGCTCCCGCCCCCCCCCCCCCAGCATTCCGGCTCTGGGTGCAGCAGATGCTTCTGTGTGCTCTCTGGGGAGGTCCCAGCTTCCTGAGAATCCCCAGCAGTTAGCCCTTTGGGGCCCAGGTTCGAGACCAGGTGGGGTCCATCTCGGGTCCAGAACGCTCTCCTCGGTGCCCCTCCCCACCGCAGGGCACTCATGGCCTGGGGCAGAAAGGGGAAGTGACACAAACAGAGCTGCCCATACCCCGTCCCTAACGGCTGCTCGCCCACCACCCAGACAGGAGGCCTCCGAGCTCCGCTGCCCCAGCCACTCTGAACACCCCCTCGCCATCCCTGTCTCCCCGGGGCCGGTCCTGATATCCCCTGGACTCTGTTCCCTGGCGGGGGGAGGGGTGCCTCCAGCAAAGGAGAAGTATGGCTCCTTCTCTCACAGACCACATCCTGTGCCCCGTGCCCTGCCTCCTCCAGCACGGGCTCCCTTCCGCTCCTAGCTTTTGCCCCCGCCTCTGCTCGCCCCATCCGAACTTGGCCTCTTCACCCACGAGTGCACACGCAAACACAGTTGTGGACAGAGAAAGCGGGCAGGTGGAGGGCGCGGGTGGGGAGACCGGATGCAGCCCTCCCACCCTCTCCGGAACTGACTTCTGCTGCTGGGTCTCCTGTCTGTGTGCACCAGGGCTGGGGCAGAGACAGGGAGAGCAGCGCCCAAGGCATCAGGCTGTGAGCCACCCCGGCGAACACAGGGCCCAGCGCGCGGTTGTCTCTACTGTGTTTCCTGTCACAAGACTCATTTCCTTGGGGGATATACCCCAGCTCCCCCCCCCACACACACCAGCTTGGGCTCGCCCCTCCCTGAGGAGGCCCTTGAAGAAGCTCACCCAAGTTCTGCCGCCTGGGACTTCCCGCAGCAGGCCCGGGGCCCCTCCCAGTACAGGCTGCGTAGAGGAAACAAGAGCGGGCCTCTAGAGACCTGGACGGTCAGTGTGTCCGCCCTGGAGAGGACCCCAAGGCCTGCCTCCTGGCGTGGGGACAGCGAGATGCTGGCTGGGGGGGTGGATCATGGCCTCTGCCATCCCCTCCTGTCACCCCCTCCACTGCTCGCCTTGCTGAAGGCGCACGCAGAGGTGCGGAGCTCTTGAGGTTCCAGGGCAGTAAGGAAGTAGAAGGAGACTGATGGGGCTGGCAGGAGGGCGAGAAGGCCAGGCCTGGGGCAGGGGAACCCAGAGGGGGCACTTAAGGGCTCAGCTTCCAGCTCAGCCAGGCCTCCTTGTCCCCGTCGCCCACCCCCACCCCCGTCCTTGGGAATCTGGGGCTTCCTGGTCCCTTAGAGCTGGTGAAAGACTTGTGTCTGCAGCCAGCTTTAGTGACCTTTGCATTCTCCATCAGAACGGGAGGAAGGCCCCTGAGGGGATGAGTCCTGTCTTAGGGATTTTCCGTACGGGGCCTCCCAGCCCGTGAGCTCACGGTTCTCTCCTGAGCACCAACCCTATTTTTCTTTTTCTTTTTTTATTTGATTAATTTGTTTATTCGAAATGCAGAGTTAGAGAGAGAGGGAAAGACAGAGAGAGAAAGATCTCCTATTTGCTGGTTCACTCTCCAGATGGCCCCAACAGCCAGAGCTGAGCTGATCCAAAGCCAGGAGCCAGGAGCTTCTTCCGGGTCTCCCACATGGGTACAGGGGCCCAAAGACCCGGCCATCTTCTGTTGCTTTCTCAGGCCCTAGCAGGGAGCTGGATTGGAAGTGGAGCAGCCAGGACTTGAACTGGTGACCATATGGGATGGTGGCACTGTAGGCAATGGCTTAACGTGCTATGCTATAGTGCCAGCCCCCGGAGCACCAACCCTCCTTGACTTTTTGCTTCCAGCTCCCTGGCGTTTCGGATGGATGGGAGCCACCAAGGTGACAGAACCGTCCTCCCTTGCAGGACAGCTCTTCGTCTGTGTGTCTGAAGACGGTGTTTGTGGCGTATCCCTCTCCCCCAAGTCTGAGCTTTTCTAGCTCAGTGACCCCAAGTCCTTTGTCATGCCCTTGTCACCCTGGTCATGCTCAGACGATGCTCAGGCTGCCCAAGGCTTTGCTATTTCTCCCAGGAGCACAGGTTTCTAGGCCTGATTCTGTAGGTCTGGGGGCAGAGAGCTGGGCAGCTGGCTCAGATGAAGTTCCAGGCCCTTCTGTCCAGGGCTGGCTCTTTCTGCAGCTGCCCCCTGACCTGTCTTCCACTTGCCTCCCCCAGACCTGTCCCGGAACCGGTTTCCCGAGGTGCCGGAGGCAGCGTGCCAGCTAGTGTCCCTGGAGGGCCTGAGCCTCTACCACAACTGCCTGAGATGCCTGAACCCGGCCTTGGGGAATCTCACAGCCCTCACCTACCTCAACCTCAGGTAGGGTGGGGACCTTGTCCTTCTCAGCCTCCAGGACCCGAGTGACCCTGCTGGTGGCTCTGAGAGGAGGGCAGAGCGGACACTGTGCCCGGGGAGTGAGCCCGCTGCCTTTCTCCCTCTTGCAGCCGAAACCAGCTGTCCTCGTTGCCGCCTTATATCTGCCAGCTGCCCCTGCGGGTGCTCATTGTCAGCAACAACAAGCTGGGGGCCCTGCCTCCTGACGTGGGCGCCCTGGGGAGCCTGCGACAGCTCGTAAGGATGGGGAGCAGGGCGAGGGGAGGGGCCGTGCGGCCAGGCACCAGGGCCGCCTTGGGGAAGCTGGGGGAGGCCTGGCCAGGGGCGGAGGGCGGTTTCTGAGGGCTCTTTCCTTGCCCCTTCGTGGTCGCAGGACGTGAGCAGCAACGAGCTGCAGTCCCTCCCCGTGGAACTGTGTGGCCTCTCTTCCCTGCGGGATCTCAACGTCCGGAGGAACCAGCTCAGCACCCTGCCCGATGGTGAGGGGCCAGGGCAGAGGGCTCTCGCGCGGAAACAGCACGCGTGGGGTGGCTTGTAGCCGGCGGAAGTCTGCTGCTCATGTTTCTGGAAGCTGGGAGTCCAGGATCAGGGGGCCAGCGTGGTGCGGTTCAGGCAGTGGCCCCTGTCTGGGTTGCTGACTTCTGCCCTTGAGGGCTTTCTTGAGGGCTCCATGCTAGTGACCTAAGTAACTTCCCAAAAGCTGCGCCTCCTAATGCCATCCCTTTAGGGGTTGCAGTTTCTTTCTAAAAATGTCTACTTGTTTTTGAAAGGCAGAGAAACAGTGAGAGAAAGAGACAGATCTCCCAGCCACTGGTTCACTCCCTAAATGCCTGCAACAATCCGTGCTGGGGCAGACCAAACCTGGCGGCTGGGAACGCAACCTGAATGTCCCGTGTGAGTGCCAGGGACCCAGGTACTTGAGCCATCACCCAGTGCTTCCGGGGTCTGTATGGCCAGGAAGCTAGTCTCAGGACTGAAGCCGGGGCTCAGATCCAGGCACTCTGATGTGGGATTTGGACACCACAGTGGCGTTTTAACTGCTGTACTAAATGCCCACCCCATGGGTATCATTACAATGTAAGACTTTGAGTGGGAGCTGGTGCTGTGGTATAGCGGGTAAAGTCCCTGCTGCTCCACTTCCCATCCAGCTCTCTCCTGTGGCCTGGGAAGGCAGTGGAAGATGGCTCAAGTGCTTGGGCCCCTGCACCCATGTGGGAGACCTGGAAGAAGCTCCTGGCTCCTGGCTTCAGATAGGCCCAGCTCCGGCTGTTGTGGCCATTTGGGGAGTGAACCAGCGGATGGAAGACCTCTCTCTCTCTCTTTCTCTCCCTGCCTCTTTGTAACTCTGCCTTTCAAATAATAAGTAAATAAATTGTAAAAAAGTGCATTAAAAAAAGAACTTTGAGGGGAGCCAAGCATTCAGTGGAAAACAGTGCATCAGCCTTGGAGAGTCTTCAAGGAAGAATCATGGCTTAGTTACCCAGGGTTTTGCAGTATATAAAACAAACTGTAAATGAATGTATTTGATCTTCACCATAAGAACTCCCTGAGGCTGGTAAGGTGTGGATTCTTCGGTCTGTTTTACAAATGCGGAAGCAGGCACAGAAAAGGCAGTGTGTGAGCGCGCTGGCTCTGTGCCGAAGGGGCCTGCGAGGTCACCCAGCGTCACTGCTGATCCCACAGGAGCTCTCTGATAGCTGAGTCCCTGAGTCAGCTGATGCCCCACGCCGTCGCCTCCGTGGGGGCTGCATGCTGGAGCCCCGGCAGCGCCACCTGAACCAGCTAATTGTGCCGCCAGCATGTGCTAGCCTCTGCTGCCTTTTTCTTCCCAGGGTTGCTGTGTGCGCCTCCATGTTTAGGTGGGGGCTGGGGAGATGTGGGTGATATGACTGCGACCAACTCTTCAGGGTTTAATGGCTTAGTGGGGAGAGACAACGTTCTTAGGGAAATGTTAGTGCGGGATCCTGACAGAGCCAGGGCAGCTAAGACCCCTGGGGGCAGCGGCGTGGCAGGAGCAGACCTCTACGGAGCATCCCCCGCCTCCCGCGTCCAGGCAGAGGACCGTCCACTGCAGGTGGCAGGAGCAGGGCCAGCACAGATGCTGTAGAAGGCAGGCCAGGGCGGGGCAGGAGGGGCCTGGTGCCACGCGAAGAGAGCAGACTTGGCTTTGAAGGACAGGAGGGGAGTGTGTGAGCGTCAGCAGGGGCACAGCAGCTAATGCCCCTTGAACGCAGCGAAAGTCCTAACCAAAAGCCTGAAGAAGGAAGCTCCATGCAAGAAGGAAGACTGTCTTGGGGCTGCTCACGTGTGGGAGTCCAGACTGGGGCGGCCAGCAGTCCGGGCGTAGCTGCATGGAGGCTTCCTGTGCATGGGAAATTGTTTTATACATTTGCAAATTAATGGGGAGTTGGGGGTTGGAACTTGTGTTACAACATCCCTTTGCTATTTTTTTTTTTTTTTAAGATTTATCCTCTTATTTGAAAGAGTTATACAGAGAGAGAAGGAGAGGCAGAGAGAGAGAGGGAGAAAGAGGCCTTCCATCCACTGGCCCACTCCCCAACTGGCTGCAATGGCCGGAGCTGTGCTGATCCGAAGCCAGGAGCCGGGAACCTCCCCCAGGTCTCTCACAGGCGCAAGGGCCCAAGGACTTGGGCCATCCTCTCCTGACTTCCCAGGCAACAGCAGAGAGCCAAATTGGAAGTAGAGCAGCTGGGACTTGAACTGGTGCCCGCTTGGGATGCCGGCACTGTAGGCGGTGGCTCTACCCGCTATGCCACAGTGCCAGCCCCCTTTTACTATTCCTTTAGTTTTTTTTTTTTTTTTTTTTTTTTTTTTTTGACAGGCAGAGTGGACAGTGACAGAGAGAGACAGAGAGAAAGGTCTTCCTTTGCCGTTGGTTCACCCTCCAATGGTGCACCGCGCTGATCCGATGGCAGGAGCCAGGAGCCAGGTGCTTTTCCTGGTCTCCCCTGGGGTGCAGGGCCCAAGCACCTGGGCCATCCTCCACTGCACTCCCTGGCCACAGCAGAGAGCTGGCCTGGAAGAGGGGCAACCAGGACAGAATCCGGCGCCCCAACCGGGACTAGAACCCGGTGTGCCGGCGCCGCTAGGCGGAGGATTAGCCTAGTGAGCCGCGGCGCCGGCCACTATTCCTTTAGAATAACCCCTTGGACATCCAGTTTCTGAGATGTCTGCCTTATCAGAAGGACTTGTGATGCCACTTAATTCTGTGGCAGGAAAGTGGCCCTGTTAGGCTGATGGGGTCAGTGGCCTTCTGAGAGAGAGCGGATTGGGGAGGGGGAGGCAGGACCTGAGAAGGCATTGCTGTGGTTTGCTGTCACACAGGGAGTCGGGTGTCATCCGTTTTCTCTACTTCCCCACCGCCTCTTCCTGCCTGCTTCCTTCCTGGTCAGCAGGTGCCTCAACCCATTTTCCACTGCGACAACAAAACACCTGAGGCTGAGTCATTTATAAAGAATAGAAGTTTATTTGGCTAATGAGTTTGGAGGCTGGAAAGTCGGAGTGTGGCGCTGGCATCTGCTCAGCTTCTGGTGAGGGCCACGTGCTGTGTTGGCACTGCAGAGGGCATCCAGGCAGGCCAGAAACAGCTTTTATAATCAAGTGAGACAGAAGCAAGCTAGAGAGAGCTTGCTTTTATACCAGAGCTACCGCCTCAGTACCCATAAGCCACTAATCCACGCTTGGATTAATCCAGTCTTGAGGACAGAGCCCTCTGTGCCTGGTCATTCCTGGAGGGTTCACCTCCAAATAGCATTAACACAGGATTTGGGGATTGAGTTTCCATTGCATGAAATTGGGGAATGAACCCTCCAACCATTGCATTAAGGGTCCAAGTAAGCATTTGATCAGGGTGCTCTGTGGGCCATAAAGAGAGATCCAAGCAGAATGTCCTGGGGACAGAGGGACCGATGAGTTCCGTGAACCTGAGGTGTCTGGAAAGGGTCGTGGAAGAGGTGACACTGGAACTGAACCCTAAAAGGTTCCTGGGTAGGAAAACAGATTCTCCCAGCTGAGCGAACAGGATGTAGAAAGAAAGGCCCAGAAGCTGAGGGACTGGAGGGGTGGCCAGTGAAGTGGGAAATGGGAGTGGACCACGCTGCGCGCGGGAGCTGTGCTTTGGCTTCTGTGCAGGGCTGCCCTGAATGCAGACAGCCTGTGAGAAGTAGTGAAAGGCTCCCTGCTGGGCAGGAAGAGCCTTGGCCAGGCTGCAGGGCTTGCGCTGGGACAAGACAGAACCCGCTCAACCCCACAGCCCTGGCTGCCTGCCCTGGGAGGCTCTGGAGCAGTGGGACTCACAGCTGAGTTTGTGTCTTGTGCTGTCACTACAGGATTTCAGGATTGGTTCAGTATGGAAGGGCAGGCGAGGAGAAAAGGGCTGGGGTGGGCATTGGAGTCAGGGTACCCAGTATGGGAGACGTTCAGCTCTGAAGGTACGGATGTGAGTGGGAAGAGGAGCAGGGGGGGTCACAGGCTCGGGCGTGACCTGAGACAGCCTGGGCAGGGGCTGCGATGGACCCAGGGGTGACCAGAGCGGCAGGCTAGGAAGCGAGCCGTCCTCGGTCCTGCTCCTGACTCTTCCCTCACTCACCCCCAGAGCTGGGGGACCTTCCTCTTGTCCGCCTGGACTTCTCCTGTAACCGTGTCTCCCGCATCCCGGTCTCCTTCTGCCGTCTCAGGCACCTGCAGGTCATTCTGCTGGATAGCAACCCCCTGCAAAGCCCACCCGCCCAGGTGAGCTGTGGCCCGGGTGGGCCCTGGGACAGGAGCTGAGGGTGGGAGGATCCCTCTTGGCAGCCCTGCAGGCTCAGGGGAGCCACCCTTCTTCCTTCACTCCCCACCTGTGCTTCCTCATTTAGATCTGCTTGAAGGGCAAACTTCACATCTTTAAGTACCTCTCAACAGAGGCCGGGCGGCGTGTGGCTGCCCTGGGGGACTTGGCCCCTTCCCGTCCCCCGAGTTTCAGTCCCTGGTAAGTCCTTGGTGGAAGGAAGGGAGCTCTTGGATACTTCCTGCCCCTTCCCGGCACCAGGGACCCACTGGTTTCCAGGGGAGGCTGAGGGGTTGCTTGCTGCCCCCCACGGGCTGACCACATCTCCTTGGCTGGCCCCAGCCCTGCGGAAGATTTGTTTCCGGGACGCCGGTACGATGGTGGGCTGGACTCAGGCTTCCACAGTGTCGACAGTGGCAGCAAGAGGTGGTCTGGAAATGAGGTAAGGGTCCCTTTTCCAAGGAGATTGGGGGTATCAGCCCTGGGGACAAACACCTCCGAGTGAGAGGTGGCTGGAGTAGGACTGGCTCGGCTGCTGACCCCCATCGCAGTCCCTGAGAGATAGCACCCGATAGGCCCCGAGCCCCTGTGGGCCCCGGCACTGCAGAGAGGCCATCTCCCAGCTCTTCTCTTTGTCTTGTACAGTCGACAGATGAATTTTCGGAGCTGTCTTTCCGGATCTCAGAACTGGCGCGGGAGCCTCGGGGGCCCAGAGAACGCAGGGAGGATGGTTCTGGTGAGGAGTTGGGGCAGGGGTGGGGGCGGGGCGGTATGAGGCCCCAAGGCCTCCGTCTGCTTGCTGACGAGCCCTGGCCCCTGCAGCCGATGCAGACCCTGAGCAGATGGACTTCATTGACAGCCATGTCCCTGGGGAGGACGAAGAGCGAGGCTCTGCTGAGGTGAGGGGCCACCCCTGGCCTCTACCAGGAGAGGCGTAGCGGGGGGAGGGACACGCCGCTGGCTTGGGGGCCGGGCCTTTCTTCAGCCTCTCCACTGTTCTCTCTTCAGGAGCAGCGGCCGCCTGAATTCAGCCCTGTGGCAGGGGACGGGGAGAGGGCGCCCAGCAGCAGGTACCCCGAGCCCCTCCCGCTGCAGCCCCAGTGCCCTCTCCATCCCCGGCCCCGTCTACCTCTCTGATCCCCCTCTGCCCCCGCAGGCGAGAGGAGCCGGCCGGAGAGGAGCGGCGGCGCCCAGACACCTTGCAGCTATGGCAGGAGCGGGAGCGGAGGCAGCAGCAGCAGCAGCAGCAGGGCGGGCCGTGGGGGGCCCCCCGGAAGGACAGGTGCGGGCTGCTGCTGGGATGGGCGGCTCTGCCCGGGTCGGGGCTCTGCTCGCGGAACTGACCACACCTCTCCTGCCCCTTCCAGTTTCCTGAAGCCAGGGACCAGGGCTGCCGGTGGAGCTGCTGTTGCCTCGTCCACGCAGGCCACCTTCAAGTAGGTCTCCTCCCCGCGTCCTGTCCCCACACACGCTTCCCCTGATGAGTCCCTGAGTCTCTTGCTCTGTCTTCCTCAGTGGCCCACCCAAGTCCAATGCCACACAACTGGGAGCTTCAGGGGGGCAGGGAGCCCCTGCCCCTGCCCCTACCTCCCAGGAGCCCCTCCCTGCAGCTGGACCAGGTAGGACACAGATTTGGGGAGGAGGGGGGAGGGCTGGGACCTGGTAGCTTGAGGGAAGAGTGGGACGCTGAGGGGACACCTCTCTCACCTGCCCCTGTTCCTGGCTCCCAGTGACAGCACCTGCTCCCCGGCCACTCGGCTCCATTCAGAGACCAAACAGCTTTCTCTTCCGTTCCTCCTCCCAGAGTGGCTCAGGTGGGTTCCCCATCCCTTTCCCGGCCCCCAGCGCTGCCCTGGCGCTGACCTGACACTGGCCAGTACTAACCCCGGGTCTGGCAGCTGTCTGACCTGTCATCCTTTTGTGTTGGCAATCTCACAAGCAGAGATGCCGGAGGCGTGGGTGCCGTTCGCTGGAGGAGCGGTGGAGACAGCCACCACGTCCTCCTCTTCCTTTCAGGCCCCTCCTCACCGGACTCTGTCTTGAGACCTCGGTCAGCCCCCCAGGTTCCAGATGAGAAGGAGCTCATGGGTCAGCTGCGCCAGGTGGGCAGAGGTGGGGCCGCGTGGGCAGGGCCTGGCTGTGGCGGGGGCTCCTCCAGCGTCCTTCTCTGGGACCCAGGCCTCCCTCGACACCCACTCTGCCCACCCTGCTATCTCTCCTGAGGGTGGAAAGGAACAGGGTCGAGTTCTTGCTGACCCTGACCGGCTCTTCCTTCTGGCTTCCAGGTCCTTGAGTCTCGGCTGCAGCGGCCCCTGCCTGAGGACCTGGCCGAGGCTCTGGGCAGCGGGGTCATCCTCTGCCAGCTGGCCAACCAGCTGCGGCCCCGCTCTGTGCCCTTCATCCACGTGCCCTCGCCTGCTGTGGTCAGCGGGGGACTGCGGGCGGAAATGGGGGCTGGGGCGGGAGCTCCTGCGGCTGCTCCCTGATCTTTGCTTTTCTCGCCCACCCCCAGCCAAAACTCAGTGCCCTCAAGTCTCGGAAGAATGTGGAGAGCTTCTTAGAAGCCTGTCGGAAAATGGGGGTGCCTGAGGTAGGGGGGCCGTTGAAGGGTGGCGGTGCCCTGGGCTGCATGCGGGTGGGCTTCTGTTCACAGGGGTGTCTGCTACAAAGGAAGCATGTCAGCACGCCCCTGCCTGCACGTCTGCATGTTGGCGCGGCTCTGCCTGGCACGTGAGGGTGGGGGCGGGAAGGACTGTCCGGCTCTGCTGCTGCTGACGGCCGTCCTTTGTCCTTGTCCACCTGCCCTGCCCTCCCTTCCCAGGCTGACCTGTGCTCGCCCTCGGATCTCCTCCAGGGCACCGCCCAGGGGCTGCGGACCACACTGGAGGCCGTGAAGCGGTTGGGGGGCAAGGCCCCGCCACCCCTCTGGCCCCCCTCTGGTCTGGGCGGCTTCGTCTTCTTCTACATGGCCCTCATGCTGCTGCTCTATGTCGTCTACACTCGGTTCCTGGGCTCCTAGGACCGGAAGTTACCCCTCCCCGTGCCCGCCCTCTTTCTATTTATGAGACTCCTGCTCCTCCTGGCTCCCCACCAGCGGTGCCTTCAGCCCCTACCAAAGACACTAGTGTACCCCTTCACAAACACTGACCTCAGAGGCCCCACTCTGGTAGCCCCAGACCCTGGGCCCCCCGCCTCTGGCCCCACTCCTGTAGCCCCCCTCACCCTCAGAGCTAATGGTGCCTTCGTGCCCTCTCCTGCGGCTGCCTCTGGTCCTCCCCCGGGGTGGGGGGCAGGAGCTTGGATCTTTTCCTCGTCTTGCACCCTCCCTTCCTCCCCCCACTGGCTGCTATGGGGGCTAAATTATCTCTATTTTGTAGAGAGAGCTCTATATTTGTAGGGGATGAGGGGGCCCCGCGGGTCCCTGTCTCTTTGTATAAACTGTACAGACCGTGGCTGCCTCTGTGTGTGTGTGTGTATGTGTGTGTGTGCACGCGTGCAAGCGCGCCCCCGCGCTCCATGTGCCAGCCTGCGGGCCCCAGCATTTCCCTCTGGAAATGACAGCCGCTCCTGCCCCTGAGCCTTGTCGTCTGTGTCGCCCCCTTTCTGTTACCCACTGGCGGCTTCCTCGTGTCCTGTTTGTCCCCGTGTGGTGGGCGCACGCGTCGCCCCGGAACTTTGGCCTCCTATCTGCACCTTGCCTGGCAGGAGAGCTGTGGAGGGGGTGATGAGGGGGAACTTAATCTGGGCCCCTCCCCCCCAGGAGTCCCTGTGCCAGCCCCACCACATCCTGGAAGAGGAGGGGGCCCCGGGAAGGGGCCTCCCCCACATCGCTGCTGTCGTCCACGCACTGCTGGAAAGGTCTTAGGGGTGGAGGTAGGGGCGCGGGGCCAGAGCCAATGGAGACCCTCAGAACACAGAAGATGCATCCGGGCTCTGCTCCCTTACGAGGACTTGGTGAGGGCGGCCTGGGCACATGTGGGCCCGCGGGGCTGAACGCCTGCAGGTGCCGCGAAGGTCTGGGTGGAAGACCGGGCGATGGATACTGTGTCGAGCGCAATAAAAAGAAAACGGAAGCCCTCTAGGCTGGCCTCAGGTGTGAGCGTGTCTACGCAGCCGCAGCCGCGCGTCCCAAGGAGGGGCGGCACCTGCTCCGGCTCGCGGCGGCCGCGCGGGGCGGGGCGGGGCGCGCAGACCCCCGTCGCCAGGGGGCGCCCGCGGGAGGCCGGCGGAAGCGCGCGCCACGTGGCGGGGAGACGCCCAGGGCGGCGGCGTGGCGGCGAGGCCTCGGGGCTCCCTGAGGGCAGGGCCGGGCCGCCGAGGGAGGCTGGGCGCGGGCACGGCTGTGCCGCCCTGCGCTCCTCACACGCGGCATGTTGCCGTGGACGTCGCACCCGTGGGGCGCGAGCGAGGAGACTTCGTCGTCGGAGGAGCCAGGCCCCTCAGGGGGCAGTGACCAGAGCGAGGCCTGGAGTTCCGGAGAGGAGGCCCCGGGGGAGCTAGGAACACCCCCGCAGGACAGGTGAGGCTGGGCCGGAGCCACGGGCGGACGTCCCCTCCGTAGGCGCGTGGAAGCGCTGTCCGTGAAGTTGAGAAAACCCCCGCGGACCATTCCCCCGGGGCCACCGGCCGCTGGGGCCAAGGGAGAGTTTTGGCGGCCTGGAGCATCTCCGTCCCTGCCCGCAGCCCGCAGTCCCAGGCCTTCAGTCCTTCCTGGATCCGGACGGAGCAACTGGTGCCCCGGCCAGGCCCGGCTCTCGAGCAGGCCCCAGGAGCCCCAGGTAGGCAGCAGGCGGGCAGCCTCTACCTAGCCCAAGGCGCTCTCGTGCCTCTGGGCCCACGTTAATCCCTTCAAGTGTCCCCCCCACCCCCCAGTTTCCCACCAGATGACCTGGGACGTGGCCCCCTCAAGGATGAGCCTGCTAGCACCCTGGGACCCCAACTACCAGGCCCCAGCAGGACCTCGGCTGCTGTGGGTGAGTGGGGGGCCTGGTGACTCCCGTGCAGGGGTGTCTTGGGCCGCGGCTGAGGCCCCATTTATTTCTCCTGCCCCCTTTGCAGGGGGCCGGCGGCGGGTCAGGCACCTTCTCAGACCGGACCTTGTATCATCCATCCTTGTGTCCGCTGTACGAGGCCAGCTCCAGCAGGCGGCTCAGGCCCCCGGTCCCTGGCCTAGGGCATTGGAGTGGCGAGCAGGTGCCCGGGGGCGCAGGTATTTCCCGCGTGCCCCTCGGGTTCTTGGGGGATGCTGCACGTCCCTGCCCCCTCCCCGGAGCCGGGCTGCCCTAGTGGTTTCTTCGTGCAGGGTTCCCAGCGATGTGCAGGGAAGATGTCTTTCTCTCAGACCCTCTGCTGCCCCCGGGGCGACGGGTTCCCCTGTACCTGTCCGAGGCCACCCAGCAGGTGAGCACCTTCCCCTCCGGCCTCCTCCCAGCCGCCTTGTAGGGCCTGGGGGAAACACTCATCCTCTTCTCTCCTCAGGTCATGAGCTCCCAGAGGCTGCTGCTCCCGCCCCCTATCATGTCCTCCTGGGTCCTCCCCACCCAGTCCCAGGGCCGCTCCACCACCTGGCTCAGCGGCCCAGAGCTGATAGCCCTCACTGGGCTGCTGCAGATGAGCCAGGAGGGGGCCAGACCCAGCTCCTCGCAGGCTCCCCTTCTTCCTGTGGGCCCCCCGAACCCTGCAGCTCACCACGCAGGCCCCTGTGGTAGCCAGGGCTGTTCTCAGTGCACAGACCCATCTCATTCACAGCCCCCAAGCCCCCATTTTCCATAGCCCCTCTGGGGGCACAGCCAGCCCCCCACTCCCCCACACAGGTTCTGTTGACAATAAAAGTGTCGGCTTGCAAAATAGGCTTCCTGTGCTTTCTGGCCCCCTCTACTACATCGCTGGCTGCTTTCCCTTCAAACTCGTGTCGCCCCCCGCCCCCCAACACAAGGTGCCGGAATCCACAAGCCGTCTCTAGGCTGAGCAAGCAGGGTGCTTTTAATGAGTGGGCAGGTGGGTGGGTGGTCCCCAGTACAGGCTGGCGAGGAGAACCATTGTGTGAGGCCATGGCCTGCACTAGGACAGTAAGGGGACACCCCACTTTTGGGGGCGCACCAGTGTGAGACCCCTGGGTGTTCCCGTCATTGTGGTGCTGGGGCCCCTGGGCGTGGGCAGGGGCGGGGGGGGCGGAGCTCCAGCTGAGAAAGCCAAGTTTGCAGCTGGGGCAGTGGTATTAGGGTTCTAGAATGTTCTCCTTCAAAAGACTCCAACTTCTTGGGGGACCTCCTCCTGAGGATTTCTTAGGCGCCATGGCTGGAAGGAGCAGCAGCCCAGGGCAGAGGCAGTGGCGTGGGGGAGGGTCTGGAGGCAGAGCAGGAGGTCTTTAGCAACTTTGTTCTTTTTTCCCGTGCCCCGCCCCCCACCCGCCGGCGAGACTGGGCAGGGCTGGTGCCAATGTCTCCTCACCGCGGCCTCCTGAAGATTCTAGAATTCTATGCACGCATAGCTGTGGGGGCCGGCTCCAGGGGCGCCCCCTCGCGCTGCTAGGGGCGGCACCAGGTCCAGGTCGACATAGTTGAGGCAGGCGTCGCGGGGCTCCGGCCTGGCACTAGCCACTCGGGCATCACCAGAGGCTGAATACCGCGCGCACGCGGACTGCCCGGGCGGCTCTGAGGGCGGCAGCGAGCACGGCTGAGGCCCTGCGGGGCCCCTGCTCCCCCCTATGCCTTGATGAGCAGCTGGGAGCCTGGATCCGGGCTTCCCAGCTCCGGACTTGCGGGAATGGGGCAGGGCGCCAGAAGGAACGGACTCTGGAGGAAAGCGGTTCATGGGCACGTATTCGGGGCCTCCCTGGTCCTGGAGCGGCTGGCCGGTAGCATCGCTGTTGGTGGCCTGTTGGAGGCCTGGGGGCGCCATCACCACGTAGCTGCCGGCCTCGCCGCCCGCCATGGGCTCGTAGTCCCTCCCTGCCCGCATGCTTATGTAATCCCTGCCCGGATCTAAGCCCTTGGGGTAGGAGGCCGCCGTCCCTGGCCTCGCCAGGGTCTTGAGAGTTGTCTGCTCCACTCTCTCTTCCAGGCACTCTCGATGGCCCAGGCCACTTGACTGTGCAGGGGAGCCCGGGGTCTCGAAAGGACGGGAGATAGGGGGTCTGGAAGCGCTCGTCGGGGAATCTCTGGGCAGTGGCTCAGCCCTGCCCCCTGCAGCACTGCCCCCGAGTCGCTTCATGGCGGCCAGGACCGTCTCGTGAATGCTTTGGGCCACCACGGCGTCGGGCGCCTGCAGCCAGAGCTCCCCAGGACCCGTGGGCGCGGAGCGGCCGAGTTCCAGGAAGAAGAAAGAGTCAGCGTGGCCGCAGCGGCGCACGCTGAGCAGGGACAGGCGCAGGGCGGGCGGCGGTGAGGCCCGGGGGTCCCGGGAGCCTCTCTCCCGAGGCTTCCGCAGCAGGCTCAGGGCCCCCGAACCCAGGCACAGGCGGTAGCGTCCGCTGCCCAGGCCTCGTGTCCGCCCCAGCCCTTTGGGTCGCAGCGTCACGGGCCAGACGTCCTGAAACGGAGCGAGGAACCAGGTCTCGGGGTCCTCGTGGGAGCTGGGACCTGGAGAGACAACCGGCTGGGTCACCAGGGGGTTACGGGGCCAGAAGTGGAAGTCACTGCGCCCCGAGCAAACTCTTTAAAGTTTGAACTTTCGATGACCTGGGGGAGGGGCAGGACAGGGTAAACCCAATACTGGAGCCTTGGAACCCCCGCACCACCACCACCACCACCACCACCACCGCCGCCGCCGCCGCCTCGCAGCCCCGGGGTGCGGGCCTCACCGGCGCCGGCGCGCACCTCGAGCAGGGCGCTGTACCACGCCTGCTGCTCAGCCTCGCTGGCCGCCGCCACGCCCAGGCTGCTGTCGCGCGTGTAGAGCACGATCAAGTGGCGCTGGCGCGCATCCGCGCGCTTGCTGATGGTGCACGCTCCTGCCAGGCTCACGCTGCGCCGCGGGCGCGCGGGGCCCCCGAAGCCTGCGCGGAACTTCTCCTCGCTCTCGTAGCACTCGAGGCGCGCCGGGTCCGTGCGCAGCGCGAAGAAGCGGCGGCGCTGGGACTTCTGCTTCCGCAGGTAGCCGCAGAGCCGCACGTCGGCCGGGCAAGCCCAGGGCAGCGGCGGGCCAAGGGGCACGTCGACCGACTGGGGCTCCGGGGTGGCCGTGGGGCCGCCGCCGCCTCCGGGCGTCATCCCGGGCCAGAGGAGGGGCAGCGGCCACCCGGCAGCGGCGACCCGTCTCAGTTCCCAGCGTTTCTCTCCGGCTCCCGACTCCAAGTGTGGGGCAAGGGGTCTGCGCACTGAGTGTGCCCGGGTGGCTGCCGGGCTTCCTGGGACACCCGGGTCTCCTAAGGCCTCCTTAGCTCCACCCGCCGCCGCCTCCCGTCCCACCCCTCCCTCGGCCGACCCCTCTCGCGGTCCCCACCCCCGCGGGGTTAACCCCCGCACGCACAGGCTCGGGGATTTGAATCGGGACATGTAGGAGAGGCGTCCTCCGCCCAGGGACCGGATCCTTTGCAGGGCGGGGAGTGTGGGGGCGTCTCTACCAATCAGCTGACTGACTGTGGGGGCGGTGGACGGCCGCGGCGGGGCAGGCAGGGACAGCCCGTGGCGGTGCAGAAAGCAAGCGTGATTGGCATCGTGTCCTTCGCGATGGCAGTGGCCGGGGCCTCTGCTGTTAGAAGGCTCCAGCTGCGCCCCCACCCCCAACCCCTTCTTTGTAGGCGGCCGTTTCTATGTATCTCTTCCCACCCAGGAATGGCTCTGTGCTCTTTATGCTCTGCGAGCCATGGCGACTGAGCTGGGCTAGGTCAATTTCTGAGCTGCAGGTCGTTTCTCCTTGGCTTTGCAGTGATAGGGGGCATCTTGGGATAAGTAAATTTGCCGGTTGAGCCCTGTTCACAGCCCAAATCTGCCGGAATCCCAGCCAGGTAGCCTTCCCGGATCCTGCCATCTCCCAGGGGTACCCCTTCAAGTCTCCCCAGTGCCCTCAGCCCCTCACCAGCCTGGCCTCAGAAATGCTACCTGGGAGGGCCAAAGACTAGTCACAGAAACACCTCTCCCGGGCAGTCTCCCTTTCCCCCTGTATGTTGAGTGGTTTTCCCTGGGGTTGGGGATTGGGCATTTTTGTGTGTCAGTTCTGATCCTAGGACTGCCCACTCTGTGGGGTGGGGATGGCCCTGGTCCTGGTGCACCCTGCCAGGCAAACATGCACTTGGCATCCAGTGGGGCTTTAGCAGGCCTGGTGAGTTCACTCCAGTGGCAAAGATTCCTGCAGCCTGCAGCTGAGGTGGGGGAGGGGAGGCCTACTGTGGCCCCTGGTGAAGATGGTGTTGGGAGATGACCTGCAGGCAGGGGGTAACAGTAGAAGCAAGGATACCTGACTCTCTTTCTCAGTGCAGGGTGTACCAGCCATTTTTTTTTTTTAAAGATTTATTTATTTGAAAGAGTTACAGGGAGGCAGAGCCAGAGAGAGGTCTTCCATCCACTGGTTCACTCCCCAAATGACCGCAACGGCTGGAGCCTAGCTGATCTGAAGCCAGGAGCCAGGAGCTTCTTCTGGGTCTCCCATGTGGGTGCAGGGACCCAAGGACTAGGGCCACCTTCCACTGCTTTCCCAGGCCATAGCAGAGAGCAGGATTGGAAGTGGATCAGCCGGGACACGAACCAGCACCCACATGGGATGCAGCCACTGCAGGCATAGCGCCGGACCCTCCCAGCCAGCTTTTCCCACTTCCCAGGGGAGGGCTGGTTGTGAGCTGGAATACAGGAGAAACCGTTGTGCCATTGTGTGCGTGGAGCTTGGATTCTCAAAAACACCTTTGTGGGGCCAGCACTGTGGCACAGCGGGTTAAAGCCCTGGCCTGAAGCACCGGCATCCCATATGGGCACTGGTTCGAGACCCGGCTGCTCCACTTCCAATCCAGCTCTCTGCTACGGCCTGGGAAAGCAGAAGATGCCCCAAGTCCTTGGGCCCCTGCACCCATGTGGGAGACCTGGAAGAAGCTCCTGGCTCCTGGCTTTGGATTGGCACAGCTCTGACTGTTGAGGCCAATTGGGGAGTGAACCATCGGATGGGAGACCTCTCTCTCTCTCTGCCTCTCCTCTCTCTGTGTAACTCTTTCAAATAAATAAATCTTAAAAAAAAAAAAGTTCTGGCCTGCAATGCCAGCTTCCCATAGGGGCACCGGTTCAAGTCCTGCCTGCTCCACTTCCGATCCAGCTCCTTGCTAATGTGCCTGGAAAAGCAGTAGAGGATGGCCCAAGTCCTCGGGCCCCTGCACCCACGTGGGAGACCCGGTAGAAGCTCCTGGCTCCCAGCTTCGGATTGGCTCAGCTCTGGCTGTTGCAGCCATTTGGGAAGTGAACCAGCAAATGGAAGGCCTCTCTCTGTCTCTACCTCTCTCTGTAACTCTTTCAAATAAATAAATCTTTTTAAAAAATCACAACAAAAACACACACCTTTGCAAAGGTTGTGTTGAGTGGGAGGCAGGGACCTATCTGGCATCCCAAGGGTGTGTGTGTGGCCACCAGACTGGCTCCAGGGGTATCCTGGTCAGCCCAAAGCCCCACCCACGTGCAGGAGAGGCACTCACTGCTCAGGTGGGGCAGTGGGGACAGTGACAGCTGCCCAGGGAGAGGTGGGAATGGGGTGGACCCCTAGACAACCACCAAAACATGACTGTGTTCAAGGCTGTGGCCCCAGATGTAGCCAGGGGCTTTGAGATGCCTGCATGCTCCTCCCCTTCCCGGTCTTGCGACTGCCACAGGCCCCATGTCCCTGCTACGGCCCTGGCCTGACAGCCTTTCTCCCCCAGGCTTGAAGGGTCTCCATGCTTTCTCCCTCCTGCTCCTTGTCAGCCAGGTCCCTTTGCAAGCACCCAGCCCTCGTGAGATCACAGCTATTACAGAGACCAGCTCCAAACCCCCTGGTGTCAGAGAACCCCGGGTGCTGGCTAAAAGATACAGCCAGAGGCATCAGGGCTCAGAGTGCCTGGGATCTGGGCACGAACAGTGGCAGGGAGGGGTGGTAGTCCATGCCAGGTGATTTGGCCTGCTGGGGACCAGGAAAAGCCTGCAGTCAAACAGCTGGCCTACATCAGTTGCCTTAGCAACTCCACGGTCCTGGCCCTACCCAGAGAAGTTATTTTAGGACAGGGAGCGGCAGAACCTTAGCTCTGCCCAAGTGCCTCTCCCAACTGGAGGGTCTGGCTCTGCATCTCTGCCAGGGGCTGGCAGGGCAGAGTAGTCTAAGTCCCTGTAGGAGATTCTTATTAGCAGGGAGAGGAATTCACAGAGAGGACAGGCTGTTCCCACTGTGTTCTGGGTCTTCCACCTTTAGTCCCTGCCTGCAGCCCCATAGCCCTGAGGTTTGACTTGGCAGGCTCCAGTGTGCACAGGGTCCTAGGAGCTCGCTCCTGCTTCCTCACACCTGCAGGTAACCCACTGAGGGCTGAGGCTAAGCCAGAGGACCACTGTCAGTGGAGCATGGCGACAGTGTTGGCCAGGGCACCTGCTGGGGTGAGCTGGGTGAGTCACTCCAGCCTGCCAGTCAGGTCGGCAGGACCAGGCAGGGCCATGCAGGAGCAAGACACAGCCTCGTCATCTGTAAAGCCAGGGGTTTTTCCACTCTTTCCCTCTCGTCTGGAGAGGAGGTTTGAGGTCCAAGGCACCAGGCTGCTCCGCGCCAGGCACAGCAGCTGCAGCCCATGCCCAGGGGACTCCTGATTTCTCGGCCCTGGTGTCTGATGCTGACCCGGTCTAACTCCTCTGCCCAGGGAGCTGGCTAGAATCCACATGGGACAGAGGGACTGGGCAGAGAAGCCATGGGAGACAGCACGGGTGTGCCTGAGACACACAAAAAGGCCCTTCAGCACCCATCCAGGCCTTTACATCTCAGTCCCACGGCCTGAAAAAGGGTGAGGGAGGCTGGGGAGATAAGAAGACTCCTCCTCCTCCAGCTGGACTCCGGCTTCCCTCCCCTTGCTGGCAGTGAGCAGAAAGGGGAAGCAGACTTGGGGAGAATGACTGTGAGAGAGGGAACAAAGGATGGGGGCCCACCCGGGAGGCCCCACCAGGAGGGTGAAGGCTGGGAAGGCAGGTGCACAGACCCAGGCCAGAGGGCGGCCGGTTCCTGGAAAGGGGGCAGGCCAAACCTGGCTGGACAAGTGGCAGCAGCTAGAGGTATTTCCAGAAAACTCTGCAAAGTAAATAAACTTCTTGCAACGTCTCCTTGCTTTCTGTGGAAAACCCAGAGAAATGTCAGAGCCAAGAGCTCAAGGGCCCCGAGTTCTGGGGGCAGTGGCAGCAGGGGAGGCCTCTCTGGAGGCAGGGGACGTGTTTACCCCATGCAGCAGTCTTGTCACCACACAAATAGCCCAGACTTTACAGCTGTTGTCATAACATCCCAGCTCTACTGCCTTGACCACTTTGGCACCTGTGTCCTTTGCCCACCCCCCAGCCTGGTGGGACTCACCCCCATCACTGCATCCGGGGAACTCGCACGTCTGCAGGGGTAGCCCCGCCCAGCAGCTCCTTCCCACTGCTAACCCAGGACCGGTCGGGACAGGAACTGGCTCTGTCCTGTCCTTGGCCAACAGCCCAGGCAGTCCAGACCAGTGGAGCCAAGGCAAGGGTCAGTCGTGGTGACTGACCTGTGGCCCCTCCAGCTGGCCTAAAGCAAGACCATGAGAGCCATTTTCTTTTTCTTTCAAACGCAGTTCTTTTCCAACATTGCCTGCCACGAGCTTTGGTGCCGAGAATCAGAGCAGCAGAGGCACATGGAAAAACGAAAAGCACAACCCCGGCCGACGGCACAGAGCCTCTCCCTGGAGAAGCCCAGGCTGGGGGGTGGCTGGGACACGCAGCTGCCTTCCCTCCCCCAACCTGAGCTCCAGCTTGTGTGGTGGAGGCAAGACCCCCCCATGTAAAGAGCTGTCCGGGAGAGAACGCCTGGGGTCTGTGTGTATGTGGGTGTGTGCATGTAGATGAATGCGTATATATCTCTCTATATAATAGGCTATATTAGAAAATTCTCTCTATGTATAAATATAAAACACTGGTATCCAAACCTGACACCAGTGGCTAACTAAAGTGCTTGTCAGGAGCTGAGCTGTGTAAGTAGCAGGTGAAACCACTTATCCTGAGTGCCAGGATGGGGGTGCTGGGGAAGTAAAACAATGGAGGCAGAGCAAAGCAGGTGCTGGCTGAGCCAGGCACCAGGGGCGCTCAGCTGCCCGGGTCTTCTTGGCCCCCGGGGCTGCCTGGTCACCGTCCCACGTCAGCACCATGCCTCTTCCTTACCCTACTGCACAGTGCTGGAAAGGTGGGCATGGGGGAAGGCTGGTCAGGCTGTGCCCGTAACTTCTTCTACCCACAGGCCACGCGGGAGAGAAAGGTTGTCGTCGTAATTAATCATGTGAAAAAAGGTATACCGCCGTCGCCCTTCCAGGCTGGCTCTGCCGCACTCTTCCTGGACCCCCTGCCTGGGGGAGGCTGTAAGTCCCAAGTGAAGCACTAGTACCTCCACCATCCCGAGACCCCTGCAAAACCAGGCCCCTGTTGGTCTCAGAGCCACAGATAGGCCCACAGGCAAGTGGCCATGAGAGCTCTAGGGAGCAGGGGGGGCCTGGAGAGCAGGAAGAGGCCCCCGCCAAGGACACAGTGCTACAAGAATGGGTTGGTGGTTGGAGGTTTGGTGGCAAATGGGCTTGGTGAGGATCCAGTCTGGAAAGAAACAACAACAAGTTATGAGATTGGGGAGAAGAGCAGGCGGTGCAGGAGAATGCAGTTTAGGCTCCCTTTCTCCCACCCGCTGGCTGGATGCAGTTTAGGAAGTTTCTCCCCCTCTCCCCCCTGCAGCGAGTGATCATGGTGCTGGGACCCTGGGTACTCACCATGAAGGGATTGGTGGAGATCCCAGCTGGCTGGCTCAGGGGCCTCTGCCCCAGCTTGGCTGATCCCAAGTCCCCAAAGGAAGTGCCTAGGAGGCAAGAGCAAGACTGCAGCTGACATGAACTTGAACCTTGGCTGCTGCTGGCCAGGGCAGCCCAAGGTGGACAGCAAGGGGGCCCTTCCTGAGAGAGGACGGGGCAGTCAGGGTGGCACACAGGCAGCCCTTGCTTCCCTAGATTCCCCTACCTCGGTTGAAAGGGAGCCGGGAAGGTCTGTGTGTGCGGGGACCCTTACCATTCTCCTGCTGGGCCAGCGAGCTCTGTGGGGGGAACAGCGGGGCTGGGAAGGGGCTGGCAAAGGTCCCTGCAGGTGGCACAGTCTGCGGGAAGCCAGGCCCCACACTGCTCATCCCAAAGCCGGGCCCTGTGGAATGAGACGTGAGGCTCAGGCAAACTTCTGGAAGATGGGGCTGGAGAATGTCCACTAAGTCCCCCCCCCCCACCATGGGAAGATAGTATGTAGTTATCCTTAATGAGAGGTAGCCGGGGCTGGGGGACAGAGTGAGCCCTGGAGCTTCTGCCCCTCCTGCTGCCACCTAACCTGTCCACTCCCTATCCACAGAGGGCATAGCTCTTATACCAAGGGGACCCACAGATCGAGGGCCAGCCCTGTGCCCTATTAAGCTGTGTAACTAGAGCAAGTGTTTAACCTCTGTGCTTCAGTTCTCTCTACAATGGGGACAGTCCTTATCTCACGGGGTTGCTGTGAAAGCCAAACCTGACGTGCACAGCATGGAGCCTGCCTGCCACAGGGGTCAGCTTGGGTTGCTGGTCACTGTCTCTCTTCCTGGCCCAAGGTTTCAGGGAGCTGGGGGTGGGGGATTGGCGTGGGTCTAAGGAGAGAGAAGCAGAGACCAGGGTATGCTGGGATGTGGGGAGAGCACAGGGCCTACAGGGGCTCAGTTTCCCTAGGGCTCAGCCTTGGGGCACAGAAGGGAGAGGCTGGACGCTCAGAGGGGTGTGAGGAGGGTTGGAGAGGAGTCAGTTTTTTCTAAAATGCTTGATTCTGCGGCTCAGCTGCTGCTCCTTTTAGCCTCCAAGCTGGCCTGAAACTGAAAAGCGGCCTGGCCTGGACTGTGAACGCTGCTCCTTCCCACAGTGAGCTGAGGGGTGAGGGAGGGAGACGCAGAGGTGTGTATACCCCAGAATCAGGCCAGGGACAGCGCTGGAGGCTTACCTGGGGCCAGGCCATTGGACTGGAACGGGTTGGTGGAAGGCAGCCGGGGCTGGGCGGCAGGGGCGGCGAATGGGTTGGTGAGGCCTGCCCAGGTTGGGAAGTGGGAGAGAGTGAGTTATTTTCTTGTTTGCTCGGTCCTGGGTTGACTGAGCATTCTTCTAAGAGTTGGTTTGTTCTCTCCCCTCCCATCCTCCAGCAGTTCCAATCTGCCCCTGGCCTTTGGTCCCCTGCCTAGGTCTCCACAGACAGGACTCACCTCCAAAGGCCAGCCCTGGGCTGCTGCCACCACTGGCCGTGGGGACCTGGCCAGTCATCCCGAAGATGCTGCAATAGGGAGGGAAGTTGGCACCACTTTCTCCAGGATCAGGGGCTGCACACCTGCCCTCCTCTCAAAGACGAGGAAGGAGAGCAGGACAGGAAGGGAGGGCAGTGCTGAGGCAGCTCCCCCATGGGGCACCTACCTGCCAGGGACACCTCCGGCTGATGCACCAGGGCCCAGGAGGCTGCCCACCTCGGCGAGGCTATTTGGCTGACTGGCAGGTGCAAGAGGAGTGGTCCCAAATGGAGTCACCTGGCTGCTCCCTGGGCAATTATAGGGGACAAAACGGAGTGCTAGGGTGAGACGGGATGGCAGGAGCAGGAGGTGGTGGAGCAGCAGAGCGACAGCACCTGAGGCAGCCCCTGGCTTCTCCGAGCAGCCTGTTTCTCTGTGGCCGCCCCACGCTGGAGGGCCCGTCTCCTGCTGTGAGTCCTGGGCAAGGTGACAGCTGAGCCCTTCTCAGGCTCTGCGGTGCTCAAAGCCACTGCGAGGAAAAAGCAACTCTCCCTGTGTCCAGCTGCCCTCCTGGGCGCACGAGTCTGTGCTCCCCTGCAAGGCAGCATCTCCATTTAGCAACATGTCACACGGGAGGACACAAGTCCCCAGCATACTCCGGAGACTCGGGGACAGTGGAGGTGCCACTGGGGCTGAGGAGCCGGGGTTGCCCACCCTTAGCACCGCTCCCTGTGCCAGCCCTGAGTTTGGCACACTGCAAGATTCTGCCTGTCCTCATCTTCACGTCCAAAAAGAAAAAGCGCAGAGGGCCAGTGCCGCGAGGGCCGCCTTACAAAACGGCAGTCTCCGGGGAGAGGCCCGAGTCCCTGCCACCTTAAGAAAGCCTCTCTATCCAGGCACTGAGACACGCCTGTGCTGCAGGTCCCTGCCGACCACTCCGGGCTGTTAGGGAGGTGAAATGAGCCCACAAACGGAAACGATTGCGTTGTTCTGAACGCTGGAAGACCCATTATTACTGAAGTGAAACGAACTCTGCCTAGTGCCTGCTGCATGTCGTGCTCAATAATCGCGTGCTGAATGGAAACTCGAGTCGGTGGAGTAAGCACTGAAGTCTAGTTGTGGCTCTCCACTTGCTACCACCGCCGGCTCTGCCCGGCAAACCAGCTCTCTCTGAGCCCACCTGTTTCCTTGCCTTCCTGCAGAGCAGCTGTGAAGGACCCTCTGAGCTAAGTGAACCTGTAAAGAAAGCATCATGCAAATCACACCCATGGAAGAAAACACTTCCAGGGCCAGAGAGGCGAGGCAAGGTCTCGGGAAACGTGGAGGGCTGTCTCAGGACAAGACGCAAGGGAACAAGGGCCTCCCCTGGACTCCCAGCTGCTGGTCTTTGGCTTCAACAAGAGGCGTGGGCCCACCTCCTGCTCAGCCTCTGGTTCAGCAGCAGCCTGTCCTGGGTCAGCCTTCCCTGACCCAGTGGTGTGATTTTGACTGCGGTTGTCTTCTCTTTGCACCGCCCTCCTCCTTCATGGCCTGGCCACGTCTGCATCCTTTGTTTCTGTATCAACTCTCTTGGGACTTTCTGTGCAAACGTGCACAAACATGGCAGGTACAGGGTGAGGGGCTGCAGCACTGTTTCTGAGAAAACGCTGGCAACAGCCTGAATATCCATTAGTAGGGGACTGATGAGCTACATATGGTCCATGCCGTTATATGCAGGAGGCTGGTGTTATGGTGCAGCGGGTTGAACTGCTGCTTTAGGCACTGGCATTCCATAGGAGAGCACTGGTTCAAGCCCTGGCTGCTCCACTTCTGATCCAGCTTCCTGCTAATGTGCCTGGAAAAGCAATGGAGGATGGCCCAAGTACTTGGGCTCCTGCCACTCAAGCAGCAGACCCCAATGGAGTTCTGGGCTCCTGGCTTTAGCCTGGACCAGCCCCTGGCTGTTGCAGCCATTTGGAGAATGAACCAGCAGATGGAAAATCTCTATTGCTTTCTGTCACTGTGCCTATGAAATAAATTAAAAAAAAAAGAATTAAGTAGCTCTTTATATATTGGTTTTTGAAAACGATCTAATAGATTTTTAAAAAAACCTGTTAAGTGGGGAAAAAAGGTACAGAACAGCATGTATATTATGCTGTAAAATGAGTTTAAAAAAATAAGAAAACATAAAATGAGTAAGTAAAGGCCACAGGCTCCTCTTTCGAGGCCTGGCTGTGGAGAGAAAGTGAGACAGATGGCATGGGCAAGCCTGCAGAAGCATCTTGTAGGATGGAAAACTTTAAGTGCATTTGTAGGCAGAAGGGAGGATGCCAGAGAGAGTGGAGGTGTAATTCCGATGAGAGAGTTTGGGAAAGGATCTGGGGCTGGAGGGAGGGTCTGCAAGCAAAGGTGCCTTTATAAGAGACAAGAGGAAGAACGAGGGGTGGGGGATGATAGACACAAGACAAGGAAAACTAACACTGGGCTGGGTCCCAAGTCTTCGTTGCTTCCTGGCCCTACAACCACATCCTGGTTTCATGTCAGTGAAGTCTGGGGTTTTTCTGAGTGCCCCAGAACTGCAGTTTGAATTGCAAGCTCTTCCTGTCCCCAAAGCTGCATGTGGTTTTCCTTTCTGAGGGGATCTTCCAAGGGCAAGACACTCAGCATGATGACAGGACCTGGGTTCTCGCATGAGCAGCTCAGGGCCCAGCAGGGAAGTCGAGGTGCCCAGCGCCTACTAGCTGCCACCAGCTCTGAGTATCAGCGCCTGCTGTTGCCACCTCCCGCCCAAACGCCTGGGTTTCTAGATCAACAAGCTGGCTTGCTGAGTGTCCTTCCTCTGTGCAAGGCTCCAGCTGTGCATAGTCAGTTGTTAATCATCTCCAGCCACAGGACACCAGGCAGGCTGGAAAGCCAGCAGGGTGGTGTTGGGTCTTCAGCCGATTCTCTAGGACCCAGGCCTTTCCCAGGCCTTCCCAACTGGCTCAAAACATGTGGAACGTGCACACAGCCCGCCCTCCTCAGATCAGACTCTTCAGTTTTGCTCTGGGTCTTTGTGTTTCAGAAGCTTTCTCCAGCAAGGATCAAGCCTTCTACTCTCCCTCCCAAACATGATGGAGCAGCTACAGGCCCTGGGCTGCAGGCCATGTTGTGCCTCCCTGTGGCCACTAGAGGGCAGAGCGCGCCCTAACCTAGGTGGGCCAGGCTGGTTCTCACAAAGGCTGCGCACAGGAATGCCTGGGCTCTTGTTTGCTTTCCACGTGCTGCTGGATGTTATGCCTGACCTAGAGCAGTTGCAGAGGAAACTGGTTTTATAAACCTCCTTTCTCCATACTCCCTCACACAAATACAAAAATTAAACCAGGCTGGTCAAGAGTCGCGCGCCTCTTCAAGGCTCCTCACTTACCGCTTTCTTCCTTTCTTTTGGGACACGCTATGAGAAGGCTCCTGGCAACATGGGCCCTGGTAAGTTTGTTGAGGTGACTAGATCACCTGGACGAAGGGTTCCTGCCCGGGGCTGGCTGTGGGGCTAAAGCTCTCCTCCTCTCTACCTCTGCCCCGTCAACTCTTGTCTTTAGAGCCTCAGCTGGGCACAGAAGGCATTGTAGTAGGGACCAGTTTGCAGGCTCTTTCCTCTAGTGCTCCACACTCAGAAACACATCTTTCTTGTTTAATTGGATATTCCTGCCTCATTTTACACTCCTGCCGACCGCGCACAAAAGGGGTCACAACACTGGCTGTTATCAGTCTTTAAAATGTTTGTCCACATAATGTATAAAATTATCATACCTGAGTTTACATTTTAGGTGAGTTGAGGATATTTTCATATTTTTTTGCTGGGGATTTCCTGCTTGTATCCTTGCCTGTTATTCTATTTTTTATTTAGAGGAATTAAAAAAGTACTTAATGGATACTAACTTTGGTTCTGTTTCCCATGTTCTACCTCCTCTCTGTTTCCTGACTTAAGCTTTGTTTGGAATGTCTTATTTTTTAAAAGATTTCATTTACTAATTTGAGAGGTAGAGTTACAGAGAGAGGGAGAGACAGAGAGAGAGGTCTTCCATCCACTGGTTCACTCCCCAAGTGACCCCAGTGGCTGGAGCTGGGCTTATCCGAAGCCAGGAGCTTCTTCTGGGTCTCCCACGTGGGTGCAGGGGCCCAAGCACCTGGGCCAACTTCCACTGCCTTCCCAGATCATTAGCAGAGAGCTGGATCGTAAGAGGAGCAGCTGGGACAGGAACCAGTGCCCACACAGGATGCTAGTGCTGCAGGCGGAAGCTTAGCCTACTATGCCATAGTGCCGGCCCTAGAATATCTTTTATCTTATGGATTGTATGACCTGTGCAATTTCTACTGTGAGGATTTATAGAGATTTTGTTTACTAGAATACGGTCAAATTATAAAAGGGTTATATGTTTGAAAATGATGTATACTCTCACTGCTGGTTACATAGCGTTACTTCTATTAGACTTGTTAAGCAGTTCCTCAAGCCGTCTCCTTTTCTCCTTATTTTATCCATTCATCTTGTGAGAGTGTGGTACAGTCTCCTGTTCTGTTGGTTTACTGAATTCTCATTGTGTCTCAGTTTCCATTTGATGAATCTCGCGGTTATGCTGTCACTTTAAGTACATGATTGTCGAGAACTTTGCAAATGTTAACTTTTATCATTATAAAATGTCTCTTCTTCTCCCCACTAAAAACAAAAGCAGCCAATCAGTTCCAGTGGTGCAGTGGGATGGCTGTCAGTAGAAGGAGACTTGAGAAGTGCCACTCTGGGGGCCGCTTGCTTAACTGTCTTCCATGAATTGACTACATTTTAAGGGTTCCTTCCAGACCTCAAAGCAGTATGACCAGAGGGCCCTGAGTAGGCTGTGGCAGGGGAGGAATAACTTACCAAAGCTGAAACTTCCAGTTAGCATCCGACTGGCTGGCAGCGAGGGTAGAGAAGGGCAGGGGCAGGCAGAGGAAGGGAGAGAGAGAGGAAGAGAGTGTAAGTCCCAGGCTTTCCTCCAGGTGTCCAGTCTCTGCAGCTGCCCTCCCAGGAGCCCGGGGTGCTTAAAGGAAGAGGGGCAGCCCTGGCCTAGCAGGACTCAGGGTCTGGGCACTCAGGGCGGAGCCTAATGCCTTAAAAAGGCCTTCAGATTCTCTTGTAGCAGTCAGGAAACAACATAGCATGAGGCTGTAGGCCTTTGCTCTTAAAGGGATAGGTGAGGAGTTCCCGCAGACTACCCCGAACTTTGCCCCAGCCCCTTTGACCCTCTGGGCCAGTCTATCACACAGACAATGAGGGCACTTTAGAGACAAAGCCAGGTTCACTGTGGCTTTTCTAGGCCTCAGGTCTCCATGGTTCCAGCCAGAGCGGTCCCAGTGTGTACCCTGCGTGGCTCTTGCTGCAGGGTGTGGCACTTTCTGAGGGAACAAGCAGAACGCTGGGCCACTCTCCTTTCCGGGAGCCCTGTCCCCTCTGCACGGCTTTGTGGCTAGTGGGGATGTCAGTGAGGGCTGATGTCTGCACGTGGACGGCTGCATGTCTCTCGGAGACAGAGGAAAATGGGGACGCTGGGGACCGGGGGCAAAGTTTACCTGCCGGTGTGGGCTGGGCCGGGAATGGGGCCTGGCCAGCGGGAGGGACACTTCCAAACACAGCGGCACCGGGGCTACTGCCAAAGGCATCAAAGTTGGCAAAGCCCCCAGGAGAAGGCGTGTGGCCTGCAGGTGGAAGGGATGTGAAGGTTACACAGGAAGGCTCGTGCATGTCCATGGAGGGGACCCACCATGACATCTGCCTTCCCACAGGGTCTCTTCAGGCAGGGGTCTGGGCAGAGCCAGAGCCACACAGGGCAGAGGGGCACCCATTCACTCCCTGCACTTTTTTAGCCTTACTCCATGAGGCATCAGCATTTTTGCTGGGGTCTGGTTTGCAACAGAATCACACGGGAAAAACTTTTTTTTTTTTTCGGTGGGAGAAGGGACTTGCCTCTACTGACTACGGCTGGTCTCTAGGAGGAGGGCAGAGAAAGGAATACGTGATAATGCCACTCCTCCGATTTTCAGAGAGAGTGCACATAATAAAAAGGGCTCCTTCCAAAGTTCTAAAAGGGAGTGGGAGGAACCCCCCCGGGGGGGGGGTCTCATAGTTAAACTCCTAAACGTCATCTGCGCGGTATTACTCAGCTCCCGTCCTCCCAGCCTTGCTCCACAATGGCCACCAGGGTGGTTCCCACAAAGAGATCTGGCCTTGGCCACCCAATGACGGACTGACTTCCTTGTGTCACAGGGAGGTTGGCATGGCCAGTCCCACTTACCTCCAAAGGCTGGGAATGGAGCAAAGGCTGGTGCAGCCTGGGGAGCAGCAAAGGGGTCTCCCCCGATGTCAGCCAGCAGGTCGGTAGTGGCTTTCTTCACAGCAGAGTGGGCCGGCAGCTGGGAGCTCCGGGCCTGAGCTGTGCGGGCCTGAGACTGGCTGACAGACTTGGAGAGAAGAAATTGCATAGAGCACTTAGAACTGCAGACATGACCTGGGCCGGGCAGAGCCAGCCCCACAAGTGAGAGAGAAGAGAGCGAGTAACTGCCCTTGACCGAGAGGCTTCCTGGGCTGAAGCGGCCCTGTCTTCTCAGGACTCCAGCTCCCACAGCTGTACATTTTGGAGCCCAGTTCATGGAAAAGGTCCACTGTCTTTTAATTCCATTTCCACAGACTTTCTGAACTGCCCTTGTATTAGTTGAGGTGACCCTGAGATGCAGTCATGTCACCCAACAGTGCTCTGGAGCCATGACCAGCTCTTCACTCCCAGGTAGTGGGAAGCAGCGTCTTGGCCCCTTCTATCTCCTTGGAGGAAATGGCCAGGTATGGAGCTGGTATTCTGACTTACCTAAACACCACTTCCTGCTGGCTATGTCTTCCAAAAGACACTAAGTACAAAGGTGGCAGATGCAAGAGTACTAACGATAGGAATGAGGACCAACTCACGGGTCCTGTACTGTTGTCCTGCTAGATCTGCTGGGTTTGATACAGGAAACGGACACGCCTGTCTCTCAAACCCCAACATAAGCCCAGAGTGCAGAGCTGAGAGGTACCTGGCTCGAGGTGGAAGCAGCAGCTGAGAGAGATGGCACAGGATCACCCAGAAGTGACCGCGGGGGTTTCCCTTCTGGGCCGGAGCCCTGGACAGGGGTGGAGGCACTGCCTTTGGTATAAGTGGGCCCCTTGACTTGGTCTGGAGGGACGTACCTTTGAGAGAGAACAGTCAGGCCGTAAGGAGACGGGTAAAACCTTGGACCGTGCTCAGTTCAGGTGCCTGGCAAAGTGCAGGTGACAGGAGTGGAAGCCCTCCCTCATTTTCTACCATTTCCCTTCGGAGCACAGGAGCTGACAGCTCAGCAGAGCCGGTGTTTCTAGAGCATCCTCTGAGTATCGCAGTGCTTTGTCTTCTGCAGTTGGGTTTTCTCTGGTTCGTGCCCTTTTCCCCTTCTCCCTCCTGCCCACCTCGAACACTGCTGCTCAAGTTTTACCACACCCACACCCACACACACTAATGCTGGTGGACAGGCAATCCTGTCTTCCAACTTCCCACTCAAGGGCCCCCTTTTACTTCCTGGGTGTTTCGTCAGATTCCTCCCTCTCAGTCCCACAGAAACGGTGTCAGTGGCCTCACCCCCTAAGTGCTCACGAGCTGGCCGCCTCCTGCTACTTCTGATAAAATCCCTTCCACTACAGCACATGCAGTCCCCACTCTGGAAGCAACTTCTTAGGACCGAGGACACCCCCAGGAGGGACTCTGCACATCAGCCCCTGTACTCTTTGCGAGTTCTTCTCCACCTTAGGTTTACCTCCCCCACCTCCCCACCACATGCATGTTCTGCACGTTCCAGATACCAAACAGCAGCGTCTTCGCTCACCTGGGGAGTGGAAAGGCAAGGGAGAAGGGGAACACGGTTTTCTTTATCAGGAAGACAGGATGCACAGCAGTCATGAGTGAAATGCCAGGGTAAAGGCATAAAGCCATTGGATGTGTGCTTCCCGACGTCTCTACCCATTATGAGATCAGCTGAGCTATAGAAACTACCTCCTGGGGTAGTGCCGGCATCCCACATGGGTGCCGGTTCAATTCCTGGCTGCTCCACTTCCGATCCAGCTCTTATTGGGCCCCAGCACACATATGGGAAACCCAGTAGAAGCTCCTGATTCCTGGCTTCAGATCGGCCCAGCCCTGGCCGTTGCAGCCATTTGGGGAGTGAACCAGCGGATGGAAGACCTCTCTCTCTCTCTGCCTCTGCCTCTCTGTAACTTTGCGTTTCAAATAAATAAATAGATATTTAAAAACAAAGAATTGCTTCCTGCTCCCACTTGGGGTACCTCCCCGCTCTAATCAGTCTCCTCAGAAGAGGGGAGGGACATCAAGTCGCCAGGGTTGTGTCCTTTCCCGTAGATCTATTACTCTGAAGTCAGAAGTTAGCCCTAATTCAGTCTGAGTAGAACAGACTCAACTCAGTTCTAGCCTTTGAGAGAAGCCCAAGTTCAACTCTAGAAACGGCTGTCGGAGGAAGGTCGTCCCCGACACAGGTCTCTGTGGCCTTGCTCTTACCATCTCTTCTTCTCATACTTTTCCTGGAGAAACTCCTTCACCTTCTGAGGGTCCCTGGAATCTGGTATTAAAGATGTCCGAGCATCAAAAAGGCCCAGCCAGATCTTCCTGCAAACCTGAGGGAGTGGAGTCAGGTGACAGGGGGTTGCAGCAGAAAGCATGGAATTCAGATCTCACTTCTGATTTCTTCACCAATAAATATTTACTGAGCACGGACACACTGTTAGGCAAACCGACAAGCCATGAACTATGCCTCTCCTCACAGTCTACAATATAACGGGGAAGTCATGCCTTTGATAAATAAATTTAAAATTATATTTTGTGACTCATATTGAAAAAGGAAAATAGAGAGCCATGAGAATTATGAAGAACTAAAATTGGACGGGCGTGGGGTCAGGAACAATTTTCAGAGTTCTGGCTTCCTGGACAACCTCTGGAGGCCCTGGCGGGCACCTCTACCCAAATCCTCACCCTAAGCCAGGGTACTGCTAACACTACGAAGGCAACTTCCAACTGACAGATTTAGCTGGAGAAGGGGTTTAACTCCCTTTCAAGAAAATAATGTGGGCTGGTGCCGCAGCTCACTAGGCTAATCCTCCGCCTGCAGTGCCGGTACTCCAGGTTCTAGTCCCGGTTGCCCCTTTTCTAGTCCAGCTCTCTGCTGTGGCCTGGGAGGGCAATGGAGGATGGCCCAAGTCCTTGGGCCCTGTACCCGCATGGGAGACCAGGAGGAAGCACCTGGTTCCTGGCTTCAGATCAGCGCAGCACGCCGGTCATAGTGGCCATTTGGGAGGTGGACCAACGGAAGGAAGACCTTTTTCTCTGTCTCTCTCTCTCACTGTCTAACTCTGCCTGTCAAAAAAAAAAAAAAAAAAAAAAAAAAGAATGTGGACTTAAACCAAGGGTGTCAAGGTCCACGTAAGCTGAGCTGGCTCCAGGCCTTACTCAGAGGGGCTGGCACAGTTAATTCTCAACAGGGGCGTTCACTATTTTCCCAGAGGGCCCAGGGACTATACCCAGTAGATACAACTTCTTCCCTTGATTTCCCCAAAGAGGGGCTGAGACAAACTATAATTTGAGTTACTAAGAGTCTGTGAATATGCAAATACATACAGGAGAAAACATCTTACATACTAACAAATTAAGGGAAACTCAACTCCCCAAAGACTGTAGGCTTTTTTTTTTTTTTTTTTTAAACCATCTTGAGGTAAGGCCAGCAGACAGGGAAACTGCAGCCCTCCGGCTGGTCCAGCTGTTCGGTGGGTGGCAGCTTACCTCGTTTCCACGAGATTGCAGGAATAGGACTTCAGGCTCAGTGAAAGTGGTCATGGAGATGGACTTGACACGATGAGGGGGGTTCAGGCCTCTCCTGGGGGAGAGAAATAGAAAGGAGAAGTATAGCTCGGTTGGCACTGCAGGTCTGGTTATGGGAGGCGAGGGGGGAGAATGACTAAAACGACGGCACACAAACGGCTCAGACAGAGCCTCATCTGCAGCTACTTCCTGGTTCCAGGAAAGTAGGAAACAAGAATATCTTAGAGACTTCTAATGAGAGACAGGGAAGAGAGAGTCAGGAGCACACTGTGATCCCAGTCATTTTGGAGAGGGAAGGCAGTCTGTCCATCTAGAAGCTCCCTCTGGTCTGGCTCCAATCCCAACAGTTCCAATGTCCAGCCTGTAGAACCCGGTGGGGGTACTTCTGGGAACTCAGACATGTAACCAGTTCCCATTTCCTGTTCTGTCATTGTTTTAGACCTGCAGCACATCTCCATGGTCCCAGATAAATCTCACAGGCTTGAGGGAAGGCAAAACTAAAGCCCAGGACTATTCCTGGTAACACTAACAACGAGGATTTTGTGACAAAACCCAGATTTCCCAGGCCGGCTGCCCCTCCCCTTGTCTACAAAGAATGGGGGACTGGTGGAGGGGAGGAAGGGGGGTCCCTTTCTCTTTTAGGACGCCATCTCTGGGCAAAGAAATATTCCAGACCTTCTTATTTCTAGATCTTGCAATAAGGCAGGAGGAAGTCAAGTTTAACCACAAGATACGAGGCTGGCACTGCTAGAATACATACCCTGTAGCGATGCTTTTGTGCCTGCTCTGTGTGTTCTGTTAACTCCCTGGGAGTCCTGTTCTGCACACAGAAACCCTGTAGAGATTACAGCAGAAAAGCAGCCTTGCTTGCCCTCACTCAGCTGGTCTCTGGGGTGTTCAAACAGGAGAAACTTGGGACTAAGCCAGGCAGGGCTGCATGGGCTCCCCTTTCTTCACACCTGAAGTTTTTACTATGGTCTAGACATACTGCCCTCAGCAGAGTGAAACAAAACTGGCCAAACCAAACCAAAACACACCCTGGGACTGGAGTGAGAGGAAAGCCAGTCTCAGCTGAGGATGCCCTTCCAGACTTTTCTTCTCAGAGAAAAACTGGGCAAATCAAGATCTTAAAATAAAAGTACAGGGGCAGGTGTTGGGTTACCGCACCGGTTAAGCTGCCACTTGCAATGCAGGCTTCCCAGAGTGGAGTCATGGCTGCTCAGCTTCCAATCCAGCTCCCTGCTAACACACCTGGGAAAGCAGTGGAAAATGGCCCCAGTGCTTGGGCCCCTGCCACCAACATGGGACACCAAGGAGTTCTGGTTTCCTGGCTTCAGAGTGGACTGGTCCTGGCCATTGAAGCCAATTGGAGAGTGAACTAGCAGAGAGAGCACCTCTTTCTCTCTCTGTTGCTTGGCTTTTCACATAAATAAATATTTTTTTAAAAAAGTATTGATGGCCCTCCACATCCGGGGGTTTTGTAACCCCAGATTTAACCAGTATGGATCAAAAATAGTTGAGAAAAAAACTGGGTTCATATTGAACATGTCTTGGCTTTTTTCCCCTCATCATTACCCTTTAAACGGTATTATATGTCAACTATTTATATAGCATTTACATCGCATTGTTACAAGTAATGCAGAGATGATTTAAAATATTTGGGAAGGAGGGCATTTGGCCTGGCAGTTAAGATGTTGCTCATCCCATCATAGAGTGCCTGCTTCCAGTCCTGGCTCTGCTCCCAATTTTAGCATCCCGCAAATGCACACCTGGGAGGTGGCAGGTGATGGCTGAAGTACTTGGGTCCCTGCAACCCATATGGGAGACCTGGACTGAGTTCCCAGCTCTTGGCTTTGGCCTTGTCCAGTCCCAGCTGTTGTGGGCATTTGAACCAGCTGATGAGTGATTTCTTTCTCTCTCATTCTGCTTCTCAAGTAAGTAAAATAAAACATTTTTGAAGTAGATAAAGTATATGGGTGGGTGCGTGTAGGTTCTGTGCAAACACCATGCCATTTTATATAACGGACTTGAACCTCTAAGGGTTTTGGCGTCCACAGGGAATCCTGGAACCAGTCCCCTGTAGGTAGTGATAGGGTCCTGGTTGAGTCCTTAGGAAAATACTTTACCAAATTAACTTAAATTCATAGAGAAGGTGAGTGAAAGACACATTCATGCTCACAGGTACACCCACAGAATAACAGTGCTTCTGCAGAATCTGGGAGAACGGCACTGTAGGTGTTGGTGTGAGTGATGGCAGTGAGGTGGGGAGCAGGGGGACTGATGACACAGTGCCGAGCAAACTTGAAGGGAGCCGCTCTTCTGGATGATAAATGACCCATTATGGATTCTACAAAGGACAGGACACTGGAAGCTAGAGTTAAGGTCATTTTTAGCAACTCTGCTTTTAAGTGAAGGGTCTCAAAATGCCCTTAAAAAAGACAAGCACTATCAAAGAGGACCGATGCCCCCAGGAAACACAAGAGCAAGAAAAAGGAGAGGGGGAAGGAGGAGGAGGCTTTGTTCCTCCATATCACACAATAGCTCTTACTCTTCTGATCACATTTCAGAAGCAGCCCAGTTTTTCCCCTTAAGTTTCTCTTGCTCCTGGTTCCGTTTGGTTTGAATACTAGCCAGCCCATTTTGATACTCTTTCCACAGGCTGTCCCCTTCAGAATGCCAGACCTTTCTGAAATCTGTCTGGGGTAGATCTCACTGCTTCTAGGACCTAGGTCTTCTCCTTTTCCTGTCACTAACAACTATTTTTTTTAAAGATTTATTTTTATTTATTTATTTGAAAGAGTTACACAGAGAGAGGAGAGGTGCAGAGAGAGAGAGAGAGAGAGAGAGAGAGAGGTCTTCCATCCAATGGTTCACTCCCCAAGGGGCTGCAACAGCCGGAGCTGTGCCAATAAGAAGCCAGGAGCCAGGAGCCTCCTCTGGGTCTCCCACAGGTGCAGGGTCCCAAGCACCTGGGCCATCCTCCACTGCTTTCCCAGGCCATAGCAGAGAGCTGGATCAGAAGAGGAGCAGCCGGGACTAGAACCAGTGCCCATATGGGATGCTGGCGCTTCAGGCCAGGGCGTTAACCCACTGCGCCACAGCGCCGGCCCCACTAACAAGTATTTTACTTTGATAAAATACACAGCACTCTAGTGGGCACTGTGGGGGATAGGAAAATCACAGGATCTAGTCTTTGCTCACCAAGTGCTTAGAGAAAAGACCCAGGAAGTCCGGGCAAAGTACTTCTTGAGGCAGCGGGGTGCCAGTCAGCCAGGCCCTGGCAGATCAGGGAGAGGTGACTCCAGGATGCAGCAGTGGGGAAGGAAGAGACACGGTCACGGGAAAGGTAAAATGCGCTATGTTTACACTAGAGAAACAGATTCGAAGCCTATCTCAGAAAGGTCACTGACATTTCCTGAAAGGACAACCAGGAACGGTTAGCAAAGTGTAAACAGGGAGGTGCACTTCCTTGTGGGGGGTGGAGGGGGGATTCAGCTTTGGCACCAATCAAGAAGGGATGCTTACAACAACAGAACTTCTTATGGCTGAACTTGGAGGGGGTGGGGGCAGGCAGAGAAGCTGGGTGATAGGACCGAGGCAGGCAGAGAAAGTTAGAAGTGATTTACATGCTGTGGGCCAAATGAATCTGATAGAACAGGATGTTTCCATAGCACAGTACAAAAAGCACAGCTCTGACCTTGATGTCTGTAGGCTGGATTATGTATAACCAGAGCCACAGTTTGGGGGCAGGGAGAACGTTCTAAAGAGAAGCCTCGCTCTGCAGCCCAGAAGAGGGCCTACCTCCATGGCCTATGAGTCAGAAGACTTCTGAATCATAGAGGGACCACTGCTGGCTGAGAGAGGCACTGTGGAAACAAGAGCCCCTTTCCTGCTGGCAGCTGACATCGCAGTCTCCATGTGGTGCACCCCTCTGGGCACGCACCAGGGCCCTGCAATGGGCCCAAAGCGACTCACTGGCCTGGAATTCAGCAGCCCCAGTTCCCCAGAGTGTACCCAGTGTAACTCCCAGCTTCTCCCCCACAAGAAGAAGTAGGAGTTAGAAGGAGGCACTGCCCTTCAGTTATCATGCCAAATCCAGTCTGCTATTTCTGACCAGGAGGTGCTAGGGAAACAGAAAGATAAATGTATTTGCCCAGAACAGGGCATGGTTTTCTAGTTGAAGAGGAAGTATGTCGCTGGGACTCAGCCCTCCAGCCAGGCACACCGTCTCTATCAACTCCAGTTTCTTTTCTCGCAGAGCACCTAAATGGCATTAGAAATACTTTCAGTTACTTGGCTGATAAAGCCCTTCTACGTGTACACGTTTGGCTGCTCAGTTCTCTCCTTCTCCGCTCTCCCCTTTGATTCTAGTAAGCACACAACGATTTCTACAAATACCACACTTTGTTTTCCTGTGACCATCACCTTCAAACTGGCCTACATTTTGCTGCTATCTTGCTTCATAAAAACATCAAACCTGCTCAGCTGCTTAGATAAGAAGGTTCTGCCAGGTCAACAATGGAAAAAACCAGTTCCACCCAGTACCCAGGTTCTTTTATTTGTGCCAAATTTGAACTTGGGAATTCCTTGCCTCTGAATATTTGTGTTTGAATTCATACACCCTGTATTGTGTTCCTTTGCTCCTGGGATTCCATTCCTCTGCTGAGCAGGGGACAGCTAAACTGGCTTTGCCTTTAGTTTAGGCTCAAACATCACCAAGGAGTCCCAAACAGGAAGCCTCTCCGGCTACCCTGCTGCAGGGTCAATGTCGCTGAGTTGTAGGAAACCTCTTCATTTCCTTTGCTCTGTGTCAGTAGCAAAGGTCAACAGCGTCCTCTTGTCCAGAGCCAGGTGGAGTCTGATGACATTACCGCTGCCCTCTTCAGTGCAATCTCTACCTTTTCCCTTTTTTTTTTTTTTTCTCATTTTCTTCTCTTCTCATCCCTTTGGAAACTGATTACTTCCTAGCTTTTAAAGCTGCCTTATCCTCTTAGGATAAAGTGCCTGAATATGTAATTTAGTGAGACTCTGGGCAGAGGTGAATATCAAAAGTGATTGAGTAGGGGCAAGGGACACATGCACCTCCCCCAGAATGGGTGGAAATAGACTGAATTACTGAACACCACACTATACTTTTCCTTCCATGGGGATAAAAATGCTTCAATTAGGAACTACAATTAGCAAGCTAGGAAGGGAAACAGGTGCTTGTTGGGGTAGGAACTTGTCACAAACGAAGAACTGTCAAATACATCTCTTGACACCAATCCCTGGGCTCCGCCTACCTGCTATCAGAGTAAATTTGGGCAGAAGTAGAAGAGACAAGGATCTGTTACAAAGACTTAAAGGATGGCCCCAGCCATGGCAAGGAGGCATGTTGCACTTTGTTGAAAAAACTAGGTGTCGGCTGGTGCGATGGCTCACTAGGCTAATCCTCTGCCTGCAGCGCCAGCACCCCGGGTGCTAGTCCCGGTTGGGGTGCCGGATTCTGTCCTGGTTGCTCCTCTTCCAGTCCTGCTCTCTGCTGTGGCCAGGGAGTGCAGTGGAGGATGGCCCAAGTCCTTGGGCCCTCCACCTGCGTGGGAGACCAGGAGGAAGCACCTGGCTTCTGGCTTCGGATCGGCGCAGCACGCCGGTCGTAGCGGCCATTTAGAGGGTGAACCAATGGAAGGAAGACCTTTCTCTCTGTCTCTCTCTCTCACTGTCTAACTCTGCCTGTCAAAAAAAAAAAAAAAAAAAAAAAAAAAAAAAAAAAACAAAACAAAACACCAAAAAAAGCCAAAAAACTAGGTGTCAATGTAAATGCCCATCTCTGATGTCAATGAGGTCTCAGGCCTCAATGTCCACTTATTTCTAAAGAGAAGTGGTTTATCTATAGAGGGACTCAGGCAAACCAGAGCAAGAAAGAACATTTGTGGCAATGCTTAGAATAGATGTTTTCTTGGTGGCATTTTTTTTTTAAACTTCATCTTAAGCTTCAAATGGCAGGTTCACCCTCTGGTAGTGGAGCCAGAAACATAAACAAGCAGGCATGTGTACAAGAAGGAGAAATGAAAAGGAGCTATATATCCAGGTTAAGTCAATTAGGTATTGGAAGAAAACCAAATGAATAAAACTAGGGCAAATTTGGGCCCTAAAATTGTGGCAGTATGGATGCAAATTTAGCAACAGCAGAAACCAGCAGCCTTTCTCTCGGGCCCTCACATAACACTGAGGTTTTTTGCTACAGCTGAGAAAATATTTCTCATTTAAAAAGAGAGCAGGAATGAGCTCATACACACAGCAACGAAGGCATAGTCATGCCCACTCCCCCAAGATGAAAATGTGAATTTGTCTGCAGACCTTAGGAAATTTAGCTTTGGCTGCAACAGTCGACTTTGCTCCCCCAGCCAATCCAGCCAGCTGGGAGCTCTTGTCGTTCTGCTCACTGCCCCCAGAGGACTCCACCCCCTAAGAAGTACACATATTTGTAACAGTCAACAGAAATCTGGCCTTTAAAATAAAGCCAGTCTTGAAGTCTCCTTTCCCTGGCTACGGTGCCAAGCGTGGCATTTCAAATCCCCTTCAATACCCTCTTCATTTTAACAAGGAATATTTCTTTCCTTGCATCAAACCTCAATGACTCTCCAGCCCACATGAAGCTTTATTTACTTCACAGCATTTCTAATATTACCTACAATCACAGACAGAAGAATTTATCTGTGGCCCATGGCGTCTACTAGGAAGGAGCTATACGAAGATGGGGATTTTGTCCATACCCTATCTCCAGTGTTCAGAATAGTGGTTGGGGCTTGCTGGGAACTTAGTATGAAGCAGTTCACTGATTCACTGAACGCGTAGGCTGCTTACCATAACTTTTACTTCCTACCTCCATCAAATCCTAATCTTTGTGCAATCAAGCTTCTGGCTTTAAGACGCTAAATGGTCCATGTGCTTCCAGGGAGCACACCTCTCCACTGTTTGCTGGAAGGAGTGTGTTCTCTCCTCACTCTGCAGCAAGCAGCAAGATCCCCTGCCTCACAGACCAGCTCTGAGTCCTTCCCACAGCACATCAAAGGGATACAGGCCATACTTTGCTAAGGCCTCTTTAAAAAGGACACATGCCTTGGTCTAGTCCATGCTAGTTGGAACTCCAATTAACAAAGTACCAGCAGAACCTAGGCAGATGATCAGGGCCAGGGAAACCTTAGCTGTCTTGCAGAGTTTCTCCTGATGTTTTTCTCCTTATGATCTCAATGTGCCTTCAGCTCTGCTTCATTTACTGGCCCGGCCTCTTACTCTCCTCTCACTTCTGGCTAGCAAAGGGTTGGCTGAGCGTCTCACTTCTAAACCATCAAAATACATCCCCTCAAGTCTGTCACCTCAAAAATCACTCCCTGAGTAATTTTCACAATGCACTACCAACATTCTAAGCAAAAATGTCCTTTCTAGAATTTCTTTCAACAAGGAAAGGGCTGATTGATTCCTCCTACTTGGTCCCATGAAAATTTAAGTTCCCAGGGAATTAAGCCCCCACCTAGTTTGATGTAAACACATCCCAGACAAAGACAGGCATCTGGGGGGTACTTCTCTACTTAGCAGCTAATCAGTCCTTAGGCCATTGCTACCTCTGTTCAGGGTCTACCCAGATCCCAGGTGTCTGACTTATCACAACTGAGACCAGTAATAGTGGTCACAGGAAAAAGTGGTAAGGTATTGCAGTGTGCACTGATACTAAGCGAGTTAACTTTCCTGGCAAAAGAAACCAGGTTTTTGGTGGAGCGTGGCTCACTAGGCTAATCCTCCACCTTGTAGCGCCGGCACACCGGGTTCTAGTCCCGGTCAGGGCGCTGGATTCTGTTCTGGTTGCTCCTCTTCCTGTCCAGCTCTCTGCTGTGGCCCGGGAGTGCAGTGGAGGATGGCCCAAGTGCTTGGGCCCTGCACCCGCATGGGAGACCAGGAGAATCTGGCTCCTGGCTTCGGATCAGCGGCCATTGAGGGGTGAACCAATGGAAAAAGGAAGACCTCTCTCACTGCCCACTCTGCCTGTCCAAAAAAAAAAAAGAAAGAAAGAAAGAAAGAAAGAAACCAGGTTTTTAATGTGTCCCAGATCCCTTGGCCTTCCTTCTGTCCTGATTTAGGAATATTCATTATAGAAGGGAAATGTTATTTATGGGGTACTGTAAACCAAGATCTAGAAAATAATAACGAGGCCAGCACTTCCCATTTATTCAGTTTTATCTTCCATGCCACCAGCAACGGGAATGAAGTAACACAGTTTCCTAACATTTTTCTCCTAGAACCTAGCTCAGACAGACCATGCATTTTCTCCGCTGCCTCCTTCTCCAGACTCTGTAGTCAGATTTCTCTTTTCATAACAGGATCTTGAGGAATCTGCTCCGTGTCATTGTACTTTACATTATAAATACTCCTCAATGTTCCCATACCTCTCCACAAAGTGCTGGTCCCAATCTCACCTCTCCACGCTCTTGCTTGATTTGCATTTCTATCGCAACTTGTGACAGCATTCCTGTCTATGTTCTAAATCATAGTTCCAAGAGCCACAGTGACTTTTACTGAGGCCCAAATCCAGTTCACGCTCACAATACATAAGCGAGGCTGATCAGAATATATAGAGAAGTTTGGCAAAGGAGGTAAAAACTGAGCAGGGAAGAGAATTTCAAACTGTAACTGAGGAGCCCTGGGTCCTCATTTCTGGTCTGCCTTGATCACAGCTAATATCAAACAACAAATGCTGAGAACAGCAACCCCCATATGGCATTGGGCAAGTTACTAAACCACTCTTTGCTTCTGTTCTTCCATCTGCCATGCAAAAACAACACTGCTCCTTCCTTGGCTCCTAAAGGTATAAGAACAAGGAAAGCTTTCTTTGTTAAAAAAAGAAATTAATAGTCATAAAAAAGCCTGAATAAATCCATTGATAAAAAGCAAAGATCTAGTCCTAGTATCAGATGTTAATCATGCATCTAATCAAATAATTACCTAAGGGTGGGGGGAGGGGGAAGAACCTTACTATGTAACAAGAAATGTGGGTTAGAATTGTGGTTGTAAATTAGCTCTGTCATGACAAATACAGTGTTGGTGCCAAGTGTAGCACTGCAGATTATACAACAAATCACCCCTCCCCGCCCCCCAGCCAGAATCTAGAAAGAGTTTACCACCAGGATCCAGCCAGGGCAACAGTGAGCTTAAAGGTGTGTACATGACCACACATTAGCATGGCTCGCTCAGATCTGCACACCTTTGGAAAAGTTACGTGCTCTGCCAGGGGAACCCATCAGCTCTCACCTCAAGGATCTAAGAAATCTATCCTCTGGGTAGCATTCCAAAGCCCTGCAAGATTAGGATCTTCGCGCTGGGCCATGCCTCCTCCTTCCCTGCCACTATCTGTAGGCTGGCATCCTGGCTCAACTCACTCATTTCCAATCGGTTTCTACGTTTCACACGCCAGGAGGGCCACAAACAAGAAGGAAGAAAGGGACTTCTTCACCTTGGGCCCAGCTTTCTCGACCTCTTTCCCTTTCGCCTTCCACCTACATGAAGCTCCCTTTAAAGATCCGCGTCATTTGCTGGCCCTTTAACTCCACCCCCACCCCCCACGCCGCGTTCTTTTCGATTCTCCACACTTTCTCGCTCCCTACTTGCAGTTCTCCCCATCTCCCTCAGGGAGTTTCTCCCTTCCCCTCCGGTGTCCTTCCTCACCCCCACTCTTCCTCCGCAACGCGACTTCCAGCCGCCTCTGCTCTGCCTGCCTGTTCCCCCCCGCGACACCGCTGCAGCGGACTCCCGCGCGTCCGGGGCCTCCCCACCACCTCCCGCACGGGCTCGAGCCCGCGCCCCCCATGCCGCTCTCCGACCCCCTCTCCCTCCCTCCCCAGCGCTGGTCCACTCACAGGAGGCCGGAGCAGGTGGTGCAGACGAAACTGCCCACGGTGATGTCCACGTAGGTGACCCCGCGCTGGGCGCACTCGAAGCAGTGGCGGTTCCCGGCCTGGCTGCAGCCGCCCAGCTCCCGCACTCGGCGGCACCACACCTCCGAGGCAGCCTCCGCCTCCGCTTTCCCCGCGCCGACCCCGCCACCCGGACCCGGGCCCTTCTTCGCCGCCATCACCATCGCTGCCCACTTCTCGGCCCTCCTCTCCGCAAGTCAGCAATCGCCCCTTCAACTACTGCCGCCTTCCCGCCTCCTCCGCCGCCTTCGCACGCCCGGCTCTCCTGACAGAAGCTGCGAGCCGGCGGCGTCCGCGCGAGACTCAGCCACCCCCGGCCTCGCCTGTCCTGCACGCTGATTGGCTAGTCTTCTCCCACCTCCGCGCTCTCATTGGCTTGCTCTGGAACGGCCTCCGGTTGCCGGAGCCGCCAAGGCCACGCCCACCGCCGTCTGGCCTCAGGCCTCTCCCATTGGCGGGCAGAGACTCCGGCTTCGAGAATTGTGCGTGCTCGGTCCTTGTCCCCGCCCCCTCGCGCCACTGCCTGCACTGCGGCCCGCCTCCCAGTTTTGATTGGTGAGTCCCCGGCACTCGGGCTTCTGTGCTAATTCTGATTGGCTGTCTTGGCTGCAAAGTTAGCGCGCGAGACAGAAGGGGTGTCACGCGCATGCGCATCTCTCACCTTCCGGACGGATGACGGTCATTCCCGCCAAATTTCAAAGCCTGAGGAGCAACAGGCAAAGCAGAAGTGCAGTGGCCCTAGAGGGGCTGAGGGGAAGAGGTGGAGAGAAAAGAACTCGCACGCTAAAGAAGGGAGAGACTATGCTTTATAAAAATTTATTTACTCCTACTTTATGCCATAGGTGGACTTCTCATTTTTATACTCTTGGGTGATGGATCACACGGCAGGTGTGTGGCCCAGTCAGGATTTGAATCTGTGTCCTCTAACTTCAGAAACCTTGCTCTTCCCCCCAAATCTTTTCTTTTTAAAGATTAAAAAAATTTTGAGAAGTAGTTACAGAGAGGGAGAGACGGAGAGAGGTCTTCCATCCGCTGGTTCACTCCCCAAATGACTGCAGATCCAAAGCCAAGAGCCAGGAGCTTCTTCCTGGTCTCCCACGTGGGTGCAGGGGCCCAAGCACTTGGGGCCATCTTCTGCCGCTTTCCCAGGCCACAGCAGAGAGCTGGATCGGAAGTGGAGCAGCCGGGACTGGAACTGGCGCCCATATGAGATACCGTTGCCTCAGGCAGAGGCTTAGCCCTCTATGCCACAGCGCCGGCCCTGAAATCCCGCTTTGAACCACCATGTTTAGGTTAGTTGGGACGGTTTTTTGATTCTTCAGATGACAAACGGTTGATTGAGTGTCTGCTAGGTTCCAGGCACGTTCTAGATAACGAAATACAGCAGTGAACAAACCAACCAAAATCCCAAACCTGCGGAGCGTACAGCCTAGTGTCTGGGGCAGACACTGTGGAAATGCGTCATCATTTAGTGAACCATTCTTTTTTTTTTTTTTTTTGGACAGGCAGAGTGGACAGTGAGAGAGACACAGAGAGAAAAGTCTTCCTTTGCCGTTGGTTCACCCTCCAATGGCCGCCGCGGCCGGTGCGCTGCAGCCGGCGCACTGCGCTCATCCGATGGCAGGAGCCAGGTACTTCTGGTCTCCCATGCAGGTGCCATCCTCCACTTGGGCCATCCTCCACTGCACTCCCTGGCCACAGCAGAGGGCTGGCCTGGAAGAGGGGCAACCGGGACAGAATCCGGCGCCCCAACTGGGACTAGAACCCGGTGTGCCGGCGCCGCTAGGTGGAGGATTAGCCTAGTGAGCCGCGGCGCCGGCTTAGTGAACCATTCTATGCGTAGAATTAACTTAAGGTCTTGGAGAAAGGAATGGCTTGCTGGGGACTTTAGAGTACCCGGAACCGTGACTTTTAAGTGAGACTTGACCAACCAAAAGCGGTCAGCAGTGAGGAGGTCTGAAGATGCCTGCTCCCGCCCGCCTGACAAGCAGCTTGGTTCGCAGAATCAGCACCGATAGCTGGAATGACTACAAGCATGGTAAGGGGGAGTGCGTGTTATCGGGGGGTTCTAGTGGGTGGGGTCAAGTCAGGTCATGTGGAACCTTTCCGACTTTGGTAGTCTGATTTTTTTTTTCTAACAATAACGGTAAGAGGAAATTATATTCGTTAGAATTAGGTCCCATTTGCGCCTGGCATTGTGGCACAGCAAGTAAATGCCTGCGATGCCAGCATCCCATATGGGCGCTGGTTCCAGTCTCAGCTGCTCTATTTCTGATCCAGCTCCCTGCTGATGGCCTGGGGGAAGCAGCAGCAGATGACCCAAGTGTTTGAGCCCCTGCCACCCATGTGGGAGACTTGAAAGAAGCTTCTGGCACTGGTGAATGGAAGATCTCTGCCTCACTCCCATTCTCTCTGTTGACTCTGACTTTCAAACAAATAAATAAATCTTAAAAAAAAAAAAAATAGGTCCCGCTCTCCTGGAAAACCCTCAGCTGTGCCGGGGACCCAGGCTCCTCCTTTCTTGTGGCTGCATAGTGCGTTACCTTTGCTCCCAAGTTTACTTCAGGATCTAGTCCAGTTTCAGCCATCAAGCCTGTTACAGCAGCAGGAAGAGCCTCCTCTTTTTTTGGAAGCCTGGAGCCAAGAACCAAGTCCAGGTCTCCCTTGGCAGGGGCTCAATACGTGAGCCATTACTGCTCTCTCCCAGGGTCCTTCAGCAGGAAGCTGGAATCAGGAGCTGGAATTCTGGGGTTAGAATCCAGGCACTCTGTTGTAGGCTGCTGGTGTCCCAAGAGACATTCCAAGATGGCCAGATACCCATCCCCTAAGACATTTTTAGTGGATTAGATGTGAAAAGTGAGAGAAACAAGAACCAATGGCAACTTCTCTTGAGAAGTTCTGACCAATAGAACTTTCCATGGTGATAGAAATGTCCTGAATCTGACTGTCCAAAATGCTAGCTACATGTGGCCGTTGACTGGTAAAACTGAAGAAGTGAAATTTAATTCTGTTCTGTTTGCTAAAATTTAAAAATAGACACATGTGGTTAGTGGCTATCTTATTGGAAAGGGTAGCTCTAGATTTTTGTTTTGAGCTACAGGTTCCATTTATTAAAAAAAAAAAAAAAAGACCGAAGGAGGAGCAGATTAAGGGAAATCGAGAGCCAGAAATCAGTCATTTTGCTTTGGGTATGTTGATTTGAGATCTGTGTGAAACTTCTAAAGGGTTGATCTAGTAGGCAGGGGGATGCATGATCTGGATTTCTAAGGGAGGCCAGAGCTGGAAATATAGGCTTATGGGCCATCAGCATAGGAACTACCTACAACTATGGCACTGATGAAGTTGCTCAGGTGGAGCAGGTAGATATAGAGCAGAAGCAAGACATAAACCTGGAACACCCCGGTGTGTACTTTATCCCACTTCTCCTGTTATCACCACCACAAATGCACTTCAACATCCCTAAGGAGTGGGCATTGTGGCCCAGAGGATTAAGCCACCATATCAGAGTGCCAGTTTGAGTCCCATTCTGCTCCACTTCTTAACTAGCTTCCTGCTAATGCACCCTGGGAGGCAGCAGATGATGACTTAAGTGCCTAGGACCCTGTCACTTACATGGAGGAGCTGCGTGGAGTTCCAGGCTCTTTGTTTCAGTCTGGCTCAACCCTGGCATTTGGGGAGTGAACCAGTGGATGGAATCAATCTTTCTCTTCATCTCTCACTCCCTCTTTGCCTCCCTCCCTTTCAAAAAAGAAAGGTCACATCCAAATATGCAGATTGGACATCGCAGCACACTTTAAACATGCCATCTGAATGGCAGAGTTCATCATTGCCAAGGGCTGCCCATTCCTGCTATAGTTTCTCATTAGCCAGTGGTTACTTCCTACCAACTTAAAATCTTGAGTAAATTTGTAAAGTTAGATACCACCAATAGTGAGTGAAAAAAATTAGAATGTATGCATAGACTGTGGTGGTTTTCTGTTTATTTGTGCTACTGGGTGTGGTCTGAGAAGACAAACCTGGAGCTCATCCTACTCCCTCCTCTACTCCACCCAGGCTGTACCAGGGAGTAACAACTCTATTTCCCCTACATAATCAGAGGGGGCCCAGCTAGCATGGGGCACCCTTTTCTGCCATTGCCCCAGTGGCAAGAGGAATTCCATAAGGGCAGATACAACCTTTGTTGGGTTCCCTGGGGAGAACACCTTGCCCTTGGGCAGTTAAGTCCACAGAGTGTGAATGACTTGGGAAATGGAAAGCAAATCATTTTAGAAGAAAAGTCTTAAGTCAGAGCTGCCACTCTCCCAACCTCAACCCTGGTTTTCTGGACATGCAGACTGGCTGGGGGAGAACTGGCGCTGCATGTCAGCTACTGTTTGGATCACTGATCGCTATCAGCGACACAGACACAGAGACACAGCGACACAGAGACAGAGACACAGGTGTGGTTTTCTAATATGCTAGATCTGTTTTCGGTAGGCCATTTCATTATTCTATAAGGCCAGCTGCTTCCGCTGGATGCAAAATGTGAGAATGGCCCATGGCTGATCGACTGTCATCTTTCATCAAAAAGTAAATTTCTTGGTTGGAGAAAATTTTGCCAGGGCCACTCCATGCTACGCAAAGACAGTAATTCCAGGGATGTGAAATAGTCCGAGGCATAACTTGCAGGGAAAAAAACCTCCAAGTGTGGAATAAATGTTTCTTTTTCATGGTCTGTGACAGAAGGGACCTGATAGAGTTGATCTGTCACCCAGTTTCTGACCAGCTGCTAAGAAGCCCTCTGACTAGCATCCAGCTTCCTACTGAAGTCACTTTATAATTCTTTTGTTTTTTGATTGATTTTCTTCCCTGTCCAGGTAGAGATCATATTACAGGCTAAATATCCCTTATTGAAATGCTTGGGAACAGCAGTACTTTGGGTTTCACACTTTTTTTGGATTTTGGAATATTTGCATATTCATGATGATATATCTTGGGATGGGACCCAAGTCTAAATATTAAATTCATTTATGTTTCATATACACCTTAAACATATAGTTGAAAGTAATTTTATACTATTTGGGGAGCAGAGAGAGTGCACTCCCATTTGCTGGTTCACTTCTCAGATGCTCCCAAAGGCTGGCTCTGGGCTGAGACAGAAATCAAATTGCTGGGAACTCAATCCAAGTCTCCCATGTGGGTGGTAGGAACCTAATTACTTTAGTCATCATCACTGCCTCCCTGGGTCTACACTGGCTAGATACTGAACCCAGGTACTTGGATATGGGATGCAGGTATCTTCACTGACATCACAACTGATAGGCCAAATGCCCACCCCAATTCTATACAATATTTTTATCACACTTGTGTTTTGACTGACTTTCACATGAGATAAGATGTTGAATTTTGCCGGCGCCATGGCTCACTAGGCTAATCCTCCGCCTGCGGCGCTGGCACACCGGGTTCTAGTCCCGGTTGGGGTGCCAGATTCTGTCCCAGTTGCTCCTCTTCCAGTCCACCTCTCTGCTGTGGCCTGGGAAGGCAGTGGAGGATGGCCCAAGTGCTTGGGCCCTGCACCCTCATGGGAGACCAGGAGGAGGCACCTGGCTCCTGGCTTCGGATTGGCGCAGCGCGCCAGCCGTAGCAGCCATTTGGGGAGTGAACCAACAGAAAAAGGAGGACTTTTCTCTCTGTCTCTCTCTCTCACTGTCTAACTCTGCCTGTCCAAAAAAAAAAAAAAAAAAAAAAGATATTGAATTTTCCACTTGTGGAGTTAGTTATGTCAATATTCAAAAAGTTTTGGGTTTTGGAGTATTTAGGGTTTCACATTTTTGGCTTAGTGATACTTAACCTATGTCCTCAAATAATGATAATTTTAACATTTCATTTTTTTGCCATCTATAATTACTTTCTTGTGTGTAATTAAGTTGTGTGAATGTGCAGAACAAGTGAAGTCACTAGATATCTTTTCTCATTTTCTACTTTAATGGGAATGTATTTATTTTCCCATATAACTTGATGCTGACTTTTGGGCTAACATAAACATATCTCATCATATTAAAGAAGCATCCATTTATTCTCATGTTATTTATTATTTCTACTGTTTTTGGTTTTTGCTTTCTTTTTTAAAAAAAATTATTTATTTATTTATTTGAAAGGAAGAATTACAGAGAGAGAGAGAGAGAGTTTCCATTTGCTGGTTCACTCCCCAAATGGACGCAACAGCGTCCATTCAGGTTTCCTCCGTGGGTGGCAGGGACTCAAATACTTGGGTCATTTTCTGCTGCTTTTCCAAGCATCTTAGTAGGGAGCTGGATTGGAAGCAGAGCAGCCAGGACTCAAAACCGACACCCATATGGGATGGCAGAATTGCAGGCAGCTTAACCCTCTGTGCCACAATGCTGGCCCCTGCCTTTTTGCTTTCTAACTTAATTTCTAATTATATCTTATGACTTATTTATATCATAACTTATTTCTGATTATTTCTCCTTCTTTTCTTGGGTTTATTTTGAATTTTTTAAATTTATTTAAAAAAAAAGATTTATTTATTTTTATTTGAAAGGCAGAGTTACATAGAGAGAGGGAAATACAGAGAGAGGTCTTCCATCTGCTGGTTCACTCCCTAAACAGCTGCAACAGTCAGGGCAGACCCAGGCTGAAGCCAAGAGCCAGTAGCTTCATCCAGGTCTCTCTCATAAGTGCAGGAGTCTAAGCACTTGGGCCCATCTTCTGCTGCTTTCCCAGGTACATTAGCAGGGAGCTAGATTGGAAGTAAAGAACCAGGCCTTTAACTGGAGCCTATATGGGATGCCAGCGTCACAGGCAGTGGCTCTACCCACTACACCACAATGCTGGCCCCTCTAATTTCTTGATTTGGATGCTCACTTATTTTACTGATATTCTTGTTTATTCATTTAAGGCCAAAAGCATGTGAGCATTATTTCAACAGTATCTCATAATTCTGATATGTTTTTAAATTATTTTCTAAATATTCTGCATTCTTTATTGACTCAAGGCTTTTTTAAAAAATTACTTATTTTTTTATTTGAAAGACAGAGTCGCAGAGAGAAAGAGCGAGCGATTGATCTTCCATCTGTTGATTCACTTCCCAAATAGCCACAGTGGCTGGGACTGGGTCATGCCAAAGCTAGGAGCCTGAACCTCCATCTAGGTCTCCACATGGGCAGCAGGGTCCCAAGCACTCAGGCCATCTCCTGCTGCTTTTCCAGGCACATTAGCAGGGAGCTGGATCGGGAGTGGGGCAGCTGGGATTTAAACCAGCTCCCATTTGGGATGCCAGCACTGCAGGTGGAGACTTAACTTTCTATACCACAGCACTGGCCCCATGTATTATCTTTTAATTCCATTCTTTGATGAAGTTTTTGAAGTCCCTTCTTGTCAAATCTACCTTATTAATTGTCATCCACTTCCTTACTTATCTGTAGGGCTTTTCATAATGGGAAGACTCTTACCCTTTGGCCCTTGTGTAAGAAACCGTGGAAAGTTCCATTTCGAAGATGGTGGCGTAAAGGCAGCATTTCCCCCTTACCTTCTTGGAAATCATCCAAGAGCATTAAGGAGAATAGGGAACAAAAATGCAAATTCCAAGTTCAGTGAAACAATGGACTAGCTTGAACTTCAAACCACAACTCAGGTGTGAGGGTGATGGGACATACCAGGAAGTACAAAAGCTACTTCAGGGCCTTTGTAAGTGTTTGAGAAGGGAGAACTGAGTATGCAGAGTGATTGTGGAAGCTTCTGGTCCCAGCTTAGTTCTGAGAAGAGAAGAGGTGGAGCTGAGTGCCGGTCAGACAGGCAAACCACTGCACAAGTCTCTAGCGGGAAGGTAAGAGTCTGCTCCAATCATCCCCAGTCTACTCGTCCCCATGGTTTGAATGCAAGGCACCAAACAGTGAAAGGGATAATGAAGAAGGCAACAGGGGCATTTCCCAGCTGTTTCCTCATGAAAATCTTCAGAAGTGGCCCCTGCTGAGAGTTTGGTCACAAGGGCACACCTAGTTACAAGGGAGGTAAAATGTAGGAATACAGGGGTTGGCATTGTGGCTCAGTGGATTAAACCACTGTGTATGATGCCAGCATCGCCTATGGGCGCTGGTTCAAATCCTAGCTGCTCCACTTCTGATCCAGCTCACTGATAATGCACCTGGGAAAGCAGCAGAAGATGGCCTAAGTGCTGTGCCCCTGCCACCCACATGGGAGACCTAGATGAAACTCCTGGCTTTGGCCTGGTCCAGCCCTGGCCATTTAGTCTACTATGCCACAGTGCCGGCCCCAAAATAAAATATTTTTAAAAATGAAGGAATATAGACTTATTTTGGATGGTCTTGTGCCTAGCTAAAAACTCTCTTTCTGTGGAAGAATGAAAGACGTTGGTGGAATAAGTAGCAGTTTCTGATAGATAATCCTGAACATTTCCTCAACACTTTCTCAAGAAGCCATTGGTGGAATACACAACCTACACAAGGGGTACAGCAAGACTTTGGAAGTATTAACTCTTTAAATTATGTCCGTGTCAGACTTTAGTAAAAATATTAAAAAAGAAAAGATAAATGAAATCCCTTTCTTGGGCTTTTTTTTCCCTTAAGATTTATTTATTTATTTGAAAGTCAGAGTTATACAGAGAGGAGAGGCAGAGAGAGTGAGAGAGACAGGTCTTCCATCGTTGGTTCACTCCCCAACTGGCCGAAACGGCCGGAGCTGCAGCTGATCAGAAGCCAGGAGCCAGGAGCTTCTTCCGGGTCTCCCACGTGGGTGCAGGGGCTCAAGCACTTGGACCATCCTCTACTGCTTTCCCAGGCCATAGCAGAGAGCTGGATCGGAAGTGGAGCAGCCAGCATTACAAACCGGCACCCTTTTGGGATTCCTGTACTGCAGGCGGTAGCTTTACCCGGTACCCACAGCACCAGCTTTTTATGTGAGCAAGGTACACTTGGGTGGAAGGAGATGACATCAGTGGTAGCCTGTAGCTAAGTCACATTAACAAGCTGAAGTTGGGGCTAAGTCACAGCCACTGTTTAGGACACCCACATGCCATATCAGAGTACTGGGGTTTGATTCCTGGCTCTGGTTCCTGATTCCATCTTCCTGCTAATACAGACCCTGTGAGCAGTGGTGATGGCTTAAGTGATTGGCTTCCTGCCACCCATGTGGGAGACCTGGAGTGAGTTCTTAGCACCAGCGTTAGCCTGTCCCAGCTGTTGTGAATATTTGAGGAATGAACCAGAAGATGGGAATTTGCTCTCTATGTGTCTATCTGAATAAAATTTTTTTAAAAAAATTTAAAAACCTGGGCCGGCGCCGCGGCTCAATAGGCTAATCCTCCGCCTAGCGGCGTCGGCACACCAGGTTCTAGTCCCGGTCGGGGCGCCGGATTCTGTCCTGGTTGCCCCTCTTCCAGGCCAGCTCTCTGCTGTGGCCCGGGAGTGCAGTAGAGGATGGCCCAAGTGCTTGGGCCCTGCACCCCATGGGAGACCAGGAGAAGCACCTGGCTCCTGCCTTCGGATCAGCGCGATGTGCTGACCGCAGCGCACCGGCCACGGCGGCCATTGGAGGGTGAACCAACGGCAAAGGAAGACCTTTCTCTCTGTCTCTCTCTCTCACTGTCCACTCTGCCTGTCAAAAAAAAAACAAAAAAACAAAAAAACAAAAAAACAAAAAAAAAAAACAAAAAAAAAGGTATGTCCTAGTCTGCTTTTGGTTGTTAAAGAAAGTACCTGACACTGGGTAAAGTATAAAGAAAAGAGGTTTATTTAGCTCACTGTTTGGAGGCCGAAAGTTTGAGATCGGTGATTCCATGTGTTCAGCCTCATGACAGATGGCCTCACAGTGGTGGGAAAAACTGCATGAGGAGACAGGGAACCAGAGGATTTAGGGGTCAGGCCTGCTCTTTTTTATGATGACTGCTCTCCTGGGAACTAGTCAGGTCCCTTGAGAACTACATTAATCTCTCCCCCTTTAAAAAGTATAATTTATTTGAAAGGCAGAGAGAGAGAGAGAGAGAATCTTTCTCCTGCTAGTTCACTTCCCAAATACCTGCAACAGCCAGGGCTGGACCAGGCAGAAGCCAGGAACTGGGAACTCCATTCGGGTCTCCCTCACGGGTGTCAGAAATCCACCTACTTAAACCTTCTCCTGCTGCCTCTAAGGGTGCACATCAGCAGGAACCTGGATTAGAAGCAGAGCCAGAACTCAAACCCAGGGACTCTGACATAGGATGTGGGCATGCCACACCACAACTTCACCACTGTACCAAATGCTTGCCCCTACATGAATCCTTTCTGAGACTAGTGCCCCCATGACCTAATCACCTCCCATGAGGTTTCACCTCTTAAAGGTCTTACCACTCAGCATCACCACACTGGGAACCAAGCTTCCAGTACCTGAACCTTTGGGGACACACTCAAACCGTATCTCAATCACAGCAAGGTAGGAAACATAGCGATGCACACTTCACTCTGCCCTCTACCACATTTTCACCCCACTCCATTGTGTTTTTTTTTTTTAATTTATTTGACAGGTAGAGTTATAGACAGTGAGAGAGAGAGAGACAAAGAGAGAGGTCTTTGGTTCACTCCCCAAATGGCTGCCATGGCCGGCGCTGTGCCGATCCAAAGCCAGGAGCCAGGTGCTTCTTCCTGGTCTCCCATGCGGGTACAGGGGCCCAATCACTTGGGTCATCCTCCACTACCCTCCTGGGCCACAGAAGAGAGCTGGACTGGAAGAGGAGCAACTGGGACTAGAACCCAGCACCCATATATGATGCTGGCACCGCAGGTGGAGGATTAGCCAAATGAGCCATGGCGCCGGCCCCCTCCAGTGTTCTCCTAAGAACATCACTCACATGCCAGGTACTTGCATTTCTGCAAGTTTTAGCTCATGCCCCCCCCCCCCTTTTAAGATTTATTTATTTGAAAGTCAGAGTTACAGAGAGGCAGAAAGAGAGAGAGAGAGGTCTTCTATCCACTGGTTCACTCCCCAGATGGCTGCAATGGCTGGAACTGAGCCAGTCCAAAGCCAGGAGCCAGGAGCTTCTTCTGGGTCTTCCACATGGGTGCAGGGGCCCAAGAACTTGGGCCATTTTCTACTGCATTTCCAGGCCATAGCAGAGAGCTGGATCGGAAGTAGAGCAGCCAGGACTAGAACCAGCGCCCATATGGGATGCCGGCACTTAGGCCAGGGTGTTAATCCACTGCGCCACAGCGCCAGCCCCAGCTCATGTCCCTTACATTCATGTTTCAACAAGTCCTGGAGGAGCCTTGCTGCTTTCTGATGTCCAAATCAAATCAACATGATGTCATCAGTGTAGAAGATTAGGGTGACATCTTATAGAGGAGTCAACCCCCCTGTGTGCCAAGGACCCAGGGGTTTCCAGGGATACAGAACTTTCAGTGCCCAAACTACGGTCCTAGGCAAACCCAGATGGTTGGACACTGTAAATGAAGTTGACTAGGTCCCTGCCAGGGTAGGCGGCTGCACCTGCCAGTTGCAGATAAATAGCTTCTTATGGTATGGGTAAAGAGAAACAGAGGAAAATACTCTTATCAAACTGAAGACAGCATCTCAGGTTCCTACTTCATTAAGCTTGAGATAATCCTTCATTATTTTTCAAGCCCTGTCAATCTTCGGTACCAACCAGCTGGGGGAACTGAGTAATGTTGGAGCAGCCTTCCCAGAAAGTCCCCATCCTGCCCCTTCAAGCAGCTCTGGGTCTAGAAACTGACTCAAGAATGATTACAGCCAGAGGGACTGTGACTGTGTAGTTCTGGCTTGAGTTAGAGTTTTGCTCATTAAGGAATTATTTTGCTGTACAAATCAAGCAGAACTCAGGCCCGCCCATCTGTTCTGTTCCTGCCAACACTTCAAGCAAAAGCTAAAACCTCAACTCTGTGTTAGACCATTTCTTGCAACAAATTTCCCACACCTACTTGACTTTTGCTTTACTGTGGCCACAGTGAGGGGTGATATTCAAAATATTTAACAGCTGGCTACCACATGACCAGCAGCCCATTAGATCAGGCACAGACTTTAGTATGAAATCAGGTTCCTGGAGGTCAACAGCTATGCTGGGTGTTAACTCTTTTGTTGCTGAATGGAAGGGCAGTCTGGTGGCTTGGAGGCAAATAGATAGGAATTGGGCACCCAGAGATTCTGCAAAGCAATTTACCAACTGGTAGGAAAAGCTTTTCTGCATTTTCACAGTCCATATGGCCCCAGGAAGAATGTCAGCCTGGCCTCAGCCAAGAGGCATAACTGGGATGGTCCACCCACATTGCTTATACTTGCCTTCTCTTGGGTCAAATGTCTAGTTTCCTTCTTTCCCAATGGTATTATAAATCCACGTCAGTTTATTACCCTCCTTCCAACTTCCTGATAGGATAACTCTCCACTCTCTCCCCAACAAGAGGGCCTTGCTAATTAGCCTTTCCACAGTGGTGAATTTTTCTGGGTTAGAGGTGGAGGGCAGGTGGGAGTAGGAGTTAGCTTAGTTAGACAAGTCATTGCCTTCTCTTACATCTTGGTATTCATTCACCTATGATGTTCCAAGAGCCACCAGGCTCCTCAGTGTCAGTGTGACAAAGAAGTATAATCAACCAAACCACGTGTAGGAAAAGAGAAAGGAGATGGGGCTTGGGGGAAGAGGCATGGGGGTGGGGGAGAAATGAAGGGAGGGAAGAGAGAGAAAGAAAATGAAGTAATTGTCTTCCTTCATTACAAACTCAGGATTCAAGTCCACACAGTTACTCCTGCAACAATTCCTCATAAAAATTTGCCTGTAATTTCTTTTCTTTCCTGCTTGTAGTTTGCACCCCATCCTTGGTTTCCTGGTATTTCCAAATTCCTGTGACCAGATGTTCCTCATTATGAGATGACTCATCACATTTGCTTGGTAATGGTGAATGCAGTACAAGTGACTTCGATGGGCCCAGGGAACTGGGGAGACCCGTCCTCTCAAGATACGTGATTACAACTGCCAGGATTTCAGGCTTTGATGATCGGGACCTTAATTTGCATCACAGAAATGCAGCACAGTTGTGAACTTAGCAAATGCTGTAATGTGGCAGTTAATAGTATCAGTTTCTATTATAAAATGTTTGGCAGAAAATTTTTGTAACATATTTGAAAAGAGTAAAAATATATAATAATTATGCATAAATATAAATTAACACTAAAACCCACCACTCACCTTAATACGTGGAAGATAATTAATATTTACTTTGGTGATCTAATGTTCAGTGGTGCATTCTAATCACTAGGTGATAGTGAAAGGTATTTCTTGTTGTAGGTCCACATAGTGGCCCAAATATTATTATCTGATTCTACTTGGGCATCCTGGGACTAAAATTTGTTCCTTTCTGATGCAAATCTCTTTATACTTTGAATAGTGTCCATCTAACCCAGTCTTTTTTTTTTTTTTTTTTTTTTTTTTTGACAGGCAGAGTGGATAGTGAGAGAGAGAGACAGAGAGAAAGGTCTTCCTTTTTGCTGTTGGTTCACTCTCCAATGGCTGCCACGGCTGGCGCGCTGCGGCCGGCACACCGCGCTGATCCGAAGGCAGGAGCCAGGTGCTTCTCCTGGTCTCCCATGGGGTGCAGGGCCCAAGCACTTGGGCCATCCTCCACTGCACTCCCTGGCCACAGCAGAGAGCTGGCCTGGAAGAGGGGCAACCGGGACAGAATTCGGCGCCCCGACCGGGACTAGAACCCGGGGTGCCGGCGCCGCAAGGCGGAGGATTAGCCTATTGAGCCACGGCGCCGGCCCTAACCCAGTCTTGATACTCCAAATTCCTCTAGACTATTTCTCTAGCCGTAACACTCGGACTTTGTGGATTTTAGGTCAACTCAGGAGATGTAAGAAGTCCTCAAGGCTTGGCCCCGTCCCAGAAAATTAAATTAGAATTTCAGAGGATGTAACCCAGGCATCCATGGCTTTTAAAGTTCTCCAGGGGCCAGCGCCGTGGCATAGTGGGTACAGCCGCTGTCTGCAGTGCCAGCATCCCATGTGGGTGCTGGTTTGAGCCCCGGATGCGCCACTTCTGATCCAGCTCTCTGCTATGGCCTGGGAAAGCAGTGGAAGATAGCCCAAGTCCTTGGACCTCCTGGCTTCAGATCAGTGCAGCTCCAGTCTCTGCAGCCATCTGGAGAGTGAACCAGTGGATGGAAGACATCTCTCTCTCCCTCTGCCTCTGCTCTCTGTAACTCTGCCTTTCAAATAAATAAATAAATCTTTTTTAAAAAAAGTTCTCTAGATGATTCTAAAGTAGCAGCAATAAAATCCACCAAAGTTTTCCCTACGATGGATAGAGTATCTGAACACTAAGACTTCATTAGCTGTTTTAGCAACCCATGGATCTCTCTCTCTCTCTCCCTCCCTCCCCCTCCCCCTCTCCCCCTCTCCCTCTCTCCCTCTCTCCCTCCCTCCCTTCTTCTCTCTCTCCTTCAAGACTATTTATTAGAAAGGCAAAGTTACAGAGAGAGAGAGAAAGTAATCAAGATCTTCCATATGAAAGCCAGGAGCCTGGAACTTCACCCTGGTCTCCCATGTGGGTGGCAGGGGCCCAGGTACTTGGGCCATACCCAGTCACATTAGCAGAGAGCTGTATTGAAAGTGGAGCAAGGCCGGTGCCACGGCTCAATAGGCTAATCCTCTGCCTAGCGGCGCTGGCACACCGGGTTCTAGTCCCGGTTGAGGCACCAGATTCTGTCCCGGTTGCCCCTCTTCCAGGCCAGCTCTCTGCTGTGGCCAGGGAGTGCAGTGGAGGATGGCCCAAGTGCTTGGGCCCTGCACCCCATGGGAGACCAGGAGAAGCACCTGACTCCTTGCTCCTGCCTTTGGATAGGCGCGCTGCGGCCGGCCATTGGAGGGTGAACCAACGGCAAAAGGAAGACCTTTCTCTCTCTCTCTCTCACTGTCCACTCTATCAAAAAAAAAAAAAAAAAAAGTGGAGCAGCTGGGACTCGAACTAGTGCCCATATTGGATGCTGGTATCACAGGTAGTGGCTTAGCTTGCTGTGCCACAAAGGCATCCCCAGCAACTTCTCCTCCTCCTCCTCTTCCTCCTCCTTCTTTTCAAATGTTTATTTTATTTATTTGAAAGGCAAAGTGAGTGAGTGAAAGAGAGAGAGAGAGAGAGAGAGAGAGAGAGAGAGAGATCTTCCATTTGCTGGTTCACTCCCCAAATGGTCATGACAGCTGGAGCTGGGCCAGGAACCAGGAGCTTCTTCTGGGTCTCCCACATGGGTACAGGGGCCCAAGAAGTTGGGCCATCCTCCACTGTTTTCCCAGGTGTCTTAGCAGGCAGGTGGATTAGAAGTGGAGCAGCCGGGACTTGAACTGGCGCCCATATAGGATACCAGCATCAGTGATGGCAGCTTTTACCTACTATGCCACAACGCTGGCCCAAATCCATGGACTTCTAATTTCCCATTTAGGGATGTCAAAATCATTTGCCTCCCTCTCCACTGTGTTAGTATGAGGAAATATCTCTTCTGAGATTCTGTATTTGCAACCCCACTCCCGGAATAAACTTTTATGTTTGTTAAAGTAATTGTCCCCCCCCCCCAAAAAAAAATAATAGGGGCTAACAAAATTTTAGAAAAATATATATATAGGCAGGATGGAACTGGAAATCTGCTCAATCTGAGGTTGGGCCACATCTCTTTCATCTCTCAAGGCCCACAGAGCTTCTGACATGGCATCTCTCTCTCATTATCAACCCCCTTGAACAGTGGGGATTTCAGCTGGTTGGTAATTGTTTTCAGACTCAGAATGTCTCTATGAGGCAGTCTTTAATCCAGCCATCTGGCCAGCGCCCAGTTAGAATGGATGAAAAGCCCAAGGCTGAAAGCAAAAGTGTGGAAAGTTGCAGTTGCCACAGGAAATATGGGGGCAGGTGTTTGGCACAGTTTCTTACATCACTGCTTGGGACATCCACATCCCACATCCAAGTGCCTGGTTCGTGTCCTGGCCACTTCTTGTTTTTTTTTGACAGACAGAGTGGACAGTGAGAGAGAGACAGAGAGAAAGGTCTTCCCTTTCCGTTGGTTCACCCCCCAATGGCCACTGCGGCCAGCGCACCGCACTAATCTGAAGCCAGGAGCCAGATGCCTCCCCTGGTCTCCCATGCAGGCGCAGGGGCCCAAGGACTTGGACCATCCTCCACTGCCTTCCCGGGCCACATCAGAGAGCTGGCCTGGAAGAGGAGCAACCGGGACAGAATCCGGCACCCCGACCGGGACTAGAACCCGGTGTGCCGGTGCCGCAGGCGGAGGATTAGCCTAGTGAGCTGCAGCGCCCCTGTCCACTTCACTTCTGATCCAACTTCCTACTAATGTGCATCCTGGGAGGCAGCAGGTGATGGCTCAAGTACTTCAGTCATTACCAGCGACATGGGAGACCCACATTCAGTTCCTGACTCCTGGCTTCAGCTGGGCCCAGCCCTAGCCATTGTCGACATTCGGGAAGAGAAGCAGATGGACAATCTCTCTCTCTCTCTCTCTCTCTCTGATTTTCTTTCTTTCTTTTTTTTTAAGATTTATTTTATTTATTTGAAAGGCAGAGCTACAGAGAGGGCAGAGGAGAGAGAGATCTTCCATCTGCTGGTTCAGTCTCCAAATGGCCACAACAGCTGGGGCTGGGCCAGGCTGAAGCCAGGAGCCAGGATCTTCTTCCAGGTCTTACACATGGGAGCAGAAGGGGCCCAAAAACTTGAGCCATCTTCTACTGCTTTCCTAGGTGCATTAGCAGTGAGCTGGATCAGAAATGGAGCAGCCAGGGTGGGAACCGGTGCCCATATAGGATGCTGGCATTACAGGCAATGGCTTAACTCATTATGCCATAAGGCAGGCACCTTGGCTTTTCAAATAAAATGAAAGTAAATAAAAAAAAGAAAGATGGAAAAGTCATACTTTTATCAGACAAAATAGATTTTTTTGACAGGCAGAGTGGACAGTGAGAGAGAGAGAGAGAGACAGAGAGAAAAGTCTTCCTTTTCTGTTGGTTCACCCCCCAATGGTCGCTGCGGCTGGCGCACCATGCTGATCCGAAGCCAGGAGCCAGGTGCTTCTCCTGGTCTCCCATGCAGGAGCAGGGCCCAAGCACTTGGGCCATCCTCCACTGCCCTCCTGGGCCACAGCAGAGAGCTGGACAGGAAGAGGAGTGACCGGGACAGAATCCGGCGCTCTGACCAGGACTAGACCCCGGAGTGCCGGCGCTGCAGGTGGAGGATTAGCCTAGTGAGCAGCGGCGCCAGCCTAACAAAATAGATTTTTAAAAAAAGATTTATTTATCTGAAAGGCAGAGTTACAGAGAGGCAGAGAGAGAGAGAAAGTCTTCCATCCACTGGTTCACACTCCAGATGGCTGCAAAGGCTGGAGCTGCACCAATCCAAAGCCAGGAGCCAGAAGCTTCCTCTGGGTCTCCCATGCAGGTGCAGGGGCCCAAGGACTTGGGCCATCCTCCACTGCTTTCCCAGGCCATAGCAGAGAGCTGGATTGGAAGTGGGATCCTGGCACTGCAGGTAGCAGCTTTACCTGCTATGCCACAGTGTCAGCCATAAAATAGATTTTAAAGCAACACATTTTACCAGAGATAAACAGAAATACTTTATAATGGCCGGCGCCGTGGCTCAATAGGCTAATCCTCCACCTTGCGGCGCCGGCACACCGGGTTCTAGTCCCGGTCAGGGCGCCGGATTCTGTCCCGGTTGCCCCTCTTCCAGGCCAGCTCTCTGCTATGGCCAGGGAGTGCAGTGGAGGATGGCCCAGGTGCTTGGGCCCTGCACCCCATGGGAGACCAGGAAAAGCACCTGGATCCTGGCTCCTGCCATCGGATCAGCGCGGTGCGCCGGCTGCAGCGGCGGTCATTGGAGGGTGAACCAACGGCAAAGGAAGACCTTTCTCTCTGTGTCTCTCTCTCACTGTCCACTCTGCCTGTCAAAAATAATAAAAAAAAAAAAAAGAAAAAAAAAAGAAATACTTTATAATGATAAAAGAGTGAATTCATGAGGAATATATAAAATTATAAGCGTACATACAGCTAATACTAGAGTCCCAAATTCATGAAGTAAAAAGTGACAGAATCAAAGGGAGAAATATGTGATTCCGTAGTAATAGCAGGAGACGTCAACACCCTGCTTTCAATAGTGAAGAGACAATGGGCAGAAGATAAACAAGGAAGTGGATGCTCAACATCATTAGTTATCAGGAAAATGCAAGTCACTGAGGTACCACCACACACCTGCTCAGATGGCTGTAATGGAAAGAATAGGAAATACACATTGCTGAGGCTCTGAGGAACTGGAACCCTCATGCGCTACTTGTGGAAATGTAAAATGGTACACCTGCTTTGGAACACAGTCTGGCAATTACTCCAGTGAGTGTGACTCAGCAATTCTACGTCTAGGGATATACCCATGAGAACTGAAAACCCATCTACCCAAAAGCTTGTGCATGAATATTCACAGCAACATTATACATAATAGCCCCAAAGCGGGAATAATCCAGATGTTCATCGACTGATGAATGGATAAACAAAATTTGGTCTGTCCATGTGTATAACCATATAGTGGAATATTATTCAAACATGAAAAGGGATGAAATACAGATGCATGCCACACCATGGAAGAATGCTGAAAACACTGGGCTAAGTGAAAAATCTAGACAAAAAATGTCACATATTGTATCATTCCATTGATCTGAAATGTCCAGATTGGGCAAATCCATAGAAATGGCAAGTAAATCAGTAGTTCTCTAGGACTAGGAGGGGATGGGGGTGTTGAGTACAGCTAGAGTTTGAGGTTTCTTGTGGGATTATAAAAATGTTCTAAATCTGATTATAGTGATAGTTGTGCCACTATGTGAATGCACTAAAAGAAACTTAAGTGGGTGAATTGTCTAGTACGTAAATTTCATCTCAATAAAGCTATTAAAATTTTTTAAATCCCAAACCTAGGGCTGGCATTGTGGCATAGCAGGTAAAGCTGCTGCCTGTGATGCCAGCATCTCAAATGGGAGCCAGTTCATGTCCTGGCTGATGCAGTTCAGATCCAGCTCCCTCCTAATGGCTAGGGAAAAGCAATGGGGGATGGCCCAAGTACCTGTGCCCCTGCCAGCCACATGGGAGACCCAGATGAAGCTCCTGGCTTCAGCCTGGCTCAGCCCTGGCCCTTCCAGCCACTTAGGAATGAACCAGCATATGGAAGATCTGTTTCTCTGTCTTTCCCTCTCTGTAACTTTGACTTTCAAATAAACAAATCAATCTTTAAAAAAAAAATTCTAAATATTAAAAAAAAGCAAAAACCCAAATCTGTGTTTCTGCAGCAGGTCCTGACACTGCTGACACTGTAGCTGGAAGACATCATGAAGATTTATGGACTGCTCTAGAGAGGAGGCCCAACAGAGCAGTGTCGCGGGGGAAGAGAGGCGCTAAAAGCAACAGCAGATTGGATACACATGGGACCGAAGGAAAGGGAAGAGTCTCTTAAAGACATTCTTTAGGGCCTGATTCATGGCACAGCGAGTTCAGCTGCAGCTTGCGACACTGGCATCCGATATGGGCACCAGTTTGAGTCGTGGCTATTCTACTTCTGATCCAGCTCCCTGCTACTGCACCTGGGAAAGCAGTGGAAGATGGACCAAGTGTTTGGGCACCTGCCACTCACATGGATGAAGCTCCTGGCTCCTGGCTTCAGCCTGGCCTGCTCATTGTGGGCATTTGGAGCATGAACCACCAGATGGAAGATCTCTTTCCCTCTCTCTCAGTAACTGTCTTTCTTTTTTTCTTTCTTTCTTTCTTTCTTTCTTTCTTTCTTTCTTTGAGAGGCAGAGTGGACAGTGAGAGAGAGAGACAGAGAGAAAGGTCTTCCTTTTTGCCGTTAGTTCACCCTCCAATGGCCGCTGCGGCCGCCGCGCTGCGGCCGGCGCACCGCGCTGATCCGATGTCAGGAGCCAGGTGCTTCTCCTGGTCTCCCATGGGGTGCAGGGCCCAAGCACTTGGGCCATCCTCCACTGCATTCCCTGGCCACAGCAGAGAGCTGGCCTGGAAGAGGGGCAACCGGGACAGAATCCGGCGCCCCGACCAGGACTAGAACCCAGTGTGCCAGCGCCACTAGGCAGAGGATTAGCCTGTTGAGCCGCAGCGCTGGCCACTCAGTAACTGTCTTTCAAATAAGTAAAATAAATTTTTTTTTAAAGAAGCTCCTCTGTCTCCACATTATTACCAACCTCTGCTGATGCCAAATGGATTTCCCTGTCCCCGGTTTTGTCCCCAGTCAATCCATCTTCTATGCTGCTACCTTCCTAAAACTCAGATCTCATTGTGTCACTTCTCTCCTGAAGCTACACAGCTCTCCCACAGCCACACTGGCATTCATACACGTGTCCTCCACCGTAGCCACAGGCAGCCACGTGCCATCTTGGGTCTTGCCACGGCCCTCCTTTGCTCACCCTGTTGCCTTAAGTTGGAATGTCCTCAGCCTCCACAGCCACAGCCACAGTTAGAATTATCTCCACTCTTCAAGGCCTGATTAAAATTCTACCACTTTTGTGTAACCTTTTCCCTCCCTACGCCCCGTTCTGGGAACACACGGTCTGGTAGGGGAGATAAATGAGACAATTGCTTTCTGTATTACAGTGTGATAACACGCTAGCTGCAGAGTGCACGGTGTCCTAGGAGGGCAGCGCAGGGCAGAAACTTTTCGGTTCTTTAGAAGAGAAGAAATTCCACAGTCAAAATTGACTGCTTTGCCTGAGGGCTTAGAAATGTGAGGAGGCATTGATTTCATTGTGATGGATACCCTTTGACAAATATGCTATTTTCTTAAGAGCAGGGCTGTGTTTTAATTTTCTTTTTTAAAAAAGAGTTCTTTGGGGCCTGGTGCTGTGGCACAGCAGGTTAAAGCCCCAGTTTGCAGCGCCTGCATCCCATACGGGTGCCGGTTCGAGTCCTGGCTGCTCCACTTCTGATCCAGCTCTCTGATATGGCCTGGGAAAGCAGTAGAAGATGGCCCAAGTCCTTGGGCCCCTGCACCCATGTGGGAGACCAGGAAGAAGCTCCTGGCTCTTGGCTTTGGATCAGCACAGCTCTGATCATTATGGCCATTTGGGGAGTGGACCAGCATATGGAAGACCTCTCTCTCTCTCTCTCTGTCTCTCCCTCTGTAACTCTGCATTTCAATAAATAAAATAGATCTAAAAAAAAAAAAAGACTTATTTATTTGAAAGGCAGAGAGAGAGAGAGAGAGAGAGAGAGCGAGTGAGCTCTTCTATCGCTGGTTCACTCCCCAAAATGACCGTGATGGTCAGGGCCAGGCCAGAGCCAGGAGCCAGGAACTCCATCTGGATCTCCCATGTGGCTGGCTGGGACACAACTTCTTGGGTCACCATGTACCTTCCCAGGCACATTAGCAGGGAGGTGGGCAGGGAGCGGAGCAGCCAGGACTCATACTGGCACTCTAATGTGGGATCTAGCGTTGAAGGTGGAGGCTTAAGTTGCTGTGCCACAGTGACGGCCCATTTTTTTTTTGACAGGCATAGTGGACAGTTAGAGAGAGAGACAGAGAGAATGGTCCTCCTTTTGCCGCTGGTTCACCCTCCAATGGTCGCTGCGGCCGGCGCACTGTGCTGATCCGATGGCAGGAGCCAGGTGCTTCTCCTGGTCTCCCATGGGGTGCAGGGCCCAAGCACTTGGGCCATCCTCCACTGTACTCCCTGGCCACAGCAAAGAGCTGGACTGGAAGAGGGGCAACCGGGACAGAATCCGGCGCCCCGACCGGGACTAGAACCCGGTGTGCCGGCACCGCAGGCGGAGGATTAGCCTATTGAGCCGCAGTGCTGGCCAAGGCCCATGTGTTTTAAGTTTCTGTCCCTACAGTACATGGTAGGGCTCCTGGCTAAAAGTGGTGACAATGAATCTTTATAGGAGACTGAATGACACCTTGGATGAAGGGTGGGGAACCCTTCCTAAAGGAGTTAACAGCATAGATGAACTGCGAAGGTGAGGACATGAACCTAAGACAATGGCCAGGAGGTAACCAGACCCCGGCTTGGGCAGGGGGTGAGGGTGGGGTGGCTGGAAGGATGTCAGCAGCTTTGCACCTGACTTTTAGGAAGAGAATGGAGAGAAAAGGCTGAGAAAGGCCAGATCCCTAAGGCTGGGCATTCTGTGTTGATGAAGTTGATGCGAAGAGCAGTGGGAAGTTACTCACAGGTCTTCTGAGAGCAACTCATGGTGTGAGTGATATTAAAGAGACAGAATCTAAATCCGTAGATTCTAACCTATTTGGATGACTTTCCTTCCTCCCTTCCTGAAGATTTATTTTTTTTAAAGATTTATTTATTTGAAAGGCAGAGTTACAGAGAGTAGAGGCAGAGGAAGAGAGAGAGAGGGAGAGAGAGAAGTCTTCCATCCACTGGTTCACCCCCCAGATGGCCACAACAACTGGAGCTGTGCTGATCTGAAGCCAGGAGCCAGGAGCTTCTTCTGGGTCTCCCACACAGGTGCAGGGGCCCAAGGACTTGGGTCATTTTCTGCTTTCCCAGGCCATAGCAGAGAGCTGGATCAGAAGTAGAGCAGCCAGGACTCAAACCAGTGCCCATATAGGATGCTGGTACTTGCAGGTGGCGTCTTTACCCACTATACCACAACGCTGGCCCCTTATTTATTTATTTTAAAGACAGAGTTGCAGAAATAGAGAAAAAGAGAGATCTTCCATCTACTGATTCACTCCCCAAATGGCTACAATGGCCAGGGCTGAGCGAGGCCAAAGTAAGGATCCAGGAGCTTCCTCTGGGTCTTCCACATGGGTGCAGGGGCTCAAGCACTTGTGCTGTCTTCCGCTGCTTCATTAACAGGGAGCTGGATTGGAAGCAGAAAAGCTAAGACGCTCATTGAATGCCAGGATTGCAGGTGGCTGCTTAAGCCACTGTGCCACGATGCCAGACCTGGACTCCCCTTAAAATGTCAGTTGAACTTGGTTTTTAAAAAAATAGGCAAAACAGTTACATGGTTCAAAATGTTGAAAAATTGCAAAGGGCATATTGTGAAGAAAATCTTCCTATCCCTAATTTACAGACTGTGTGGTCCCTGGCTTTGTCCTCAGCTCTGCTCTTTGGGGGAACCTAGGGGGTCAGATTCTGCATTGTTACAGTCACGTATGGAACCTGCAGCCCACTACTCTTGCAGATCACTTTTTCCAGATAATATATCTTAACAGTTGTTCCGTATCAGTCTTTTTTTTTTTTTTTTTTTGACAGGCAGAGTGGACAGTGAGAGAGAGAGACAGAGAGAAAGGTCTTCCTTTGCCGTTGGTTCACCCTCCAATGGCAGCTGCGGCCAGCGTACCGCGCTGATCCGATGGCAGGAGCCAGGTGCTTCTCCTGGTCTCCCATGGGGTGCAGGGCCCAAGCACTTGGGCCATCCTCCACTGCCTTCCCAGGCCACAGCAGAGAGCTGGCCTGGAAGAGGGGCAACCGGGACAGAATCCGGCGCCCCGACTGGGACCAGAACCTGGAGTGCCAGCACCGCAAGGCGGAGGATTAGCCTAGTGAGCCGTGGCGCCAGCCCGTATCAGTCTTTAAACATTCTTTATTCTCTTTCATGGCTAATAGTTTATTATAGCAGTATTTCAAAATTTATTTATATTTTGTACATTTGATATAATTTTTAGGGATCTCTTTTTGTAAAAAAAAATTTTTTTTATTTATTTGAAAGGTAGAGTTACAGACAGAGAGGGAAAGACAGAGAAAAGTCTTCCATCTGCTGGTTCACTCCCCACATGGCTGTAATGGCCAGAGCTGAGCTGATCTGAGGCCAGAAACCAGGAGCTTCTTTTTTTTTTTTTTTTTTAAGATTTTATTTATTTATTTGAGAGGTAGAATTACAGACAGTGAGAGGGAGAGACAGAGAGGTCTTCCATCCACTGGTTCACTCCCCAAATGGCCTCAATGGCCGGAGCTACACCAATCCGAAGCCAGGAGCCAGGAGCCCCTTCCTGGTCTCCCACATGGGTGTAGGGGCCCAAGGACTCAGGCCATCTTCCACTGCTTTCCCAGGTCACAGCAGAGAGCTGGACTGGAAGAGGAGCAGCCAGGACTAGAACCAGTGCCCATATGGGATGGCGGCGATGCAGGCGGAGGATTAACCCACTGCACCACAGCGCCGGCCCCCACCAGGAGCTTCTTACAGGTCTCTCACGTGGATACAGGGGCCCAAGCACTTGGGCCATCTTCTGCTGCTTTCTCAGGTCATAGCAGAGAGCTGGATTAGAAGAGGTGCAGCCAGGACACCAACCAGTGCCCATATGGGATGCAGACACTGCAGGTGAAGGCATCCCATATGAGCACCTGTTTGAATCCTGGCTGCTCCACTTCTGATCCAGCTCCCTGCTAATGTGCCTGGGAAAGCAATAGAGGATGGCCCAAGTCCCTGAGTCCCTGGACCCATGTGGGAGACCTAGAAGAACCTCCTATCTCCTGACTTTGGCCTGGCCCAGCCCTGGCCATTGCAGCCATTTGTGGAGTGAACCAGTGTATGGAAACACACACACACACTCTCTCCCTCTCTCTTCTTTTCTCTCTCTCTGTAACTCTGCCTTTCAAACAAATAAATAAATCTTTTAAAAAAGAAAAAATACACAATTAAAAAAGATTGCTCTGATGATCCAGTAATAACTTTTGGGTGAATTTGTACACTAAAAATTTTTTTATTTACTTATTTATTTATTTATATAAAAGGCATATCATCAAAAAGAGAGAGGTTTTTCCCATCCTCTAGTTCACTCCCCAAATGGCCACAACAGCCAGGGCTGGGCCAGGTGGAATCCAGGAGCCAGGAACTCCATTCAGGTCTCCACATGGCTGGCATGGGCCCAAGCACTTGGGCCCTCCTCCCAGCTATAGGAAACTGGATTAGAAGTAGAGCAGCTGGGACTTGAGTTGGCACTCCAATGTGGGATGGGGGCATCATAAGTGATGGTTTAACATACTGTGCCTCAACATCAATCCCAGTGAATTTGTATTTTAATTGACATGTTATTCAGATACACTTGAATCTCTCCATATATAAGACATCTCATTTATCCAGTCCAAAGACCTGCACATGGATCCAAATACAATCAGCTGCTCATATCTGCACCCATGGATTCAACCAACCATGGGTTTAAAATATTCAGGAAAAAGCCTGCATCTGACCTGAGCATGTACAGACTTTTTCTCTTGTCATTATTTCCTATATAATACAGTATAAAAGCTATTTATGTAACCATTGTGTATTAGGTATTATGAGTAATCTAGAGATGATTTAAACTATACAGGAAGCTGTCTGTGAGTTATGTGGAAATACTATACCATTTTATATAAAGAACTTGAGTGTCTGTGGATTCTCGTATCTTCAGGAGTCCTAGAACCAATCCTGTGTAGGTATCAAGGGAGAACTGTGTGTGCCTGCACTAACTAAGCATTTCCCCCAGGGTCCCCGCCCCCCATCTACAGCACCTAGAGTCTGAGTGGTTGCCAGAGGAAGCAGGGGTGGGGTACAGAATGATGTCAGTATCTTTGACACCCTTCACTGGACTTGTGAGCACCAGAGGAGCTGCAGGCTGCGGAAGGGGACAGACCTATGGTTTGGCCATATTGAGATTACTGTGTCTTTGGATTTCAAGCCCTGTGGCTACTGTGCTAACACCCCTCCCAAACGTGAATGCATCTTAACCAAACCTGAGGGGTTTGCTGGAGGAGCATGGAGGGGCATTTGGCGGAGAGGTCAGACAGGCTGCACAATTGCTTCTGAGTCTCTTGAGTGTATCTTCTGATGCGAGAGAAGATCTGACTTACCATCATTAAGGCAGTTGAGTTCTCTTACAGCCAAGCAAACAGCAACTGAGCCCCATCCTTGGTGCCAGGCCCTGGGTTAGAGCTTTGCTATGTGGCAGTGCCTGCAGAGTTGCTGGCAATACACTGAGAAACATGTAATTATCCAGTGTGACATAATGGTTGTGGTGGTCCCACAAATCCTGCAATAATCCTCCCTCCAAAAGCAGGGTCTAAGTCATGCCTTTGCGCATGTGCTAGACTTAGGGACACACTTCTAACACAGAGAATGTGATAAAAATGAAAGCGTGTGACTTCTGAGGCTGGGTCATAAAAGACATCGTGCTTCCACCTTGCTGCTTCTGGGAAGGCCAGCTGCCACCTCATGGAAACACGCTGGCGGTCTGTGGAGAGGCCTGCTCAGGAGGAAGCAAGGTTGGCTGCCAATAACCGGCCCCAACCTGCCTGCCGTGTGGGTGAGTCATCGGGGAAGCAGGCCTCCAGCTTCAGTCAGCCTGCAGGTGACTTCAGCCCTCCAGCTTTCCCGTCTTCCAGCTGAGGCCCCAGACACCGTGGAGCAGGGCCAAGCCAATATCACCGTGCCCTGAATTCCCAACCCACAGAACTGGGAGACAAATTAAAATTGTTTCACACCACTCTGCTAGGGGGTAATTTGTAGCACAGCAAAAGATAACTGATAAGGGGATAGCAGGTGCACAGGGAGTGCTGGGGAACACAAAGACCGGGTTCTTAGCTTAATACAGGGGTCTGCAATGGTTTCTGAAGGAGAGACAGCTTGAACTGAGTCTTCGAGGATCCATAAAAGTTGTCTAGAGTCTACTCCCTATTCTAGCTTCCTGCTAATGTGCACCGTGGAAGACAGAGGTGATGACTCATGTAGTTGGGTACCTGCCATCCATATGGAGACCTGAACTGATTTTGTGTCTCCTGCCCAGCCCTGGCTGTGATGAGTATTCAGGGAGTGAAACTAGAAGATGGGAGTTTCTCTCTCACTGTCTCTCTCTGCCTCTGTCCCTGTCTGTGTTTTTCTACCTCTCAAAAAAAAAAAAAAAAAAAAAAAAAAAAAAAAAAAAAAAAAAAAAAAAGTCCAGAAAGTTTGAAAGGGTGTACTACATCGCAGGAACAGCACAGGTCAAAGTAGGGAACTTAAACAGCCTGGTGTATGGGGGTGAGCTATGTATATAACCTTTCTCCTTCGAAATGTGTTCCAGACAAATCAACTTTATACCAAGTTCTGCTCTAGAATGACTGTGACTGGTACAAATGACCTTTCAATTTAGGATATGATGGAGTGTCTGAACTTTTTAATTTGTTGATTTTTTATTTATTTATTTATTTATTTATTTTATTTTTTTTGACAGGCAGAGTGGACAGTGAGAGAGAGAGACAGAGAGAAAGGTCTTCCTTTGCCGTTGGTTCACCCTCCAATGGCCGCCGCGGCCGGCGCGCTGCGGCCGGCGCACCGCGCTGATCCGATGGCAGGAGCCAGGAGCCAGGTGCTTTTCCTGGTCTCCCATGGGGTGCAGGGCCCAAGCACCTGGGCCATCCTCCACTGCACTCCCTGGCCACAGCAGAGGGCTGGCCTGGAAGAGGGGCAACCGGGACAGAATCCGGCGCCCCGACTGGGACTAGAACCCGGTGTGCCGGCGCCGCTAGGCGGAGGATTAGCCTAGTGAGCCGCGGCGCCGGCCAATTTGTTGATTTTTTTAAAAATATTTATTTATTTATTTTGAAGTCAGAGTTACACAGAGAGAGAAGGAGAGGCAGAGAGAGAGAGAGAGGTCTTCCATCCTCTGGTTCACTCCCCAATTGGCTGCAATGGCCAGAGCTGTGCCAATCTGAAGCCAGGAGCCAGGAGCTTCTTCTGGGTCTCCAACACAGGTGCAGGGGCCCAAGGACCTGGGCCATCCTCCACTGCACGCCGGGGCCACAGCAGAGAGCTGGACAGGAAGAGGGGCAACCGAGACAGAATCCAGTGCCCCGACTGGGACTAGAACCTGGTGTGCCGGCGCCGCAGGCGGAGGATTAGCCTAGTGAGCGGTGGCGCTAGCCAATACTCCATTTTTTAAAAAAAATTATTCAACAGGTAGAGTTATAGACAGAGAGAGAGAGACAGAGAGAAAGGTCTTCCTTCCATTGGTTCACTCCCCAAGTGGCCGCTACAGCTGGTGCTGCACCGATCCGAAGCCAGGAGCCAGGTGCTTCTTCCTGGTCTCCCTTGCGGGTGCAGGGGCCCAAGCACTTGGGCCATCCTCCACTGCTCTACCAGGCCACAACAGAGAGCTGGACTGGAAGAGGAGCAACCAGGACTAGAACCCAGCATCCATATGGGATGCCGGCGCTGCAGGTGGAAGATTAATCAAGTGAGTCATGGCGCCGGCCCCTATAATACTCCATTTTTAAAAAAAGATTTCCAAGCCTAGAATCACCTGGTAACTTTTAAAAACAAAAAAGCAGATTTCTAGGATCTTACTTGGACCTTCTGAATCATACATACCTGGGTAGGGTTTAGGATTTAATGCAAACTTGAGATTTTATATATGAAAGCAGACAATACCCAGGACAGAGTGAAAAACAAGAACCTAGGTGTTCTTGTTTCTACAAGGAGTCTTCAAAAAAGTTCATGGAAAATGCATCTTGTGAGAAAACTGCATGGATTTAAAATTTTTTTTGCATCAAAATGAACTTATCTCTTAATTCTACCTTCCACAAACTTTTTCAGGAATCCTCGTATTTGTAGTTTTGCCACATCATTCCTTGCTGGCTACCAAAGCATCCTCCTTTCTCAGTGTTGTGGCAGATCTTAGCTGCGTGATGGTTAAGAGCTATAAGCTTCTATTACAAAAAGGGAATACAATGTATGATTGCAATTTTATATCTCTACCTTAATTTTTTTTGCCCTAGCTTTCACTCCTAAACCACGTGCATTTTAAAAATTGAGGTATAATTTGCATTACACAAAATTCACTGTCTTAAGATGTGCAGTTCAGTGGTTTCTATTATATGCAAAAGTTATGCAACTGTCACCATCTAATTCCAGAATATCTTTGTCACCAAAAGAGAATCTGTACTCATTAGCAATCTTTTCTGTTACCACCCCCCATCTCTAACAACCACTGATCTACCTACTGATCTGCTTTCTGTCTGCGTGGACCGGCCTCATCCTGTCATTTCATATATATGTACCATACATTATGTGTCCTGGTGTGTCTCCATTCACTTAGCATGTTTTCAAGGTCCATCCATGTTGTAACATGTGTATTAGTCTTTCATTCCCTGTTATGGCTGAATAACATTCCACTGTATGGATATACTACATTTTGTTTGTCCATTCATCTGTTGATGAACATTTGAGTGATTTCTACCTTTTTGGCTGTTATGAATAGTGTTGCTATGAACATGCATGTATATGTTTTGGGATGGTTATATGCTTATAATTCTCTAGGGTATATATCTTGGAGTGGAATTACTGGGTAATATGGCAACTTGATGTTTAATTTTTTGAGGAACTTCCAAGCAGTTTTCCATAATCATATACATTTTTATGCTGAGGTTATGACTTTTTGTCTTTTTGAACTGAGAGCCATTTATCCATAAGAGAAAAAAAATCAGAAACCACAGCACTCCGAATTAATAAAATTGAAAGACTTTGGATGAACCTGGCATTGACTTTTTCTCCCAAATGAAATCCCATTAAAATGATAGAAGAGATTTTGATATAAATCCTCACAAAGATGATTGAAATGAGAAAACAAGAATAAGTATTTCACATTGAAAGGCAGATAGACAATGTTGACTGACTTGCAGTAGTCCAGAGCAAGCTAAGACCTAAGCCAGTAATGGAGGTGCCCGATAGGAAGCTGACTGGCATCATGGAACCCCTGCAAAATTCAGATATTAGTATCTTGGAAGTGAAAGTCAAGTAGGGATACACAAAGAAGATCAGGTCAGTTTATCAATGACTTGTGTACCGGTGTTCACAGCAGCTCTGTTCACAGTTGCCAAGAGGTAGAAGCAACTCTAGTGTCCAGCTATGGGTGAATAAATAAAATACGCTGTATTCATACCATAGAGTACTATTCAGCCTCAAAAAGGAGGGAGATTTTGAAACGCACTACAACCTGGATGAGCCTTGAGAGTATCTTACTAAGTGAAATAAGCCAGTCACAAAAAGATAAATATTGCACGATTCCATGTATATGAGGTACCCAGAATAGGGAAATTCATAGAGGTTGAAAAGAGAACAGTGGTTACCCAGCCTGGGGGAGGGGAGATGGGCAACTGTTTCATGGGCACTGAGTTTCAGTTTTTCAAGAGTAAAGGAGATGGGTACACAACAGCTTGAATGTATATAAGACTATTGAACTTTAAGATGATTAAGATAAGGGGCTGGCATTATGGTGCATGGATTAAGCTCTTCATTTGCGATGCCAACATCCCATACCAGGGCACTGGTTCAAGTCCCTGCTGATCTGCTTCTGACCCAGCATTCCTACTGATACACCTGAGAGGGAAGTGGATGATGGCCCAAGTACTTGGACCCCTGCCACTTATGTGGGAGACTTGAATGGAGTTCATGTCTTTGGTCTGACCCAGACCTGGCTGTTGTGGCTGTTTCGGTAGAGAACCAGTGGATAGAAGATCTCTCTCTCTCTCTTTCTCTCTCTCTTCTGTTCAAATACATAAATAAATCTTTCACAAAATGGCTAATATAATAAACTTTATATTGTGTGTATTTTACCAAAATTTAAAAGTTGATAAAAGAAACAGAGTCTCAGCTCTTCTCCACCCTGAACAAGGTGACAATTCTCTCAGTCCCGGCTAAAGATGTGATGTTGACTTTCCTGAGATATTACGTAAGAGGAACTCTGGGCCAGAGAATGTAGTGCAGCAGAGGGAAGGGTGTAACAGGCGAGTGAGCCAGCCCACTTCAATTCACTTTCTCAGTGCTAGAAGCCAGGTTATTACTTCTTCCCGCAGCTCCCCATAGATGATTGGTGGAGTCATCTCTGGAGTAAGTAGCCCAAGAGAAAGACCTTTGGGTACTGATATAAAAGTAGAAGGTGAAGGTCACACCAGCCTTTGGCATGAGAGACAGAAACCAAAGCCATAAAGAGAAAAAAATGACCTTGGAGGAAGCAGGAGCAAAAGCAGAAGAATACTTTAAAAAATTAATATTGTTGGTTATTACATAGATAAGAATAGTTATCTCATCCTTGACGCAAGTACAAAAGGCCATAAAAAGGAACATTCAAAGAAGGGAAAAACTCTCAAGTAAAAATGTTGCATTTAAAATGAAAAACTCAGTATGAAGATTGGAAAACAAAGGTGGAAAAAAATCCTCTTGGAGAGGAGACCAAATGACCAAGATACAAAAAAAAAAAAAAAAAAAAAAAAAGCGGAGGAAAAAAAATTAAGAAAATTTGAGGACCAATTCAAGGGATGGAGCCAATATAAAAAAAAGTTTCATAAACAGAAAAACAGAATGAAAGAAATTATCAAAGAAACAACTCTAAAAGTTGGCCAGAATAAAAGAATTTAAATTTCTAGGTTGAGAGCCACCCCCCCCCCCAATAAATGTTCAACACAATGGATAATAATAAGGCCATGTTATGACAAATCACCTTGAAATTTCAGAACACAGAAACCAAAACCATGATTCACAAGTTTATAAAAAGAAATATCAGGGAATCAGAAGGACTTTATAGAGTTTGCACCAACATCAACAAAACTGGAAGACAATAATAAAGCAATGTCTTCAAAAACCTGCAGGAAGATGACTGGTTGCTCACCTAGACTTCTATACCTAGCTAAGCTTCCGATTTTCAGGAATGGGAAGTCTCAAAAAAAGAAAAAAAAATCTCCCTGGCACCCTGTCATGGGAATCTATTGGAGGACAAGCTTAATAAAATGAGAAAATAATCCAAGACAGAGGAAACATGGAACTGAGGACAGGAGTAAATGAGAGAAGGGATAAGTGATCCCAGGACAATAGCCATTCCAGAGCCTATAGAAAGCCAGCTGGGCTATAAAGGAGGACATGGGATGCAAGATAGATGTCTCCAAGAAAAAGAATAGGCCAACTGAGTGCCTGATGGGATGGTTACACAGAAAACCTGGCAAACAAGAAACTGAGACAACTAACTCCAGGGAAAGAAAACATAATCATAGTTTATCACATGGCTCAGTTATGAGTAATATTTATCTAATAATACTGTAACCACTAAATTCTGACCTGACCAAAAATCATGGTATAACTGTATTGGGAGGATGGAGGAATGAGGATAGTCATGTATAGGAGATGGGAGTATAAGTTAAATTTTCATTTCATGTTTTAAGAAATCATGTATCTAAAAGTGAAAAATCAAGAAATAGCTATAGGGAGTGGGCATTGGGGTGCAGTGGGTTAAGCCACCACCTGAGACACCAACATCCTATATATTAGAGTGCCTGGGTTCAGGTTCTACCTTCAGCACCACTACTACTACTACTTCTTCTTCTTCTTCTTCTTCTTCTTCTTCTTCTTCTTCTTCTTCTTCTTCTTCTTCTTCTTCTTCTTTTTTAAAGATGTATTTATTTATTTGAAAGACAGAGTTACAGAGAAGCAGAGGGAGGGAGAGGGGGAGAGAGAGAGAGAGAGTGTCTTCCATCTTCTGGTTCACTCCCCAAATGGCCACAGCAGCAGGAGCTGGACCGATCCGAAGCCAGGAGCTAGGAGCTTCTTCCAGGTCTCCCACATGGGTGCAAGGGCCCAAGGACTTGGGCCATCTTCTGCGGCTTTCCCAGGCCCCAGCAGAGAGCTGGATTGGAAGTGGAGCAGCCAGGACTAAAATAAGCATCCATATGGGGTGCCGGCACTGCAGGTGGCGGCTCTACCTGCTACGCCACAGCACCAGCCCCTGCCTTCACTTCTGATCCAATTTCCTTCTAATGCACACCGTAGGAGACAGCAGAGGATGGCTCAAGTGCTTGGGTTCCTGCCATCCACCCAGGAGATCCAGATGGAATTTCAGAGTTCTGGCATTGGCATGGCCCCGCGCCAGCTGTTGCTAGCATTTGGGGAGCGGACCAGTGTATGAAAAATCCTTCTTTCTCTCTGTCACTGCCTTTCAACTACATAAAAACAAATAAATAAACATTAATAATAAACAAAATATTAACACAGGCAAAGAAATGGCTGTATAACCTTGTTTCTTAGAAACCACCAGAAAATCAGCTGAGCGTCTTGACAATGGCTGCATCTGAGAAGTGGTTGAGAGTGTAAAGAGATAGGGTTGCTTTTTATTCTGATTCACCTGTTAGTACTATTTGACTTTTAAAATTATGTATATGTCTACTTTGACAAAAATGAGAGCAAATTAATGAAAAGGCCAAGGGAAGGAGCAATAAAATGGAAGATTGCATTACTTTGCATTTTAAATGAAAGGCATGGCATATCAAACTATTTAATATATACAATGAATAGTGAAAGATATACTAAAGATTTCTATGTGACAATCACAGAGTGAAGATATGGGTGGAGACAGATGTTGGGAGAGCGAACGTGATACAGAAATAAAGGAAGGAAGGAAGGGGAGAGGGAAAGAGAAACAAATGCCAAGAGCCAGGAAGACAAAACCCAGACTCACAAATACAAATGGGAAAAACATGCAGAGACATAACAAAGAAACCCACGTGCACTGTGGGGTTGTGCACACAGCACCAAGCAATGACAGAGACCCAAGTCTTCACATATAACATCGTAAACTTTACTAAACAGCACAGAATGAGATTACTACCATTAGACAAACATTCCCACCGCTATAGAACTAACCCTCCTCTGCTTGCTTGCTTTCTTTTAAAAATATGTATTTATTTATTTATTTGAAAGTCAGAGTTACACAGAGAAGGAGAGGGAGAGGGAGAAAAAGAGAGAGAGAGAGAGAGAGGGAGAAAGAGAGAAAGAGAGAGAGAGAGGTCTTCCATCCTCTGGTTCACTCCCCAATTGGCTGCAATGGCCAGAACTGAGCTGATCTAGAGCCAGGAGCCAGGAGCTTCTTCCAGGTCTCTCACGTGGGTGCAGGGGCCCAAGCACTCGGGCCATCTTCCACTGCTTTCCCAGACCATTAGCAGGGAGCTGGATTGGAAGTGGAGCAGCCTGGACTCAAGTCGGTACCCAATGTGGAATGCTGGCATCTCAGGTAGTGGCTTAGCCTACTATGCCACAATGCCAGCCCAGAAATATGATTTCAGAGCTGTCATTTTGTATACAATGTCAAGAACAAGCTAATACAGACTTGAAGTGTTAGCAGGTGACCACGGTTAGGTTTAACAAGGGTTTTGTAGAATACCCTGCCCCTTCCCACTTAAAGAGAAATAAGTCTTACTGGCACACAAAATCTTGCAGATAGAATAAAGTTGTTAGGTTGACAATAAGAATCTAAAAATACTGCCTTTGTTTTCTGTTGCTATAACAGAATATCCAAAACTGGGTAATTTATAAAGAGAATAAGTGCTTCCCCAGTTCTGGAGGCTGGGAGGTAAGTACAAGGTCACCTCTGGAGAAGGCCTTGCTGGTGGAGGCTCTGCAGAGCCCTGAGACCGTGCAGGCATCACCCAGCAAAGGGGGTTCATGAGAAATTTTTTAATTTGAAAGGCAGAGTTACAGAGAGAGAAGGAGACACACACAGACACACACAGACACACACACACACACACACACACAGAGGCATCTACCATCCACTGGTTCATTCCTCAAATGGTCACAACAGCCAGGACTGGGCCAGGCTGATGCCAGGAGCCAGGAGCTTCAACCAGGTCTCCCACATGGTGGCAGGGGTCAAAGCACTTGGGCCATCTTCCACTGCTTTCCCGGGCACATTAGCAGGGAGCTGGATTGCAAGTATAACACCGGGGCTCAAACCGGTACCCATATGGAATGCTGGTGCTGCAGCCCGTGGCTTTAACCCATTGAGCCACGCACCAGCCCCAGCTTTTTTTTTTTCTTTTTTAAAAAGAAAAATTTAACTTTATTTATTTGAGAAAGAGAAAACTCCCGGCTTCTGCTTCACTCCCCAAATACCCACAATGACTGGGGCTGGGTTAAGGCTGCGCCAGGCTGAAGCTGTGAGCTGGGCATTCGATCCTGGTCTTCCGTGTGGGTAGAAGCAGCTTGAGCTGTCACCTGCTGTGTCCCACAGCCTGAGTTAGCAGGAAGCTGGAGTCAGGAGCAGACACTCCCATGTGGGGTGTGGGCATCATAACTGGTGACTTAACCACTCAGCCAAGCACCTGTTCTCACACTGGCTTTTATAACAGACTTGCTCTCCTGATAACTAGCCATTCCCCCAATAACTCATTCCTTATTTTTTTAGATTTATTTATTTATTTATTTATTTGAAAGTCAGTTACACAGAGAGAGGAGAGGGAGGGAGGGAGGGAGGGAGGGGGAGAGAGAGAGAGAGAGAGAGAGAGAGAGAGAGAGAGAGGTCCTCCATCTGCTGGTTCACCCCCCAATTGGCTGCAATGGCTGGAGCTGTGCTGATCCAAAGCCAGGAGCCAGGAGCTTCTTCCCAGTCTTCCATGTGGGTGAATGGGCCCAAGGACTCGAGCCATCCTCTACTGCCCTCCCAGGCCATAGCAGAGAGCTGGATCGGAAGTGGAGCAGCAGGGACTCGAACTGGTGCCTGTATGGGATGTTGGCACAGCAGACGGCGGCTTTACCCGCTAAGCCACAGTGCTGGCCCCCATTTCTTATTTTTTAAAGATTTATTTCATTTATTTGAAAGGCAGAGTTAGAGAAAGGGTTCAGTTCCCAAATGACCTCATTGCCTGGAGCCAAGATCTCCATCCAGGTCTCCCACAGGGCAGCAGGGTCCCAAGCGCTTGAGCCGTCTTTACTGCTTTCCCAGGTGCATTAACAGGGAGTTGGATCAGAAGCAGAGCAGCCAGACTCAAATCCACACTCTGACAGGGGATGCCAGCATCACAGGCAACAGCTTAACCTGCTGTGCCACAGCGCTGGCCCTTTCAATAACCCATTAATCCATTAACCCATGATTGCATCAATCCGTTAATGAGGACAGAACACCCGCATGACCCAGTCACCTCCCCAGGGTTCCACCTCCACATACCATGAACATCTGACACAGAGGATTAAGTTTCCAACACATGAGTTCTGGCAAACCTTTAAACTACAGCAGGTGCCACCTTCTGAGTGTCAAGATGCTCTAACACAGGACCTCTGAACCTCAACTCTAGTGACCTTCGGGACCACCTTTGTTGCAGGGGCTGTTGTATGCTTAACAGCATCTGTGGCCTGTACAGCTCCAGGACTTACTCTCGGTTGTGACACCAATCACGCTGCCAGATATTCCCGGGGCGGGGGGTGCAAAATCACCCCAGTTGAGAAGCTCGTCTCGGGATGCAACACCACCATGGTCAAGGTCTCCCGTGCATGGTGCCTACCCAGGATGCAAGCATCTCCAGGTCAGTTTCTGGCCATCTGAGCTCATCCTAGTCCTCTGCTGAGAGGGGCAGCTGCCCTTGCCTCCTTGGCAGGGCCCCTCAAGGCTGCATGTTTCTTTCTTTTTTCTTTTTTCTTTTTTTTTTTTTTTTTTTTTTTTTTTTGACAGGCAGAGTGGACAGTGAGAGAGAGACAGAGAGAAAGGTCTTCCTTTTTGCCGTTGGTTCCCCCTCCAATGGCCGCCGCGGACAGCGCGCTGCGCCGGCGCACCGCGCTGATCCGATGGCAGGAGCCAGGTACTTATCCTGGTCTCCCATGGGGTGCAGGGCCCAAGCACTTGGGCCATCCTCCACTGCACTCCCTGGCCACAGCAGAGAGCTGGCCTGGAAGAGGGGCAACCGGGACAGAATCCGGCGCCCCGACCGGGACTAGAACCCGGTGTGCCGGCGCCGCAAGGCGGAGGATTAGCCTACTGAGCCGCGGCGCCGGCCAAGGCTGCATGTTTCCATCCTCTCCCTCCACCCCGTTTGCTTTCTCATCCTCATCTCCAGGAGCAGTAGTGGCCTCTGTGCTGTCTTATTGTACTTCCCCTACCCCCGTACCCTTTGCAAAGATGAGTGGTCTCATCTTCCAAGGTATAGAGAGCGGTGCTCTGGGGTGGGTGTTTGGCACAATGGTGAAGATTCCGTTTGGGGCACAAACATCCCATAGCTGAGTGCCTGGGTTCACATCCCTACCCCATTTCATTTCTGATTCCAACTTCCTGCTAATGCACATACTAGGAGACAGCAGTGATGGCTCAAGTAATTGGGTCCCTGACACCCGCTTGGGCAACCTGGATTGAGTTCCCAGCTCCTGGTTTCGGCTTGACCCAGTCCTGGCTGTTGCAGGCACTTGGAGAGTGAACCAGTGGATAGAAGATTCATTCTATCTATCTATCTATCTATCTATCTATCTATCTATCTTTCAAATATTAAATAAGTAAAATAAATATAAATATGGTCTTTTGGTGGACAGGGTAACATCCCTACTCCCACAGAAGCCCCTCACTCTCCTGAGGATGTCAAGGGAAAGGAATCCTCCAGCCACGGCAGGGAGGCAGGGATGGGGCAGGTGTCTTTCAGAGCAATGATTGAGGGCAGTAGAGCAGATGAGGGTCTTCTACTTCTCTTCACAGGGAGAGGGTGGAGTGTCTTCATTCTCTTATCTTGGGGCCTCCAGGGTAGGAAAGGAAGAAGGAAAAACAAAGGAGAGAAGGGGCCTTTTTTCCCACAGACTTGTTACTCACCCAACCCAAGCTCAAAGTGGGGAGAGAAGTGTTCTCCATTTTTTAGATTTTCCTATCTCTAAGTAGACCAACCGTGACAGTTTTATGACCCACATACAAAGAGACCTCTCATGTTAGTAGACGAGTAAAGTGACCAGATCTGAATGGGCAGTGAAATAAGTAATGCATGTATTTAAAAATTTCCCTCTAGTTTTAATTTTTTCCAAGTTTCCCTTCATTACACTGACATTTCTGGAATGTGTACATGTCGCTGTCCCACCCATCCCCAAGCTTTAAGGCAGGAATGTCAAATACAATCAGCATAAGGTCACCATTTGGTCAGTGGAAATTTTTTGAAATGGAGGTGGCACCCTCTCTGGTGCCTCCAGCCTGTGGTTTCTGGCTCCCAGCCAATTTTGATGGCCAAAGGTTGCCCCAGAGTAGTGGCAGAGGTTAGCACATGGCCTGTAAGAGTCTCATTCCTTACTCCATCCTGGGAGTGGCTCAGAGGTGATAGAGCAGCAGTGGAAGCTGGAGTCTGCAGGTGCATGCCTGAGGGCCACACGGGTCTGAACACGAGGCACTGAGACCCTCTACCCCTGGTACCTAAAAACCGTAGATGGCACCTGCAACGGGATGTACCCAAGCTTCTGTTTGCATGTCCTGGACTTCCACATTCTGCAGGATAACTTGCCCAGTCTAGTCCCTCCGGCCAGGATTATGAGAATTAAAGAAGCAAAAACCATGTGCCAAATTAAAAGAGATGAAGAGATGGATGTAGCAACCAGAGGCAATGTTGGTTCTAGGGAGAACCTCAATCTGAATGGAGCCACCGTGCCAGGTGTTACAGATTGAATGTTGTGTCTCCCCAGGTTCCTGTGTTGAAGCCCTGGGTCCCAGAATGGTGGTATCAGGAGATGATTAGGTTTTGATGAGGTCGTGGGGGCTCCGTGATATTGGGGTCCTGATGAGAAGAAGCGAGACTAGAGCTCTCTCTCTTCTCAGCACGTGGAGACACAGGGAGAAGGCTCTGTCTGCAAGCCAGAAAGAGAGAGAAAGCCCTCACCAGGTACAGAACCTTCCAGCACCTTGGATTTGGACTTCTCCACCTTCAGAACTGTGAAAAATAAATGTCTGTTGTTAGAGCCATCCAGTCTCAGGGGTTTTGCCATGGCCGCCTGAGTTGATTAAGACACAAGGCTATTTGGGGAGATAATCTGGGAAATATATACAAGGCCTGTGTGTTAAATAAGATGGAAATCTGTCAGGGGAAAGTGGAGATCATTAACTGAGAAAAGCAGCCTTCAAAACAGCACGTGTAGGATGACTTCCTTTTGTTAAGAAAACATATACCTAGAAAAAGTTCAGTTATACACACTAAGCTGTTTAGAGATATGGTTTCTATTTTTCTATATTTTTTAAAAGATTTATTTTTTGGGGCCAGTGCTGTGGTACCATGGGTTAAAGCCCCAGCCTGCAGCACCAGCATCCCATATGGGCGCCAGTTCGAGTCCCAGCTGCTCGCTCCACTTCCAATCCAGCTCCCTGCTAACACTCCTGGGAAAGCAGTGGAGAATGACCCAAGTCCCTGGGCCCTTGCACCCATATGGGAGACCCAGAAGAAATTCCTGGCTTCGGATCAGCTCAGCTGTGGCCATTGTGGCCATCTGGGGAGTGAACCAGCAGATGGTTCTTTTTTTAAAGATTTATTTTTATTTATTTGACAGGCAGAATTGAGACAGAGAGAGAAAGAGATCTTGTATCCACAAGTTATTCCCCAAATGGCTGCAATGGCCAGGGCTGCACCAGGCTGAAGTCAGGAGTCCGGAACTCTTTCCAGGACTTTCAATGAGTGACAAGGGCCCAAGTAGGGAGCTGGCTTAGAAGTGGAGTAGCCATGACTCAAACCGGCGCTCATGTGGGATGCCAGCATCACTGGCAGCAGATTAACCTGCATGCTGAGCCACAATGTTCTATTTTTCATTTCCAGGATTTGGTAAACTTTCTACAGTGCATATGTATGTATGTTGCCTTTATAAAAACATAAGATTGTTTTTATTAGAAAGAGAGTTATGCAAGAGGGGCTTCCTAGATCACCTGCTCCCAATGTTGATTTTTTTCAAGAGGACAATTTTTGTCTCATCACAATGACTTCAAAGAGAAAACCAACCCACTTTTTTTTTTTTAAACTTAGATTTTAATTATGTACATAAATAGCAACATGAGAACAAGACGTTCTAAGGCCCGTACAGTATCTTTAGGTAAAGGGGATTTGGATTAGTCTGCTTGTAGTATGGCATCCCCAAGATAAAAGAGTCCTAGGATAGCTTTTCCTGAAGAAGAAAGTCAGTTTACTACATTCAGCACTGACTCTTCTGCACTTGTCTGTAGAAATACCGATTTCCCATGTGGTGCTTTTTTTTTAACCTACAACTCATTAAAATGAGCAGAGCATAGAGTTTTCTACTTATTTCTAGGTGAATTCTTCACATTTCCTGGCTTTTGAAAGTTCTCCTTCCACAAATCTTCTACCACGATATATCCTCGTAAACCCCAGTCATACAATTTCTCCCCACTGACCTGGGCAAATGCGATGGTTTGTTGTGGGTAATAGATAGAGGCAGCTAATCCCATGAAACCAGGAGGATACACCAGCTTCTTTATTTTTGAACCTCTAGCCAAAAGAAGTCCAACAAGGCCAGCAAAACCAATAACACCAAGTCTTGGAAAAAAATCCAGGAGGTGCATTTTGGAGATATTCATAGCTGTCTAATCCCCATTGAGCCAAACTCTGCATCTTGGGCTTAGTTTGAGAGTACATTTCCTGACACCAACTTGTATACGGCTCACAATGATGTCAAAGCTGTGAGATGCTTTCTTCCAGTTGGGTCTTTGGCTCCTCCACATACTTGGACTGACCCTCAGGAACTGAGTAGAGTGAAAGCTCATCAACCTTCATGGAGCTTTTGTGAGGCGAGTCCTTTTTTGGTGCTGCGTAGACTCTGAAAGTGAGCAGGCTCAGGCTGGCTGGGCCCATGGACCTCTGAATTACCTTGAACATGTTGCTGGCAGCTGCCCACTTTTTGTTTTTTAAAGATTTTATTTATTTATTTATTTATTTGAGAGGTAGAGTTACAGATAGAGAGAGGGAGAGACAGAGAGAAAAGTCTTCCATTTGCTGGTTCTCTCCCCAGATGGCCACAACGGCTGGAGCTGAGTTGGTCTAAAGCCAGGAGCCAGGAGCTTCTTCTAGGTCTCCCACATGAGTGCAAGGGCCCAAGGACTTGGGCCATCTTCTGCTGCTTTCCCAAGCCACAGCAGAGAGCTGGATTGGAAGAGGAGCAGCTGGGACATGAACTGGTGCCCACATGGGATTCTGGCACCGCAGGTGCAGGCTTAGCCCACTATGCCACAGTGCTGGCCCCCAACACACTTTTTATTGTGGAAAACTTCAAACAGACTCATGGGCAGACAGAATAACATTAATCAACCTCCAGATACCCATTGCCCAACCTCAGTGACCAACTCATGGTCATTTTCATTTCCTCTTTCACCACACACTTTCTCCTTCCCATTTTATTTTAAAGCAAATCCCAGACCTCATTTAATGTCTTCTATTAATATTACAATATTCTCTTTTAGGACTTTTAAGGATATATAACCGCAATACATTTTCATGCCTAAGAAATTAATAATCCCTTACTATCATCAAATACCTAATCAATGGTCATATCCCCAATTGCCTTATAAATGTAGTAAGTAAGCACTTTTTGAAGTTTTATTGAATCAGGAGCCAAATAAAGTCTACAGATTACAATTGGCGACTGGTCTTTTTTTTAACTGCTTTTCATCTGCAGGTCTGCTCTCCAGCTCTTTATTTTCCCTAGCAGCATATTTATTATGACTCCAGGCTGCTTATCCTTTGACATTTCCCAGTCTCTAGTTTGCTGACTGTGTCCCGTGATGGCCTTGAACGTGTTCCCCTCTCCTGTGTATTTCCTGTAATGGATGTTTGAATTTAGATATTTGATCATATTCTCAAGTTTAATTTTTTATTTTATTTTATTTATTTATTTGAAAGGCAAAGTTACGGGGTGGGAGCAGCTGGTGGTGGGGAGGGGGAAGAGATATCTTCCAGCTACCGGTTTACTCTCCCAAAGGACTACAATGGCCAGGCTGGCCAAAGCCAGGAGCCTGCAACTCTATCTGTGTTTCCCACATAGGTGGCAGGGGGCCAGACACTTGGGCTATCTTCTGCTGCTTTCCCAGGTGCATTAGCGGAGAGCTGGATGGAAGTAGAGCAGTGGGGACTTGAACTGGTGCTCATATGGGATGCTGATGTTGCAGGTAGCAGTTTAACTTGCTGTACCTCCACACTGGCTCCTATTACCCTTCTTGATGGCCAAATTATCTCATCTTTTGGCCGTTGAGAGTCTCACTAAGTCTGCTCCTGAGTCTTTTTGACACCACCCTAGAAGTCTTTGATAGAAATGGCTTTTCAGAGGTGAAACATGATCTTTTTTAAAAAGATTTTTATTTATTTGAGAGAGAGAGAGAGAGAGAGAGAGAGAGAGGTCTTTCCTCCGCTGGTTCACTCCCCAAATGGCCATAATGATCAGAGCTGCGCTGATCCAAAGCCAAGAGCCAGGAGCTTCCTCAGGGCCCCACACGTGGGTGCAGGGGCCCAAGGACTTGGGCCATCTTCTACTGCTTTCCCAGGCCATAGCAGAGAGCTGGAGCAGAAGAGGAGCAGCTGGGACTTGAACCAGTGCCCATATGGGATGCCTGCACTGCAGGTGGAGGCTTAGACCACTATGCCACTGCGTTGACCCTGTGAAACATGATCTTAACAGGCAAAATGGGCCATGAAAATAGAGGTAGAATTATTCTTAGGTCTGTTGTTTCTTCTTTGGTGCCCACACTTGACTTCCCAATGGAAGTCTCCCCCACTGGGCTCCTTTCTCCTTCCAGATTTGAATTCTCCAGAACCTCTCACCTCTGGATGTACCTGCCCCAGAGCTTTCCTGGGGGTTCCAAAAGATAGAGTCAATATTGGAAGTGGCTTAGTGACCCTAGGAGGGATTATGTGGCCCCAGGTGAGTTGTACCAGGTATCAGACATGCAGGGCAGGGCCCAGGTTGACTTCCTCCCTGCTGTACTGCCCTCCATCCCATATGAAAGGTTTGTTGTTCCACCACAGCTTAAGGTCTTTAAACTTCCAACTCTTCCCAAACTTCAGATCTTGGCTAGTACAAGAGCTTGCAGCCCTGGCTCACCGCAGCCTTGAACTTGGTTCTTGCTACCCTACCTCCCTCTATTCCTTGCCTCTCCCCTTAGCTCTGCTGAAGTTCTAGTCTCTTTCCCATCTCAACCTATCTATCTATCCCTACCCCTCTCTGCAGCCTCAAGGAAGCATTGTGCAATCTTATTTCCTCTCAACAATTAGAATTGTTTGTCTGATTTCAGAATTAAGATATACAGGTGAAAAATTCATACCACATAAATTTATTTTTTAGAAGTAAATTAAGTCCTCTGTGTTCTCCAACTTCAAAATAATCCCCATCAACTCTTTGATGTATTTTCTTCCAGATATTTTTCTACATTAGTAATTTTTCTTTTTATTTTGCAAGTCAGAGTTAGAAAGAGAGAGAGAGAGAGAGAGGGAGAGATCCTTTATCTGCTGGTTCACTCCCCAGATGGCCACAATGGCCAGGGCTGGGCCAGGCAGAAGCCAAGAGCTTCATCCGGGTCTCCAATGTGTGTAGCAGAGATCCAAATACTTGGGCCACTTTCTGTTACTTTTCCCAGGCGATTAGCAGGGATTTGGGTCAGAAGTGGAGCAGCCAGGACATGAACAGGCACCCATATGGGATGCTGGTATTGCAGTAATTTTTCTAAAAATGGGGCTTTTCTAAATGTACTTCTTTGCACATTGCTTTATTTACTTATTTGTTAGCTTACTGTGAATTGCTTCTTGTGGTTAAGATATTTATGTCTTACATTCTACTTAACAGCATCAGTTTTTCACCATCACCATCAATTATTTAGTTAATACCATACTGATGAGCACTGGTTTCCAATTTTTCTTTTTGTAAAAGATTTATTTATTTTATTTGAAAGACAGAATTAGGGGACTTGGAGGGGAGAGAGGGAGAGAGAGAGCTGGATCTTCCATCTGTTGATTCATTCCCCAAATGGCCACAATAGTGGGGGCTGCACCAGACCACAGACAGAAGCAGGAACTCCATCCAGGTCTCCCATGTAAATGGCAGGAGCCCAAGTACTTGGGCCATCTTCCACTGCTTTTCCAGATGCATTAGCAGGGAGCTGTATGGGAAGTGGAGCAGCCAGGACTGCTCCTCCAGCCAGCCAGCACCCATATGGGATATTGGCATTGCAGGCAGGGGCTTAACCCACTATACCACAATGCTGGCCCCTCTAATTCTTCATTATTTCAAACAATGCCACAATTAGCACTCATGAGCATTTAGCTTTGCACACAATTTCCTCAGGATAAATTCCTGGAAATGGGGTTTCAGAGTCAAAATTATATACATTTAAAATTTTAATTAATATTAAACTGATGTCCACAACAGTTATATCATTTACATTTACAAAATAAGTTCTTCCTTTTTGCATATAGTTGCAAGACTGATGTTATGTATTTTTTTCAGTTTTGTCTATCTTGTCGCTCCCCGTCTTCGTGGAGGAACGACACAGGACCCTGCGCTGTTCTTTTGTCTGCTTGGCCCTCCCCGGGATTGCTGCTGGTTCTTCCCGGGTTGGCTGCTGTCCCTTCCACCTCCGTGGAAGGGCGGTTCCCCCTGGCCACTTTCCCCACTTCCGCAGGGGAGTGGCACACCGCCGGCCGGCTCTCTTGGGGGCTGCACAGGTATTCCCCTTAGATGTTCCCCTTAGATGTTCCTGGTGCATGCCGTCTCTCTCCTCCTTTATAGTCCTCCTCTGCCAATCCCAACTCGGCTGCCCACACGCCGAGTACGCTGCTCTCCTCCAATCAGGAGCAAGTCCTACAGTTTATTGGCTGAACTGGAGGCAGCTGTGTAGAAGCTGTTTTCTTCTCTCCCAGCGCCATATTGTGGGAGAGCAGATGCATAGAATAAGTCTTAATTCCAGTAACTTAGTCTAGTCCGAGTTGCTCCCCACATATCTGATCAGTGAAACTATTGCTTTATTTTGCATCACTTAAGTATTATTAAAGTATCATTTTTTTGGCAGATTGTTTATATTCTTTGCTCACATTTATCTGGATTGCTTTTCTTTTTCTTACTGACTCATGAACACTTCTTACATGTTATAGTAATCTTTTTCAAATGTGTTAGAAATAGTTTCCCAGTTTAACATTGGTAGCATGACTTTGCTATACAAAAGCTTTAATCGTTCATACGATCAAACTTAAAGGTCTTTTGGCTTATTTTTTTTTTTAAAGATTTATTTATTTATTTGAAAGTCAGAGTTACAGAGAGAGAGAGAAGAAGAGGCAGAGAGAGAGAGGTCTTCCATCCGCTGGTTCACTCCCCAGTTGGCTGCAACGGCCAGAGCTGTGCTGATCCAAAGCCAGGAGCCAGCAGCTTCTTCCAGGTCTCCCACGCGGGGGCAGGGGCCCAAGGACTTGGGCCATCTTCTACTGCTTTCCCAGGCCATAGCAGAGAGCTGGATCGGAAGTGGAGCAGCCAGGACTCAAACTGGTGCCCTTATGGGATGCCGGCACCACAGGCAGTGGCTTTACCTGCTACACCACAGCGCCAGCCCCTGGGTGGTTTTTAAAAACATTCATTCATTCACTACTTGAAAGAGCAACAGAGAGAAATGCCTGAAATAGTGGAGATTGGGCCAGGGCAAAAAAAAGAAGCAGGAAGCCCATTTGCCCCCCAGTTAGGGGCAGGACCCAAGTATTCGATCCATCACCTGCTGTCTTCCAGGGTGCATATCAGCTGGAAACTGGATCAGAAGCGAAGGTGGGACTTGAACTGTGGCACTTGGATGTAGGCATCACATGTCACAGCTTAACTGCCACAAGGCCTGCCCCAGTTTCTGCTTTTCGTGCCATTTTAGAAAAGTCTTGTCCATCCCGAGGTTGTAAGATTGTTCACAAACTTTTTCCTTTTAATGTTTGATTTTCACATTTAAATCTTTTGGCATAATGAATGAGAGAGAGCGCTTCCCACACTCCTCCTCCTGACTGGTTGATTATTCAAGAAATAATTATTAACTCATCTTTTCCCAACCAATTTTCAATATTACCTTTGTCATGTAAGTGCTGTTTCCATGCGCATTTGTGGCTATTTCTGGATTCTCACAGATTCTGCCAGGCCTTGTGCAAGCACCAGCACACTGTGATTTTATGTTTTAGTAGTTGGTAGGGCAGGTCGTCCTGGATCTCTCCTGTTTCAGAATGTTCTGGTTTTTCTTATTATCATCCTGGATGAACTTTCAAATTATTTATCAAGTTTCTCAAACGATCCTTTTGGGATTTGGAGACTACACTGAATTTATGGACTTAGGGAAAACTGACATCTTTTATATTCATATTTTATCTCTTCTTATCTAAGAACAAGCTCTTACTCTGGCTGTTTGTCTTCCTTCTTTTAAGTGATTCAAAGGACTTTGGTTTTATTGATTGATCTAATATAATTTCCATGCCTTTTTTAATGTTTGTTTATTTTCATCTACTTGAAAGGCAGAGCAAGAGAGAGAGAGAGAGAGAGAGATCTTCCATTTGCTGCTGGTTCACTCTCCAAATGCCCACAATAGCCAGGGTTGGGCCATCCAGGTCTCCAATGTGGGTTTGGCACAGGCCCAGGTACTTGAGCCATCATCTGCTGCCTGCCAGGGTGTGCATTGGCAGGAAGCTGGATCAGAAGTGGAGTAACCAGATTTTTTTTTTTTTTTAAGACGTGAGACAGAGAGCAGAAGTAAGCAAGGTTTAATGGGATAGGATATCCATCAGAATGGATGGGACAGAATCCTAGAGAGACTGCCCATCCAGGCTGGGGAAAGCAAGGTTACGTGGTTTAATGGAGAGAGTATACCTGCCAGGCCAGGAGGGTGGCTCAGGAGAGAGCTTAGAGCTGACCAGATCTTGCGCTGGCACTCTGAGAGGGGAGGTAGGCATCCCAAGCTTGGCTGAACCTGCTATGCCACAGTGCCCGCTCCTTCCATGCATTTGCTTTAGGTTTGGAGTTGCTCCTGTGAACTGAATAGTTCCTCCCTTCATTTTCCATGCAGTTATAAAAAAGCTACTACCTGCCAATATTTTGTTCTTTAGTCACATCTTCCTTATAGAGCTCATCTGACTTGACTTTGAGTATCACTCTTCAAAAAATCGTTTTTGGGGGCTAGCATTGTGGCATAGCGGGTAAAGCTGCCGCCTGCAGTGCCAGCATCCCATATGGGCGCCAGTTCAAATCCCAGCTGCTCTACTTCCGATCCAGCTCTCCCCCATGGCCTGGGAAAGCAGTAGAAGATGGCCCAACTCCTTGGGCTCCTGCACCAGTGTGGGAAGACCGGAGGAAGCTCCTGGCTCCTGGCTTTGGATCTGCACATCTCCGGCCGTTGTGGCCAACTGGGAGTGAACCAGCAGATGTAAGACCTCTCTCTCTCTGCCTCTCCTCCTTTCTTAGTGTAACTCTGACTTTCAAACAAATAAAATAAATCTTTAAAAAATTTTTTTAATTTATTTGAAAGAGAGACAGAGATCTCTCATCTGCTGGTTCGTTTTCCAAACCTGCAACAGCTGAGACTGGGCCAGGCTGAAGCTAGGAACCAGGAACCCAAGCCAGATCTCCCATGTGGGCGGCAGGGACTCAACTTCTTGAACTACTACCTGCTGTCCTCCCCCAGGGTGTGCATTAGCAGGGCGCTGGAATTGGGTGTGGAACTGGGTCTTGAACCCAGACACTTGTTGACGCCTAATGCCCAGTCTCGTCATCTTTTTCAAGCTACTATCATTTTACTTCACTTGCATTTCCCAGATCCCAAAAAACTCACACCACCACCACCACCACGTTTCATAACCTGTAGATCACCTGTACCGTCATTGAGCTGCTTAATATTTTTCTTTAAATGAAACCATTATAGGGTAACTTGCATGGTCTTGTCTTGTGAAAAGCCTATTAACTAACAAGAAGCTGATGTGCTGGTTTTAATGTTCCTAATGTGAGTCAAAATAAAAACAAAACTAGTCAAGTGTTTAAAACCTTAAAACATTTAAACTTTGAAATGTTCTTCATGTCACTTAACATCTTTTGTATCATCCACACTTTCTGAGACTCAGTTCTAGCAGGTACCAAGCCTTTCAACCTGATCATTCACCACTGGCTCAAGTCCCAGTTCTTGCTTCAGTTACCCTCAACCTCATATCTCTCACTCTGTGCTCCCCTAAACGTCAAAGCTCCACATAGGGGCTTCACAATGACCTCTCCCAGTCCCTCATCCCCACCAAGAGGACGGTTTTTTTTTTTTTTGCTTCATCTTGCAACCGTGTCCCTTGTCCCCCCCCCCCCCCCCCGTACACCCTCCTGTCCCCCTCCCGGGTGACACATTGCCTGCCAGCAGGATTCCTCCCTGGGCACCAACATCTTGCTTTGAGGTTGATCTTTCTGCATCGGCTTCCCACGCCTGGACACTTTATTGACCTCTGCAACACTTTAAACAGGCTTCCTGCCTGGTTCCAACCCCTCCCCCACATCTCTGACTGTTCCATAGGCAATCATAGCCGAGGACTTCAAAAAGCTCGTGGAAAATGGAATCGACAGATAAGTTTATCTGGGTGCAAACAAATTTGGAAATCCATGCATAACATTTTCCCAATATGCTTTTCTCATGAACTTTTTGAAGACCCCCTCATATACATGGATTTCACAGATTTTTTTTTTTTTTTTTTTGCACCAAAATGAACTTGCCTTTTAATTCTGTGTTCCATGAACTTTTTGAGTGCTCATGCACTGTGACCTTGGGGCTTTCCCTCCCACCCTGCGCTCATGGGAAGCTTACCTGGCCTTTCAGGCTCACTTTGCAGGAAGCCCTGTGGATGGCGCCAGCCCCTCCCTCTCTCACTCCTGCAGCACTGTCTACTATCATCTCAGCTGTTTCATTTCTCTAAGCAGACTTGAAAGTGCCTGAGGGCAAACTTCACATTCCTTCTGCATGGATGCATTGCCAAGTACACATTAGCTGTTCAATAAACGCTTAGCAGTTCACTGCCGGTGCCATTCCCAAAGACTTACCTCAGACTCCACCTCTCCCTGGCACTGGCCATGGCTACTCATCCCTCCCTGCACAACCTTCCACTCCCACTAACCGAGCCAGTCTAAGGAAGGCCGAGCACGCTGTAAAATACAAGAAGCCAGCTCTAGCATCATTAGTCTTTTAATATATTATTCTGAAAAGAAAGGAATTAAAAAAAAGTTCCTGACAGCTCTTCTGTGTTTTTTTTTTTTTAATTTAAATAAATACCCAGCCCACCCTCCCACCCGCTAAAATTTCCCTCCTTCCCCATCACCCCTCCCATCCCTGGCTCTAGACCCGCACCCCAAGAACTAAGTAATACGCCCGTTTCAGAGCAGGCCACGCTCACTACACATTCTGGCAAATCGTGAATACTGTAAATCCTCTGCCGAGCCCTCTCTCCGCTCCCCAGGCGGGCCCATCCGCAGCTTGGGGCTGGCATGGATGGCGGGGCCTTTTCGGCGCTGGCATTGGGGGAGAGTTCGAACTTGGCCGCCATTCACTTCCTGCTCAGGAGTGGGTCAGAAGGGCCCAGAATTGCCCTCCTGACCGAAATAAATAACAAAATAAATACCCCTCCCCAACTCCCGGCTCTCGGCGAAAGCCCCTCTACCTGGCTTTCCAGCCCCCCTTCTTCCTGGAACCCATCCCTCCTTCCCCGTGCGGGGAGTGGGGTGGGGTCTACTGCGCTCAGACCCCCAACCTCAAGCAAACCCTCCTCTTGCTCCTCCTCCTCTGACGTTCGCCCGAGCCCGGTGGGCCTCGCAGATGTCTCCGGGGCGGGAGGGCAGGGTTGTTCTGCCCGGCGCTCTCTCACCTGGTCCCTCAGTGTTCGCCCAGGCAAAGTCTCCCGGGAGAGCCCCTCCCAGTCCAGGGGCCCGGCCGCCGCCCTCCTCAGATGGCAGTGTCCCAGAGGACGGTGTGCTGCCGGCGGCAGGGCGGGGTGCCGGACTTGCGGGGCTCGGGCCCCCGGCGCCAGCTGGGGAGGATGGGCATGCTCTCCTGCTTGCAGAGGCCGCGGTCGGGGCGGTGGCGCGCCTTGATCTCCTTGCACACGCAGCGCTTGCGCTCGATCACCTCCAGCAGTTTGCCGTCGCGTTCGCGGGCCGGCGGCGGTGGCAGCGGCAGCGGCAGCGGCAGCGCTGGGTGGGTCTGCGCCGCGGGGCGGACAGGACAGCGCAGTGGGGAGGGGGTGGAGGTCAAGGACCCGACGTCTTCCCCCAGAAACAAGGGCTTTCTGGGCTTCCGGGGTCTCTCTCTGTCCCTCTCCCCCTAGCTGTGCGGACTATGGGAGCAGAAGTCCAGCCCCTGTCCCACCTGGCCAGCAGAGTGCCTGTGGACCAGGCTGGGCCTGCCTCGCCCTGAGGAAGGGGCTCCTTTTAAAAATCGTCTTCCCAGAGGGAGGCATTTTTCCTAATGGTCTCCCCCAACCCCAGCTCCACGGGGGTTCTTGTTCTAAACTGTACAAAGGGCAGGCGTTGGGGGACAGCACTGACCCCCACTGGTCTCCGGGCCCGGTCTTAAGCAGCTGTGCCCTCCCCCTCCCCTTGGTTTCCAGTCTCCAGCAGGCTGTGCTGGCCATGCTGGCTCAGGTCCCAGCCTGCCTGACCTCTTTCTTGCCTTTCTTTCCACACCCAAGTTTTCTTGTCTACCTTTGCCGATGAGAAGAAAAACCAGGGCTCACCTGGCTCGGGGCATCCCTGGGCTGGCTGCAGGGCCGGGGGGTGTGGAGCACGGCCTGCCGGACTCCGGAGGTGGAGGCTGAGCGCCCGAGGCGGTAGCCGCCTGTGAAGTCTGAGGCACAGGAAGTAAGAAGTCACAGGCATAAGAAGGGAGGGGGCCCTCGGGTGACACCCGAGAGGAGGCACAGCCAAGCAGCTGACCCCACCTCATCAGAGGAGGAAAGGGAATGGGAAAGCCGTGTGACCCCCCCAAGGGGCAGTGGGAGGTCAGCAGGTGAGGCTAGACCCTGGGAGATTGGCAGGCAGTCACCTCCATTGCGGTGGCAGGCAGGGAAGGTCTGGCAGGGCATGGGCAGTGCCGAGCGGCCCCCTCCTCGGTCCCCTCCGTGGTGGATCCTGGCCAGCAAGCCTTCTGCCCCCTGGCTCCTCACTGGGATCCCTGATGCCAGAGGACCCCTGTCCTCACGCTCCACCTTGCCGGGACCCTCCGTGCTGCCGTTCCAGGCCCGGGCACCATCCTCGACCTCTGCTGGGAAGACAAGGGGAGCTCAGTGCCTGCACGTGCGAGGGTCCTTCTGTCCTCACAGCCACACACGCTGCAGCACAGGTGGACCGCGCAAGTCACAGCAGGGGTGGGGGGATCTTACTTCACACTCCCCCCAAAACACACGCACAGTGGGGGCCGGGGCTGCAGCCTTCCTTTCTTCCCATTGGGACCAGCCCCTGAGGCTGGGGATCATCTGTGTTTGCTTCTAAATAATATATATTTGTTTCTGAACCAGTTTCTGTGGTCAGAAGGGCCTCTTCTACCCCAATTTTAGCTTTCAATCCCCTTCAGCCTCCTATCAGGCCCAAATGACCACTGCTCTGAGACAGAGACCAGGGGTGCTATTCCCTGATAGGCAGCGAATTCCAAACCCTGGGCCCTGCATGTGGTGGGGTGGGGGGGTGCTTTGGGGGAAGGGCTCCGTGTGAACTAAGCTCATCTCTGAGAGTAGCCTGGCAGAGCATTGCGTTGCCAGGCAACGGCAGGGGCCTCCCTCTCCTCTCCCTCCTGTCTGGATGGGTTGCCATGGTAATAGCTGGGAGGCAGCTGTGTTTAGCTCCTAGTGTGCGCACACTCACAACCACACACCCCTGCAGCCAGGAGAGGCAGGGAGTACAGCAGGACGAGGACACAGGAGGAGAACATGCTGGGGCCCAGATTCTACCCCTTCCCAGCCCAGACCTCCCCGCCCCTCCGGCACACATGGGGACCCCTTCTTTTCAGTCTGCTGCCCACCCCCATCCTTCTGGTCTCTCAGGAAACCTCCCAGTGTAGGACAATGGGCTGTGGCTTCCAAATAACCCATCCAACCCCTCCCTCAAACCATGACAGGCATCCCCAGCTCCCCACTGCCCCTCACTCACTGTCCAGCTCCTTCGCCTTCCTCCCTCCATACAGGACCTTCCTCTGCAGAGCCCAGCCTGCCCCAAATGTCGTGGCACCCATCTCTTCCTCCTCCTCCTCTGGCGTCCCTGCAGCGGCGATGACATGGGCGCAGGAGATGCTGGCAAAGGCACCCCCCTCGGTCCCTTGCTCCTGCAGCTGGATCTTGACCATGGGGGATGGGGCTCCCACTCCACAGCCCTTGTTCAACACCCCCCCAGCCTTGATGCTCTCATAGGCAGGGGGTCTCTTGAGCCCAGCTGCTGTGGCTGGGTAGGTCCAGAGTGGGGTCAGGGGGCCTGCGGTTGGGTCTGGAAGGCTGTGGGGGGAGGCCAGGCAGCCGCGGTGATGGAGGACCCCGGCTGCTGCGCCCATGGCCCCGCTGTGGGGGCCGGACTTCCCTGGCACAGGGGCCCTCGAGCTGGTGCACAGCATCCCGTGGAGGACTGAGATCTCCTTCTCCGTCTTTGGTTCTCCGACACCCAGGGGCGGGCCGGCTGGCAGGACGGAGTGTGTGGTCACCTTGACTGCCGAGTACACCATGGTGTAAGACACGGCCTTGTCCTTGGGAGGGCCGGAGAGCAAGGCAGCCGGGGCAGGGGGGGCTGCCGGCGCCCCCACCGCCTTGGGGCAGATCATGCTATGGGAGTTGGGGAGCTCCCGCTCCCCCCGGGGCTGTCCAGAGCCCTGGGGTGGCAACGGCGTTGAGTGGCTCCGGGCTCGGCCCGATGGTCCCAGCAGCAGCAGGTTGGCAGCAGGAGGCGGAGGCGGCGGGGGAGGCGTCTCCCGCTCCCGTGCAGGCACTTGGGGAGCTGGGGTGGAGCCGGCTGGCTCCTTGGAGTGGCAGAGGACCGGTAGCCTCGAGACCCCATCGCCAGGGGTTCGGGAAGCAGACTTGGCTTGGGGGAAGGCCAGGAGCGGAGGACGGTGCTGAAGGAGGTTGGGGAAGGGCGGGGGGATTTCACAAGGAGTGGTCTTGGTGGGCGTCCCGTCCCTCCGGCTCGGGAGGGCTGAAGCTGGACGGCGGTGGGTGTGGGGCTGGAGGGCGAGAGGCTGGTGTGGCGGGGAGGCTGCCATCAACGGGGGAGCCCCGTTGGACCGGCCTTCCCCTGCCTCTTCGAGCAGCGGGTACTTCATCTCCTCGTATATGGCCTCGCTCTCTTCAGAGTCCGAGTCGGCGCCAGCAGGAGGGGTCGGGCCTCCACCCCCGAGAGGGGGTCCAGTCAGGCCCCCGCCACTGCGGCCTCCTCCCCTGAAGACATCCCCCACCATCTCAATGTACACGGGTTCTTCCTCTTGGGCACCCACATCAGGGTCTCCAGCTACTCGGGACCCCCTACTGAGGCGCTGGAGGGGCAGGTTCCCCGCTCGAGAAGAGGGGGCCGGGGGGCAGGACTCATCGAAGGAGACCGAGAGCTGGGTGTTGGGGCTCCGCCGGGGCTTCTGGGGAGGAACCTTCCGGCTGGACTCCCGGCCTTCCGGGGCTGGCTTCTGTGAGCCTGGGCAGCATGGGAGAGAAAAAACAAACTGGGCTTTTAGTGAAGGGAGGAAATAGGAGAGATCGCTTTAGACCTCTTGACCCAGGTGCAAGGACACATCTGCCTGTTTCCCCAACACCCCTCAAAGGACAGCCTCTGTAGGTTCTTTGGCTATCAGCCTTGCTAAGGAACTCCCTTGAATCCAGAGTTTCCACCCTAAATTGTCTCCCACCCTCATGTCCCTCCAAGACCACCACTCCTTTCCCAAGAACGGACTTTCCAGGGAGTGTTTCCTGGATGGGCCCTTGAATGGTTCATCTCAGGCCTATTCAGAAAGACTTCCCCCTGTTCCTTTTGGGAATGGAACCTTCCACTTCCTTGGTTCTTCCCTGAATGAACCCTCCCGGCAGCCTCCCCTGGTCTGGGGAATGGATCCTCCCAGCTCCCAGCTCCTCCTGGGGAGAAGGGGTGGTGGTGTCCCTCACCTGCTTTCTTGCTGGGAGGGGTCTCTGCCCCAGACCCTGCCATGCTGAGCTTGGTGCTGGGGTGTCTCCTGGGCTTGGCAGGGGGTCTTCGGGCACTGCTGTCCTCCGTGAGACCCCCACGGACTCCCCCAGGCCCACCCCCCACGCTGTCCATGCTGCCCACCGAGTGGCAGGAGAGGGAGCGTGGGGCCATGGCGCTGCGGCAGGGGTGGGGGGTGTGCTCCTGGGAGGCGGGCATCGTCATGAAGCCCATCCTGAGGGAGCGGCGCAGCGAGGCGATGTCCCGCACTCGGACGCCAGGCCCTGGGCCGGCCCCGGGCCCCGCTGGGCCTGCAGGGGCCACCTCCTTACTGGAGCTGGGGAGAGAAGTGCACAACAGAGCAGGGGTCAGGCCTCAGGCCCAGAGAGGTGTTGAGCTCCCTGTGGTCCCCCAGGGAGGAGGAAAGAAGGCTAGGGTGAGGACCAGTGTGCCTGGAGGTCCAAGACCTAGATATAGGGGCTTCAGGCACAATCCCTAGGTTTAAAACAAAACAAAACAAACAAAAAACCCAGGCAAGTGGGGGCAGGGGTGAGAGAACGGGTGAGCGCGTGTGCATGGGAGCCAATCCCAGCCTGGGCACAACCAGCACAAGGCACTCATGTGGATGGCCTTATATACGGAGAGAGGTGCAAAGACAGGCAGCAGTCCTGCTGGACAGATGCACCTGCTACCAGGGCCCCTAGGCACCACCTCTCGCACGCCGGCCTACCCCCGGCCTCAGGCCTCCGCCCCCATACCCACCTCCTCTCCCAGATGCAGGATGTGCCGCCAGCAAGGCCAGAGCAGTCTCCCTCAGCTGAGGCCCTCTCCTCCCCTCCTCCCTCAGGCCTGTCTGTCCTCTCTCTGTCAGCCTCCCTGGCTCACCCCCACTCCCTTGCAGTGTCCCCAGCTTCTGAATGCGAGGAGAGGGGGAGGCTGGCAGGGAAGAGGGGAGAGCCACTATGGGGTGGGCTCTCATTGAGGCCTTGTCTGCTAACCCTTCATTAGGTGAGAGCGCGCTGTAGTGATCCCTCTGATTAATCTAATTAACAACAAGCATTAAACTCCACAGTTGTGAGGAGGGAGACGGGAGCAGGGAGGTGGCTCTGGCTCGGGCTCTCAGAAGCTGTGCAGTCAATGGGGAGGAAGCATAGAAGGCAGAGAGACAGGAGAGGCAGGCCCTGGGTCCCTAGAAACACCAGGAAGAATGCACAGATGGGAAGGAGGGAGCCCCAGTCCTGGCTCTTCAGGGCTGCACCTGCACACACACACACACACACGCATACACACCGACACACGCACATAACTCTGTCACTTGGCCACTGACCTCCCCCAGCAGAGGAGACTGGGGGTACCAAATGGATGTTCTCGGATGCCTCTGAAGTGACCCCATGTCTGAACTCCAGGAGGGTAGTGGGCCTGCCCCTTCCAAGGTCAGGTGACAGGAAAGCCAGCATGCAGCCCTCAACTGAGACAGGAGAAGAGCACAGGCCAGAGGTGAGTCAGGAAGCAGTGACTCGGGCCTCTGGGGATGGGGGAGTGCCAACGGGGCGCCCCTGAGCTGGGAGGCCCTCAAAGAGGGGCTGGGGCCGGGAGCAGGGCTGGGTCAGGGTGTGTAGAATTCCAGCCATTCTGCACTGAGCACAGAGCTGAGAGCAGGGATCATACTGCTGACACGGCTGTGGCGCCCCAGCAGGGGCTGTGGCCAGCAAGGGGGCGGGCAGAGAGCTGGGTCCAGCAAGGGGGCTTACCTCCTCTTGGCCTCTTCTTCCTTGTGCTGCCTCCACTCCAGCTTGGTTTTCCGGTAAAGGAGGTTCATGTCGTGGGCCAGGAGGTGGGGGCTGAGGGGCCCTGCTCAGCGCCACCAGGCCCGGGGGGCGGCCCTCCCTGGGTCCCGGATCCACTTGGTGGGGAGGGGGCAAGAAGGAAAAGAAGGGAGATGCAGAGTGGGTGGGGACCAGGAATGAATGAAAGGGAGAAAAAAGGAGGAGAGATGTGACTGAGGTCCTTAGAGAAGAGAAACACAGAAAACCCCAGACAGAGCCCTAGACAGACAGACCCGGACCTAGAGCCACAGATACACACCCTGGAGAGATCAGGTGGACAACAGTTCCTATCCCGTGTCAATACACCCTGCTCCACCACACAGACAGGCCCCACAAATGCACAACAAGCCTGCAGCCACACAAACACACATTCAGACACACCGACCAGCCAGCCACAGACTCACATCAACAGAGGACCAGACCCACAGATCAGCCTGGGGAAACACACACCTAGGAAGAGCAGACACACACACAGACATAAACACCCACCGACACACCCACAGACAGACTGGGACCTCCAGACGCACACAGATCCGCTCCTCGGAACTGGACACACCTACAGACGGGGAGTTTTGCCCAGGGCCCACTTGTGTACACGGCACCCCACTGGGGAAGGGGGAGCCGGTCAGACTCCCCACTCCCTCCTGGGCTCTGAGGCTTGGGGTGGTTTCTGAGGGCAGGGTAAGGATGCTGAAGAAAGGAGACACTCAGCAGGGCATCTCAAACAACAGCGGTCCAGTCCATCCGTCTCCACCCGCTGGCGTCCCCTGCTTCCCTGGGCCTGGGCCTCGGCCAGTCCACCCCGATCCCTGCTCCCCGGCCCCTCAGTAATGGTCTCCGCCTCCCTCGCTGATGGCCCAAATCACCTTCTTCCTCCTCCAGGATCTGGGAGGTCCGGCTTCCCTCTTCCAGTGCCCGCCCCTCAATCCCACCGCGGGGGTCTCCAGTCTGGCCCCAGAGCTACCTTCTGAGCCGCGGCCTCCATACCTGCTCGGCCTTCCCTTCCCCCAAACACACACTCTCCTTTCTGCCTTCTCCCAGGCGCCCCTCCTCACTGCCGACCCCCTGCCCCTGTTTGTTCCCAACCTGGCCTGCTTCATCCCCCTCTCCATCCAAGGGCCCCAGGTTCTCCGGCACCCCTCCCCTTCCCCTTGTCCTGCTACCCGGGGTTTCTCCGCCTCTCGCCCCGCCAATCCTCCCTGCCCCCTGTCCCCCCACCACCACCTCCCCGCACCAAGCCTCCCCAATTTCTACATCACCGTACCTGGCCTGCCGGGCGCCGGCCCCCCCATGCCGGGCTCCGCCCGGAGCAGGAGGAGGGAGGAGGAGAGACAGAGAGAGACCGGGGGGAGCGGAGCTGGGCCCTGCCGCAGAGACAGCCCCGCCTCCGGGTCCGCCCCCAGACCCGCCCCCGGCCCCAAACCCACCCTTCCACACCCTCCAAGGACGGAGCGGGAGCGGCCGCGGCACGCTGCGCTGCCAGGCTGGGGTTGGGGGCCACGGGGGCGGCGGAGACCGCGGGGGAGACGCAGACGATGGTCGTGTGGCACCTGGGGCCCAGCGCCAGCCCCACCCACGCCTTGGGCGTCCACTCCTCGCCGCCCCTAGCCCCCTGCCCGGCCGGGCCGTGCTGGGTTCGGTGTCCGAGGCCCCAGGGGAGTGCAGCGCGGCTCGTTGCGGCGCCCCCCAGCGGCCGCCCGAGGCCCGCACCGGTGAGCCCGGTGCTCCGGGAGTCCGCACCCGGCGTCGGACCCAGGCCGAGGCTGCGGCTGCGGGGGCTCCGGGTGCAGTGAGGCCGTGAAGCCGGCAGGGGGGGCCGCTTTCCGGACCCAGGGGCTCCGAGAGTCCCGAGCAGGACGCTGGCGGGGAGGAGGTGTGTGTGTGTGGGGGGGTGTCTTAGCCCAGCAGGGGGCGTGCTCTCTTGGCCACCCCGCCAAGTGCGGAGAGGGCCATGGAGTTGGCTCGCCTGGTGCTCGGCCGCCTCCCCTTGCAGCCTCGCAGGCGCCCGGACCTTGCTCCACCGTCTGGGCTCAAAGTTTTCCACCCGTCCGCCCCCGCGGTCCAATTCAGCCTTCCCGTAACCTCTGACGCGCCCGCAGGGACCTGGGCGCCCCAGGTCCACCTCTGGGGCCACGGTGGCCACGGCGCGGGCCCCCTGAGTGATGTGACCCCCTTACGTTTCCCCTCATCGGCCGTCTCCTCAGCTCTCAGAAATTTCTCCCTCCAAAGTCCCTCCGGCACACAACTCCGTCATGGGGTAAATTAGCAACTTGGCGGAACAGTGAGCTCCCAGAAGATATGTACGCTGTAATCCCCGGGACTTGTAGATGCTACTTGATTTGGCAGAGGCTTTGTGGACGTGCTGTGGGACCTGAGGCCGGTGGCACAACCTCTCTGAGTGATGCCTCATGCCATACCAGCCTCAACACCATCGCTGGGCAGGGAGGCGGGGTGAACTAATACTAAAGTGTTTTGTAAGTCGAAAAGGGCCCCACGCATTAAGACTGTTATAAGTGCTCCCGGGAGGGGTAACACGGTAAAACACATAAAAGTCGTTTCACTTTCACATTTGCACCTTACTATGAGTTAGTGAATGTGTTCGTTTATTTTATTTTATTTATTTTAAAGACAGAGACAGACAGATCTTCCATCTTTTGGTTCACTCCCCCAAATGCCTGCAACGGCCAGGAACCAAGATCTGCATCCGGTCTCCCCCATGGGTGCCAGCGACCCAAGTACTTGAGCCATCACCTTCTGTCTGTGCACATTTGTAGGAAGCTGGGCTGGAGAACCAAGCGGGACTCAAACCCAGGTGCTCCGATGCAGGATGTGGGTGTCCCCAGCAGCACTTAACTGCTGCGCCAGGGCCCTGCCCCTCAAACATTTTTTGCACCAAAATAAACATCTTTGAATTCCGTTTTCCCTAGAACTTGTTGACGATCCCTTGTTGTTTGTAGAGCCAGCAGCAGGAAAGCAGGTTCTGGGGACAGAGCCGCCAGGGAGCCTTCTGAATGTTACCAGACAGGAAGGGTTCCACAGAGGACGAGAGGGAGGGGTCTGGAGGGATGGGGCCATGCGGGAGGCTGCTTCTAGACTGTCACAGCTTGGGAGGCCTCAAAGACCCGTTGTTGGTATGCCTAAAGAGAGAGAGAGAGAGCGAGAGAGAGAGAGGCAGGAGTGTAGATGCATCTGACCAAAAGATAAGGAATAAGTTCATAGCAGGGGTTGCCTTTATTTTTGTCTAACCCTAAAGAGTTGTTAAAAATGTCCATGAGCATGGGACAACATTGGGCCAAATGGTTAAGATGCTGCTTAGGGGCCGGCGCCGCGGCTCACTAGGCTAATCCTCCGCCTAGCGGTGCCGGCACACGGGGTTCTAGTCCCGGTCAGGGCGCCGGATTCTGTCCCGGTTGCCCCTCTTCCAGGCCAGCTCTCTGCTGTGGCCTGGGAGTACAGTGGAGGATGGCCCAAGTACTTGGGCCCTGCACCCCATGGGAGACTAGGATAAGTACCTGGCTCCTGCCATCAGATCAGCGCGATGCGCCGGCCGCAGTGCACCAGCCGCAGCAGCCATTGGAGGGTGAACCAACGCCAAAGGAAGACCTTTCTCTCTGTCTCTCTCTCTCTCACTGTCCACTCTTCCTGTCAAAAAAAAAAAAAAAAAAAAAGATGCTGCTTAGGACACCCGGATCCCATATCAAGTTCCTGAATTCAAGTCCTGGCTACTCCCAATTCCAGCTCCCTGCTAAGGCCCATCCCAGCAAGCAGAGCTGATGGCCGAAGATCTTGGGTCCCTGCCACGCATGTGGGTCGTGCAGATGTAGTTCCTGTTCCCAAGTTTGGCCTGGCCCAGTCCTGGATGTTTCAGGGACTTGGGGAGTGACCCAGCAGATGGGATGTTTCTTTGTCTCTTCCTCTCTGTCTCTTTGACCTTCAAACAAAAATAAATAATTTGAAAGAAAAAAAATTGCATGAGCTAGGGCTGAGAGAGGAGGCTGTGGGAAGGAGCACTGGAACAGGAGTCAGATGGCCCATGATGGTCCTAGTGCCAGGTCTGAGGCCTTGGGCCAACAGCTGAATGTTGAGCTCCAGATTCGTTAGTGGGAGCTGAAACCCACACTATCTTTTCTTCCTAGGACTGCTTTGAGAGCCAAGAGATAACATGAGGAATTTTTAGGGTGCAGTCAGCCCTTGGGGTCTTCGATTGAGTGGTTCCAGCCCCCTCCCCATATAAAAATGTACATACGCGGCCAGTGTGTGGTTGTGGCATAGCTGGTAAAGCCACCACCTGCGACTCAGACATCCCATATGGTCGAATACCAGCTCCTCTGCTTCCATTCCAGCTCCCTGCTAAAGTACCTGGGAACGCAGCAGAAGGTGGCCCAAGTGCCTGGGTCCCGGCACTCACATAGGAGACCTAGATGAAACTCCTGGCTTTGGTCTGACCCAGCCCCGGCAGTTGCAGCCATTTTGGGAATAAACCAGCAGATGGAAGACCTTTCTCTTTCTCCAACTCTGGCTTTCAAATAAATAAAATATATATATATTTTTAAAAGGCACAAACTCATATGACATTCTCCCATATATTTTTCTTTTTTTTTAAGGTTTATATTTTTTTACAAAGGCTAAGTGACAGAGAGAGGAGTAGAGACAGAGAGAAGGAACTTAACACCTGCTGGTTCACTCCTCAAATGGCCACAATGGCAGGGGCTGGGCCAGGCCAAGGTCAGGATCTCAGAACTCCATCCTGGTCTCCCACGTGGATGACAGGAGCCCAAGTACTTGTGTCATCAGCTGCTGCTTCCCCAGGTGCATTAGCAGGGAATGGGATCAGAAGCAGAGCAGCCGGGACTCAGACTGACAGGCCAATGTGGATGTCAGCATTGCAAGCAGTGGCTTCACCAGCCCTGCCAAGACATCTGCTCCCCCTCGACTGCTTATCCTACCCAATGCAATGTAGATGCTGTGGAAATAGTTGTTCTACTTTACCATTTAGGAAATGAAAACAAAGGTTTGTAAATGGTACTGATGCAACATTTAAAAAAAAAAGTTATTGGGGCCGGTACCCTGGCTCATTTGGTTAATCTTCCGCCTGCAGTGCTGGCATCCCATATGGGCCCCGGGTTCTAGTCCCAGTTGCTCCTCTTCCAGTTCAGCCCTCTGCTGTGGCCCGGGAGGGCAGTGGAGGATGGCCCAAGTGCTTGGGCTCCTGCACCCGCATGGGAGACCAGGAGGAAGCACCTGGCTCCTGGCTTTGGATCAGTGTAGCTCCAACTGTAGCGGCCACTTGGGGAGTGAACCAACAGAAGGAAGACCTTTCTCGCTGTCTCTCTCTCTCTCACTGTTTATAACTCTACCTGTTAAATAAATTTTTTTTTTTTTTTTTTGCAGGCAGAGTGGACAATGAGAGAGAGAGACAGAGAGAAAGGTCTTCCTTTGGCGTTGGTTCACCCTCCAATGGCTGCTGCAGCCGGCACACCGCGCTGATCTGATGGCAGGAGCCAGGTACTTATCCTGGTCTTCCATGGGGTGCAGGGCCCAAGCACTTGGGCCATCCTCCACTGCACTCCCTGGCCACAGCAGAGGGCTGGCCTGGAAGAGGGGCAACCGGGACAGAATCCGGTGCCCCGACCGGGACTAGAACCCGGTGTGCCGGCGCCGCAAGGCAGAGGATTAGCCTAGTGAGCCGCGGCGCCGGCCCAAATAAAAAAATTTTTTAAAAAATATTTATTTATGGGGCCGGTGCGTGCCTGGCCTGAGGCGCCGGCATCCCATGTGGGCGCCGCTTCTGGTCCCGGCTGCTCCTCTTCTGATCCAGCTCTCTGCTGTGGCCTGGGATGGCAGTGGAGGATGGCCCAAGCGCTTGTGCCCCTGCACCCGCCTGGGAGGCCTGGAGGAAGCTCTTGGCTCCTGGCTTTGGATTGGCATAGCTCCAGCCGTTGCTGAGGAGTGAACCAGCAGATGGAGGACACCTCTCTCTCTACCTCTCTCTGTGACTCTTTCAAATAAATAAAATAAATCTTTAAAAATATTTATTTATTTATTTGTTTATTTGAGAGGCAGAATTACAGAGGGAGGGAGAGACATAAAGGTCTTCCATCTGCTGGTTCACTCCCCAAATGGCTGTAACAACTGCAGCTGGGCTGATCTGGACCCAGGAGCCAGGAGCTTCTTCGGGGTCTCTCTCGTGGGTGCAGGAGCCCAAGCACTTGGGCCATCTTCCATTTCCAGGCCATGAGCAGGGACTTGAAACAGTGCCCATATGGGATGAGGGTGCTGCAGGCCGAAGTTTAACCTACTACACCACAGGACCGGCTCCCCACCCCCCCCATTTTTTCTTTTCTTTTTTTTTTTTTATTTCCATGGCAACAGTCTCTCTCAGAATGTTGGCGAAGTGTACCAAAGAAAGAGAAAATGGCAGTTGGAGGTCTGTTCTTTTAAAATATTTATTTATTTAGGCCGGTGTTGTGGCTCAATAGGCTAATCCTCTGCCTGGGGCATCGGCACACCAGGTTCTAGTCCCGGTCGGGGCACCGGATTCTTTCCCAGCTGCCCCTCTTCCAGGCCAGCCCTCTGCTGTGGCCTGGGAGTGCAGTGGAGGATGGCCCAAGTGCTTGGGCCCTGCACCCCATGGGAGACCAGGAGAAGCACCTGGCTTCTGGCTTCGGATCAGCGAGGTGCACCGGCCGCAGCGTGCCGGCTGCAGCGGCCTTTGGAGGGTGAACCAACGGTAAAGGAAGACCTTTCTCCCTGTCTCTCTCTCTCACTATCTAACTCTGCCTGTCAATAAATAAATAAATAAAATATTTATTTATTTATTTGAAAGGCAGAATTAGGGAGAGGGAGAGACAGAAAGAGAAAGAGAGCAAGCAAGCTTCCATCTACTGATTCACTCCCCAAATACCCAAAATAGTTGGAGCTGAGCCAGGCCAAAGTCAGGAACTGCATCTGGGTCTTCCACCCAGGTGAGAAGGGCCCAAGCAATTGAGCCATCTTCCACTGCTTTAGCAGGTGCATTAGCAGGGAGCTGGATCAGAAGCGGAGGAGCCGAGACTTGAACTGGTGCTCTTATGGGATACCTGCAAAGCAAGCAGTGGCTTCACCACTGCCCCAGTGTGTTCTTTCATGCCAAGTGCATAGCAGGCTTTTCATTAGTTTGTGTGAATTGTCCTTCTTAGTAAGCACTGGATGCAGCGGGAGAGCTAGGGAAAGGGGCCCTGCTTGTGGCTGCTGGGGTTGGTCCTCAGGTGCACCTGTGTGGGTGAGTGGATATTCCTGCGTGTCCAGTGTCTGGAGAGAAAGTGAAAGTCAGCCTCCTGTCTGCAAGTCCTAATGTGTTTCTCGTTCCACACAAAGAGCTGAGTGTGGGGTCAGCACTGGGGCGCAGTAGATTAATGCTCTGCCTGTGCCGTCGGCATCCCATATGGCCACCGGTTCTAGTCCCGGCTGCTCCTCTTCCAGTCCAGCTCTCTGCTATGGCCTGGGAAAGCAGTAGAAGATGGCCCAAGTCCTTGGGTCCGTGCACCCGGGTGTGTAGGAGACCCGGAAGAAGCTCCTGGCTCCTGGCTTCGGTTGTGACCATTTGGGGAGTGAACCAGCGGATGGAAGACCTCTCTCTCTGCCTCTCCCTCTCAATCTCTGCAACTCTGCCTCTCAAATAAATAAATAGAAAAGAGCTGAGTGTGTGGAATGTCTCTGCTGTACCAATGACAGCCTTTTCCAAACTCTCTGGTCTCAATTTTCACATCCAAGTAGTTCAGTAATATGATGTCCAGGATTTCTGATACAGGACATTGGGGGTAGGGATGGAAGAAGGCGGGCTAGGAGTTGCTAATCGCTGAACCCACTTGCTAAGTACCTGGGTGGTCACTATTCAGTTTTGTTGGAAGTTTTTCATAATAATCCACTTTTTCAGATAAGGAGTGGGGGAAATAATAGTCCCTTCCTCTTTCAAAGAAGCTGTGACAATGACAGTCACAGCCGCGCCGGCACGTTTAAGTCAGGCACTTCTGGGCAGCCGGGCACCCCGCACGGGCCTGGTCCGCTCCTGGGCGCGCGTCCGCAGGCCAATGGCAGCCAGCTGCCTGCAAGTAAGGGAATCCCTGGTCTCTCGGCGAACTCCGCCCCTTTCTCCCCGCCCTCGAAGCCCCGCCCTCCGAGGAAGCGCCGGGCCGGGGCCCAGCAGGTGTGGGGTTAAGGGAGCCCGTCTGGGGCCCCAGGAGCAGAAGCAACTGCAAGAGCGGCGGCTGTGGCGGGCCTGGCCCGGGGCCAGCTGGCGGGGAGCCCCAGGAGGGAGGAGGGGGGAGGAAGAGGGGAAGGAGGAGGAGGAGGAGGAGGAGAGGAGCAGTCAGCAGGCCCGAGGAGGCAGGACTTCCTGGTGTGGGGGTTGTCAACAGCCCCGAAAGAGAAAGACAGACGAGACTGAGAGCAGCCGAGGAGCGGAGACAGGTCCAGCGGGACCACGCGGGAGGAGGTGTGCGAGACCCGCTCGCCGGGACCACCGAGGCCGGCTGCCGCCTGGAGCCGCGGGGGGCTGAGCCGCACCCTCCCATAGCTATCGGGAGACCTCGGGCTTCGGAGGCGGCTCCTGGGCTCCGCCGAGGGGGCGCAGACTCCTTTTCTGGAGCGAAAACTTTCCATGGAGATGCCTCGCAGGGGGAGGTGCGGCCCCCGAACAGGACTGGGCTGCCCCTGACCGCCGCCTGCGTGCCCCGCGCCACCCCGGGGCCAGGAGGCCCCCGGGAAAAGACAGCCCAACACCTTGGGCGCCGGGACCCCCACGGTCAGCTCGGTGGCCGAGACCGAGAGGTAAGGCCCCCGGACTGGGCGTGGCGCGGCGCGGCGCTTGGGGCGCGGGCAGGGCCTGCCCCTGGGATGTGGGAACCGGGGTGTGGGGTGCCTGGAGGAGGCCCAGCAGAGTCCGCCAAGCGGCCTGGAGGTGCCGCCTCACCCTGGTTCACCCAGGACCTGGAGCCGGTGCGCTCAGGACAAACTGGGTCCCCTGAGTTTGAATCCCAGGCCAGAAATGCCCAAGTCTGTGTGCCCCACGCCGTGCTCTCTGGCCTCCCCTGCCTGTCTCTTTGTCTCTGGGTCTCTGGCGATTTCCCCTTCCTCTCCAATTCTGCTCCCCAGAGAGGAAGCCCCGGAGGTGGCCTGCCCACTGCTTTCTCACACACGCGCGCGCACCCGCGCTCTCTCTCTCTTTCCAGTTTGCAAACTCAGCTCTGGAGTTCGGCGGCGGCAGCAGGAAAAACCTGCCCCTGCTCCCCCCTCCCGCCACCTCCCCTACCCTGTTCTGTCATCAGCCGGGCACCCCCAGTTCCCACAAGGCCCTTTGGCCATGTCGGACCCAGATGTTCCCAGGGGCCCTGATGCCCCCGCAATGTGGCCCCCCTGTTCTAGGGGTGCCTGAGCCCCTTCAAAGAGCCCCAGTCCCCCAACCTCAGCCCAGTCCTGAGTCCCGGGGACCATGAGTGGAGGCAAAAAGAAGAGTAGTTTCCAGATCACCAGCGTCACCACGGACTACGAGGGCCCAGGGAGCCCCGGCGGCTCCGATCCCCCTGCCCCACCGGCCCCTGCGGGGCCCCCGCCCCGCCTCCCCAACGGGGAGCCCAACCCCGACCCAGGGGGCAAGAGCACCCCCCGGAATGGCTCCCCACCGCCTGGGGCCCCTGCCTCCCGCTTCCGGGTGGTGAAGCTGCCCCACGGCTTGGGAGAGCCTTATCGCCGAGGTCGTTGGACGTGTGTGGATGTTTACGAGCGAGACCTGGAGCCCCCCAGCTTCGGCCGGCTCCTGGAGGGAATCCGGGGAGCCTCGGGGGGCACTGGGGGTCGATCTCTGGATTCCAGGTTGGAGCTGGCCAGCTTGGGCCTGGGCGCCCCTATCCCACAGCCAGGCCTGTCTCAGGGCCCCACCTCCTGGCTGCGTCCGCCCCCCAGCTCCCCTGGACCTCAGGCCCGCTCCCTCACCGGCGGGCTGGGCCAGCTGTCGGTGCCCGGCAAGGCCAAGGTGGAGACACCCCTCCTGGCGGCCTCCCCACCGCAGCAGCGCCTCCCAGAGCCTGGGACTGGGGATAGCGCCGGCACATCCCTGGCTCCCGTGCCCCTGCCCTCCCTAAGGGTGGAAGTGGAGGCTGGGGGCCCGGCGGCAGGGACCCCTCCAGCGTCCCGAAGGAAAGATGGAGCCCTGCGACTGAGGATGGAGTTGGTTGCTCCAGAGGAGGCTGGACAGGTAAGAGCCAGGTTCCAGGTTGGGGGAGACTCCTGAGGGCCCTGCTCAGGCATCTCAGTCGGAGCCTCACCGCCATGCTCCCCTCCCCCGCCACTGTCATCTGTCTCATCCGTGGCACCTCTTTTCTCTCTCTGCCATCACACTTTGCTGTCCTTTGCTTTCTCCCTGGGGCTCCTCTTCCCTGCAAGCTACACCTTCTTTCTCTGTGGCCTTTAATTTGTTGCCTTTGGCTCTTGCCCTGTCTCCATATAGCCTTTAGCTACAATGGTCTGCTCACTTTGGTCACCACCTTCTGTCTTGGGGTCTCACTCCCTCTGGCTCCAGGTAATGAGGGTGGAGGCCCCGGGCTGGGTGACTCGGCCCCTGGTCGAGGAGTTGCCAGGGTTTGGGGGGGGGGGGCTCAGGGGGCAAAAGGTGGGATTTCTGCTCTCAACCTCTCCACGCAGCTCCATCCTAAGCGCGGGGTCTTCTCTCTGCCAGTGCCCAGCCCAGGCTCATCTCCACCCTTGCTGCAAGCCATGTTTCTCTGAGGCACTGAGGAACTGGGTGGATGGGGCACAGGACGAGATGGGGGGCTCGCCTCACCCCTGGTGGGGGGGTCTGTCTTGGTTCCTGCCTCTGTCCCCTCTGGGGTTGATAACAAGGGGTGGCCACCGTGGCGTGGGAGAGAGGCGGGAAGCAGCAGAGGAGGAGTTAAGTCCTGTGCGTTCTGCTTCCTGTCTCCAAAAGAGGAACAAGTCTGGGCTGGGGGCAGGATGCCTGGGTCCCTGGGGTGGGGGTGGGCAGCCAGGAATGTGGGGTTGGATGCCTCTGTTCTGCAGGAGAAAATAACACCTTGGACTGCGGGGTGAGGGGGAAGGCCTGGAGGGTGAGGATGAGAATGTTTCCCCCTTCCTGGCCTTGGGCACAAACCACAGTATAAAAATAACCTGAGACTGGATGTCTGGGTCCTGTCAGGACCGGTCAGGACTGGCTCCCCCACCCCCTCCTGGCCTCAAGCTCATGGCTCTCATGACCCCCCCCCCCTTGCTTGAGCCTTTCCCTCAGTTTGGACCCCAGAGAGAAGATGCTGCGCCCCCACCCCCACCCCGTCCTTGTCCCCAGCCTCTTGGACCGATTGCAAGCCCCCTTTGCCCTCTCCTTCTGTAAGCTCTGCCTGTGCTTCCCTGGGGTCCGTGGACCCTGCCCCTGGTGCCACAGTGCCCTCTACCCTCTTCCTTCCGCCACGGCCTGATCACTTCCTGTGTGCAGGCGCCTGAGTCCCTATTTCTTTTCTATCTGCAGCCTCCCCCAACCCTTCAGCCTCAGCTGCCTCCCACAGAGGCTGGAGGTGAGGGGGGGGGCAAGGGGGCACCACCTGGGCCCCCTTCCTCTGCTCTGTCCCGCTAAGCAGCCTGAACTCTCTGTTCTTGGCTCTTCCAAGAAACTGGGGCCTCCCGGGGCCTCACAGAGGCGTCTTGTCTTGTTCCTCTCACCCCCGCCCTATTGCAGCCGCCCCCAGCGCCTGTTGGGCTGTGTGGGTCCACGCCCAGGCTCCGCCTCCCCCCTCATCTGCACACCCCTACCCCCCACCCCACCCCAGCCCAAGCAGGGCAGAGAGCAGAAGCGGAGTTTCACCTGGTGGGGCCCAAGGAGTCCCAGAGGAGACCTCCAGTGGGGGTTGGAGGGCTGCTTTCTGAGGATCCATTCATTCTACAAATAGCGCTGAGCAAACTCGTCTTCTCGCAGGGGCGACACAATAAATACTTTAATTTCAGATAATGTTAGGTGCTATAAAAAAAAGTGAAACAGTTCTATGCACTGTGAGTGATGGGGAGATGCTGCTCCGAGGAGGCGACATGTGGGTGGCTCTCGGCAGACAGGTGACAGAGAGCAGCTGCTTTGTGGGTAGCCTCTGCGTGGCGGGCCTGGCTCAGGGGGAACAGGGCTCCTGAGATGCAGACCAGAGCCCCTCTCTGATCGTCTGGGAGCCCCTCACCCCAGTCCTCAGGGTGATGGCCTTCTCCTTGCCTCTGGTGCTTGCCCAAGGTCTTTACCAGGGCTGGAGGAGGGAAGGGCTTTTGGGTCCTTGGAAGAGAGGGGCAGGAGGTGGGAAGGGAGGAAGACCACGGTGCCAGTTCTGAGGCGGCTGGCTCCTTTCTCTCTCTCAATGTGATGGCTCCCACCTCTCTGCCTCCAGGTGCCCCCACACGACTCTCGTCCCAGCTCCCCGGCCCTCTACTTCTTCCCCGATGCCAGTCTGGTTCACAAGTCTCCAGACCCCTTTGGAGCCGCAGCAGCCCAGAGCCTCAGCCTGGCCCGCTCCATGTTGGCCATCAGTGGGCACCTGGACAGCGATGACGATAGGTAGGTGGGCTCCCCACCAGCACCTGGGACGGCTGCGTGACGCTACCCGAGTTGAAGGGGACCTGTTAAATAGAGACCTAGCCTGGGCATAACCGCTGTGCACACTTGATCTGGGACCCACTCCCTCCTGGTGGAGAGGGCTGGGTGGGACTCCCTGGCTTAGGACTGTCAAGTCAGACTTTTTTTTAGAATCTGAAGGGACTCATTGTTGTCAAATTCCAGAGCTCTTGCAGATTTAGAGACCATCTGGCCAACCCAGGGAGCCCACTGGCAAACGTGCCCCAGTCCCATCTCCCTCTGCCCTGCCAACGAGGGGAACGGGACCCCTTCGAGTCCTTCCATGACGCAAGATCCTTGTAGTCTATCCCGACTGCTTCAGGATCCTTGGACTCTGAGGAAAGCCTTGCCCTGCTCTGCCCCGAGGGGCTGTGGCCAGCAGACAGGGCTGGGAACAGCATGGGGGCTGAGCCCTCTGTCCTGGCAAAGCGGGGCCCTGGGCAGCTGTGTCTGGGAGCAGCCACAGCACAGGCCGGCAGAACTTGCTGGGCTGTGCCCTTCAGGGGAGGGCGGCAGGGTGGGCAAAACTTCCTGTCTCAAGGGCTGGGTTTCAGCACACATGGAACAAAATCGCGAGTCAGATAACCAGGCTGCTGGCTTCTGGCTGTGGACTGATAGGAGCCCTGGAGGAGGGCTAAAGGAGCCGCCACTTTTATTTTGGAGGGAGGAGTGGGACTTCCTGTTAGAGGCCCTGGAGGGGCGGGACTTCCTGTCTGGAAGGAAATGAGGGGTGGGACTTCAGCAGTGGGTGAGTGGGTGCTGGGGGCATCTGTTCCAGATGGGAGTCACCCCTTCCTGTCCTCCCTGAAGGTGGCAACCCCACCCTCCCACCCACCCACCCAGAATCCAGGCCTGGGGGCCAGAGGCACTGGGGGAGTGGAGACCACAGAGGAAAGAGAGAGGGTAGCCAGGGGCCGGGGCCGTGGAGGGCCAGGGGCTGTGTCTGGCCAGGCGGGCAGGGTGACTTCAGTGGGCCTGCTAGCGGCTGGCTCTGGGGAATGTGTGAGGTCGGCCAGGGCCTGGCCAGCAGTCACCTGCCCCCCTGGCTGCTATTCCCAGCGCTTCCCGTCCCCTGCCCTCCTCCCATTTGGGAGGTTCTCTGGCACCAGGGCCCTCCCCCGCCCCTGTCATGGCTTTCTCGGAGAGCTCTGGCTCCAGTGCCTCCTCAGCTCTGTTCTTTTGGCTCATCGTCCCCTCCCTCCGTCCCACCCCCAGTCTGACCGGTCAGGCTCCCAGCCTCCACTTTACCCTGCTGGCTCCAAGAAGATTCTGGGGCTCTGGCCCGGCCCAGCCCCTCTCTGCCCCACCCCGCTGGGCCAGCGGGTTTGGGCTGGGCCACCCCCTGCTGCCCAGGAATGGGGTGTGTAGACCCCACCTCACCCAGCTGGTGTGTGGGGAGCTGGCAGAACTGGAGCCAAGTGGCAGGGACCTCCCTTTGGAGCGGGAGAGTGGGCTGGGTGTGAAGTATCTGGATCCCAGATGGAGAACAGGGGATGCCTCCTCACCAACCCCTGGATCTGGGACCGGGAAGACCAAGGGTGCCCGGTGGATTTGGGTGGCTCCTGTGCTCCTGGGCTGGGAGATCCTTTGTGTTCCCAACAGGCTGGGGGCTCAGGCATCGTAGGGAACAGATCTCGGGGACCTGGGAATGAAAAGCTTAATCCCAAGATCTGCCCTTTTCAGATGAAAAAAAGCTGAGATTCAGAGAAGTGCCTGGACTGCAGTCGGAGCCTGGGTGACCCCAAGGCCGGCCTCTGTCCACTCCTAATGACGTGCCTGGGTCCCAAGAGACGGGAGGCGGCAGAGGGCTCTAGGATGCCTTCTCTCTCTAGGGCAGAGGCAAGAACAGCTCTCCCAAGTGGGGCAGGGAGCCAGCCCCCTCCCTTTCCCCTCCCAGGCCCAGCCCCGCCCCCGAAGGCACCATAGATCCGGGAGGGAGTGTGGACAGGGCAGCCGGATGCCACTTCGTTGGCCTCTGGCCCAGCCCCTAGGGACTCCTAGCACATCTCAAGAGCGAGCGAGTGAGCAGGGCTGGCCCCGTCCCCAGGATCTCTCCCAGATGTGCTGTGTCTTCGTGGACTCTGACATTGAGGCTGTTCTATTTGACCTTCAAAGAGGACAAACAGTCTCTAGAGCCATCCTCACTCCAGAACCTAAGAGTCCTGCAGAGCCAGAGGCCCCAGCTGTGCACGTCACACTCTGCAGAGTCCCAGGGGCTGCCACTCGCACCCTGGAATGCTTGGAGTCATGATGGCTTTCTGGAAGGTGGCAACAGGCACCCCGAAAAAGGGGGCGTTTCTGTGCTCTTTCACACCGAGTTGCCCTTGGGCTTGTAGTAAGGGCCTCAGCATCCTGCCCCCTGCCCCGGTGCAGGAATCCCAACACAGTGCCCCCCCCCCCCCCCCAGCCCTGGACTCGGGGCTTCTCAAAGGGCGGGCTGGGGGCATCTTGGGTTGCCCCTTGCCATGTTCACGTTAGAACTCTGGCGTGCGTGAGTGTGCCGTTCACCCGTGTGGCTCTGGACAAACAGGAGACAGCCATCTTTCAGCCAACAAATGTTTACTGTTGTCTTCTTCTTTTATTTCTGGCAAGAATGAATAACTCACTTGGCATCTTTACGCAAGAGTCCGCCAAGCAGGGCCAGGGTTCCTGTTCCCATGCGCATCTGCTTGCTCCTCGGTGTGTCTGTGTCTGTCTGTATCCGTGTCTGTGTGTCCTGGAGTGGGGGAAGAGGGAGGCTGAGTTTTCTACAGTGGCCCATTTTCTACCCCAGCGTTGCCCTGTCGAAAACTGCTTTGACTCCCCAGCTGGCTGGCCCACCCGTCGCCCGGCCTCCCCACCCGTGGAGTGCCTGATGTCCTTCCCCCACGCCACCATATCCTGCTCTCTCGGGCCTGTTCACCGATTCACCTGTCAGCGCCTTCTGCACCCAGAGCTTGGACAGGAAATGGAAAATTCCCAGCTCCCTCGTGCTCCCTTCCTGGCCGCCAGGCCTCACGCAAGGGTCACCTTGAACTGAGTGCTGATGCCCTCACTGGGAAGCAAGTTGGACAGCCAGGAGGGAGGGCTTGCAAGGGAGCACCAGGCCTTGGGCTTTGTTTGCAGGATGGTGGGGCCCCTTTTCTGAGAGGGGCTTAGCTGGAGGACAGGACTTGGGCCCGGTGATCCTGCAGCACAGCGGACAAAGGTGGAGGCTGGCCAGGGGCAGAGGCAGAAACTGGATGGGAGTGGACCATGACTCACAGGATGAGGCAGGGGCCTGGGGCCTGGGTGCTGGGAGAAGGGAGCCTTGGAGGATGGGACTCGGTGCAAAAGCTAGAGGGAGGGGCCAGAGGGAGAACCAGGGTCTGGGACCCAGAGCTCCATGTCCTGCGTCCAGCTGGGAGCCTGGCCCTGGGGCTTGTTGAGCCAGGCATGCGTCGACCTCTGGTGGCCATTCAGCAAATTGCAGTGAGACCCGCTGTATGCTCCCTGCCATGCCCGTCCTCACTCCTCTTCCCTGTGTCCCAGCCTGCCCTTCCCACCTCTCTCAAGCCCTTGCTCCCTCCAAGACCCCAGACCCAGGTTCCAGATCCATAGGCCTTATGTGTCTTATGAGGGCTCTGGCCATGTAGGTTTCCAAAGCCATGGTAACCTGTCCCGTTACTATCTGTCAGCGTGAGAGATGGGGGAGCCTCTTACCCAGCCGCCCGGGGTTCACCCATGATGCAGGAGCAAGGCGTCCACTATGCTGGGGAGACCCCAACGATCAGAACCTCCCCATCCCCAACCACGTCCACCCCTTCCCTGAGGCCTTGAGAGAGGACAGTGTTGGCCCAGTGGGGGCTGGGTGGGGTCAGAGACGGGGTGCGGTCTCCCAGGACCAGGCTCTTCCTCACCCTCCCCAATCCAGGCTTCTGGTGTCACGGCCCCTCCCCCACCTTGCCTCCAGCTGACTTCCCGCTGCCGCCCCCTCCCCTCCACTCTGGGATTGGTGCCAGGGTGAGAAGGGGACACTGGCACTGACGGCGTCTGGGAATTCCCGCCCACTGTGGAGCCATGGGAGGGGGTCCCCGTGTCCCTGAGGAGCCAATCACAGACAGCCCTTGTCCTGGGGGGCGGTGTATATCTCTCAGGCCAGCACCCCCAGGCACTGTCTCCTCTCTGCCTGCCTGACACCAGCCAGACCCCGCTCTGCCCGGGGGGCTCTGAGCCCCCCAGGCGCTCCCTGTGATACTGCCTTCTCCCTCTGGGGGGGCCCTGAAGATCCTTCCCCTTCAGGGATGGCCCAGCCAGGGGTGTCTGTCAAGTCCCTGGTGTCCTCTTATGAGACCCGAGTGGTGGGGACAGCTCCAGGGCCGCCCCAAAAAAGGGGCTGCGTCTCCTCCCCCTGCTCCCCTCGGGGAGCATCCCCCGTCCGAGGGGCGCCTGCACCCCCTCCCCACCGGGGCCTGGGGGGACCTGGGCAGCGGCCCCCACCCCGCCGGGGGATGGACAAAACACTCCTCTCCCTGATTCTCTACTGTCACAGGTACAGGATTGGGTGGGCAGGGGGCTGCCAGCAGCCCGGGCTTGCGGAAGGGCCAGAGCCCACTGCACCTGGGCTGTGCACACCCCGGGCTCCGGCTCCTCACCTCTCCCCTCCCTGTGTCTTTCCAGTGGCTCCGGCAGCCTGGTTGGCATTGACAACAAGATCGAACAAGCCATGGTAAGAGAAGCCCCCGGCGCCCTGCAGCCGTCCTCTGGCTGCCCCTGCGGCCCCCAGTACTCCCGACTCTGACATCTGCCGGGCTCCCTGCTTCCCTGTGCCCACCTGCCCCCTGCTGCACCTTCCCTGGGGCCCAGGGGAGTCTGAAAGGGGCAGATCTGCGAGGCGCCGAGCAGGGGGTGAGGGCGGGCTGGCCCGGCCGCCGTGACGCTTCCCCTGTGCCTGGTCCCCAGGACTTGGTGAAGTCCCACCTCATGTTTGCGGTCCGGGAGGAAGTGGAGGTGCTGAAGGAGCAGATCCGGGACCTGGCAGAGCGGAACGCGGCGCTGGAGCAGGAGAACGGACTGCTGCGGGCCCTGGCTAGCCCGGAGCAGCTGGCCCAGCTGCCCTCCTCGGGCCTCCCGCGGCTTGGGCCCCCCGCACCCAATGGGCCCTCCCTTTGAGCCTCCCCCTTCCCTCACAATGTGCCTTTGGGGGCTGCCTGGGCGGCTGGGCATTGCGCCAGCTGCTTGCCCCTTCTTCCTATGCAGCTTTAATGCCCCCAGCCCCCCGGGCATGGGAGTTCAAGGCTCAGTATTGGCCTGTCCCCCCCACACCCCATCTCCACCCCCACCCCCAGTCCCCAGGCCTTGGTGGAGGAGGGCGGGCTTTCGGACAGGATGTTAGATGGAGCCCCCTCCACCGGGGGTCCCAGCCCACCCCCACCCCCCGGGCATCAGTGTTCGGGGACCCCCAGCAGTAGGTAACTTGGGCGAGTTGGAGACTCCCTGGCTGACACCCAACCCCTACTTTGTGCCCTTAAAGTGCCGCCTCCCCTGTGCCCAGGGGCGGGGGTATGGACAGTATCTGGAAGTTCTGGGATTCAGGTTGTTATTAAAATAATAATTATAATTAAAAAAATCTGAAGAAACTTGAATTTGCAGGAGGTTGGTATCTCGTTGCTTATCTGGGGGATGGGTCGGGACGGGGCTGCACCTGCGGTTTGAACGCCCCCCCCCCCAAGACCCTGTCCAGACAGGGGAGGTTTAATGTGATGGAGATGAAGTGGCTAAGGGTCCTGGGAAGGGGCAGGCAGGCGAGGCTGGGGGAGGGGGCGGCTGCCCACGTGCTGGGGGGAGGGGAACAATGAGGCCTTTGGCCACAGTGCAGGATCCACCCCTGGCTTCCCAGCGTGTGTCCTCTGCGGGCTGGATCCGGGTGGCTGCTTGGAGGCGGGGCGGGGGACCCTGAATGGGCCCCTTGTCTCGGGGCTGGGTGTGGGCCAGGCTCCCTGGGCACACGTTGCCCTCGCCAGGCCTGGCTGGCCGCCGTGGCTTCCACCCCCAGCTGGCTGAGGACAGGCCCTGTGGGTGAGCAGGCCCCTCCCTGGCAGCCTTGGCTCCTGTCCTAGGTGCAAAAGGCAGCTGGAGAGGAGGACCCCATCTAGTGGGCGAGCAGGAAGCAGCAGCTACAGGCTTGAGGAGCGACAGAGGTCCAGGACCTGCAGGAAGCCTGGACCGGCCTGAGTTAGAATCCTCGAAAGGCAGAGTTACAGAGAGAGCGAGAGGGAGAGAGAGATCTTCCATTGGCTGGTTCACTCCCCAAATGGCTACAATGGCTTGGGCCAGGTGTTTCATCCGGGTCTCCCACGAGGGTACAGCACTTGGGCCATCTTGTGTTGCTTCTCCAGGCACATTAGCAGGGAGCTGGATCGGAAGTGAAGCAGCCAGGACTCAAACTGGCGCTCATATAGGATAGGTAGTCTGGCCCAGCTCCCTAGATTTTTGACCTCAGGCAAGTTCTCTGGCTTCTCTGAGCCTTGGATCCTCACGGGTAAAACGGCACTGACAACAGTCAGACCCACCTTGAAGGGCCGCTGTGACGATTTCGAGACCAGCCATGGGAAAGATCGGTGTCTTCTCCCTGGATCTGGGGGAACACGGCCCAGGGCACCAGGGATTGGCTCTGTGGGCCCCGGAGGGGCCTCGGGGGTTGGGGTCAGGGCTGGGCAGCCCCTCACAATGGGCCGGAACTCTCCCTCCCTCCGCGTTCTCACCCACTTGACTCCTCTCCCTGCCCCGGGGAGGGGAGGAGAGGCCTGGCATGAGTTGCCAGGGGGAACTTTCCCTCTGGATTTTTTATTTATTTCTTCACTGCTGTGCTTGAAGCCCCTCAGCTCCCCCGAGGCCTCTCGGGTGGCAGCCAGGGGCCTGCAGTTGCCCACCCCCTCCCCTCCCCCACCCCAATGCTGGTTCTTCCCACGGCTTTGGGCTCGTGGTATCAGGAAACATGGCTGTGGTGATGCGATTCTTCAAGTGGGTTAGGCGGGTTTGGTGCAAGATTTCTTGCTGGGTGAGTTGCAGAGGCCGTCCGGACCCCAGGACGTCCTGGGAGGCCAGTGCTGGCATGGACCTCTGGGGTCACAGTGGCCACCACCAAGTGGCTGGGGAGGGAGGCTTAGGTGCCTGCTGCCCCGGGCCTTTGCTGCTGTCCGTCTGTTAACCGTGGTCTCTGCACTGCCGTCCTCTCTGTATGTTGGTGCTTAGATTCTCTTCTGGAGACAAAAAAACAAGCCAACCATCTCAGAACCCTCTGCCTCCAAGAAACACCTACTAAAGGATGTGGAGAAGACCCCCAAGGCGTTTGAGTCATTCAAGTTGGTCGAGCCCCCCCGAGAGGCTCAGGTCCCCAAGATGGACGAGTGCCCCACGGTGGCTGAGTCCCTCGTGCTGGCCCGTGTACCAGACCGGTCCCAGGAGGAGGTGGGCCGCAAGAGCCGGTCCCTGCTGCAGCTGCCCCGGACGGCCATGCGGTCCATGTCCACGCTCATGTTCTCCGCCCTGCAGACTGGCTGGCAGATGTGCAGCTGGAAGGTGAGCCCACTCCCCCACCCCCCCACTTCCCCGCACCTCTCCCAGCTCCCCCAGATCCCGGCACTTAACTCCGCGCTCAGTCGCTTGTTCATCAGTCACTTCCTGTGTGCCAGGCACTGATGATCGCATGGTGGATGAGGTTTATCCCGTCTTGGGGGTTTGGACAGGTAACAGGCGTAATGGGCTCTGTCTCCTAAAGGCGTGACCCAGGAGGTGGAGACCTCGGGAGTCCAAGAGAGGAAGGGCATCCCATCCAGACCTGGGGCACCAAGGGAAGGAGGGTGGCCCGAGGCTGGAAGGAGCTACTTGGTTGGCGGGAAGGGGTTTGTGTGTGTCGCATGGAGGATTTTGATAGGAAGGGGCAGAGACAATGGAAGGAGAAGTCCTTGGACAGAGAGCAGCAGGTGTGTGTGCAGAGCCCGAGGTGTGTGGGCCATGCTGGAGTGACCCCAGCCACGAAGGGGGCCCGTCCATGCAGGGCAGAGTTGGCGGGGTGGCACCGTTGTGGGCTTTCTACTTGACCCTGAGAGCAGTGGGAGCCCTTGAAGACATTTGAGTTGCGTGGCGTGCTTAGGCTTTGGCTTGGGGAGTTCAGCTTCTCTCCTGCACAGCTGGCTGGTGGGGTTGTCAAACGTCACAGCTACTCTAGTAGTTCTCTATGAAATTAAATACGCAATTATCCTACGGCCCAGCTATTATACCCTTGGGCATTTATCCCGGATAAATGAGATTTCATGTTTATCCCCAAAAGGGCCCGTGAATGTTCCTGGCAGTTCTATCTGTAATAGCCAAGATCAACTCAAATGCCCTCCAGTGAATGAATGAATGGGTAGACTGTGGTAGACCCAGACTCCATGTAGGAGTTGGCTTTGTGTGGCTGTAACAAAGTGCCCCCCGGGGAGGGGGTGCTTTATAAAGAAAAGGGGTTGTTTAGCTCAAAGTGTTAGAAGCTACACATCCCAGGTTGGGCAGCCCCGTGTGTGTGTCCTCTGGTGAGGGCCTGGAAGTGGACAGTGTCATAATGGTGGCAGTGTGTAAGGAAGAGATTGTATGGAGAGGCAGGAAACCAAAGGGATCTCCTCTCTCTCTCAAGATTTATTTATTTATCTGAAAGGCAGTGTTATAGAGAAAGAGGGAGACAGAGAGAAAGAGAGATCTTGCATCCACTGGTTCACTCCCCAAATGGCCACAGTGGCCAGGGTTGGGCCAGGCCAAAGCCAGGAGCCAGGAGCTTCTTCCGGGTCTCCCCACATGGGTGCAGGGGCCCAAGCACGTGGGCCATCTTCCTCTGCTTTCCAAGGCCAGTAATCTGGATCAGAAGTGGAGCAGCTAGGACTCAAATTGGCATCTATATGGGATGCCAGTGCCATAGGCAGTGGCTTTACCTACTATGCCACAACACCGGCTCCTATACATCATTCTTGAAAGGACAAAATTATGGAAATGGAGAACATATTAGTAGTTGCCGGGGGCTACAGGTGGATGAAGTGAGATTATAAAGGTCAATATGAGGGGTCTTTGTGATAATGGAAATGTTATATATCCTTTTAAAAAGATATGTATTTTATTTATTTGAAAGACAGAGTTACAGAAAGAGGTAGAGGCAGAGAGAGAGAGATGTCTTCCATCCACTGGTTCACTCTCCAAATGGCCACAACGGCCAGAGCTGAGCTGATCCGAAGCCAGGAGCCAGGAGTTTCTTCTGGGTCTCCCACATGGCCCAAGGACTTGGACCATCCTCCACTGCTTTCCCAGGCCATAGCAGAGAGCTGGATCAGAAGTGGAGCAGCCAGGACTTGAACCCACACCCACATGGGATACTGGTGCTGCAGGCTGGGGTTTTAACCCCTGTGCCACAGCACTGGCCCCTATATCTTTTTTATAAAAAAGACTTATTTATTTATTGGAAAGGCAGAGTGACAGAAAGAGACAGACAGACAGACAGATCTTCCATCCACTGGTTCACTCCCTAAATGCCCGTGACAGCTTGGATTGGATCAGGCAGAAGCAAGGAGCCAGGAGTTCCATCAGGGTCTTCCACAGGGGCAGGGGCCCAAGCACTTGGGCCATCTTTGGCTGCTTTCCCAGGCGCATTAGCAGGGAGCTGGATCAGAAGCGGAGCAGCCAGGACTGAAACCGGCACCCATATGGGATGCTGGCACTGCATCCAGCAGCTTAACCCGCTGCGGCACAGCGCCAGCTCCTGTCATACAGTTTTGCAAGATTTTCCTATTAAGGAAAATGGGCACAGGGTGCACACAGTTACAGGGATTTCTTAAACTGCTAGTGAATCTGCAATTATCTCAAAATAAAACATTTACTTTAAAAAGGGGGAAACGTCGAGATCATTAGCAAATTAACTTATTTTGCTCTTGAATGAAGTCTAAGTGTGTTAATAATGATTTTGAAAAAGCTTCGGGGCCAGCGCTGTGGCGCAGTAGGTTAATCCTCCGCCTGTGTTGCCAGCATCCCATATGGGCATGGGTTCTATTCCTGGGTGCTCCTCTTCCAGTCCAGCTCTCTGCTGTGGCCTGGGAAGGCAGTGGAGGATGGCCCAAGTCCTTGGGCCCTTGCACCCACCTGCGAGACTGGGAAGAGGCTCCTGGCTTCGGATTGGCGCAGCTCTGGCCGTTGCGGCCATTTGGGGAGTGAACCAACGGAGGGAAGACCTTTCTCTCTGTCTCTCTCTCTCTCACTGTAACTCTAACTCTCAAATAAAATAAATAAAATATTTTAAAAAATTAAAAGAAAAGGCTTCACCTGGCTACCCTGTGAAGGTGACAGGAGGGGCAGGAAGGTCCTGGAAGCTGACGCGGTCCAGGCTGAGCGCGAAGAATGTTCCGGGCCAGCGGGGAGAGGCATCAGGTAGAACGAGTTCGTGGATTTGAGCGGCGGTTTGGGTGATAGAGGGAGAGGGAGAAGTCAGGCAGGCTGGAGACACACACAGGCTGGAGAACGCTGGGGGAAGAGTCGACTCATGGGAGAGGGCGTGGGGACGCGGTGACTCTAAGTAGGACGGCTCCGTGCAAGTGTCCGAGAGGGAGCAGGAAATAGAGGCCTGGTGATCCGGAGGGCGCCCTGGGCTGGAGGCAGCAGCTGGGGACACGCTGTCCCCCCTCCACACACTGGAGAAGTGACCCAAGATGTGGTCCTGGCTTCCTGGGAACTGCGTTATCAAGGGGAAAGTAGAGGAGTCCTCAGAGAGAGTGTGGAATGTGTGATGCGGCGAGCGCCAGAGCAGAGATGAGGAGCGCCCGATACAGTCTGGGGAGGCTTCCTGGAGGAGGTGGTATCAGAGGAGGTGGAAATCCACACCCCTTTTGCTGTTGGTCTGCAGGCTCTTGACCCGTGCACACCTGCTCTTTCTTTTCTAGTCGTCTGTGAGTTCCACCTCCGTCGTCTCCCAGATGAAGAAGCCGTCCCCTTTGGAGTCGCCGGAGGCGGAGATGCTACGAGAAGTGTACCTGGTGCTGTGGGCCATTCGCAAACAGCTGCGGCAGCTGGCCCGCAGGCAGGAGAGGCGGCGCCGGCACCACGCCCGGCCCCACTCTACTCCCCAGCCTGACCAAGTGCAGGGCCTGAAGCAGGACGCCCGAAGTCCCCTCTAGGGGGCAACCCCAGAGCCTCAGAACGCCCCCACCTCACTCTTAGGTAAGGTGGACAACAGGGGTCAGGGCAGCAGGCCAGAAGTTGTGGGTGAGGGGACATTGGCATCCTGTCCCCGCCCATCGGAAGCCCAAGCTCAGGCCTGGGTCCCACATACTCCCCTTCGTTCCATTTATTCCATTTGTAAAAAACAAATTAACCAAATATTGGAAAATAAAGAATCCGATGTTTCTGACCAGGTGTGCAATGTGTTTGTGGGTGGCTGGAGGCATAAGGGGGAGCCTGGGTGGGCCAGGGAGGAGGGGTACCAGAGGTGGGGCCCAAATGTGGGTCTGCTTGGGCGAAGAAGGCATCAGCAGGCCTGGCCCTGAGCCGCCTTCTAGGAACTGAATTGCCCTGGTCAACTCTGCCTGACCAGTTACGGAGGCACCAGGAGCCATTGGCTGTGGACCCACATGCACCAGGCAGCTGCTGGCTGCTCTCCCTAGCAGTCTCTCAAGGAAGGTGTTTAGGGTGGGTTACAGGATTTGTCCATGGTCTACACTGTGGGAGACTCACTCATCCACCGCCCTGTGCCTCTGCTGCTCTTGGCTTTGGGCTTGGAGTTGGCCAAAGAGAGCAGTGTGTCTGAAGACATTCCTTGGGACTGGAGGAGCTGCACCTGCCGGGGAGAACACCTTGCCCCGCTGCCTGGGCCCTGCAGAGGGCGCTGTGCAGGGGGCCTGCTGGCCGAATGGCTTCCACACAGAGAGTGCACCTGCAGGAGGCCAGGCTGGGCCAGGCTGGGAGGCCAACTGGGGGCTGCGGGTTGGTGGGGGGCAATGGTGGGTCTACCCCATCTCCGTGCTGGAGACCACAGCAGCCTGTCCTGGAGCCAGGCCACGGAAAGGTGCAGAGGAAAGCTGGGGTATTTCACAACGCCAACATTTGGGGATTTGAGAGTTCACAGGGCTGGGGGATGGCGTGGGGACAGAGGGCAGGGATGGCAGCAGGGCTGAGCCTTAGAGGGCAGCAGGGGCCCCTGGGAGGGGGAGGGGCGTGCACACGGCGGAGCTGGGTCTCCTCCCAGGAGAGGTTACCTGTGAGTCGTGGGAGGTGAGTTGAGTACAGCCAGGGGTCAGTGGGGCGCAGCAGGGCTGGGTGGCTGGAAACATCAGTTCACAAGAAAAGTCATCAGCCCCTGCCCCACCTCTGCAGCTCTAGCGCTTTTGACCGATTGCTGGGGATCTGGGCAGTGTGTCTGGAGTCTGGGGTGCCCCCTCCCCAGCATTGCTACTCCGCACCTGTCTGCTGCCCACCACACCTCAGTACTTACGGCCTGGCTAATGCCACCTCCCACCTGCTGTGCCTACGGCCGACCCTCAGCGGCTGCCAGGTCCCCTTTGGACCTCATGGGGTCCAGCCCAGTATTTGCACTTGACCTATGCACATCTCTCCATGACTTATAACACTGAATACAATGGGAATGATGTGTACATAGTTGTTACACCATATTGTTTTGGGAATAATGACAGGAAAAAAATCTGCACACATTCAGTACAGACACAATTGTGTTTCTTCCAAGTGTTGGTTGGGTATGTGGATGTGGAACTAGCAGATACACTGGGCTGATTGCCATTTTCTTTCTCTCTCTCTAAAAGATTTATTTATGAGAGAGAGAGAGAGAGATGGATCTTCGACCTGTTGTTTCACTCTCCAATTGGGCACAATGGCCAGAGCTTCACCAATCCGAAGGCAGGAGCCAGGAGCCAGGAGCCAGGAGCCAGGAGCCAGGAGCTTTTCCTGGGTCTCACACGTGGGTGCAGGGGCCCAAGCACCTGGGCCATCTTCCACTGTTTTCCCAGGCACATTATCAGGGAGCTGGATCAGAAGTGAATCAGCCGGGACTTGAACCTGTGCCCATATGGGATGCCGGTGTCACAGACAGCAGCTAAACCTGCTCCGCCACAATGCCATCCCCTGGTGTCACGCTCACAAGAGCTTTACGGAGGAAGAACAGAAAGTCTCGAAGGACAGGAAGGTGGCACTGAAGTTCACACCGCCTTTGTCCTCTCTAGGACAGATTACACAGCAGGTGTCCAATGCAGGAATGACACAGCTTTCCTGGGATTCAGTCCTGAGCAAAGCCCAAGGGGAGCCCTGTTTCCAGGCACCTACAAGGGCTGCCTTATGTGCCAGGAACCGTTCTGCTGCCCAGCAGTCCTGGTGCCGGGTCTGCGTCCCGGCAGCCCTGAGGTTTAACAGGTCCCAGGGCTCTGTTATAAAGACCCAGGATCCTGAGAGACGGCTGCGCTTCGCTGGGAACCTGAGGGTGCAGGGAGAGGGGTGGAGGAGGGTGCACCTCACCTGCGGAGGTCTCTGGTGAACAGCCTGGCAAGCAGCTACAGGCACAGGGGCCCATTGGGCTGCAGGCTGTGGCCTGAGGGAAGGCACACTGCTCCCACTCCTCTCTGGCTTCTTCAGTGCCTTGGGAGTAGGCAGGGGAAGAGGACAATGAGTTCAGCCAGCAGCCAAGGGAGCTGCCGGCTCATGCCATCCCCTCCTCCCCGGGGAATGGAGTCCTGTCTGGGCTTGGCCACGCAGGGGCAGGGAGACTTGTGGGAGAGAGGGCGTAGGGACGCAGCCAAGCAACTTGCTTTGGCTCGGTCCCCCTGGCTGGTCTGCCTCCTTGCCCATCCTCAGGAATCCAGTGCAGAGCCCTGGAGAGGACTGCGGTGGGACCAGAGGTTGGACTTCCCAGTCGGGAGGAAACATGTGGGGTCTCCTGGGGTGGAGACTTAGGGAGGGGGATTCTTACCCGCTCTCCTAGCCCTTTGAACAGTAGGAAAAAGAGTGACTACTGGGGCTGAAAGAACGCCTCTTGATGACCACTTTTTTTTAAAGGCAGAGTTAGATAGTGAGAGAGAAAGAGAGAAAGGTCTTCCTTTTTCTGTTGGTTCACCCCTCAAGTGGCCACTATGGCCGGCGCCTTGTGGCCGGTGCGCTGTGCCAATCTGAAGCCAGGAGCCAGGTGCTTCCTTCTGGTACCCCATGCAGGTGCAGGGCCCAAGGACCTGGGCCATCCTCCACTGCACTCCCGGGCCACAGCAGAGAGCTGGACTGGAAGAGGGGCAACCGGGACAGAACCGGCGCCCCAACTGGGACTAGAACCCGCAGTACCGGCGCTGCAGGCAGAGGATTAGCCTAGTGAGCCACGGCGCCGGCCCAGGAGATTTCCTTTTGTCTAAAATGCCCTCTCTCTGATCCCAGCCTGGAGGGCTCCGTGGCCACCTGGCTCTGTGCAGTTGTCGTCACTTCTTCATGGCCTGTCCCCAGCCACCTGGCCTGGCGATGCAGACACCACCCTCAAGGTCATCCCCTGCCTCTCCCCGGCTTCATTCTTCGCAGGACTTAACAGCATCTGAAATGATTGACTTTGTCTGCCGCTACCCTTAGGGTGTGGGCACAGCGTAACCCAGTGGTATAGAGCATGGACAGTGGTTTAACTCGCACTTCCTGCCTGTGGGACCTTGGGGAAATGAGTGATAGCTCTGAAACCCAGGTTCCTCATCTTTCAAATGGAGATAGTGGGGCCGGCGCCGTGGCGCACTAGGTTAATCCTCTGCCTGCAGCGCCAGCATCCCATATGGGCGCCGGGTTCTAGTCCCGGTTGCTCCTCTTCCAGTCTTGGGAAGGCAGTGGAGGATGGCCCAAGTCCTTGGGCCCCTGCACCCATGTGGGAGACCTGGAAGAAGCTCCTGGCTCCTGGCTCCTGGCTTTGGATTGGCACAGCTCCAGCTGTTGCGGCCAATTGGAAAGGATGCAGTGGATGGAAGACCTTTCTCTCTCTGTTTCTCCTTCTCTCTATGTAACGCTGACTTTCAAATAAATAAATAAATCTTTAAAAAATAAATAAAATGGGGATAGCAGTCATCCCTGTGTCACAGGGCTATCATGGCAAGCTCACCCTCATGTGCGGTCTTGTGTAGGGTGTCATTTTGGAAAAGAAAGGGTGTCAAATGCAGGAAGCAGTAGGAAGAGCACTTGATCGAGAGACCTTGGTCCTAGTTTCAATCTTGTTTTTAAAATGTGTGCGTGTATGACAGAGAGAAAGGGAGAGAGGTCACTCTTCTATCCACTGGTTCATTCCCAAATGCCCATTACAGCCAGGGCTGGGCCAGACTGAAGTCAGGAGCGGGGAACTCCATCCTGGTCTCCCATGTGGGCGCAGAAACCCAAGCACTTGGCCATTTTCTGCTGCCTCTTGGTGCATTAGCAGGGAGCTGGATCAGAAGTGGAGCAGCCAGGACTTGGGCCTGCATTCTGATGTGGGTTGCCAGCATGGCAAACAACGGCTTAACCAGCTGTACCACACACCACCGCCAACCCCCATCCCCATCCTGCTCTTAATCTTGCTACGGCTTCAGTGAGTGGCCCACGGGTCACCGCCCTCCACCGCTTCCTCAAATAAAATGACGGGCTGAGCCGCAGGATCGCTGTTCCCTGCCAGCTTCCAAGGGCTCCAGCTTGGGTCCCGTGCCCACTTTTGAACTTCATACTCTTCAGAGTTCGGGGATACACGGTCCCTCCACTTCCCCGTCCCCCGTTCCTAGCACTGGGAAGCGAGCTGCTGCCTGTGCTGCCGTGGAAAACATTGGCTGGGCGAAGATATTCTGTCTGTGTGGAAGAAGCGCTGAACGCTTCCTCTTCCTCCACCCAGAGATCAGAGCCCCTGGAAGCTGGCAGGGTACAGGTTGGGGCACTGGGCCTCTTTCTACCCACATCCCTGCCTCGCCGGCAGCATCATGGAGCTTAATGTTTGAGCAGTGGGGAGGGAGAGCCGGTCTGCCTGCGCCCCGCGCCTGCGTTGGGATGAGCACAGGCAGGGAGGGGTCTTGGCGCTGCCATGGGGGCCGTGGTGTTTGAGGCACAGCTGGCGGGAAGACCTTGACCTCAGCATTACTTTCAGGCAGGTGGAGAGCGGGTTGTGCCCGGATGTACTTGTGGCTGTCTGTGTCTGTGCATGTTCACTTGTTCCCATTTCCCCTCAGAGGGGTGGGGCTGCGAGGAGTTAGGGCCGTGGACTGTGGGGTCCCAGGGCCGGAGAGACAAAGCCACCTGTTCAGCGAAGCACTTGCCTGTGGGACTGTCGTGCAGAGCCCAGGGTTCATATGCCCCACCCTCCTCCCAAAGCTTCGCCTGCGCCCACCAGGACTTGGGGGTTTAGGGGCTGTGCAGGGTCAGAGAGGGCTGGGGCTTTTCCAAAGGGCCTGAGAGCAGGTGTCTCTGGGGGAGGGGGACCCTTCCTGGTCCTTTGTCCCTTGGGTCATGGCTGCCGGATCTGCCTGTGCTACTGGCTTCTTGTGGCTTCCTTCTTGTGGCAGTCTTGAAGGCCTCGCAATGGGGCGGGGAAGAGAGCAAATCATCTGGCTCCTCTTAGTTTCAGGAGCTCCGCCCACCTGCCCCTGCCAGCGCTGCTCCCCTGTCTCCCTGTGCCTCTGCCTGCTTCCCTTTGCCCCCAGGGACAGTGGGTGCAGAGGGCAGGTTTGTAGAGATGGCCTTGGCCTTTGGTGTGGCAGGAGGAGTCTGGCCCAGCAGGGAGGTGGCAGCAGCTGAGCCCGGCCAGCAGTGGAGGGGGAGGGGCCCGAGGGGGCTGGTGTCCAGGGATAGGGGTGTCGGGGGGCAGGTCTGTACCATTTCCTGTGTAAATGCTCCTCTATATTCCTATCGTCACGGGTCTTTTCTAGAAACTCACACAGTAGAAGAGTTCAAAACAGAGTTAGAGTCTGGGGCCCGGTCGCTGGATTTCGGGTTGAATCCTTACTGGTTATGTGGCCTTGGGTGTGTTACTCAGTCTCTCTGTGTTCCAGTGCCTCACCTGTAGAATGGAGATCATGAAGGATTATGTGAAGATTTAGTGAATTAGCGCATGGGGGAAACTTAGCATCTGCCACCTGTGTGCTGCGTACCTGCCTTTTTTTTTTTTTTTTTTTTTTTAAGGTAGAGAGAACAGAAACTAAGAGAAGAGCTCCCATCTTCTGGTTCACTCCCCAGATGGCCACAACAGCCAGAACTGGGCCAGGCCAAAGCCAGGAGCCTGGAGCTTCATCCGGGTCTGCCACAGCAGTGGCAGGGGCCCAGGCTTTTGGGCCATCTTCTGCTGCTCTCCCAGGTGCATCCGCAGGGAGCTGGATGGAAAGTGGAGCAGCCAGGATCGGACCCTGCGCTCACAGGAGATGCCGTGGTCACAGGCAGGTCCCTTAACCTGCTGCGCCACAAGGCCAGCCCCTCTTGCTCTTACTTCTCCTTGGTGTCTAGAAGCTCTCTTGAGATCAGCCCTTCGTCCATGATATGAGTGGCAAATATTTTCACACTGTCCTCTCGTGGTTCTTGTGAACTGTTTACTTTGACACAACATGGATCTGCGGCAGTGTGGGCAATAATCAGACAGAGCCTGCAAACCCTTCACCCAGTTTCCCCCAACAGTTAACGTCTTGCACAACTCTGGTGCAACATCACCACCAGGAACTTGACTTTGATGTAACTCACGGAGCTTATCAGATTTCACCTTTACGTGTTTATTTGCCTGTGTGTGTGTGTGTGCGCACGCGTGTGATTGGTTTCTCGCGATTTTACAACATGAGTAGATTCCTGTACCCTCAGCAAAGTCAGCAAACCAAGGAGTCCACTGCAAGTGACCTCATGCTACCTTTTTATAACTCCCCCCTCCCTCCCCTCCTCTACTCCCTCACCTGTGGTGACTATCAGCCTGGTTTTTCTATATCTCTGTAATTTTGTCATTTCAAGAACTAATATGAATAGAATCATATAGAATGTCACCTTTGGGGACTGGCTTTCTTTCACATCACGTAATTCCTTTGCAACGCATCCAAATTGTTGCAGGTGTCAGTAGCTTGTTCCTTTTTTATTAATTTATTTTTTATTTGACAGGTAGAGTTACAGACAGTGAGAAAGAGAGACAGAGAGAAAGGTCTTCCTTCTGTTGGTTCATTCCCCAAATGGCCACCACAGCCAGCACTGTGTCGATCTGAAGCCAGGAGCCGCTTCCTGGTCTCCAATGCGGGTGCAGGGGCCCAAGCACTTGGGCCATCCTCCACCACCCTCCCGGGCCACAGCAGAGAGCTGGACTAGAAGAGGAGCAACCAGGACTAGAACCCGGTGCCCATATGGGATGCCGGCGCCACAGGCGGAGGATTAACCAAGTGAGCCACAGTGCTGGCCCCAGCTTGTTCCTTTCTATTGATGAGTAGTGTTTTGTGGTTTGGTTGTACCAGTTTGTTTAAACCATTCACCCATGAAAGGACATTTGAGGTTTTGTTTTGTTTTGTTTTGTTTTGTTTTTGACAGGCAGAGTGGACAGTGAGAGAGAGAGACAGAGAAAAAGGTCCTCCTTTTGCCGTTGGTTCACCCTGCAATGGCCGCCGTGGCCAGCGCGCTGTGCTGATCCGATGGCAGGAGCCAGGTGCTTCTCCTGGTCTCCCATGGGGTGCAGGGCCCAAGCACTTGGGCCATCCTCCACTGCACTCCCTGGCCACAGCAGAGAGCTGGCCTGGAAGAGGGGCAACCGGGACAGAATCCGGTGCCCCGACCGGGACTAGAACCCCGTGTGCTGGCGCCGCTAGGCGGAGGATTAGCCTGTTGAGTCACGGCGCCGGCCGAGTTTTTTTTTAAATTGTGTTTATTTTATGTATTTGAAAGACAGAAAAATGAGGAGGGGGCGGGGGCAGAGAAAGGGACCTCCCATCTGCTGGTTCACTCCCCAAATGCCCACCACAGCCTAGCTGTACCAGGCTGAAGCCAGGAGCCAGGAGCTCCACTCCGGTCTGCACATGAGTGCAGGGATCGAAGTACTTGAGGCATCACCTCTGCCTCCCAGGGAGCGGCAGCAGCAGGCTGGAGCCGGGAGCTGGAGCTGGATCTCAGATGCAGGCGCTCCAATAGGGGACATGAGGGTCGCAGCTGCTAGGGAAAACGCCTTCCACTTAGGGCGTGTTTTACATTTCTCAAAATCCAAAAAACTACTGGCTTAATCCTGTGGGTATTTGGGGGACTGAGCCAGTGGATAAAAATGTGCTCTCTCTCTTTCTCCCTCTCAAATAAAGAAAAATTTTAAAAATTCAGTATATCCTAGATCTATTTAATATAAGTACTTTGTGAGGTCTACAGTTTGTGAATACTACTGTTACAGAAAGCCGGGGTGAGAACATGTCCTTTGTTCAAACAGGCATCAGAGACAGTGGAGGATCCAAGCAGTTTACTTTTTATTTATTTTTTATTTTTTTGACAGGCAGAATTAGACAGTGAGAGAGAGAGAGACAGAGAGAAAGGTCTTCCTTTCCGTTGGTTCACCCCACAAATGGCCGCTATGGCTGGTGCACTGCACCGATCCGAAGCCAGGAGCCAGGTGCTTCCCCTGGTCTCCCATGGGGTGCAGGGCCCAAGTACTTGGGCCATCCTCCACCGCCCTCCCGGGCCACAGCAGAGAGCAGGACTGGAAGAGGAGCAACCGGGACAGAATCCGGCGCCCCGACCGGGATTAGAATCAGGAGTGCCGGCGCTGTAGGCAGAGGATTAGCCAAGTGAGCTGCGGCGCTGGCCATCAAGAAGCTTATTAACACAAGTGGGCCCAGCTGGAATCATTTCCTGAGAACGGAGCCTCAAACTCATTTCTTACAATATTTGTAGGTTCATCAGCACCGTATCTTAGCTGTTCCAGCATTGGTGGGTTTAAATTGCAGCCTACGTGACTTAGGACCACACTTCCAATGGTCGGTGGATCTGGTATGGTTTTTTTTTTTTTTTTTTTTTTTTTTTTTTTTTTTTGACAGGCAGAGTGGACAGTGAGAGAGAGAGAAAGGTCTTCCTTTGCCGTTGGTTCACCCTCCAATGGCCGCCGCGGCTGGCGCGCTGCGGCCGGCGCACCGCGCTGATCCAATGGCAGAAGCCAGGAGCCAGGAGCCAGGAGCCAGGTGCTTTCCTGGTCTCCCATGGGGTGCAGGGCCCAAGCACCTGGGCCATCCTCCACTGCACTCCCTGGCCACAGCAGAGGGCTGGCCTGGAAGAGGGGCAACTGGGACAGAATCCGGCGCCCCAACCGGGACTAGAACCCGGTGTGCCGGCGCCGCTAGGCGGAGGATTAGCCTAGTGAGCCGCGGCGCTGGCAGATCTGGTATGTTTGTAGAAGAGATACCAGGGGCTGATTTATTAGGACTGATGTGTGACTGGAGTTTACAGAGGCAGCACTCAGGACGTCTTCCCTCCCTAGACAAGATAACAGAGGGCAGCTGTTTCACTGGTTAATGAGAGCAGCCACTTTTCAAGGTTTGTGTTGTTGGTGGTGGGGTCCGGCCGTATTTCCTCTACACTACCTTATCCCACCCTGCAGCCAACTTTTAATCTCAGCAAGGTCATTCACAGAGCAAAAATATTCAATTTTTTAAGATGTATTTATTTTATTTGAAAAGAAGAATGATATATAGAGGGGGAGAGAGCGTACGTGAGCCATCCTCCACCTGCTAGCTCACTCCTCAAATGGCCACAATGGCCGGGCAGGTCCAGGCTGAAGTCAGGAGCCCAGACCTCTCTCCGGGGCTCCCACGTGGATGCAGGGGCCCAAGCACTTAGGCCATGCTCCGCTGCTTCCCTGGCACATAGCAGGGAGCTGGGTCAGAAGTGGAGCTGCTATAACTTGAACCAGTGCCCATGTGGGACAGCAGCATTGTAGGCAACGGCTTATCTCACTGTGCCACAGCGCTGGCCCCCAGTGTTTTAATTTCGATAAAGTCCAGTTTGTCAGTTTTTCCTTTTATGGGTTGCACCTTCAGCGTCAGGTCTGAGAACTCTCCCCTGAGTGTCGGGTCCTGAAGATTTCCTCCTAGGTTTTTTTTGTCTAAGTTTTACAATGTACATGTAGGTCTGACTCATTGTGAGTTAACTTTCACAGAAGGTGTGAGGTCAGGGGGAGGTTCATTTTCTCTGCTTTTTGCTCATGGATGGCCAGCTCGTCCAGCACCAGCAGCTGGCCAAGTGCTATTTCTGGGTTCTCTAATCTGTTCATGTGGACTCAATTATGGTAATAAGCCTTGACACTGGGCAGTGGGGTTCCTCCCTCCTCATTCTTCAGTTTCCAAAGCTGTTTTAGCTGTTAATTGCTGGGTTTTCCCCCTTCTTTCTTTTTTACGTGCAAATCTATTTTTAGGCACTTTTATGAGATCAGAGCGATCATGTAGGTGTAATTTGGAGCTGTCCTCTTTCCAGGGTGTCCTGTAGCACCCAGGCTCCTCCCCTCAGCTCCGGGCTGTGCTCCCTGCCTCCCTGCTGGCCTCATGCCTTCTCTGTCACTTGGACTGAACCAGGCTGGTTTCACTTGGTGGCTTCTGCCCCCTGGGCCTTTGCTGATTCTGCTGTTCTGAAAGCTGCTTCCCCACATTCTTTACTCTAGCCCTGCTCTCCCTCCCCCTCTACCTCTAGGAGGTGTCCCCTGAGGCCCCGCCCCCTGCCCTCCGGGCTTTCCACACTGCAGAAGCCGAGGCTGAGCTGGGCACAGTCGGTGCTCAGTGACTGGCATAGGGAGCACGACTCAGTGGGCGTTTCTCACTCAGCCCCGCCCTCCCGCTGTCCTGGGGTTCAGGGCTCAGAGTTCCTCCCTTGGCCCCTGCCTCTCGCTCTGAGGCTGTGCCCACCTCCCCAAGAGGACTTTAAAGAGACAAGGGCCAAGGGCAGGGTTTTGGTGCATGCAGTATTTTAGAGACCGTTTGGAGGGGCCATCATTGTGTCTGCAATGCTGGCTTCCCGAATGGGCGCCGGTTCAAGTCCCAGCTGGTCCCTGTTCATGCTCTTGGGAGAGCAGTGGAAGATGGCCTAAGTGTTTGGGCCCCTGCCACCCAAGTGGGAGACCTGTATGAAGCTCCTGGCTCCTGGTTTCAGCCAGGTCCAGCCCTGGCCATTGCAGCCAATCTAGGGAGTGAACTAGTGGGTGGGAGCTCTCTCTCTCTCTTTTAAAAGATTTATTTATTTATTTGCAAGTCAGAGTTACACAGAGAGAGGAGAGGCAGAGAGAGAAAGAGAGAGAGGTCTTCCATCTGCTGGTTCACTCCCCAATTGGCCACAACAGCCAGAGCTGCACCTATCCGAAGCCAGGAGCCAGGAGCTCCTTCTGGGTCTCCCACACGGGTGCAGGGGCCCAAGGACTTGGGCTATCTTCTACTGCTTTCCTAGGGTATAGCAGAGAGCTGGATCAGAAGTGGAGCAGATGGGACTAGAACCGGCGCCCACGTGGGATGCCGGTGCTTCAGGCCAGGGCGTTAACCCGCTGCGCCACAGTGCCAGCCTCTCTCTCTCTCTCTCTGTAACTGCCTTTCAAATAAATAAATATTAAAAAAGAAAGACTGACAATCATTTTTTTTTTTTTTTGACAGGCAGAGTGGACAGTGAGAGAGAGAGACAGAGAGAGAGAAAGGTCTTCCTTTGCCGTTGGATCACCCTCCAATGGCCACCGCTGCAGCCGGCGCACCGCGCTGATCCGATGGCAGGAGCCAGGATCCAGGTGCTTTTCCTGGTCTCCCATGGGGTGCAGGGCCCAAGCACCTGGGCCATCCTCCACTGCACTCCCTGGCCATAGCAGAGAGCTGGCCTGGAAGAGGGGCAACCGGGACAGAATCCGGCGCCCCAACCGGGACTAGAACCCGGTGTGCCGGCGCCGCAAGGTGGAGGATTAGCCTATTGAGCCACGGCGCCGGCGACAATCATTTTTTAAAAAGTGAAGGAAGAAACCATTTGGGACACGTGGATCCCATATCAGACTGCCTGGTTGTGAGTCCTGGCTTGGCTTTCAATTTTGCCTTCCTGCTAATGCACCATGAGAGGCAGGAGCTGCTGGCTCAAGTACTTAGGCCCCTGCTACCCAGAGGGGAGACCCACAAGGAGTTCCTGGTTCCTGGCTTCAGGCTGGCCCAGCCCTGGCTGTTCCCGGCATTTGGGGAGTGAACCAGTGGATGGGAGATCTCTCTGTCTCTCTATCTTTCAAAACAACATCAACAACAAAAGAGAACAACAGCAGCAAATCCCCCCACCCCATACACACACACACACACCACCACCACCACCACCACCACCACCACCACCAAAGAGCCAGTGAGAAACACAGCGCTGGAGGCTGAGAGGAAAAGCCAGAGGGGAAGGAAAGCTGTACCCACTTCAACTGCCCCCCAGAGGTGAGGCTCGAGAGGGGAGAAGCCCAGGTGCAAGGTAGGCAGAGGGGATGAAAGGAGGAGCCTCCCCCACTAAATAGAGTTCTTCTTCCCCACACTGTCCTCCCCCGAGGGCCCTGCTGGGGACTCTGTACCTCGGCTGCAGCTGTGACCTCACCTGTGTGCCCCTGTCCCGAGGACAGGCTGCCACCAGCACTGACAGGTGCCTGTGTGTCCTGTCAGCACCACCTCCCCGTCTCCCCTCAGGACCCCGGGGGGCTTGCCGCCACCCCGGAGCCAATCAGAGGGAAGGCGGGGACCTCCCACTCCAAATACACTCTTTGAGGGGCTGAGTTGGGGTGGGGAACAGGGGTCAGGACCATTCAAGGAGCCCAGTTCCCGTCTCTCCTTCGTGAATTCTCTGGGAGAACGTGATGCCCAGTGTGGGAGGGGGCTTCAAAACCCTCTCCTGCAGCCCCTGGGGGCTTTAGCGCGCTCAGGTGGCTTCCGGAGAGAAGCGAGGCCCCAGGCAGCTGATCGTGAGCAGTCACAGGAGCCAGACTTCAGGATGGGAAAGCCCAGCGTGCAAAGCCTGTGCCCTTCCTGGCCGGGCGAGCCCGAGCCCGTGAAAGAAGCTGTCGGAATCACCTTTCCTTTTGTGGACATCATGCTGAGCCTTCGCTCCACGCCCTTGTAGGGACGCCAACTGCCTTGCACAGGCGCTGGCACCCAGTGAGTTGGCCCCCCAGTGGCTGGATCTTCCCTTCCGTGAACCGTTACAGAAGTGGTTCTTGGGACCAGCGTTATGGTGCAGTGGGTAAAAGCCACTGCCTGTGATGGGTGCCAGTTCGAGTCCCGGCTGCTCCACTTCTGTTCCAGATCCCTGTTGATGTGCCTGGGAAGGCAGCAGAAGATGGCCCCAGCGTCTAGGCCTCTGCCACTCACACAGGAGCCCCAGTTGGGGTTCTATGCTCCATGGTTTGGCCTGGTCCAGCCCTGAGGCCATTTAGGGAGTGAACCAGCAGATACAAGCCGGCTCTCTCCCATCTCCTTCTCTTTCTCTTTAACTGTGCCTTGCAACTAAACAAAATAAATCTTCTGTTTTTTTCTTTTTTAAAAACAAGTGGTTCTGAGTGTACTTCCGGACTGCTGGGCCATTAGCATCCAGAGGCCCCGAGCCCAGAAGCGGTGTACACGTCAGCCTCCAGACCTACTCCGTCAGATGCTCTGGGCGTGGGGCCCAGCGCTCTGTCTGCACAGGCCCTCTGAGGCTGGAGAATGTTGCTGGTCAGGAGTTTACAGCCCCGGGACACCCCACAATCATGCGGAGTGGGTTGAAAATACAGGTACCCAGGCCGCAAACTCAGAGGTTGAGGCGGGGCCTGGGAATCTATAGTTGAACCTGAAATGAGTTTGACAGGTGCGGGCCCCCCAAGGTTGCACTGGGGAAAGGATGGGGACACTCTGTCACTGAGGGTGTGGGCGCTCCTTACTGTGGTCGCCCTAGGCCACTGGTTGGGAAGTCGCTTGGTGGCAGGGGAGGCGCAAGACGGGCAGAGGCCACATCTGGGGACAGGGAGGTGACCCTGTGTGTGCTCCCTGAGGCTGCTGACCGTCTGGCAGCTCGTGGTCACAGCTCCAGAAGTATTTGCTGAGGTGTGGGAGCCTCTGCCCTGACCCTTAACGCTTAGGGTCTTCTGGGCACGAAATGGGCTATGGGCAGCACTGATCCCGGGGCAGCTCATTTCTAGTGAAAACTATGGCTCAGCAGGCTGGGGGGACCCTGTCCGCTGGGCAGAACAGCCGGCCTCTCCCTCTTCTCCTCCCGCTCGCTCTTCTGTTCCTGTTGCCTCTCGTCCCACAGCATCGCAGCCTAGCTGAGCTTTGCATGCCTCAGTTCATGGAGTCCCAAGGGCAGGCCCTCAAGGGTGTGTTTCCTGCACCCATTTTCCACATGGGTAGGTTGTGGCTTTGAGAGGTTCAGTAACGCCTCCAAGGCCCCAGTTAGCGGTATCAGCCAAGCCCTTGGCCTGTTTTCCCATCTCTGATTGGCTATAGGTCCCTTCCTCATTCTCCCACACACACACCCTGCAGGCCCTACCATATCCTTCAAGGCTTCCCTGAACCATGGTGTAGGTTGCACACTGCACAACCCCATAGCCAGCAGAGATGCATAGAACCACACTGGGGCAATTTTCCATCAGACGGCAGAGAAGGACTTTTTCTATGTTGTTCAAAGCAGCCTTCTAGGCTGCTCCACACGCATCTCCCTGGCAGTCTGGTGTCCCGATTCTGCGCTGCACCTGGCTGTCTTCCAGGATCAAGGAAGTCTTGGCAAATCCTGGCCCAAGGAGTTTGATGTCCCCGATGCGGTGACGGCGCCCTGTGACACCTGGTGACACTGCTTTCCAGGGGGACGTGTGCCTGTCAGCAAGTACATGCTTGTGTGTGTGTGTGTGTGTGCGCAGGCATCCATGTGCACCCCATCTCCATCACCACCCTGTGCAGATGAGAGTGTCCTGTAGACAAGGTGGGAGTTTGTGGGCAGGTTTCTGGGGCGCACGGGCCGAGTGGAGAGACCGTTGGAGGCAGAGCACACAGGACAGCTCCTGGCCCATGGCGTGCTCCTCCTCCCAGCAAATGCAGCCAGGGCTGCGGGGTGGGGGTGGGGGTGGGGGTGGGGGTGGCGGCTTCTCCAGTCCCAGAAGCCCACTGGGCACCCTGCGGCTGTGTGTAGAGGAGGGGCCTGGTCTGGGCACCAGGCTCGTTGTGCCGATGGCTCCAGTGCCAACTGGGGCAGAGGTGATGTTGCGGGTGGGCAGGTGGGAGCTGGCCTGTGATCAGGAGAAGAGGAGGAGGGTGTGGAGAGCCAGTCTCCTGGAGTCAGATTCCTCCTCCTGCAGTGGGGGAGGGGAGGGCCACCAAAGCTTCAGGCTGGGACCCCTGGTCTGAGGGTGGAGAAGAGGAGAAACTGACGCTCCTGGGGTGCCCTGGTCTTTGTGCTGGGTGTCTCAGGTCATCTCCAGGCCGTGGCAGGGCTGTCTGGGGTGGCGAGGGGCCCTCAGCATCCCCTCTGTCTGCATGTGAGCCTCTCCCCTGTCTTACCTGCGTCCCTCTCTCACGGGGTGACTCCCAAAGCACAGAACTGGCTCCTGGTGGGGGGTGGGACCTGCCGCACCCTGCAGCTCTCACTGCCCCTCCCCCGCAGCTCGCATTTACTCTTCGGTCAAGGAGGGGCCTCCAATCTGCCCACCGCTCCTGCTGCCTGTGCTGCACGCTGGACTCAGGTGGCGCTGCTGTGCTTGGGAGAGACGTAGGCAAGGGCGGGAACAGAAAGCTGCCTAGATCAGCGTGGGGGTGGGCAATGCTGGTGTCCTGGGGAAAAGTAGGAGGGAGGAAGGGGCAGGCGGGGGGTGGAGGCAAGGAAGTGCAGGCTCTGACTCCGGCCCCGGGCCCACCCAGGGGTCTGTGGGATGCAAGTGCCTCCTACTCCTGCCCCGGGAGCACACTTGGATCTGGGCCTGCAGGTGTAGTCTCTGCCAACATGCAGCGTGGTGTTTTCAGGCCCAGCTCATTCCTGGAGCAGCCAAGGCCTGTGGTGGGGAAGTGTCCTTGCCAGGTTCACGTCCCGCCAGGTGGCCCAGTTCCCACCTGAGGCCACCGTACCCCTCCAGCCCAGAACCAGCTCTGCCTCAGCCCCTCGGCCAGCTGTTTGTTTCCAGGGTAGCAAGCCCCTTCCCCCTGCCCCCAGCCTCGGATGCCAACAGAAAAGGTAAGGCTGGTGTTTGGTTTTCTCGGGTTGAAGGGCTGGCCAGGTGTGTGTGTGTGGCGGGGGAGTGACCTGTGGGGAGAAGACAGAGCGATGCTGCTGTCAGCCTGGGGGTCTGTCCTGAAACTCAGTGCCTCCAGCCTCAGTTTCTTGGTTGCCCTGGCAACCCGGCCACCTGACCCTTGCCGATCATGTTAGTGACCAGCTGTAAGGCCAACCTCCCCACCCCACACCTTATGCTATTCGCGGCCACTGAATGGGCGTGGCCGGATACAGACCCTCCCCATCAACTTCAGGAAGTGCTGACAAGGACCCCATCCCACTCACCCCCCAGAGTCCCCAGCGGCAGTCCCCAGGGAGAGGGGAGTGTTGCCAACGTGAGGGCGCTGGGGGGGATCCTGGGGAGTGGGGCTGTCTGAACCGGAGGCGCAGTCTGGACCTTCTCCCAGCTGCGTCTGTTTCCTGTGGCTGCTGTGACCACGCTGATCCCCGCCTCCTGGGGTCTGCTGTGGGGACGCTGTGGGGTCAGGCAGGAGAGTCAGGGTGAGTCCAGGCCCCCACCGCAGGGGTTGGGTCCACAGGAAGACAGGGCGGGCGGGCAGTTGCCTTGGTGGGTGGAGCTGCCAAATCTGCCCTGCTCAGACCCCGACTGGCCTGGCCCGGGGATGAGGGAGGGTGTGCAGGCTCCTTGCCTGTGAGGAATGAGCTGTTCACCCTCCCACTTCCTTCCAGGGCTTCTCCATGAAGCCTTCCCACTCTCCAAGCGGAGCTGCCCATCTCTCCAAGCCGGGTCCTGCATTTCATCTGCAGACGGGCGCAGGGTTTTGTGTCATCTTTCAGAGCTGGGCGTCTGAGCTCATGCCGAGCACTGGGGCCCAAGCTGGCCTCTCTCAGAGCCTCCCACCCCTCCCAGGCCAAGGCCTGCGCAAGCAGGGGCAAGCCATGGGCCTTCTGCTCCAGGGGGCGCTGCAATTCCTGAGAATTGGGGTCACCTGTCCTCCCTCAGCTGTGTTCTCCACCATGCAGAGCCGGGCCTGGGGCAGGTGCGGGAGTGGCCTGGAGGGGGTGCAGCGGGGGAGAACTGAGCCCCCTGTCGGACAGACCGGGGAGCCTCGTATCATCTGGCATCCCTGAGGTCCCCTGCCCATCTGGAGCAGAAATGAAGCAAACGGGACCTGGACAGGGTGTTCCTGAGGACTCGAGGGAGGAGAGAGGAGGCTGAGGTCAAGGCAGGGAGGAAGGGAACAGAGGTAACACTTCACCGTCTGCATCAGCTCCCGAGGAACTAGGCCTTGACTTTCTGAGGGCCTCAAGCGAGCCGTGGCAACCACAGGAGCCCATCTTTTAGTGTTTGCAGACGAGGTGGGAAGGCTCCTCAAGGAAAGATCTTCAGGTCCCTGGTTGGCAGGTGCAGGAGCTGCTGTTGCCACAGCCCCCTCCTACCCTGGGCTATGCCCAGCTGTGTCATCATGCAGGCACCTCTGTTTCCTGCAGGCCAGCAATCCAGGAGCCAGGAGCTGGAGCAGGAGAGAAGGCAGGTGGAGGGGGTACACCTGGGCTCCCCAAGGAGCACCTCCTTTTGTTACATAAATTTAATCAAGTAGTTATCTAGTTTCATCCTTTGCCTTGGCAGCCAGGCAGCTCAATACTGAAGTCTGGGTCAGATGGCAATAACTACCATATGAGCGCCAGTTCAAGTCCCAGCTGCTCCACTTCTGATCTAACTCCTTGCTAATGGCCTGGGAAAGCAGTGGAAGATGGCCCAAGTGCTTGGGCTCCTGCTACCATTGTGGGAGACCAGGATGGAGTTCCTGGCTCCTGACTTTGGCTTGGTCCAGCCCTGGCAGTTGTGGTCATTTGGAAAGTGAGACAGAAGATGGAAGACTTTTCTCTCCCTCTAACTCTCTTTCGAATAAATATAAATCTTAAAAAAGAAATAGAAAACAAAACACAAAGGCATAATTTGCAATTGACACAAGAAGGATGTGTGTAGCTCATTCATTGATCCAACTCCTACTGCTGAATAGCAACCTACCCCAAATCTAGTTTATTTATTTTTTTTAGTTTTGCGTGAAACAAGACTCTTTGTATGTTCTCAGATGCTCTGGGTCAGAAAATCAGAAGGGGAACAGTGGGAGGGTCTGTGTCTGCCCCACAATGGCTGGGATCTCAGTGAGGATGACGGGAAAGACCCGTGAAGTGGGAAGGGAGACCTCCGCATGCGGCTCGGCCACCTTTACAACATGGCGGCCCCTTGTTGGACTTTGTGCACAGCACCAAGGAACTCCAAGCTGAGGGCTCCAGCCCACCGTGGGAAGGTTGCATTCTACGAGCCAATTTAGAAGTTACTTCTGCCCTGTGCTAAGAGTTGCCAGGGAGTCACAAGCTTGCTCAGAATTCAAGGGGATGGGACATTGGTCTCACCTCTCAGTGTGAGCAGTGGGAAGAGATCTGGGGCCAGGAGATCAATCAGATCTCAAACTGTCAGAATCAGGGGCAGTGCTTTCAATCCGGAGTGCACGTTTCTCTTACGTGATGGAAATGTATTTTCCTTCTCTGTGCCAGGGCCTGGGCCGAGCTTTGAGGAACACAGTCTCCTTTTAGCCTGAGCATAAATGGTAGGGGGTGTGCAGGGAGAGAAGATGTGAACCACACACAGGCAGGCATCCGGGTTCAGGCCCAGGCTTTGCATCTACCGTGATGACCCTGTGTCTTAGATTTCTCCTAAGCGCCCTCTGCCTTTAGCGCCTGTGTTCTAGGAGAGCCTGGGGGAGACAGGGACCAAGGCACATCCCGAGATACAGAAGAGTTAGGAGGCTGGCACAGGTTCCGGGCAGTGGAGGGAGCTGATCTCCCACAGGTGGGGGTGGCTGTCAGTCTTGGCCCAGCTGGGGGGTCACTTCTTCTGCCTGCTGGAAAACCCCAGCTCTGTGAAACTGCCACCCCTCTCCCCCAGAACTGGAACTTACTGCACAAACCCAACATGGCTGCTGATTGCATTGATCCCTGTGGTGACCTAGAGCAAATTCTAATGACATTATAATAACGTTACCATGGCCGACACCTGACACCTGTTTCTGAGAAACAGGGCAAGGAAACAGGTGTCGCTCAGATCCCACCCCAAACTCCACCTTCTATGAATATTCAATTACCCCCTTCCCCAGACACCACCCCATATGCCTTCAGCTCACATGAAGGTGTGACCCCTAGCCTAGCTGCCAGCTCACTCGGCTCACTCTTGGGCGTGCCCACGCGCTCTCTAGAGTGTGCACTGTTGCTTTACGTGCACATAAATCTTATTCCTGGGCTACACCTCCACCTATGTCTCATTCTCAAATTCTTTCTTGTGTCAGACGAGAACCTGATGTCATCATCGGAGGACTTCTTGACTCAGCAGCCCCACAACAATTGTCGAGGATTTGGGGCCAGGAAGCTCTTTTGTCTTGCCTCTCTTTTACTAAATGTGTGTGTGTACACGTGGTGGGGGGCGGTTAGGGGGGCACAGTTCCTGCACTATATGTCACAGTTTCTCTCTTAATTCACTGTTCTAGAAGCCCCCTACCCACTCCTGACCCCTGGGTTGCTCCCCGCCCCCAGTTCCTACTTCTACAGCCCCAGTCAGGGCTTGGTTTGTGTGGCATATGCAGAGGGTGCAGGAACACAGCACCTTGAGGAGACCCTACAGCTGGGGAGCAGTTCATCACCCATTGGTAACTTTTTATTTTTAAAAAATATTTACTTATGGGTCCGGTGCCGTGGCTCATTTGGTTAATCCTCTGCCTGTGGCGCCAGCATCTCATATGGGCACCGGGTTCTAGTCCCGGTTGCTCCTTTTCCAGTCCAGCTCTCTGCTGTGGCCCAGGAAGGCAGTGGAGGATGGCCCAAGTGCTTGGGCTCCTGCACCCGCAAGGGAGACCAGGAAGAAGCACCTGGCTCCTGGCTTCGGATCGGCGCAGCACCGGCCGTAGCGGCCATTTGGGGAGTGAACCAATGGAAGGAAGACCTTTCTCTCTCTCTCTCTCTCACTGTCTATAATTCTACCTGTCAAATAAATTTAAAAAAATTAAAAAATTTATTTATTTGAAAGTTGGCATTAGAGAGAGAGGGGAGAGAGAATCTTCCACCCGCTGGTTCACTCTCCCAATGGCTGCAACAGCCATGGCGGCCCAGTCGAAGCCAGTAACCAGGGGCCAGGAGCGTCTCCCAGGTCTCCCACGTGGGTGACAGGGCCCAGAGACTTGGGCCGTCTTCCTGGCCTTTCAGCTTGGTTCCCTAGAGCAGTGCAGGTAGCACTGAGATGTCTCATTTCCTGCCTCTGTGCCCACCCAGCCTCACATCCTTACTGCTTCTTTAAAGTCACTGCTGAACTTTCTGCTTCCTGGAGGCCCACAGCCTGTGTGGGGCACACATGGCCTGAGGCCAGGGAGGGACCAGGTTTTAAGGCTGAGCTCACTGTGAGGGTTCCTGTAGGACCCAAGTCAGCACAGGCAAGGTCAGGAGGGCAGGTGTGAGTTCCTGCTCCAACACTTCCTGTTTGCCGAAGCTGCCTCAGTCTCCTTTAAAACAACAACAAGAAATTCAGTCATAGAAATATTCAAAAATATATACACAAAAGTAACACCCCATGTGCCCACCAGCCAGCTTCAATAATCATCAGCATTTGTCTAATCTTTTCTTCACCTATGCACACTCAAATACTCTTCCTAACCCCAACATTATTTTTATGTGAAAATTTTTATTGAGATAATTAATTGTACATCACATGCAGTTATAAGAAAAAGAAGAGTAATACCTCTTCCTTTCTCCAGTTTTCCAAATAATAACATTTTGCAAAACTACTATGCTGGCCGGCGGCGCGGCTCACTAGGCTAATCCTCCGCCTTTCGGCGCCGGCACACCAGGTTCTAGTCCCGGTTGGGGCGCCGGATTCTGTCCCGGTTGCCCCTCTTCCAGGCCAGCTCTCTGCTGTGACCAGGGAGTGCAGTGGAGGATGGCCCAAGTGCTTGGGCCCTACACCCCATGGGAGACCAGGATAAGTACCTGGCTCCTGCCATCAGATCAGCATGGTGCGCCGGCTGCAGCGCGCTGGCCACGGTGGCCATCAGAGGGTGAACCAATGGCAAAGGAAGACCTTTCTCTCTGTCTCTCTCTCTCTCTCACTGTCCACTCTGCCTGTCAAAAAAAAAACCAACAACAACAACAACAACAAAAAAAAAACTCTACTATGCTATCACAGCTGTCAGCCACACAATAGATAGACCAATAATATTTGCATTTCAGTTTTGACTCCTGTGTGTATGTTTGTGTTTTTATCAGCACAGTAAATGACCATCTCGACACCTAAGGGTCCCTGATGTCGCTCCTCTCTGACCACACCTAACTTCCTTTCCATCAGCTCTGCACTTAAGTCCTACCTACCATCTGGCAACCACTCAATCTGCCTTCTTTCTAAACTTCCGTCATTTCTAAAAGGCTGTCTAGGGGGCTGGTGCTGTGGCACAGTAGGCTAAGTAAGCCTCCACCTGCAGTGCCAGCATCCCAGAGGGGTACCAGTTCCCGTTCTGGCTGCTCCTCTTCCAGTCCAGCTCTCTGCTGTGGCCCGGGAAAGCAGTGGAAGATGGCCCAAGTGCTTGGGCCCCTGCACCCACGTGGGAGACCCAGAAGCTCCTGGCTCCTGATCGGCCCAGCTCCGGCTGTTGCAGCCATTTGGAGAGTGAGCCAGCAGATGGAAGACCTTTCATTCTTTCTCTCCTCTCTCTGTAACTACTTCTCAATAAATACTTTTTAAAGGGTTGTCTAAATGGAATCATACAGTATGTAACCTTCGGGATTGGTTATTCTCACTCAGCATTAATCACTTGTTCACTCATCTAAGTTGTTGTATCAGTCATCTGTTCCTTTTTATTGCTGAGTATTAGTCTACGGTACAGAACATGCGTGGTTTAGCCATTTTCCCACTGAGGGACATTCAGGTGGTTTCCAGGTTTTGTTTTTATGAATAAAGTTGCTATGAGTATTTGTGTGCAGGTATTTAAGTGCTCAGAGGTATGGAATTTAGGGACAACATTTTGGGTGCCAAGAGTACTCACCAAATCTCACTGTTTCAAAGGGCTTTTCAGGGGACAGAATTATAATATGGGTAGTTTTTTCTTTTTTTTTTTTTTTTTTTTTTTTTTTTTTTTTTTTTACAGGCAGAGTGGACAGTGAGAGAGAGAGAGAGGTCTTCCTTTGCCGTTGGTTCACCCTCCAATGGCTGCCGCAGCCAGCGCGCTGTGGCCAACACACCGCGCTGATCCAAAGCCAGGAGCCAGGTGCTTATCCTGGTCTCCCATGGGGTGCAGGGCCCAAGCACCTGGGCCATCCTCCACTGCACTCCCTGGCCACAGCAGAGAGCTGGCCTGGAAGAGGGGCAACCGGGACAGAATCTGGCGCCCTGACCGGGACTAGAACCCGGTGTGCCGGTGCCGCAAGGCGGAGGATTAGCCTAGTGAGCCGCGGCGCCGGCCAATATAGGTAGTTTTAACTTAAGGCAAAACACACCATGAATTCATCTAGATTTCTATCCAAATGTAAGACTACAGAGATTTTACATATTAACTTTACATCTCCATCTCCTTTACCAAAATAACATCAACACTATCTTTTTTTTTTTTTTTTTTAATTTGTTCATTTCAAAGACAGAGTTACAGAGAGGGAGAGGCAGAGGCAGAGAGAGGTCTTCCATCCGCTGGTTCACTCCCCAAATGGCCGCAACAGTTGGAGGTGAGCTGATCTGAAGCCAGGAGCCAGAAGTTTCTTCTGGGACTTCCTCATGGGTGCAGGGGCCCAAGGACTTGGGCCATCTTCTGCTTTCCTAGGCCATAGCAGAGAGCTGCATCAGAAGTGGGGCAGCTGGGACTTGAACCGGCACCCATATAGGATGTTGGCACTGCAGGTGGCGGATTTACCTGCTATGCCACAGTGCTGGCCCCTAAAAATTAGTTTTAGTTTCAGAAGAGTTCTCTTCTGTGTAATTATACCATCAACTGTGTAGTTATACCATCAACTAGATACACTTTTAGGTTAGTTTCACTCTGGTTTCTAGAGAATTTCAGAATTTTTATCATTTACAATCATATAAAATACATACATTTCCAAAGCCAAATATCCAAAATATAATGAGACATCTAGCCTCTCCTCTCTTCGTTCTTTCCTCATAAAAGTCATCATTAAAACGTAGACATATTTCGTTTAAAAAAAGTAAGTATATTTGTTTATCCACCCCCTTTTACGATTGAATAGGGGAGATAATGGACATATTTAAAAGTCTGAGAGGCACAGGGACAGAGAGCTGCCTTGTGCCAGTCCACTCCTCAAACGTCCACAGCGGCCAGGACTGGGCCTGGCCACGGTGGGCTCAGGGGACCCCATCCTGCTCACCCCGGGGGTGGCAGGGGCCCAGCAACTTGAGCCATCACCAGCAGCCTCTCAAAGGCGCACCTCTGCGGGAAGCTGGAATCCGAGCAGGGATCAGGGCATCCCGTCCCAGCGTCTTAAACAGACCCCCGACATTTTCATATTCCTTATTTTTAGAGGCTTTTAGAAATTGAGGTCCTCCTTTATTTAAAACACACAAAAAACTGCACTCAGCGAAGAGATTTGTTTTATTTATTTATTTATTTTTTTGGACAGGCAGAGTGGACAGTGAGAGAGAGAGAGACAGAGAGAAAGGTCTTCCTTTTTGCCGTTGGTTCACCCTCCAATGGCCGCCGCGGCCGGCGCGCTGCGGCCGGCGCACCGCGCTGATCCGATGGCAGGAGCCAGGAGCCAGGTGCTTCTCCTGGTCTCCCATGGGGTGCAGGGCCCAAGCACTTGGGCCATCCTCCACTGCACTCCCTGGCCACAGCAGAGGGCTGGCCTGGAAGAGGGGCAACCGGGACAGAATCCGGCGCCCCAACCGGGACTAGAACCCGGTGTGCCGGCGCCGCTAGGCGGAGGATTAGCCTAGTGAGCCGCGGCGCCGGCCAAGATTTGTTTTTAAAATAGATGAACACTTTAGGGAATTCTCGAAGGAGAAAAAAAAAAAAAAAATCCCGGGAGAGCGCCCGGGGCTGGCGGCAGCGAGCCCCGCCCCGCGCGTACAGGGAAGCTCCGGTCCCAAACCAGAGGCCACGGGACACCGGGAGATGCCGTGGGGCGGTCGAGAAGCGGAAGCACTAGATCGTTAGGTTAAAGCTGCCCCACGTGGATCCCCAACAGGGAGGGCTGACACACTCGGCCCTCCTCAGAAGCCGGGAGAAGGGAGCAACCGGCAAAGAACGCCGCGAAGGAGAAATGGCCCAGATGAGGACCCGTAGGGCTTCTACTCGGCTCCGCTCGAAGCCCCGACTTGGCGGAAGCTGGGGGGCGGGACAACGGAAGTGACGATTGGCAGCGCCGTAGGGTGGGCGGGGCGCGCCCGCTCCGGTGGTGGAGCGCTAACGGTTTCCGGCTGCCGTGCCGGGGAGGGGAGGGGGAAGCGCAGGGGCGAGGCTGTGTGCTCGTGACCCTTGGCCCGTGCGCCCCCCTGCACCCCCGCAGTTACTCCGACATGCTGGGCTGTGGGGAGTCAGAGCTGGAGTCGGTGGAAGGGGATGAAGCCGTGGTGGCCCCAGGACTGCCCCCAGAACCCCGGGCCCCGGAGCCGCGAGCCCCACTACCGGAGCCCGGCCTGGATCTGAGCCTGAGTCCGCGTCCGGAGAGCCCCGAGCCGCGCAGCGGCAGCCCCAGACGGCCGAAGGGGCAGGCGGAGCGGCGGGGCGGGGCTCGGAGGGGGCGGCAGGTGAGCGGCGGGAGCGCCCGGCCCCCGGCCCGCCGCCGGGCCCGCGCCCACCCCTTCACGGCCCCGCTCTCCGCTTCCAGGTCCGGTTCCGCCTGGCGCCGCCCTCCCCGGCCCGGCCCGAGGCGCCGCGGGAGCTCGAGCACCCCGCGCTGCACAGCAGCCTGGCCCTGGGCCTCGAGCTGCGGGCCGCGCGCGCTGCGGCGGGGGCTCAGTTCGACGCCGCGAAGGCCGTGGAGGAACAGCTGAGGAAGTCGTTCCGGCTCCGCTGCGGTGTGGAAGACAGCGTGAGCGAGGGTGAGGGGCGCAGGCGGCCGGCCGGGGCCGGGGCCGGGGCCGGGAGCAGGCGGCCCGCGCTCCGCTTACCGTCGGCCCTCCTGCGCACCCAGGCTTGAACGTGCCGCGCTCCAGGCGGCTCTTCCGGGACCTGGTGAGCCTGCAGGTGCCGGAGGAGCAGGTTCTGAACGCCGCCCTCAGGGAGAAGCTGGCGCTCCTGCCGCCCCAGGCTCGAGTGCCGCCCCCAAAGGTGGGCTTTCCCCCCAGTGCCCTCCCCCCCACCGCGGCAAATCCCCCCGGCCCCTCCTCCCCGAGTGTGAGCCTGCCTCGGACCCCAACTTCCAACAGGAGCCTCCGGGGCCAGGGCCAGACATGACCATTTTGTGCGACCCAGAGACGCTGGTCTACGAAGCTCCACACCTGCCCCTGGACGGGCTGCCCCCGCTCCGCCTTCAGCCCCGGCGCCGCCCTCCGGAAGACACCTTCCTCATGCATCGGACGCTCAGGCGATGGGAGGCTTAGTCCGAGGACCCGGGCTGCTGGGTCCTGTTTTTGTGTTGCTATTTTTTCAGAATAAAGTTGTTTGGCTAACAAATGGGACGCTTCAGATGGGGCCGAAGTCCCTCCAGGGCTTTGTCCACTTAGCTCCAGCTTGGAAGCTCCTGGGGAGTTTTGGGCCCTCATGTTTAGGACCTTGGTTAAGTGATGTCAAGCGAAAAACACTGCCAGTCAGGGGCCTAGATGCTGTACCTCCCCTCGCCTCACCATTATTTCAGAAATGTGGGTCCCAGCCCATTAGGCTCCCGATTATCTGCCTCAAGAGGCGTGCAGGGGGCACCAGCGCTGTGGCAATTAACGTGGTGCTGGTGTCCACATACGTGCCGGTTCGTGTCCTGGTTACTCCTCTTCCAATCCTGCTGCTAAGGCCTGGGAAAGCAGCGGAAGCGGCCCAAGTCCTTGGGCCCCTGCACCCATGTAGGAGACCCAGAAGAAGCTCCTGGCTTCAGATCAGCCCAGCTCTGCCTGTTGCCACCATCTGGGGTGTGAACCAGCAGATGGAAGACCCCTCTCCCTGCCTGTAACTCTTAAATAAATAAATCCTTGAAAGAAAAAACAGACCAAAAGGCGGCATGCAGGTAGCTACTTGCACTCACACTGAAAGCATCTCCTTGCTTGTTACCTGTAAGGGCCTTGCCCAGCTAATGTGCACCTGACCCAAGGACGTTTGGTACTGGCTGAGTCAGTGTTCGGTACTGGCTGAGTCAGTGTTCAAAGCTTGCAGTAACCTCTGACGTGCTTGCTGTTAAATGCCTGGGAGCTTACCCGAGGGCACACAAAAGGTGGTCATCCCAGAGCCAGTGAGTGGCTCTGGTGCAAGGTCCTTTTTCTACCACCACTCAGCTCCAGGTCAGCCTTCTGCACCAAGTTCCCCCACAAAAAAACGGGTCAATCAGGTTTTTCAGAGAAGCCGGACTCGTTTGCCGTCTCACATCAAAGCCTGCATCAGCCGTCTCTTCCCGACAGGACTCTGTGTACTTACCTGCAGGAGGATCTCTGCAGCACAGGTCCTGCTGGGAGGTGCCATCTGTCCCACCAGGTAGAAAGTGCTGGACACAGGTGTGGGGGCCACTGCCCTAGACATCAAGTTTATTGTGCTGTTCTCACATTCAAAATCCAACCCCCTCTTCCCACTGGGGGACAGCGGAGGGAGGATCTTCACAGTACCTGCGTGCCTCCCTGCAAGCTTCCCCGTCTGACCCTCAGACCGCCTATCCGTGGTCCACTGAAATGCAGCTAGGGACACAGGCCGAGGAGAAATGGGCTTCTCCTTGGGAGAATGGGAGGAAAGGGCTTGAGACCTGACACCCCACACCTCCCACCCCCTGGGAGAACAGAGGTAAGCAAACAGTCCATGCCATCCAGTCCAGCAGGCTGGGGGAGAGGAAGATGGCAGCTCCAGCACGGCCGGGCTTGCTGCTCAGGTGCCGGAGGTGTAGGGAGGAGGCTGGGGCAGCAACATAAGAAAAGCTTTCTTTGCAGATCCAAGAGAGGAAATTATTTTTGGAGTCAGAAAAGAAAGACCTCGGGCTACTTTCCTCTGCCCCCAGGTCCTTAAGAGCAGCGAGGGCAGCCTCTTCACATGTTGTGTTCAGGGGCCACTTAGTGGCTGGGGGCATGGGCCTTGTGGAACAGGTACACCGGACGCTGGAAGCCTGAGGAGAGAGAATGTAATCAGGAGGGGCTCTCCGCAGGGTCTGTACCCTCAGCCCAACTAGCCTCCCCCAACAGGACAAGCCAGCCTTACCTTTGGAGGTGTTGTGGGGGGTTGCCACCAGCTCATAGCTGGAGAAGCCCACCTCTGGGGAAGTCAGGTAGGAACTGAACTGCTCTGGCTTCAGCTGGATTCGGTAGTAGTTCTTGTAGGTGGTCTCCTAGAAACAAAGGCGGGGGACCCCTTCAGCCTGCTGCTTCCTACCCTGACCACGAGGCCCACCCGGGGAACTTTTCTGCTGCTTCGCGGCCTTTCTTGCCTCAGAGAAAGGGTTATTCCCTATTCCCACAGAAACCCTGCTCACCGTCAGAGTCTTTCTCTTGTTGTAGGATGACCAGGGCTGGGGCTCCAGGACCAGGATGCCCCCGGGGCGCAGGTGCCTGTAGATCCGGCGGAACATGCGCTTCAGCCCCTCGTCTCCCCAGTTGAGCTGCACCCACTTGGTGAGGCTGAGGCAGAGCACCACGTCATACTCTGCTTTCTGGGCTTCCACCAGCTCGTCTCGATCCAGCACGTAGTTCCCCTGAGGGCAGAATTGGGGGGAGGTCAGCAGAGGCATGAAGGGAGCCACTGCCCCACACAGCCCTCTGCAGCCAGGTTCTCCCACACTCCCAACGGGGCCCATGGAGCCTCCTTTTCCCCCTTTCCACCTTCCTGTCCCTGCTTCCTCCTGGTGCTAAACCAAACCAGCACAAGAAGGGAGATGGGGTCAGGCTGAGTTGAGCAAACTCTCCATGAGATCTTTCAAGCTGGGGTCAAAGTGCAGAGAGAACGCAGGGCTTCTCCCAAGACCCTGTCCTGTGCTGATTCCCACTCACGAATGATTCAACATGCAGGGGCACCTAAGCCAGGTTTCAAACAACACAAACCCCTGTGGTTCCTTCCTCCTAGTTGGGGCTGGCAACGTTTCAGGCCTATTTTTTCCTTTCTCTGAAATGAAGAGCCACACCCCTTAGGAAACTTTTTCTAGATAAGCTATTCACTGCCCTCTGCAAAGCCCATTCTTCAGGCTTAACTCAACCTACTGCCAAGTATTCCTGCAGATGGCCTAAAGTTTTTGATGGGGAGCAACACTCGCCAGGCATGGTCCAGTCCCGTGTAGGACTATGCTCTCCCTCTATCTAGGGTCAACATGGAGAAGAGGTAAAAGCCAAGTTGCTTGGGATCCTGACCACTGACAATCTTTAACCAACTCTACCTGGAGAAACAAAAAACAGCTGTTGTGGCAGTTAAGCCACCTCCTGCGGTGCTGGCATTCCATTCGCTGGTTGGAGTCCCAGCTGCTCCACTTCCAATCCACCTCCCTGCTAGTGCACCTGGGAAAGCAGCTGAATATGGCTCCCGTGCTTGGGCCCCTGCTACCTACACCCAAATGAAGCTCCTGGCTTTGGCCTGACGAAGCCCCAGCCGTTGCAGCCCCTGGGGGGGGGGGGGGGGAGGGCAGAGGGACCAGCGAATGGAAGATCTTTCTCTCTGCCTTTCAAATAAATAAATAAATCTTGGGGAAAAAAAAAAGGCAGCAGTTGCAAACAAGGTCCCAAGTGAAAGACAGAAACTATAAATATTAGCCTGCTACTGACCTCATCTCCCCCCAAGGCACTCCACGTCCGACACCCACCCCTCACACTGCTTCAGCAGGGCTGAGGTTCCATCTTAACAGAGTCTCCTAAGGATCAGCAGTGGCCCTCAAGGGAAGGTGGACTAGTCTGGATTAGCCCAGACCAGGCCAGGCACACAGCACTCCGTCAATCTCTCTCAGGCAAGAGATCTTCCAGTCTTGAGAAAGGACCCCGGGGTTAAAGACCCAAGGTAGAGGCCCCAACTGCTCCTTGCGGGAGACACACCCAAGGGAGAGTACAGACCCTAGAGAATCTGCTTCTCCTATCAAGGACTGAATGCGCGGAAATCTCACGGGGGGAGGGTCAAAACCTGCCCCTGCCACATTTAAGCTCATCTTCATACGTGGCCTCTACTCCAAGAGTCGCTCAGATCCTCTTACCGTGACGAAGACGACATTGTTGGGGAAGACGGATGAATCCGCTCCATCCAAGGGCACTTGGGGTGCAGCGATGGGACCCCGGCTGGCTGTCAGCGAGGCTGGGAAGTAGCCCCTCTTCCGGACGGTGGTAGTCCCTTCCTTCCCCTCTGCCCCGGGGTCTCCCTCCGAAGTCTGGGTTGGGAGCCGCAGCTCCTCGGACAGGTAGTGTCGGATGTTCTGGCGGGCAGAGTGGATGAGCTGGGAGTCGATATCCAGGCCCACCATGCGCGAGGGGCCCCACTTGCAGGCAATGCTCAGGGTCAGATGGCCCACGTTGCAGCCCAGGTCTAGGACGTCCCGGCCGCGAAACCACTCGGGCTTCAACACACGAAGGCGGCCGTCCTCACAGGAAGGATTGCGGTACCCATAGTACTCGCAATAATTCCCATACTGGAACTTGCGCTGCTGCTTTTTAAACGCTGCCGCAGGTGGCGGGTGGTGGCGGCCTCCCCAGCTCCCGCGGCCCCTCTCCTTAGGACCCTGGCCTCCACCCCTAGCCCCGGCCTCAGACTTGCTGGAAGTCCTGCGCCGTTTGCGATGCCGGGAGGAGGAAGACGAGGGTGCAGAGGTAACTGAGGCAGCGGGAGGGGCCGGAAGGGAGCCTGAGGGGCCCTGCAGGGCGGACGGAAGGGGAGACACGACCTCATCCCTGCAGTTGATGGCTGTGTTGAGTTCATAGGGCTGGGGGGCATCCCGGTTCTGGCCCCTCGGGCGCTGCTGCTGCGCGGCGCCCTCCCCGTGGAGTGAGGGGGTGAGGGGGGCGGTGGGCGGCACGGAGTGGCTGTCACTCCCTCCACCCGCCGCCGCCTGCTGCTGCTGCTGCTGGTGGTGCTGTCCCCGGTGTCTGTGCCGTTTCCGACCAGTCTTGAGCGGCGAAGCAAGAACTACTTGAGCCTCATCAGTGCAAGTGTTGAGACTGAGCGGGTCAGTGATATCTTTGGGGATGAGGATCTCCACTGGATCTCGGCCCTTGGCGGGCAGTGGGGATGACTTAGGGGTCTCCGCATTGAGTGCGCGGCTCACTTCCTCATCCAAAAGGCTATTGAGGTTCAGCGGATCGAAGATGTTGCCCCCGAGGAGGAAGTTGGAGGGCAACACGGAGTCACAGTCCGAATTTACCCGCCGGCGCCTCTTGAACGCCGGGTGCTTGAAGCCCCCACCGCCGCCCCCGACGTGGCAGCTGTTTCTCCTCTTGCCCCCGCCGCCCCCAGGGGGCCGGTGGGGCTGGTAGCCATTACGCGGCCGAGGAGGGGCAGGGGGGCCCAGCTCCGTCCCGCCCCCTCCCCGGCGCTCCTCCCCCACATCCGGGGGAGCGGCTCGCCCGTGGGGATCCGACACGCGGGCCTCCCCGTGCGGCTGCGCCCGGGGGCCGCCCTGAGGGGTGGCGGCGGCGCCGGGGCTCCCGCTGCCGGCTGCCGAGGCAGGGGCGTCCGCGGAGCGCGCGCTCCGGCCCGGGCCGCGCTCCGGCTCGCCGCGGGGCTCCCCGGAGGCGGCCTCTCGGGGTGGTGGCACCGTGGGGCCGCCCCCTCCGCCCGACTCCTCTTTGAGCGGCGGCGGCGGGGCCGGCACCAGAAACGGCTCCTTCTCCGCCGCCATCTCGATCATTTCCTCCCCTTACTCCGTCCCACTCGAGGGTAACGAGGTGGGGATCGGGGGCTTAGCCCCCCGCCCCCGCCTGGCTAGACCCCGCTCCCTTCCCCCTCCCGTTTCCCCGGGTGCGCGCGCAGCTCTGCTCGCCTCGCTGGGTCTCGCGCCCAAGCGCCTCCTCCCCCCCACCCTGAAGCGCGCCCCACTCGCCCGCGAGACCAAAACAAGATGCCCGCGAGACCCGAACAACTCGAGGAATCAACCGCGCGTGCGCCGACCCCTTTCTCCGCCACCACTACCGCTCGGCCGCGAGCGCGCACGGCGAGCGCGCGTTCCCCTAGCCCCGGGGCTACGCATGCGCACTCCGCCGCCACCCTGGCTGCGCGCGCATCGGAGTACGAACCCAACTTAACGGCTCCCCGAGTTTAAATATAGCCCCCCCTCCTCGGCCCTCCCCCAGAAGCCCACCACCCCAAACTGACACCCTACTTCCCTACTGATATCCTTTGTCTCTGCGGCGCGACCCCACCCACCGAAGGCGGGGGACGGGGAGCTGGTGTGAAAAGGTCTCCTTGACACCCGACCCTTGTTCCTGAGGAATGAGTCTCAGCGGTCTCCGCCCGGCTCTAAACCCAACAACCTCCCTACCCCGCCTCCTTCCTCCCCCTAGCGGGCAGCGCCTGCGCACACGCTTTTGGGCTTGCGCGGGTCGAGGTAGCACGTGCTGGGCCGACGCCCCACCCCCGGCCTAGGGGCGGGGCCTGTACGTCGCTCCCTCAGCGTCGGCGCACGCAGCGTGCGTCAGCGCGACTCGGGCTCGGGGGCGGGCCTCATGAATTATTCACGAGTGCGCGCGCGCGCTCCTGGGCCCCGCTTTGCCCACCTGGTTAAGAGCTGAGCGCGCTGAGGGGGTGAATTGAGGAGTCGCGGAAGGGGAGAATGGGGGGCGCCCTGACCGTCCTCAGTACAATTCGATAGGTCATGTGAACTCACCCCCCTCGAAAATAACGCTCTGCTGAACTGGAAAAAAACAAAAAAAGGCACTAAGGAGAGCCGGTGTTGTTCAACTTCCTCTTCCCCTGAAATGGCTGAGTCGTTCTTTGGCTCCTCGGCGTTTGCCCCAATCGCGATCACCTGGGCACACCACGCCTTCCTGTCCGCCTCCACACCCACGGCCCTGACACCAAGTCCTCCGCCCGCCACACGGCGGCTGCGCGCGAGACCGCGGGCCCGCGGGGCCCCTCGCAGCCGCCGTGGCCGCCGCCAGCTCGCAAGCAGACCTTCCCGGACGCACTCCGCGGCTTCGCGCCGCCTTATATAAAAGCGGGTGTGGGCGGGGAAGACGATTCGGCCCCTCTTTGGACTTCCAGCTTCGGCCAATGAGGAATGGAGCCGTTTCCCCAGGGTGATGGGTAACTCGGTCTCCTTGCCAACAGGGAGAAAAGAAAGGGCTTCGGAGGCGGGAGTGGGTTTCAGGAGGATGTCAAATCCTAAAAAAATAACGGCTGGGAAGAAGAATAATGGGAGCACGAGAGAAGGCAGGGGAACGCAGAGGTAAAACAGTCAGCAAGAGATGTGTTTCAGGAACAATCAGGCGCTGCCGCCGCCTCCTAAACAAAGTGACGCCTGCGGGGATTGTGGGATTTGTAGTTCTCCCGGCTCGTTCGGGCGAAGAGGGCGGGGACGGCCTCAGTAGCGCCGGCGCACAAGCGGCTTTATCTGCGCATGCGCCTTGGAGGTGGGCGCACGCCGCTGAGGGGCGGAGCTCGCGCGAGTCCTCGCGCCTCTTCTTGGTGGCGGGAAAACGAGGTCGAGGTTGGGGAGGCTTTGCAGAATTGTCGCGGGTAGCTCGCTCTGGTCTTCGTCCCAGAAGGTAGCTGGCTCTTCCCCGGTTGCAGAGGAAGGGGTTGGGTGCGGCCTACCCTGGGACCTGTTGTCTGAGGAGAAGTTTTCTCTTCAGGACGACAAGGCGTTTTCACCCCCTCTCCTCAGAACCTCAAACCCCCAACTCCCCCTCAAACAACAACAAAAAAAAAAAACAAAAAAAAACCCGGTCTCAGAGCGGGGGAGGCTCCGGCTGCCTCACTGGGGTGGGGGTGGGGTGGGGGGGCTGAGGGAGAGTTCGCTCCCGGGGCGGGGGGCGGGAAGCGGCACCTTTCCCCCTCGAGGCCATTCGAGTCCGGCTGTGCCTCAGAACTGGTGAGGGCAGAGCCCGCCACGAATTCTCCGAGATCAGAGCGTTCCGAGCCCTGGTTCCCCGTGCGGGGGCCAACGGGGCGGGGGCCTGGCGTTCGCGGGGGTGGGGGTGGGTGTGCTCCTGTAAGGGCAGCCGACGCCGTCCGAAGTCGGTGACCATCGGCACGTGTGGGAGCCCTTCCGGCCGGCGAGGGCACGGCTCTGAACGCGCGGTCAGCAGCCCCGACGGCCTCGGCTCGCGGCGGTGGGTGGGGGCCGCCGCGTCGTGCTCCTCGGCGGCCCGGGGGGACCGCGAAGCTTTGGTGCAGCATCGAGTTTCGTCGAGGTCGTCCCTTCCGTCGGCGATGTCTCGTTCTGGGCGGTCGGGGTGAACTGGGCTCCATTTTTGTGAAAGAGTTTTCACCGGCGCGAGGCTGCAAGAAAGGAGAGACACTACCAGTTAGTTAATAGGGCAAGGAGATAAGCAGGAGGCCACCTGCCCTTTCACATTAGTAGCGAAAAAGGGGCTTTAAGGTAGGCTTTAAACACAAATTTTGGAGCCTCAGAGGCTGTGAAGAGAACAGTTCTGATGGGTTTAGTCCTGTTCGACCAAGGATTTGAGAAATAATGTAAAGATGGGATAGTTAGGAGGGGGAGGTTTGCGAGCATACTCTAAATGTGTGTTTTTGCGGATTAACTTGTTTCGCCAAATCATTTTTCAGACTTTTTGGTCTGAGAATCCATTTGTGCTCTTAGAATGTATGGAGGACGCCAAAGAGCTTTTATGTGGCTTATATCCGTTAATTTTGTAAAAAAGTTTATTTGAGAGGCGGAGTCACAGAGAGGCAGAGAGAGGAGGGAGGTCTTCATTTCCCAGATGGCCGCAGCAGACGGGGCTGTGCTGATCTGAAGCCAGGAGCTTCTTCTGGGAGCAGGGGCCCAAGGACTTGGGCCATCCTCCACTGCTTTCCCAGGCCATAACAGAGAGCTGGATTGGAAGTGCAGCGGCCAGGACTCGAACCAGCACCCATATGGGAGGCTGGCAGTGCAAGCAGTGGCTTTACCCGCCTTGGCACAGCGCCAGCCTCTCTGTAAAGATAGTAAAAATTAAAAGGATAGAAAATATAAACTATTTAGAAGTAATAATGGTCAACCTAATTGTTTTTTAGAGGTTTATTTACCTGAAGGAGTTGCAGAAAGAGTGAGAGACAGATCTTCCATCCACTGGTTCACTCCCCAAATGGCCTCATTGTCCAGGGCTGAGCCCAGCCCAAGTCCAGGATCCAGAAGCTGCCTCTGGGTCTCCTTTGTGGGTGCAGGGACCCAAGCACCCGGGCTATCCTCCGCTGCTTTTCCCAGGCCATTAGCAGAGAGCTAGATGGGAAGTGGAGCAGCTGGGACTCGAACTAGCATCCATATGGGATGCCAGCCTTGTGGGTGGCTGCTTAACTCCCTACACTACAATGCAGGCCTCTCCGTGTTAACTTTTTTTTTGTTTTATAAAAAACTACATTTTGCTAAACAAAATTTAGTGTGAAGAATGGTGGTGCTTTATGTTTTTGCAATTCTTTTTTCATGTCTTAATAGAAAACAGCTGGATTCTCATCGGTTTATTTAACCTGTTGTAATATATTGTTTTGATAGAAGTACAAGGATATGAGAAAATCCAACTGAAGGTAGTTGGAAAAGTGAGGGGACTTCTAAGGCATTGGGGACCATACTTTGAGAACTGCTGGGCTATGTGATTTCATCTCAAAGTTAATGTGATTATTTTTAGTGTTCTAAGTGAAGAAAAACTTTATTTTTCTGAGATCTTCATTCACCTACTCTTGGTACTCTATAATTTTTTTCCCTAAGTTTTTCCCTGCTTACTCACCTTTCTCACATTGACTTAAGTGGGATCTGGTTTGTGGAACCCTCCTAGTTCTTTCACTTTCTTACCTAAAGCCCGTGTGTGTGTGTGTGTGTGTGTGTGTAATCAAAGTTAAGAAAAAGAGAAATTCAAATCTCCAATATCATTCCTGAGTGTAGAGCCATAGTCAATCAGTGTCGCTGTTCAAAAGAAAATTGGTGGTCTATATTTACTGTCAGCTTTCAGTATTTATTATTATGGAAGAAGGAAATTCATCTGAAATGGTTTCAGCATTGACTTATCCAAAGGTGACTTCCAGGTATTCTGTTTTCAGAGCTTTTGTTTAAAAGCAGTATTCTTTGTCACACTCCTACCTTGGATTAAGGGGAACTGTTATACATCCCTGCTTATAGATTTTATGTATTTTATTAATTTATTAATGATCCATAATTATATCAAGTAGGTTGGGATTCCAGAAACACTCTTTGGTTTAGGAAGGTCTGAATAGGTAATGAAGTGGACCTAAATATTATAAGAGTTTTTGTTTTTAGGTTGGTCAAAGCACCCTTAATTTAATGAATGCGAAAATGAAAAAGGATGTTTTGAAGTGGTTATATATGTATCTTATAAAATACTAGGGTTGATGTTGTACAGTGGGTTAAACAACTGCTTGGGATGCCTGTGCCCACATTCCTAGTTTGGAGAACCTGGGATTGAGTTCTAGCTTGTCTGTTTCTGATCCAATTTGCAGCTAACGTGCCTGGGAGGCAGTAGAGTATGGTCCAAGTACTTGGGTTCTTGTCTCCCAAGTAGGAGACTTGGATAGAGCTCCTGACTCCTGGCTTTGGTTTGGCCCAGCCCCACCTGTTCAAGCATTTGGGGAGTTAACCAATGGACAGTGAGAGAGACAGAGACAAAGGTCTTCCTTCCGTTGGTTCACTCCCCAAATGGCCACTATGGCCGGCGCTGCGCCAATCAGGAGCCAGGAGCCAGGTGCTTCTTCCTGGTCTCCCTTACGGGTGCAGGAGCCCAAGCACTTGGGCCATCCTCCACTGCCTTCCCAGGCCACAGCAGAGAGCTGGACTGGAAGAGGAGCAACCGGGACTAGAACCCGGCGCCCATATGGGATGCCAGTGCTGCAGGCAGAGGATTAACCAGGTGAGCCACGGCGCCGGCCCCCATAATTTTTAAAATAAATAAATAGGTACCAGTATTGTGGTGCAGTAGATTAAGCCACTGCTTATGATACCAGCATCCCGTATCAGAGTGCCTATTTGAGTCCTAGCTGCTCTGCTTCTGATCCAGTTCTCTGCTCATGTTCCTGGAAAGCAGTGGATGATGGGCCAAGTATTTGGCCCCTGCCACCACCGTGGCTGACCTGAATGGAGTTCCAGGCTCCTGGCTTTGGCCTGGCTCAGTCATAGCCTTTGTAGCCATTGGGTAGTGAAACAACAGATGGAAGATCTCTCTCTCTCTCCCTCTCTGTCACTGTGTCTTTCAGATAAATTTTTCAAATAAAATGTCAAAGATACATGAAGGAGTACAGTGGAAAACTTCCTTCTTCCCCCTTCTCCCCAGTTATCCCCTCCAGAGGCATTCTTCCAGATGTAATTTATGGATATGCAAGTATATGATATAGACATACATTTTTGAAAGCCAAGTGTCATCTCAAACACACTAATTTTCATTCTGCTTTTCTCACTTGGCATAACCCTTCTTGTGATTTAGATTACTTTTATAGGGACTTTTTATGATCTTTTTTTGGAATTCTGGAGTCTGGGAGAAGATGTATTTGTCATTTGTGGTCAAGTTATTATTCCTTTTGCAGTCTAATTTTATACCAGCTTCTTTTTTCAATTATAATAGACATTTGCTTCAGTGTGTCTCCTCTAAATTCCCACTTGCCTTTATTTTCTTGAGCAAATTTGTTTAGGGGGATAATGGTGATAAGACAAAAACAGATAATGTGCTCCTTAATGTAAATGAACAGTAGTTACTTGCTTTAGCATGTCTGAATTCACAGAAGTAAGAATAGGAACAGAAAGATATCAAGGGGTAATTAAAAAAAAATCCATTAAATGAATAGTTACAGAGAGAGATGGAGAGACAGTTATCTTCCATCTGCTGGTTCACTCCCCAGATGGCCACAATGTCCAGGGCTGGGCCATGCTGAAGCCAGGAGCTCCATCTGGGTCTCCCAGATGAGTGGCAGGGGCCCAGGAACTTGGGCAGTCCTCCACTGCTTTCCCAGATACATTAGCAGTTAACTGGATTGGAAGTGGAGCAGCTAGGATGTGAACTGGCACTCATATGGGATGCCAGCTGTATGCCATGACTTAATCTGCTACACCATAGCACCAGCCCCAAAAATCTAATTGTAAACCGCCATTCTGGGCCACATTCACTCAAACCCCCAATACCTTTTGAGTTCGTTTTGAAATTTAGAGAACCCTATACTTTGATAAGCGTGACCATTTGAGGCTCTTAAAATTTTCAGATCTTGGGATTGGCATTGTGGGGTTGCAGGCAAAGCTGCTGCCTGCAACACCATTATCCCTTATGGGTGCCAGTTGTGTCATGGCTGCTGCACTTTGAATCCAGCTCCCTGCTAATGGGCTTAGGAATGCAGCAAAAGATGGCCAGAGTACTTGGCCTCTGGCACCCACATGGGAGACCTGGGTGGAGATCCAGGCTCCTGGTTTCGGCCTGGCCTTGCTCCAGCTATTACAGCCATCTGAGGAGTGAACCAGCAGATGGAAGATGGGGTCTCTCTGTCTATCTCTCTCCCTGTATTCTGCTTTTCAAATAAATAAATACCCCCCCCCCCGCTTCTCCTTCTCTCTCTGTGTAACTTTTTTTTTTTTTTTTAATATTTGGAAGAGTCAGAGAGAAGGAGAGGCGGGGGGGGGGGGGTCTTCCACCCACTGGTTCACTCCCCAGATGGCCACAATGGCCAGAGCTGCACTGATCCAAAGCCAGGAGCCAGGAGCTTCTTCCAGGTCTCCCATGCGGGTGCAGGGGCCCAAGGACTTGGGCTATCTTCTGCTGCTTTCCCAGGCCATAGCAGAGAGCTGGATCAGAAGTGGAGTAGCCTAGTCTTGAACCGGCGCCCATATGGGATGCTGGCGCTTCAGGCCAGGGTTTTAACCCGCTGCACCACAGTGCCAGCCCCCTCTGTGTAACTCTGACTTTCAAATAAATAAATCTTTTTAAAAAATAGGCATATATTCTCTTAGCTTAAAGAAAACTGGGTAGAAGAGGCTGTAAGAAGTTTAGGTTGATAAGGTAATTTTCTTTTCACAGTGGGGTAGAAATAATATGTACATTAATGTATGTTTTAAAAAAACTTTTTTCCAATTATTTATTTGAAAGGCAGAGAGAGCTACAGATAAAGAACATTACCATCCATTGGTTCACTCTCCAAATGGCTATAATGGTTGAGGATGGGCCAGACTGAAGCCCAGAGCTAGAATTTCCATCTGCGTGTCTTCAAGTGGCTGACAGGGAGCCAACTACCTGCATCATTACTTGGTACCTCCCAGGGTGTACATCCAGAAGCCAGACTTGAACCCAGGCACTTTAATATGGGGTGATTGTGTCTCAACCCAGTTTCTGAATGCTTACCCATTCAATTTGTGCTTTTAATGTATGCTATCTGTGTGCTATGACATTAAAATGGTGGTGAAGCATGGATTAGAATGTAGCAAAGCACAAACTTTGAAATCAGTTTCTAATCCTGATTTTACTATTTATATATCAATTAGCTCTAAATACCATTAAGCCTCAATTTCCCCAAATATAAAATGCTATCTCATAGATCTGTTATGAGAGTTAAATGGGTTGATACATGTAAAGGGTAAAGAATACAGTCAGTGCTCAATATGTTAGCCATTATCATTAGTCAAAATAACGGTAATGATAAGTGTATTGATGGTATAGAAAGTCTGAGTAGATTGCTAAGATGAACTGACAACCAAAGAGGGTGCTAAGTTCTCATTACTGGATTCTAAGGTAAAAGGTTCTCAGTTCTCTGAGGACCTCTGCTGGTTACCAAATATTTCTGGGTTGTGCATGGAGATTGGTAGAATCTAGTATATTGGCAAACTTATTGGACTGCAGATCTAAGTAAAGAGAAAATAAGCATGATTATGATGTTAAAAAGGGGTTTCTCTATGCATAGGGAACTGTGAATTAGGTCAGATAGCTATCACTTACTTGTATTTAAGTTTCTAGGAGAACCTTATGAAAGGAACTTATCCCTATAAAGAAAAACTCTCACTTCTTAATACCCAGGATTGTCTGTACTAGCCTACCACTACCTACACTTCTGTTACTACCACTGGCAGATCCACCTAATTATGAGTATCAGTCTTACGTTGGACATGGTTCTAGGCACTTATAACACTAACTATCATTGCCTATCGTTAAAAGAGTAACTTTCATTGTTTCCTAGCCTGTGATTGACACTGTTGAGGAGGTAGAAGTGTTGTCAAGAAAGCAGAAATACAGTTCAGGGCCTCAGGCATAAAGTTATTGAATCCAAGAGGACAGAGAAGAGAGTTTAAAATCATATTTGATCAGTCATAGCAGTTGATTTCTTTTTCCTAACAGAGGCAAAGACAGTTTAGTTTCTGAGCTGAATGATGGCAGCAGTGCAGAATAAAGAAGGTGAGTTAAGAGTAAGGGAGGTTTGCTCCGTACATTGCTTCTATCTTACCCTTCTGGAGTCCTTTACAACAGAGGGCAGTTCAGTTCACATATATTTGGTGTCCTCTCCATTCAAATTACAGCTCTGTTAGATGCTTTGAGCAAAATAAATCTGACATAGAAACAGTCATGCGCAAAGAATGTATGAACTCATAGGGAGAGAAAAGACATTTGAATACCTGTGACAAAAGTTGGATATGGCAAATGCCCCAGAGGAGTGTTCAGTATTATGGAAGCTAAGCAGAAACTAGCAAAATCTACAAGTTATTGAAGGTTCATCTCTTATGCTATTATTACTTTTGGCAAGAATAGTGTACTTTCCATGGAAGAGGTAGCATGAGAGCTGAACCTTGACTAGCTTAGCGATTTTGGTAGTTTTCTTTTGTTAAGAAAATTGTTCTAATTTTTCATAAAACTGTATCCAAAATTTAAATAAACACATTTGAAAAATACTACATTCGAATAATTCGGCTTCCTCTATGCTTTTATTTTTTTGCCTTTGAATTACTCAGTACTTACCAAAACTGGCAGTATATCAGAATCAACTGGTCATATAAAATGACAGATTTCTGGACCTCACTCCAAACTACTTCATCAGAATACCAGGGCTGGGGGTTGGATAGATGGGGAAAGAGCTAGGAATCTGAGTTTGTTAAAAGTTCTCTCCATAGAATTCTGATGTGGTCAGCCAACGGGCAATGTTTATTAGTTGCTGTTAGACTTTATGTTTGATAAATCCCATTTGATGGTCAAATTTCTTTCAGAATGTGGAAAGGGACCAAAGAAAACCTTTGCCCCACCTATACAAAAATTACATTTCCTGAAACCTTGTGGTCCTAAGGCACCAAAAGAAGAGGCCCTGGGGCCTAGTTCCCCAGAAGCAGAGGCCAGGCCAAGCCTGCCAAAGGCCAGGTTAGAGATGAATGAAGAGAAAACCACCACAGAGAATGGCCCAAGCAGTGGCCAGGAAAAAAAAGGAAAGCCTCAAGACAACAAGCAAAACAAGCAAGCAGAGAAGAAAGAAAAGGTATCAGTCACACTGATGGGCTCTGTAGCACAGCTCCCTCTTGCTTGCCCTGACCAAGGCTAGACAAACGGAATCGTTTCATGTTGGGGAAATCCATTCTGTGGCTTCAGATTTTTTGTTCCTTTTCTGGAGCATCTGTTTTCTTCTCAATGAGGTAAAACATGTTTTTGATGAAATCATTTAGCAGAAAACAATGGGATGAGGTGGGATGGAGTTGGCCTAGACGTGGACAAAGACTTTATAAACTTGGTTCCTTGACTCCTTGTGGCACTTGTGGTCTTTTTCACATGTGTTGACTTCTTGCATTTAGTCTTGTGGATTTATTGTCTTATCTAAAGGGAAGAGTGGGAAGATAAGCAGTTTTCTTCTTCTTACTCTTGTCTCTGCAGGGAAGATCAAGTCTTACCAATGCAGAATTTGAGGAGATTGTCCAGACTGTGCTCCGGAAGGCCCTGCAAGAGTGTGAGGGTATGGCTTGTATGAAAGCAAAGGGGTTTCAGTTAGGCCATGTGACTGTTACTGAGGGATAGAACAGGTTGAACAGCTTCTCCTCTTCCATCTTCCTAAGTGAGAAAATATTAGATGAGACTGAAGTATTTTGAAATACTTCATTTTCTATTCATAGGACTGTAGCTAAATCACCTTAGATAAAGGCTACAGAATTTTCAAAAAGTAGATTATATTTACTTCAGAATTTAAATATAGACTCATCTAAATTTTTCTAATGCATTTGAACATTCATTTCTACATGTTTGCCATCTTCTTAGGAAAAGTAAATTGTTTTCCTAAGATTTGAAGAACTTAGTCTCCCTTTAAAAAAAAATTTATTTGGAAGGCAGAGTTGCAGAAAGAGAGCTATAGAGATCTTCCATCCACTATCCAGATGGCCGCAACGGCTGGAGCTGCGCCGATCTGAAGCCAGGAGCCAGGAGCTTTTTCTGGGTCTCCCACACGGGTGTAGGGGCCCAAGCACTTGGACCATCTTCTACTGCGTTCCCAGGCCATAGCAGAGAGCTGGATTGGAAGTGGAGCAGCCAGGACTCAAATCAGTGCCCATATGGAATGCCGGCATGGCAGGCAGCAGCTTTACCTGCTATGCCACAGTGCTGGCCCTGCTTTATTCTTGTATATTTCTGTTTTTAACATTGTTCTTTAGTGTGCCCAGGGATTTGATTTTAGAATTAAGAATTTTGTAGTGTAGGCCTTGAGACCTCCATAGGGCATGAGATGAATGGATGGTCTTAGGTGTGCTGCTACTTTGAGTTCTGAGTTTGATGAACAAATAAAAAAAAAACACAGTACATACGATTTTTTTAGGTATACATTATCATATTATTCTGGAATGATGCAGATCAATCTGGAAAGGGTTGCATGAAAAAAAGAAATCTACAATTTTTCCCTGAAAATGTAAAAATTTAAAGTTAGGGGTCAGCACTGTTGTGCAGCAGGTGGGGTGCTGGCATCCCTTATGGGCGCTGGCCCAAGTCCCGGCTGCTTCTCTTCTGATCCAGCTCTGCTATAGCCCTGGAGAACAGTGGAAGATGACCCAGGTGCTTGGGCCACTGCAGCAGCATGAGAGACCTGGAAGAAGTTTCTGGCTCCTGGCTTCGGATTGGCTCAGCTCTGGCTGTTGCTGTTATTTGGAGAGTGAGCCAGCAGATAGAAGACTTCTCTCTCACTACTTCTGCCGCTGCCTCTCTATAACTCTTCCTTTCAAATCAATCAATCTTTTAAAAAAATTAAAGTTGTATATGTGGTAGGCATTTGATGGCAGTGGTGCCACTTGGGATGTCCACATCCATATCAGAGTGCCTGGTTTGAGTTTCAACTCCTTTTCCAATTCCAGCTGCCTGTTCATGTGCACCCTGGGAGGCAGCAGGTAAGGGCTCAGGTGCTTGAGACCCTCCCCAACGTGTCCCAGCTTGAGTTCTGGTCTTCTGGCTTTTGCCTGGCTTAGCCCTTGCTGCTGCAAGCATTTAAAGAGTAAACCAGTGGAGAGAAGATCTCTGTTTCTGTCTCTCTGCCTCTCAAATAAATAATAGTCTTCTAAATATTAAAAATAAAGTTCTATGGCATGACAAAAGGTCAAAGAAAAGCTCTTCCAGGCAAAAGGGAGCAGATATTGTAATGAAAACTCTAATTAGGGTATAGTGGAGTTACTGTTTTCTTGTATTGCTTCTCTGCTTATAGATTTTTTTGGGGGGGAAAGGGATAGGATCTGACTTTCATTTTTCAGAGTCTTCCTGTGCCCAGCTAGTAGTATGTACCCAATCAGACAAAGTGCCAGGAATCGTTGCTTCTACTGGTAATGATACTGCTGATGGGTAAGTTTATCCCAGTGAGGCAAGTGGAACACAGGGTGGACTTAACACTGGTTAATGATGATCCTTTCTGTGTGTATACTCATATGTCCTATTTCTATGCATTTTTCTCAGTTCAGGAAAGATACTGATTTAAGTTGGGGAAAAATAAAGAGATGGACAGAGTGATCTCAAGTGGTCTTAGAGAATCTTGGATTCTACTATATTTCTTTTAGCATTGGGTTCTTTCAAAAGAAGAGTATTAGAAATTACTCCTTTTTACCTTTTCATTAAAAATAAATCTCATTGCTCCTCTCTTCCTCTCGTCTGCTCTCCTCTCTTCCTCTTGTCTCTGCTCTCTCTTGCTTACTCTCTCTAGCCTCCTCTTCTCCCCTCTCATTCCCCTCTCTCTCCTCTCTCTTCTTTCTCTCTTACTCTCCCTTTCTCTCTTCGACCCTTCCCTCCAGTCTGCTTGGTTTTCCCCAATAAACCCTTTCCCTTAAAAAAAAAATCTCATTTTCCAAGAGAGGGTTATAATAATTCATACTCCAGAGATTTTAGCCCCTAGAGAAGATTAAGTTGGTCCCTGAGATGAGGGCGTCTAAGCCAAGTTGTATTCCTTTTACTGTTGGACTCTTTCAAAAGAATGGTACTGAAAATTGCTCATGTTTATCATTTCATTTTAAAAAATCTCATGTTTAGAGAGAGGATGATGGTAATTCATACTCCGGAGATTTCAGCCCCTCAGGAAGATGAAGTTGCTCCTGAGTCAAGGGCATCTAAGCGAGGCCAGCCAAATCCTGCACCATCTGAGAAGAAACTGAGTAGGCCGTGTTTAAGCAAAAGAAAGAAGGAAGCCCGTGAGTATAGATAGATATATGTTGATGCCTGACGTAAGTACTTAGTCCAGAAAATTAGGGGGATGGGATGGTAGGTATACTGAGAGTTTTAAATTCAAGACTTGAAACTACTAGGCTATGATTCTTATTTCTTCTTTATCCTCTGTTGTCTACAAACATTCTCTTGTTTATATCCCCATCCCACAACGTTCTCTTTTATATTCACAGAAGATGAGCAAGTGGAGAGAGTCCAAGGTGGACATGAGCACAGACAGAAAGACCAACCAAAGAAAATGATTCAAGACCTTTCTCAGATCAGGGGCAAGCAAAAAGAAGATAAAAGTGGTTTTGGTGAGTTCAGCTGTAGTTTGGAAAACTACTTGAGCTGAAAATTGTGATGGAAGAGAGAGGCAAGGGTTAAAATATTAGCAGAAACTACACAAAGACTATACTTGATGTCTCATAACTGCTTGTTAGAGGATATGCTATGGTCTGAGGAAGAGACAAATATTTTGATGTTCAGTTATCTATTCATATAATGCATAGTTGTCTGGTGCCTACTAAGTATCAGGCATTTTAGATGGTACCCAGGAACAAAACTAAAATACGAGAAAGAAGAAAAATTAGCATGTGTTATCACAGATGCCAGGGGAGGAGAGAATAAGAAAGGACTGCTTAGCTGTGCCAAATGCTATGGTAGTGGGTTAAACTTTGAACATGCTCAAGGATACCACAATTAGGAAGCCCTTAGGGTCTTGGTTGCAGCTACTGTTTTGATCAGCAAAGGTGAATGGTAGGTCATAGTTGATTGTTTGGAAAGTAAACACTTTTTCAGTTAGTTTGTATGTGAAAAGCAAGATGCATAAAAGGGAATATAGAATTGAGGGAAGGCATTTTGCTTTTTTTTTTTTTATTAAAGATTTAATTTTTGTTTGAAAGGCAGAGAGAGAGGGAGAGACAGAGACAGATCTTCTTTCCTCTTGTTCACACCCAAATGCCTGCAGCAGCCAGGACTGGACCAAGCCGAAGCCCGGAGACAAATTCCATCTGGGTCTCCCATGTAGGCTATCATCCACTGCTTCCCAGGTATAGTAGCAGGAAGCTAGACTGGAAGTGTGGAGTAACTGGGACTTGAACCAGCACTCTGAATTGAGGAGCAAGTGTCCCAAGTTGTGGCTTAACCCACTGCACCACAACACCCATCTGGGATTTTTCTTTTAGAACTTTGTTTTTAAAAGAGAGAGCCTTGGGGCAGGCATAATGACAAATTTTTAAGCCACTGCTTGGGATGCTGTGTCCCACGTTGGATTGCTGGTTGAATCCCAGGGAATGCTGGTTTGAATTCCAGCTGGTCTGCTTTTTTTTTTTTTTTTTTTTTTTTTAATTTTTTTAAATGCAGTTCCAAAATGCCTTGTGGCTTTCAGTTCTTTTTTTTTTTTTTTTTTTTTTTTTTTAAGATTTGTTCATTTATTTGGAAGTTAGAGTTACATTGAGAGAGACGGAGAGGCAGAAAGAGAGAGAGATGCCTTCTATCTGCTCTTTCACTCCCCAGTTCGCTGCAATGGCCAGAGCTGTGCTGATCTGAAGCCAGGAGCTTCCTCCAGGTGTCCCATGAAGGTGCAGGGGCCCAAGAACCTTCCACTGCTTTCCCAGGCCATAGCAGAGAGTTTGATTGGAAGTAGAGCAGCCGAGACTCCAGCTAGCACCCATATGGGATGCCAGCGCTGCAGGTGGCGGCTTTACCTGCTATGCTGCAGCACTGCCCCTTCCCTTTTAAGATTTATTTATTTATTTGAAAGACTTACACACAGAGAGAACTAGAGGCAGAGAGAGAGGGGGGGTCTTCCATCTGCTATTTCACTCCCCAGTTGGCCACAATGGACAGAGCTGCACCAATCTGAAGCCAGGAGCTTCTTCCAAGTCTCCTGTGCAGGTGCAGGGGCCCAAGAACTTGGGCCATCCTCCACTGCTTTCCCAAGCTATAGCAGAGAACTGGATCAAAGTGGAGCAGCTGGTACTCTAACTGGCACCCATATGGGATGCTGGCACTGCAGGTAGTGGCCCTTGCTCTGCTTCATATTAATGCATCCAGCTTCATATTAATGCATCCTGGGAAACAGCAGATGATGGCCCAAGTGTTTGGAACCCTGTCACCTACATGTGAGACCCAGGTGGAGTTTTGAGTTTTGCATTTGCCCTGACTTAGGCCTGGCTCTTGAAAGTATTTGGGGAGTGTACCAACAGATGGAACACCCATAGCTCTCCCTCGCTCCCTCGCTCCCTCGCTCCCTCGCTCCCTCGCTCCCTCGCTCCCTCCCTCGCTCCCTCGCTCCCTCGCTCCCTCTCCCTCGCTCCCTCTCCCTCGCTCCCTCTCCCTCGCTCCCTCTCCCTCGCTCCCTCTCCCTCGCTCCCTCTCCCTCGCTCCCTCTCCCTCGCTCTCTCTCCCTCGCTCTCTCTCCCTCTCCCTCTCTCCCTCTCCTTCCTTCTCTCTCCCCTTCCCTTTTTCCCTGCCCTTCTGCTTCCCCTCCTTCCTTCCCCTTTGTTGTTCTGTCTTTCAAGTAGATGAAAATAATAGATGTTTTAAAAAAAATTGGAAATAGAGCTCTGTATATATTTATTTACTCAGGGAAAATTATTTCTGAAAGGGAGAAATTGTAAAAGATGAGAATGGGAGATTTAGAAGAAGATTTATTCACCAAAAAGAAGGACATTGATATTGGATGGAGGAAGGTTAAGGATATGTATGGATTTATTTATTTGAGAAATTTCTTATCTATTGGTTCACTCCCCAAATGCCCACAAAGGCCAGGGCTGGGCTAGAGCTAGAGCTAGAGCCAGAGGCTGGAAATGCAGTTCAGGTCTCCCATGTGGATGGCAGGAACCCAATTACTTGAGCCTTCACTGCTGTCTCCTAGCACCTGCATTGGCAGGAAGCTGGAGTTAGGAGCCAGAGCCTGGCAATGAACCCAAGAACTCTGATATGGAACATAGGTGTCTTAATCATTAGGTGAAACACTTGCTCCTTTATTTTTTCAGCAACAGTTATTAGTTCCTTTATTATGTGCCAAGCATTGTACTAGGTGCTAGAAATATAGTAAAGAAAATATGTAACCTTCCTTCATAGAATTTATAGTTTCAGTGTGTTAGATAAGGAATATATGAAATAACCAAGATGACTTTGGGATATTTTATGGTATGAAATAAAGTAGATCATACAAGTACATTAGTGTGTTCAATACTAATAGGAAATAATCTTGGAGAAAACAGGCTTGCACAAAAACAAAAATAATATGAAAAATCAGACTAGAAGTATGAGAAACAGTGAAAAGACCAGGTTTTGTGTGTGTGTGTGTGTGTGTATGTGTATGTGTTTGTAGTTATTTAAGAGGCAGAGAGAGAGGCCTCACATCCTCTAATCCACTCCTTGAATCCCTGGGGACCAAGAACTCAATCTATTACATGGGTGACAGGGACCTAACTACTTGAGTTATCACCTGCTACCTCCCAAGGCACTCTGATACGAGATGTGGGCATTCCAAGTAACATCTTAACTGCTGTACCAAATGTCAGTTTTGATTGTAGAATGAATAGTATGGTTTGCACATACTTGGAAGAAAATTATAGAAAAAAAATTCTTATGCAAATAAGATAGTGCATGTCTTTGAAGCATTCCTCTTGTTGTAATGACATGGTAACAAAAGCTGGAAGTATAAGTCTTAATTAGTACAGTCAGATGGTCTGAAGCTCAGATCACCCTAAGGGAGATTCTGAGTAGAATCAAGAACTAAATGGTTTTTTCTTTGGCTTTATGTGGCTATATGATCTCAGATGTGTCTGTTGAAAACTTTTGGAATACTGCAAACTCCATTGATTTAATTTCCAGTTTTATCGAATTGGTGTCATTCAATTGGTGTTGCTATATCTCCCATACTTCTCAGCATTCTTTTTCTAAGACTGGATTTTAGATAGGCAGATAAGGGTTTGCTCCCTAGGTGGTGCTTGTGAGTTGAATTGTGATTGTAGTGAATTTTTCTGTTTCCTGCTACAAATGAATCATTCTTCCTGTTTCTTAAAATTGCTAAGAGATCTTCCTGGAGTAGAAGTATAAAGAGGAATATCCAATGGATACAATTTGCATTAAATACCTTTAAGGAAAAGAACAGTCTAATGAGAGGAAATAGATTTCCTAAGTAAGATTGTGTAGGTCAGAGAATGCATCTCTAAGGAAATGATATTATCCAAATGAAAGTAGAGGAAGGAAGTTTAGGTGGGTAAAGTTCAGTATATTCCCAGTACTAAAAGAAAGCTGGTGTGAATGAAATTCAAAGAGCAAGGGGAGGCAAGATTGGGAAGTGGCTCTGGATAAATGGAAGTGCAGTGGGAAGCCACTCTGAAATCCATGAAAGCCAGGTGGGTTTTAGCTAGGGAGTGACATTCTCTAATGTTTAAAGGGACCCTTTGATGATTAATTGGAGATTGGAGGATGGGGAGAAGAGCAGACCAGTTAAGATGTTAATACTAGGATTAGGTATCTTGGTGCCTTGGATTAGGATTATGAAAGGGGAGAGAGACAAGTAGAATTTTTTTTCTTTTAGATTTATTTATTTATTTGAAAGGTGGAGCTACAGAGAGGCAGAGAGAGAGAGAAAGTCTTCAATCTGCTGGTTCACTCCCCAAATGGCTACAATGGCTGGAGCTAGGCTGATCTGAAGTCAGGAGCTTCTTCTGGGTCTCCCTTGCAGATGCAGGGGCCCAAGGACTTGGGCCATCTTCTACTGCTTTCCCAGAGTATAGCAGAGAGCTGTATTGGAAATGGAGCTGCTAGGACTCAAACTGGAGCCTGTATAGGTTGTCATCCCTCTGGGTGGCAGCTTTACCCATTATACCACAGTACCAGCCCCATAGAAGGTTATAAGATATATTTTGGAGATAAAAATGTCAGAACTTGGTAATGAATTAGATATTGGGTGGGGGGAGGTGAGTACAGGGAGGAGAGAATGTCAAAGATGGTTGACATCAGGCTTGAGCAGTTCCATGAAAGGAGGTGGGAAAAAGTAGAAGAACTAATCTGTGGGGTGAGATCAAGCTTTAGGTTTCAGACTTGTGTGTGACATCCAATTAGAGATGTCAAAAAGCTGTATGCCATCCGGGCTGGACTGAACATGGATTTCAGAGCTGTGGGAGTGGCTGAGCTTGCCTCAGGAGAAAGTGTGGTGTGAGGCTTTGGAGCCTCAATATTTAGAGATTAGGTGGAATACCCAGCAAAGGAATCTGAGGCAGGTGCTACCAGGAAGATGAGGCTGGGGCGGGGGCAGAAAAATGAGGCATTACAGAACCTAGGAAACTGGTATTTCCAGATTAAGTAGTTGATTCAAATGTCCTTAATGTGTCTGTGATATCGTCTTCATTATAGGCCACATGTGTGGACATCCAGCAGTTTTCCAGAGCACAGTGTCTTGTCCTGTGAGTTACTTGAAAGGAAACTAAAAAAGCCGCATGATTCTATCATTGGAAATTTCATTCTAAGCCATAAATATCCAGTTCCGTATCATTAGGGTGATTTTTCCCAACTCATTTTCTTAAAATTACTCATTACTTTCACAACCAGCCGTTGATTTTACTGATCTGTATGAACTTTATTTTTCCCCTTTAAGATTTAGTTATGTATTTGGAAGGCAGCACATGAGAGAAGAGAGGAGAGAGAGAATTTTTCATCGCTGGTTCACTCCCCAAATGGCCATAGCAACCAGGGCTGGGCAAGGTGAAAACCAGGAGCCTAAAACTCCATCCTTGTCTCCCATGTGGGTGGCAGGGGCCTGAGTACTTAGGCCATCATCCCTTGCTTTCCCAGGCACACTACGTGGGAGCTGGGTCAGAAGTGGAGTAGCTGGGACTTGAACTAGCAAGTATGGGATGCCAGCATCACAAGCAGCAGCTTAACCTGCTGTGCCCACAATATTGGCCTCTTCTAATTTTTCTTTTCTTCCTCCTTAAGATTGATTTGTATTGATTGTATTTATATTGTAATTGATCTGTATGAGCTTATAGTCTCTAGTCCTTTTTCCACTCTTTTTTTCTAAAAGTCTTACTAGGCCACCTCTATAATCAGCCAACACTGTCACTGGCAAATGTTCTTTCAGACTGATAGAGCATTGCCAACCAGTAGTTTGTTCTTTAAGATAAAGTAATTTAGAACCTGGCCCATAATATGTGATATTTTGAAAGGACCTGAATGTAAGTCACTTTTTTCTTCTGAGGGAAGATTTCAGTGGGTTGAGGACATTCTTTATTGGAGGGAAATTTAATGTAAAATTTGACAGTGGGAGGGTGAAATACTAGAGAAACATTGGTTGATGATGTTAGTTATGGTAACTGTGTGATATTGTGATAGTTATGTGCCTGGCTCTCTAAGAAGTGTCAACTGCATGAGTGTAAGCACTGGCAGGGAAGAGTGAATTGATTCCAGGTTTGTTTGCCACCTGGGTGGGCAAAGGACAGAGGGAAAGGGTGTTGAAGGTGTCTACAGATGAGCCTAAGAAAATGTTACAGAAGTGAAGCTGAGTAGTGTGCAAGGTGAAGAAGGCGAGGGTAGGAGGTGGACTGGAGAACCAGATAAAGTGGACGTTGGCAGTAAGTGAGGTGGGAGAATGGGGCATTTTTTATCAGAGTGGAGGTTTGGATGAGAGGCTCACAGGGTGCACATTTCCTGCAAATGACTGGGTAGGGCATGCACAAGTGGGTGTTGCTGGGTAGCCTGCAGGAAAAGGTTAAGGTTCTGTAGAAAGGAGGTGCTTTGTGAGGTATTCCTATGGAGGCAGTGGTCATCTGGAATAAAGGCAGGGTATGCAAAGGAGAAGACTGAACCAGATGCCAGCATCTTTACAAGGGAGTTGTGAAGGTGGTCAAGGCTCATGACACGGACCTTAAGGGGGGAAGAATTTTTGTAGGAGGAGGGGAGTAGTGGAATCAGGAAGTAAGAATGATGCTGGCCCCGCTTTCTGTCCTGAGACTCATTGAGGAGGGGGTCAAGAAAAGAGCTCAGAAAGCTGTGGTGTTTGTAGGTTTGTGGAATCTGTTAGGGGTAGTGTTCTTGGTGGGTCTCTAGGCTGCAAAAGGAAGGGAGAGGTTCAGTGAGGAGTCTGAGGATACATGGACATTTGTTGTTCAAGTCTGGAATTTCAGACGAGTTTGAGAGGGTGTGTAGGAAATGGGGTCAGCTTAGGAGATGTGAGGGTACAGAGTAGGGTTGGGAGTTTAGTAGGAAGTGAATTTGAGGAAGGCTTATTCTTCGAGCAGGTCTCAAAGTGAATTATTGATGGACAAACAGTAGACCTAGATCTGTGTCTTTTGGAGGAGGGTAATCCCACTGGTTGCAGCTTGGTGAATTTGCTCATCAGGATATGGATTAAGAACTCTAAATGCACACAAGAGATGCTTTAAAGAACTTCTCAGTAGTGTGTGCCAGCAGAGGACGAGACCCTATCTGAAAACCTGCCAGGCAACCTTTTTGTTTGAGAGCTGCAAATAGCAGAAACACTCCCTTTTGCCCGGTATAGGATAAAGATGGAGATGTGATACTTGAGTTTTTTTTTTTTTTTAAGATTTATTTATTTATTTGAAAGTCAGTTTTACAGAGAGAGGAAGAGGCAGAGAGAGAGAGAGAGATAAGTCTTCCGTCCAATGGTTCACTCCCCAGATGGCCGCAATGGCTGGAGCTATACCAATCAGGAGCCAGGAGCTTCCTCCAGGTCTCCCATGGGGGTGCAGGGGCCCAAGGACTTGGGATATCTACTGCTTTCCCAGGCCATAGCAGAGAGCTGGACTGGAAGAGGAGCAGCCGGGACCAGAACTGGAGCCCATATGGGATGCCGGCACTTCAGGCCAGGGCATTAACCCACTGTGCCACAGCACCGGCCCCAAGACTTGAGTTTTAAGCTCAGCACTGTCACCAAGTTAAACTGATTTTCAGCAAGTCAGTTAATTTCTCTGAGCCTTTGTTTTCCTTGTAAATTAGGGGTTAGATTAGTTTCTATGGAGATGTGATTCTGGGTCGTGGGAAGTTTTTATTGATTATGATTGGATTGAAGAAGGAAAAGTATATTTATACGTCTCTTATTTCAGTCTTAAAATTTTATTGGCCGGCGCCGCGGCTCAATAGGCTAATCCTCCACCTTGCGGTGCCGGCACTCCAGGTTCTGGTCCCGGTCGGGGCACCGGATTCTGTCCCGGTTGCCCCTCTTCCAGGTCAGCTCTCTGCTGTGGCCTGCAAGTCCTTGGGCCCTGCACCCCATGGGAGACCAGGAGAAGCACCTGGCTCCTGCCATTGGATCAGCGCGGTGTGCCAGCCGCAGTGTGCCAGCCGCAGTGTGCCAGCTGTGGCGGCCATTGGAGGGTGAGCCAACGGCAAAGGAAGACCTTTCTCTCTTTCTCTCTCTCTCACTGTCCACTCTGCCTGTCAAAAAAATTTTTTTATTTATTTGAGAGTGAAAAAGGGAGGCTAAGGGGAAGATGGGGGGAGAGGAGAGAGCCCATCTACTGCCATGGTTGGGACTGGGCCGAAGCCAGGAACTGGGAACTCAGTCCAGGTCTCTGATGTGGGTGTCAGGAACCCAGTTACTTGAGCCATCACTGCTGTCTCCTAGGGTTTGCATTAGCAAGAAGCTGGAATCAGGAACCAGGGATAATTCAGGCATTCTGACCTAGGATGCAAGCATCTTAACCTGTGTCTGCACCGCTGAGCTGAATGCCTGCCCCTTATCTCAGTTTTTTTTCCCCCTGATACAGGTCAATATCTAGTTTGGGTCCAGTGTTCCTCTCCAAACTGTGAGAAATGGAGGAGGCTGCATGGGAATATCGACCCCTCAGTTCTTCCAGATAATTGGTCCTGTGATCAGAATACAGGTAGAAAAGGGTGGAAATGTTTTTGTCATGTTTTCTTGTTCCTCCCTGTTCTTTCCCTGCACATACCCTTTAGATTAACCGTGATGTAGGTGCAGTCAGCACTCTAGGGGTTCTTGTAAGTCACTGGGAGAAAGGAAGGCTCTTGCGGTCATGTGGTAATGACTTGGGGCAGAGAGGGCTGGAGGAAGACAGCTGCAGTTCTGTTGTGAAGAGGGGCCTGGAGTCTAAAGGGCTGTGCTGAGCATGTCCATTTTCTGCAGCTTGGCTCTGATCCGGTCAATCTTGATTAGAATATTGGGGTGGGGTTGGTGGATAGGGAGGGATATAGACTATGTTGGGGAAAGGCAGGTGCAAGAGATCCTGTAAATCTAGGACTCCAGTATGTTTAAAACTACTTGTAAGAGATGATGATGATCTACTGCATCCTGATTATTTAACAGGAGAGAGAACAGTTCAGAGACACTATTCTCATGCTGTTCCTGGATGGAAGCAGAGTCAGGTGTGATGGGATGTTGGCAGGAGTTTGGGATCTCTTTCTGTGGACCATTTTCAGGCTGCTCTCTTCCTCCTGGCTGCAGTTGCATTCCCCCATTGGTCTTGATTCTTCCATTCTCCTTCCCCAGGCACCCCTTTGGCCCTAGACCAGTTCCTTCTTCCCTACATCCTCATCCGGATTTTTACCTTAGGAATCTCTTCCCACCCTTTCATTCCTTCTCTCTTTGGCAGACTTGAAGTATAATAGCTGTGATATTCCTGAGGAGACTTGGACGGGGTGTGAGAGTGAAGTGGCCTATGCCACCTACATTCCAGGATCCATCATCTGGGCTAAGCAGTATGGTTACCCCTGGTAGGGCACCATGATGACATAGAGTATCCTTGGTAGAGAGAGGGAGGGAAGGAAATGGAAAGCATGTGTGATGTAAATAGTACTTGCCTTACAAATAGAAAGGGTTGCTGGGGGCTGAGGGTGGGGGTAGGTGGAGATAAAGTACCAAGCTTAGAGGCTTTGCAAAAGTATCTTTGCCAGAGGATTCCTGGTGGAGATGGTATCTTCTTGGAAAAACAGATCTGACATGCTACCCTGAGTGAGTAGGAAGAGGAGGGTAGATTTAAAGCGTCAAAAAAAAAATTTTGTGTATTTATTTGAAAGGCAGAACAACAGAGAGAGGTAGAGACAGATGGAAACACACACACACACGCACATACACAGATCTTCCATCAGCTGGTTCATTCCCCAAATGGCTGCAACAGTGAGGTCTGGGCTAGGCTAAAGCAAAGAGTGGGTGTCAGGAGCCCAAGTACTTGAGCCATCATCTGTCTTCCCAGGCACATTAACAGGGGGCTGGATCAGAAGCGGGGCAGCTGGGACTGTGAACCGATGCTCTGGATATAGGATGTAGGCATCACAAGTGATGGCTTATGCTGTTGTGCTGTGATGCCAGCATCCCCCCTCCCTTTTTCTTCTCTAAACCCAGGAAGCCATATTTAGGTCCAAAATGGCTTTAGTTTGAGGAATTCCCACAGGTCAGGACTTTAAGAAATATTTATTTGAAATGTAGTCATGCACACAAACTCTCACCTATGTATGCACACATACACAGAGATCTTTCATCTGTTGGTTCACTCCCCAGATTTCTTTATTTTTTTTTTAAAGATTATTTTATTTGAAAGTCAAAGTTACACAGAGAGAGGAGAGGCAGAGAGAGAGAGAGAGAGAGAGAGAGAGAGAGAGAGAGAGGTCTTCCATCCGTTGGTTCAATCCCCAGTTGGCCACAACAGCCGGAGCTGCGCTGATTCAAAGCCAGGAGCCAGGAGCTTTCTCCAAGTCCCCCATGCGGGTTCAGGGGTCCAAGGACTTGGGCCATCTTCTACTGCTTTCCCGGGCCACATCAGAGAGCTAGACAGGAAGTGGAGCAGCTGGGTCTCAAACTAGCGCCCACATGGATGCCAGTGCTTCAGGCCAGGGCGTTAACCCGCTGTGCCACAGTGTCAGCCCCCCCAGATTTCTTTAACAGCCAGGTCTGGACCAGACTGAAACCAGGAGCCCAGACCTCAATCCAAGTTTCTCATGTGGGTGCATTATTTGAAATATCACTTGCTGCCTACCAAGGTTCACATAGTAGTAAGCTGGAATCTGAGGTGGAGCCAGGACTCAAATCAAGGCAATCATATGGGGTGCGGGTGTCCCAAAGGGTATCTTAACAGCTGTGCCAAACACCCACTTCTAAGACATTTTTTCCATTGAGATGAGACAGACATGCAAAGTAAAGAAAATGAGGAGGGGTCAATAGTTTCTTCCTTTGGAGATATTCCTCATTAGAAGATTTTGTTTGCAGGGTTGTGGGAGAGCCCAGAAGGATAACAACTTTATTAAAAGGTTTTTGGTTTGTTCTTTAGTAGTGACCACTGGAGGGTACTGACAGGCAGGGGATGGGAATCTGTCTTTGGGATCCTTTGCTTGCCAAATGTATTGCCATTTTCTCTCCATGATGAAACTGTACTCTATCTAGCTCCCTTTCTTCAACTCACTATACCTGTCTGTCTTCTCCAGGTGGCCAGGCATGATAGAATCTGATCCTGACCTGGGGGAATATTTTCTTTTTGCCTCTCAACTTGATTCCCTGCCGGTAAGTGTCCTGGTGTAGGCTAAAGTAATGAGCAGACCCATCCTAATAGAATTAGAAACAGGCGCAGCCAGTGGACACATGTGGAAGCAGATACTTACATAGGAGAACAAACACAGAGATAAGTGCTCACACATAGAAAGAAACTGGCTTACATATCATTAAATATCCATTGCAAGGACATTTACAGTTTTTTCCCTTCCAATATTTATTTATTTGAAAGGCAGGATTACAGAGAGGCAGAGGCAGAGAGAGAGAAGTCTTCCATTTGTTGGTTCACTCCCCAGATGGCTACAAGGCCAGGTCTGGGTCAGACCGAATCCAGAGCCTCATCTGGGTCTACCATGTGGGTGCAGGGCCCCAGAACTGGGCCGTCCTCTTTTTCCCAGGTGCATCAGCAGAGAGCTGGATCAGCAGTGGAGTAGCCAGAACTTGAACCAGTGACCATATGGGAAGCCGGTGCTGCAGGCAGTGGCTTAACCTGCTACTCTATAGCTCTGGCCCCATTTTGTTTTTGTTTTTAAATATTTATTTATTTGAAATAGTTGCAAGGGAGAAAAAGCGACATCTTTGATCAGCTGGTTTATCTCAAATGGCTGTGATGACTCTGACTGGGCTAGGCTGAAGCCAGGAGCCTGAAACTGCATCTGGGACTCCCACAGGGGTGGCAGGGACACAAATACTTGGGCCATCTTCTGCTTTCCCAGGTGTATTAAGGAGCTGGATCAGAAGTGGGGCAGCCAGAACTAGAACCGGTACTCATATGGGATAGCAGTGTAAGTCAGGCTTCAGGGAGCGTGTGAGGCCCAGTACTGTGGGGAGCAACCCGGACTAGACTAAGTTACTGGAATTAAGACTTATTCTATGCATCTGCTCTCCCACAATATGGTGCTGAGAAGGGAGTAACAACTTCTACGCAGCTGCCTCTCGCCAATTTGATTGACTGAGCTGCAGGAGCTGATCTTGCTCCTGATTGGAGGAGAGCAGCGTACTCGGTGTGTGGGTAGCAGAGTTGGGATTGGTGGAAGAGGACTATAAAGGAGGAGAGAGACAACATGCACCAGGAACATCTAGGGGGAACATCTATCTGAAGGAACACCTGTGCAGCCCCCGAGAGAGCCGGCCGGTGGTGTGCCGCTCCCCCGCGGAAGTGGGGAAGGTGGCGGGGGCACCGCCCTTCCACGGAGGTGGAAGGGACGGTAGCCAACCCGGGAAGAACCAGCAGCAAACCCGGGGAGGGCCGAGCAGACAGAAGAACAGCGCAGGGTCCTGTGTCGTTCCTCCACGAAGACGGGGAGCGACACAGTACTTTCTCTGTGAATCCTGTTTGCCCCCAACCTCCTCTGGTGAGAGGAGAAAAGCATGGAGGACAGGAGCCTTGACAGGACCATCTTTTATTTCAGTCTAAATACCACGTGACATTTTTTGGAGAAACAGTTTCTCGTGCTTGGATCCCTGTCAACATGCTAAAGAATTTCCAGGAGCTGTCCCTGGAGCTAGCAGGAGTGGTGAGCAAACCCGGAGGGTCTGTTGTGACTCAGAACTGGGAAGTGAAAGCTGCCCTTTATTTAACCTGATTTTCTCCCAGAGGAAAGCGTGTGGTTAAAAAGTCCCATGTCTAACCAGGTGTGCCAAGGACAAGGTTATGTGTAAGGGACTGTTCTTTCTACCAGGCTTATGGTGGTATAATGATTCTTTTCCATGTCCTTCTGTGCATGTGAGTAGAGGGCCTCCCTGAAGACTGAGGCTTTTAGAGTTGAGCCAGAGCAAGAGTGGCAGACATGAGGACCCAGGTTAATTGTAGGTTTCTGTTTTAGCGCTGTGGACATTTTGGGCCAGGTGGTCCTTTGTTGTTGGGAGCTGCCCTGCATAATGGTTAGCAGCATTCCTGAGCTCTGCTCACATCTAGCCAGTAACACCTCATACCCCCACCCCGTCCCCTGCCCCAGTTGTGACCAAAAAAAAAGTTGTCTTCAGATATTTCCAGGTGTTTGCTGGGGGATAATCTCTCCTAGATGAAGACCACTGGATTGGTTAACTCGTATTTCTTTCATGTAGTCACTTTGGGTTATACCAGCTTTAAAATGAGCAGAGGCCCAACAGCTCAGGGTCCTTAGGAAATCAAGCAGTGAGTATTAAGTCAAGAATCTGGATCCTAAGAAACGTGAGAGGGGCATTTGGTCTTGCAGTTAAAGTGCCCATGTCCCACACTGGAATGCCTGGTGGCTTCTGCTCCTGATTCCAGCTTCCTGCCAATGCAGGCCCTGGGAGGCAGTGGTGGTGGCTCTTGTAGGGTTCTTGCCACCCATGTGGGAGGAGACTTAGATTGAGCTCCTGGCTTAAGACCCATGTAAAGGCAATTGTGGGCATTTGGGGACTGAATCAAGAATGGGATTTCTGTTTCTGTCTCTTAAAAAAAATAAAACTTGTGAAAGTTTAAAAATGGAGTCACCTGAACCTCAGTCTTCTCAGATTTCTATGGGACTCGCTTTGAAGGCACCAGAAGGTTGGTTGAAATATTTCTAGGTTGGTGTGATGCTTACTGGGGATGGGATGGGGGGAATGGAGGACTGCGACTGGGCTCAAAATATTAAGAAAAGCAGTATTAGATTAATACAGGAACCGGAACTAATTAAAGATAATATTTGTGGGTAGCAATATGTTGGGGTTACTTCGCTAATATTTACTACTAACTCTTTATTATTATTTAATGTTTATGTTTATTTGAAAAAAGAGTAATGGGAGGGAGAAAGGGATATCTGCCATCTACTGGTTTACTCCCCAAATAGCTGCAACTCTGAAGCTGGGAGTTCCCACGTGGGTGGCAGGGAGCAGCTGGGACTCTAAAACACATGCTTTGACATGAGATGCTGTTGTTGCAGGAGGCAGCTTAGTTCATGGCACTGTAACATAGTTACTACTATTTAAAAAAAAAGATTTTTTAAAGATTTATTTATGTCAAGAGCAGAGTTACAGAGAAGAAAGATCTTCTCTGTTCATTCCCCAAATGGCCACAGTGGCTGGAGCTGAGCTGATCTGAAACCAGGAACCAAGAGCTTCTCTGGGTCTCCCACATGGGTGCAGGGGCCCAAGAACTTGGGCCATCCTCTGCTGGTTTCCCAAGTGCATTGGCAGGAAGCTGGATTGGAAGTGGAGCAGCCAGGACTCTAACTGGCGCCCTTATAGGACTGGGACTTTAACCTACTGTGCCACAACACTGGCCCCTTGGCTATTGCATTTCTGATCCAACTCCCTGTTAATGGCCTGGGAAAGCAGTGGGAGATGACCCAAGTGCCTGGGCCACTGGACCCATGTGGGAGACCTGAAAGAGGTTCCTGGTTTTGGACTGGCCCAACTGGAGCTGTCGTGGCCAACTGGGGAGTGAACCAGCAAATGGAAGACCTCTCTGTCTCTCCTTCGCTCTGTAACTCTGCCCTTCAAATAAATAAATCTTTTTTTTAAAGGCAGAGCATAGAGTAAGAGCAAGAGACAGAGATCTTCCATTTGCTGGGTTACTCTGGGTGAAGCTGAAGCCAGGAACCAGGAACTCCATCCTGATATCACACATGGGTCGCAAGCCCAAACATTTGGGCCATCTCCTGCTGTCTTTTTCAGGTGCATTAGCAGAAGCTGGATCAGAAGTGGAGTAGCTGGGACTCAAACTGGTACTCTGATATGGATACCATTGTTGGAAGCGTCAGTTAATCATCTGTGCCACAACACTGGCCCCTTATTACTAATTCTTAACCTTTAAGTCAGTATTTATAGTTGACACTAATCTTCCATTTCAGAAAAAGTGCAGGAACAAGGACTGCAGCCAGAAACTGGAGGCAGCTCTAATGATGGCTCAGCAGGCAGAACAGATCAGCATTCAGGTGGGAAAGTGTTGAGACCACATTCTTGCTCCTCTTAGGTCTCAAGCACAAAACGATCCATCCTCTCAGCACTGCAGGAAACCAGCGTCCTTCACATTATGTGGTTATCTTAGAATTACTCTTCTTCTCAGACCAGATTACCTTGATTCCTTTCTCCACCTGCAGTCTAGTGAGATCCTGTCTTGTCTAGACAGACACAGTTTGTGGTAGGGAGCATCCCATCTCCCTGTTTAACCTCAAGTATCAGGTATATTTGCCCTAACCTTTCTTTCATGCAGAGTCTTTTTTTTTTAAAAAAGATTTTATTTATTTACTTGAGAGGTAGAGTTACAGAGTGAGAGAGACAGACCTCCTCCCAACCACTGGTTCACTTCCCAAATGGTTGCAATGGCCAGAGCTGAGCAGATCTGAAACTGGGAGCCAGGAGCCTCTTCAGGGTCACCCAAGCAGGTGCAGGGGCCCAAACACTTGGACCATTTTCCCCTGCTTTCCCATGCCAAAAGCAGAGAGCTGGATTGGAGGAAGAGCATCAGGGACACTCATATGAGATGTTGGCACCCATATGGGATGCTGGCATCACAGGCAAAGGCCTAGCTTACTACCCCATAGTGCTGGCCCTACAAAGTCAGTTTTTTTTTAACTTGTTTGACAGAGTTATAAACAGTGAGAGAGAGACAGAAAGGTCTTCATTCCATTGGTTCACTCCCCAAAAAGGCCGCCATGGCTGGCGCTGTGCTGATCCGAAGCTAGGAGCCAGGTGCTTCCTCCCAGTCTCCCAAGCGGGTGCAGGGGCCCAAGCACTTGAGCCATCCTCCACCGCCCTCCTGGGCCACAGCAGAGAGCTGGAGTGGAAGAGGAGCAGCCGGGACTAGAACCCGGTGCTCATATGGGATGCTGGCACCGCAGGTGGAGGATTAACCAAGTGAGCCATGGTGCCGGCCTATAAAGTCAGTTTTTTACCCTCAAATTCTGGTGGTGGCATGGAGAATAACAAACAGTGAATTTCTTCTTCCCAATTATTTGTTGAATTATAAATAAACTGGAAAAAGAGCAGAGTTAGTACATATCCATAAAAGTGCAGATAAACCTAATGTGATATTTAAAGAGAAACTAGTATGGGAAATGAATACAAATTTCTTTGTAACTAAAATTTAGAAGACAGAGCCCTTTGGGTAGCAGATGATGCTCTTTATTTCTTGTTTCCCTCAGGAGCGGGTTAACTTGTTTGGTTTCCAGAGCCGATACAATGGATCTGACAGCAGTGGGGAAGGGAAAGGTAGGAGATGCAAAGGATGTAGACTAGAGTGGGCAGCAGGGCTCTTGCAGGCGGGCAGCATCCCCGCTTTCCTTGATTCTGTATTCCATGTTGTCAGCCTCATTCTGGATTCCAAAATAGTAGGCTCTTATGAACGTCATTGACCCAGGATTCAGAATGGATGACAGATGGCTAGAGGGAGGAATGGAGAAAGGAAGAGGGGAGGGGAGGGAGGGTTGTGTGTGAATAGTCATGGACTTTGGAAAGAAACATGGTAATCTGTGGTCACATTTTGTGGAGATACCACTTGGACATTGAAGGCAGATTTAGAAGACACATTCTCGGAAATCAGCTCCATTAACTTATCAACAATTTTATTGGATAAATATTTTAGCCTTTCTTCCCGTTTTCTGTTGCAGACTTAAGGCCCTCTGAGTCTAATAGCCCAGAGTCCTGCTTGGAGAAAGAGGGGGAGGAGGAGTCAGAGATAGAGGAGGAGTCAGAGTCAGAGAAAAAGGTAAGATTAGCCTTAAATATTGGCTTAGGTAGCGTCTGGGAGTTTTCTTCTGGCCAATACTGCGAGGATCTGGTTAGCATGGACTTCTATTTGCTAAGGAAACATCTTGTCTCTGCTTCAGGATAGCCCCCGCTATCTGGTGTCACCTCCTAGGAGTCTCAAGGGAAACAGGCTCCCTTCTGTGCTTATTCTTATTTCTCACATCTGTAGAAGCTTCTTTTTTGATAATCTCAGTGTCTATGATGTTTATTTGGTTCTTCCTAGAACAATTTCAGAAAATAGTTGCTTCTCTACTCCTTTTTCCCTATGTGGACACTTAGGATAAACATTCACTTGTTTTGTTAGTATCTCTTTCCAGGTATATTAAAATATATAAATACACACACAAACACATAAATATATATATAAACTTTTTTCCTGTTTTTTTTTTTTTTTTTTTTTTGACAGGCAGAGTTAGTGAGAGAGAAAGACAGAGAGAAAGGTCTTCCTTTACTGTTGGTTCACCCTACAAGTGGCCATTGCGGCCGGTGTGCTGTGCCGACCCGAAGCCAGGAGCCAGGTGCTTCCTCTTGGTCTCTCATGCGGGTACAGGGCCCAAGGACCTGGGCCATCCTCCACTGCACTCCTGGGCCACATCAGAGAGCTGGACTGGAAGAGAAGCAACCGGGACTAGAACCCAGAGTGCCGGCGCCACAGGCAGAGGATTAGCCTAGTGAGCCACGGCGCCGGCCCCTATATAAACTTTTTTAATTCAACAATTTTTATCTTGCTTGTGTTCTTTTTTTGCCTTTGTTTATGCATAAAGCCTTGCATTGACTAAGACCAAAAGGATGGGGAAGTGGCTGCACACTTTGCACACTTTTATCTGTGTAGTCATAGATTTAAATTGTATCAGGTTCACAGAATCTAATTTGACTCCTCAAAGGCCACTCATGATTCTGAAGCATCCCCCTCTTAAAAATGATTATGTGACTTAATTTATCTTTTTCTAATTTTCTCTCCCATCCTCAGGACCCAACTTTGCCCAGTCCCAAGCAAGCCAAAATACGAACAAAAAATCCCAAATCAAAGGGTAAGCAAGCCAGATGGAAATGGAACATGTCTCACAGTTAAGATGGGGCTGAGGTAGACAGCTTCAGGGGTCTGCAGGTAGCTATACCTTACTGACTGTCTCAGCTCCAAGACCTGAGGAAACAGGAAAGACTGACTGATAGTGTCAGAGGAGGAATTGTGGCCACCTCACTTGAGTGCACTGAATTCTAAAATCTTAGAAAAGATGGAAGGGTTAAAATTAGCCCAGAAGGATGACTTCCTGGAGAACAAGGCTTTGGGGAGAACCAGAAAGAAAAGGAGAAGGTGCAGGGGACAGGATAGAGGGAGAGGTGGAGAGGGAGAGGACAGAGAAGAGAAAGAGAATGGGAAACTAGATGCCACCGAGAGAACTCACTAGATTGAGAATGACTAGAAGATGTGGGGCAGGCAAAGATGAAGTGGAGGGTCCATCTGCCCTTGAGTTAGAAGTTAATGAATTTCTTTCATGGTTGGTTAGTGGAGTTTGTTGCAGGCATGACCAATGGACGAGGTGGGACCCTGCCAAAGAAGACAGTGAAGAGATCTCTAGACAGTGAATGTACAGCTCCTTCTACACCCATAATGCGAGGGGAAGAAGACCAAAGGAATTCAGATCCTGATCAGCCAGGTCAGACTTCAGGCCCATGAAACTGAGAATGAGGTCCTTGTCTACCTCTCCCCTCCCTTGATAGTTTCTTAACAATTCTACAGTTTTTAATTATTTTAAAGAGTAGAAATTAGAATGAAAGGGCAATTCTCAGATTGTACCCAGCACACTCTATGGAAACCCAGTGGTTATTGATTTGATTTGATGTAGGGACAGAGGATGGAAGGGACCAGAGAACTAATGTTCTTTTTTCCTGTTTTTTACTTTTAAAAAACATGTTTATTTTTTATCTACTTGAAAGGCCAAGTGTGTGTGTGTGTGTGTGTGTGTGAGAGAGAGAGAGAGAGAGAGAGAGCGTGAGTGTGCAAGTAGGAAAGATTTTTAACTGCTTATGTTTTTCCCCCAAATACCTGCAATAGCTGAGACTGAGCCAGGCTGAAGCCAGGCTGGGTCTCCCACATGGGTGTTAGGAACTGAGACACCTGAGCCATCATTTGCTGCTTCCCAGGACACATTAACAGGAAGCTGGGCTGGAAGTGGAGTAGCTGGAACCAGAACAGGCACCCAAGTATGGGATGTGGGCATCCTAAGTGGCAGTTTAACGCGCTGTATCATAATGCCTACCTCAAGAGAACTAATGTCTATTGAGCTGGCTAGAGACATACTTCTGTGCTTTTTCCTTTTTAATTATTTCAGTAGCTCTGTGACTGGATATTGCCACTTTAAAGATAAGGAAACAGGCCGGCGCCGCGGCTCACTAGGCTAATCCTCCGCCTAGCGGCGCCGGCACACCGGGTTCTAGTCCCGGTCGGGGTGCCGGATTCTGTCCCAGTTGCCCCTCTTCCAGGTCAGCTCTCTGCTGTGGCCAGGGAGTGCAGTGGAGGATGGCCCAAGTGCTTGGGCCCTGCACCCCATGAGAGACCAGGATAAGTACCTGGCTCCTGCCTTCGGATCAGCACGGTGCGCCAGCCGCAGTGCGCTGGCCGCGGCGGCCATTGGAGGGTGAACCAATGGCAAAGGAAGACCTTTCTCTCTCTCTCTCTCTCTCTCACTGTCCACTCTGTCTGTCAAAAAATAAAAAAAAAAGATAAGGAAACAGACTCAAAAGTTTTTTTTTTTTTCATTATTTGAAATGCAGAGTTAAAGAGAGGCAGAGAGACAGAGAGAAAGTCTTCCATCCACTGGTTGACTCACCAAATGGCCACAGTGGCCAGAGCCAGAAGTCCTCTGGGTCTCCCATGCTGGCGGCAAGGGCCTAAGGACTTGGGCTGTCTTCTGTTGCTTTCCCGGGCCATAACAGAGAGCTGGATTAGAAGTAGAGCAGCTGAGACTTGAACTGGCACCCATATGGGATGCTGGCACTGCAGATGGTGGCATTACCTGCTATGCTATAGTGCCAGCCCCTCAAAGGGTTTAAAATGTGTTCAAGACCTGTGTCAAGCATGTGGCTGATCAATGGCTTGAATCCAGATTTTTCTGACAACCCACATTCTTTGTATTTTGAAAGTCAATCTTTTCAGATATTTCTTAGAAATAGGAATTTAGGAGTTTGACTTATAAAAGGTCAGTATAGACTGACCTAAAAGGACTTTCAACTTTGTCACCTTCTCATTTAGGCCCTAAGAAAAAATTTAAAGCTCCCCAAAGCAAGGCCTCAGCAACCAGTTTGGCTGAGGAAGAAGTTAGAACAGTGCCCAAGGGCCTGACCCCACAAGTGCAACGGAGGGCCTGTCCCTCGCTGGGGAAAAGACCCAGACTCCAGGAGCCAGCAGCTCAGGAGGCTGAAATTCTCCCTCCTGAAGATGAAGTCTCCAGTGACTTGGACCTGGAGCAACTCATGGAAGATACTGGAAAAGAACCAGAAGAGAGAGAGGAGCCTCAGCACAGAGACAGTGAAGAGGAGTTCATGGCCCTCTTTGAGGAGTAGCTGTGCTCTCTTGCCTCCCTGGAGCAGGAGGAAGGTTGTTCAGTGGGGTCCTGAGACATGGACAAATGTTGAGCTGTTAACTGGCTAGAAGGTTCAAGTCATGATCATGCAGTTTGTGTGTTAATAAAGCAGGTTACTGATGCCTTGGGTTTGGTTTGTGTCTAACCACAGGTGGGTTTGGCTCTTTCCCTCTTCTCCCGTGTTCCCCATAGCACATTGTGGTTTCTGGTGTGGACTCTGCACAGTACAGGAGTCTGGGGAGGGCAGCGAGTCCTGGGAGACCCTCACAAAGGGCAGGTCCAGGTTCAGATGCTGGCTCAGCTCCAAGGCCTGTGTGGTCTTGGGAAAAGCCCTTTAGCCACCTAGTTCTTCTTTCCATGCCCCCAGTGAGCACGGCATCCACCTGCGCTTTCTGGTAGTGCCTCAGTGTGGTGACACATGGAGCACATGTCACAATGCTGACAGGGGGAGAGACGATTAGGGTTAGAGCCAGGGCAGGCCTTGGGTTCTGGGAAGACTAGCAGTGTCTAGGGATTTGTGTGCTGTGGCCTGAGGCAGTCGCTGAAGGAAAGTTCTGGAGGAGGGGTTTTGGGTGTGGTCTGTATATTGGAGTTCGTTTTTGGTGGGAGAGACTGAAGTTGAAGGTGGTTCATTTTCTCCTTAGATGTCTTCAGGCAAGTTCTCTGCATATTTATTTTTGTGGGAAATGGCCAAGAAGTTGAAAGAAGGGGCAGTGTCTGTTTGCCTCGGTTCCTTTGTGGCCTTTGACACCTGCTCATGTCTGAGTCATCTATTTGTGGCCTCTGTTGTTGGTGGCAGCAGTGATGCTTCCTCGTGGGTATGTGGTTTCCTCTAAGGATGACATCATTCGGTCCCACTCATTTGGTGTTTAAGACAGAGTACAAGGTCTCTTCTTGGGGGCTGTTATAGGAAGGATGGTGGAGAGGTGCTCCCAGCGAGGTTGGACTGGAGAAGGCAAGGGAGGCATAGGTGATGCTGTCATCCTGGGCAAGAGCAGAACGAGAAAGGATTAGTCTGCAGAGGTGGAGCACCTTACATTCCCTCCACTTAACCTTTTTCAAGATTCCCTTAATCTCCTTCAAACTCCTGAGCAGCTTACCTTGAGGTCGGGTGTGGGTTCTGTAAGTCGTCCTAGAAAAGAAATAAGGTGTGTGGAGATGGTGTGGTGTGACAGCCAGGGTGGAGAGATGGGCAGGGCCCTAGCACTCAAAGGGCTCAGGAAGCACCGAGCACCTTCCTGCTAGGTCAGGATCACACGGGAGGGTTGGGGTGAGGAAGGGTAATGGGGACAGTGTTGCGAGGGGCACCCATGTAGGGAGGTGTTTGGGAGGAAGGAAGGGCTGAGGGCAGACACTAAGGCAGGCCGGGGTGAGGACTTACCTTTATTCCCAGTATTCTCGTATGTCTCCTCAGTGTGTTGTAAGTGTTCCCTGTATGGGAGTGAGAGTGGGAATAGGTAGTCTGGGCAGAGCAGAGGTGAGACACATACAGGGCCTGGCTGTCCTTGCAGGCATCCTGCAACGTGGCCTGGCCTCAGGGTGAGTGCTATGGTTTGGGGCTTTCAGAAGGAGGCTGCCTGGAGGAGGAATCGAGGCAGTGTGTGGAGTGGCCTGGCGGAGGTCCCCCAGTGCTGACTGGAGGTGGATATTCTGGGGAAGCTGCTGGTAGTGGGGAGACAAAAGGGAGGCAGAGGAAGGAAGGGTCAACCCCTGTTCTCTGCCTCTGTGGGCACTGCGTTGGCTAAGCTGGGGGAATGACACCAGGTTCTCTGGGCAGGGACTCAGCCTGGTTCCTGTGCGGAAGAGGGCTGGAGGAGACAGCTGTAAAGACACAGCAGGGAGAGGGGCTTCCAGCAGGGAAAATATGGTGATGGCATGAAGGGGCAGGAGAAAAAGGAGAGGTGGAGGTGAGGAGGACAGGAGAGGTGGGGCTGGCAGAGGACAGGGAGGCAGAGACTGCCAGTGCTTTAGAGAAAAGACAGGCTCAGGAACCGCAGGCAGAGCATGCATGGGTCCCCTGTGAGGTGCACCGTGGGCCAAGGACAGCTTGGGCAGAGAGCAAGAGAGAAGAGGGACAAGTGGAAGAGCGCTGCATCTGGGAAGAGGTTCTGAGAGAGACAGCAGGACGGAGGCTGAGGAAGTCAACAGCCCGGGTTGTCCGAGGGAGAGGACACGGACCTGGTGAGTTGGGGCCTCGAGATGGGCTGTGAATCACGCTGGGGGCTTTGTATAAGGCTGCTAGCTCCCTGTTTCTCAAACCGGGACCCACCCCACCTGTGGGGAGCAACTCGGACTAGACTAAGTTACTGGAATTAAGACTTATTCTATGCATCTGCTCTCCCACAATATGGCGCTGGGAGAGGAGTAAAAACAACTTTTACACAGCTGCCTCCAGTTCAACCAGTAACCTGCAGGAGCTGATCCTGCTCCTGATTGGAGGAGAGCAGCGTACTCGGTGTGTGGGTAGCAGAGTTGGGATTGGTGGAAGAGGACTATAAAGGAGGAGAGAGACAACATGCACCAGGAACATCTAGGGGGAACATCTATCTGAAGGAACACCTGAGCAGCCCCCAAGAGAGCCAGCCGGCGGTGTGCCACTCCCCCGCAGAAGTGGGGAAAGTGGCAGGGGGCACCGCCCTTCCACGGAGGTGGAAGGGACGGCAGCCAACCCGGGAAGAACCAGTAGCAAACCCGGGAAGGGCCGAGCAGACAAAAGAACAGCGCAGGGTCCTGTGTCGTTCCTCCGTGAAGAGGGGGAGCGACACCCACCCACCCCTAGGAGTCCAAGCACTCACCTGGCTGGGGTTTTGGCTGTGGCCGGCCGACCTGTGGGAGGACCAAGGGCGCATCAGTGTCACACGTATGGCCACTCTACCCGCCTTCTCTGCCGTGTCCTGCCCTGAGACTGCTCAGAGGTGCCAGGGCAGCAGTGTAGCTGGGATCAGCTGGTACCCAGTGGGCACTCTGAGGCCAGACCACACATGTCCTCCCTGCCCCCTCCCCGTGCCCTGCAGAAGCAGCCCCTGTGCTCTCCCTCTGCATGGGGTTTGCACACATGCAGTTGGCTTTTCTGTCACTCAGGCTTCTGTGCCCTCCTAGGGTGTTCCGATGCCACCCCCCACCTGGTCCTGTCTCCTGAAACCCATGCTGTCTCTCCCGTACCCAGTCCCCTGCACGTCCTGCTGAGGGCCTCTGCCACGTGGATGTCCTTTCTACCTCCCTCCTCATCTCGGGGCTCTCCTCAGGCACAAAGACAGCCTCTGACCACAGCACTTGCCACTCCCCCAAGTCAAGCCCGTCCACTCCCACTCCTCATCCCGGCCCTGCAACTCATTTCTTTCTTTGAATATAGGACCTGAGAATGTGAAAAATGAAACTCTGCCATTTTCATATTACAGCTTTTCTTTTTTAGCATTCTCCTCTTCCCTCCCTACTTCCTTCTCCCTAAAACTTAAACAGATTTTTTTCGTTTTGTGATAAAAGACCCATAAGTAGAGGGCATTTGTATAGTGCTTAAGCAGCTGCTTGGGATGTCCACCAGTAGTACCAGAGTGCATGGGTTTGAGTCCCAGCTCTTTCCATTCTAGCTTCCTGCTAGAATGCATTTCCTAGGAGGCAGCAGCAAATAGCTCAAGCACAGAATGCCTATTACCCAAGTGGGAGACCTGGATGGAATTCTGGGCTCCTGACTTACACCTGGCCCAGCCTTGGCTGTTGCAGGCACTGAGGGAGTGCACCAGCAGGTAGGCAGTCTCTCTGTACTTCTGTCTCTCCTTTTCAAATAAACATTGTAGAGACACATAGAGGGAAAGATGCTGTGGTGCAGTGGGATGGACGACTGTTGGGGACACCTGCTTCCCATATTGGAGTGCTGGTTTGAATCCTGGCTGCTCTGCTTCCAATCTAGCTTCTTGCTAATGCATCCTGGGAGGCAGCAGCTTGGGTGCTTGGGTCTCTGCTACTCATCTGGGAGACCTGGAAGGAGCTGTGGGCTCCTGGCTTCATCTTGGTCTGGTCCTGGCTGTTGCAGGCACTTGGGGAATAAACCAGTGAATGGAAGATCTTGTTTCTCTCTCTCTTCCTGATAGCAGGAAATCAGTACTTTGCCTTTCAAGCAGATGAAAAAATAAACCTTTTAAAAAAGACACATAGACTACCATCTTAACCATCTCCAAGTGTACAGTTCAGTAATGTTAAGTATATTTATATTGTAATGAAACAGATCTCCAGGACTTTTTCATTTGCAAAACTGACACTCCACCCAATAATTTCCCATTTCTGCCTCCTCCCAACCCATGGCAACCACAATTCTACTTTCCGTTTCTATTAATTTTGCTCAAGCTCCTTACTCAGTGGAATCATACAGTGTTCGCCTTTTTGAGATTTGTTTATTTTATCATACTTAGTATAATGTCTTCAGTGTTCATCCATGTTGGATCAGATGTCAGAATCCTTCCGGGGGCCATGGTGTAGTGGGTAGTGGGTAGAGATGCTGCCTGCAGTGCCAGCCTCCCATATGGGCACTTGGTTTGAGTCCTGGCTGCTCCGCTTCCAATTCAGCTCTCTGCCATGGCCTGGGAAAGCAGACGAATATGGCACAGGTGCTTGGGCCACTGCACCCAGAGACCCAGAGGAAGCTCCTGACTCCTGCCTTCAGATTTGTACAGCTCTGGCCATTGTGGCCATCTGGGGAGTGAGCCAATGGATGGAAGACCTCTCTCTTTCTGCCTTTCCCTCTCTGTGACTCTGCCTTTCAAATAAATAAAAGAATTTCCTTCTTTTTTTTGCCCCCAAAGATATGTTTATTTGAAATGCAGAGCTACAGAGAGGCAGAGAGAGAGAGGCAGAGAGAGAGAGAGAGACAGAGGGAGGTGTCTTCCATCTACTGGCTCACTCCCCAAATGGCCTCAATGGCTGGATCTGGGCTGATCCAAAGCCAGGAGCTTCCTCCAGGTCTCCCATGTGGGTGCAGGGGCCCAAGGACTTGGCCCATCCTCTACTGCTTCCCCAGGCCACAGCAGAGAGCTAGATTGGAGGTGGAGCAGCTGGGACTCAAACTGGCATCGCTTATGGGATACTGGTGCCACAGACGGAGGCCCAGACCACCATGCCACAGTGCTGGCTCCATTTTCTTCTTTTTTACGATGATACTATTTCATTGTATGTGTAAACTCATTCTGTTTATATATTCATCTGTCAGTGGACATTTCAGTTGCTGCCACTCTGGATTGTAACTAATACGGTTTTGAACATGGGTGTACAAACATGGGTGTATGGTTGTACTGTTTTAAAATTTTGAGGAACCTCCATACTGTTTTCTATAACAGCTGTAACTTTTTAATTAAAATTTAATTTTTTGCATTTTTCTTTTTAATTTGAAAATTAGAGGGAGAGACCAGCAGAATCCTCCATCTGTTGATTCACTCCCCAAATGGCCTCAACAGCTAGGGCTGGGCCAGACCCAAGCCAGGAGCTTCTTCCAGATCTCCCATATGGGTGCATGGGCCCAAGCACTTGGGGCATCTTCCACTACTTTCCCAGTTGCGTTGGCAGGGTGCTGGATTGGAAGTGGAGCATCTGAGAGTTGAATTGGCCCCTATATGCGATGCCAGCATTGCAGGCAGTAGCTTAACCCGCTATTCCACAGCACTGGCAATTGCAACTTTTTACATTCACACACTAAGAGTGCATAAAGCTTCTAATTATTTCACAGTCTTGTCAAATCTGTTCTTTTCTTTTCTTTTTTTTTTTTAAAGTAGTAGTTATCTTAATGGGTAGTGGTGAATGATTAGTGATGTGGAATATTTTTCATATATTTTCTGACTATACCATCTTTTGAGAAATGTCTATATCTTTCGTCTATTAAAAAGTTTGACGGGCCAGCGCTGTGGTACAGTAGGTTAATCCTCTGCCTGTGACGCCAGCATCCCATGTGGGTGCCGATTCTAGTCCCGGCTGTTATTCTTCCAGTCCAGCTCTCTGTTATGGCCTGGAAAAGCAGTAGAAGATGGCCCAAGTCCTTGGGCCCTTGCACCCGCATGCGAGACCAGGAAGAAGCGCCTGGCTTCGGATCGGCGCAACTCCAGCCATTGCGGCCATTTGGGGAGTGAACCAATGGAAGGAAGACCTTTCTCTCTGTCTCTTCCTCTCCCTGTCTGTAACTCTAACTCTCAGATAAAATAATAATAATCTTTAAAAAAAAAGTTTATTTGAGAGGCATACAGACAGGGAGAGGGGAGAGTCTCCATCTGCAAGTTCACTCACCAAATGCCTGTGATGGCCATCTGGGCAGAAGCCAAAGCTATTAGCCAGGAATTCATTCCAGGTCTGCCAGGTGGTGGCAGGAACCAGTCATTGCTACCTCCCAAGATCTGTATTAGGAGGAGGTGTTGTCAAGAGCCAGAGGTGAGTATTGAACCTAAGTACTTTGATATGGGGCCTAGGCATCTCAACTGTGGTCCTAACCCCTCAGCCAAATGTCTGCTCTGTGCACTTTATTTATGAGAGGGAGACAGAATGAGAATGAACAAACATGCCGGCCAGCCCGCATCCGCTGCCTCACTCCCCAGATGCCTGTGCAAGCTGGAGCTGGGCCAGAGATGAAGCTGGAAACTGAGAATTCAGTCCTGGTCTCCTATGGGATGACCGGGACCCAGTTACTTGAGCCATCACCAGCTGTCTCCAAGTGTCTGCGCCTGCAGGAAGTTTTGTTCAGGAGCCAGAGGTGGGCCTTGAACTCAGGCATTCCAGTATGGAATGCAGGCATCCCAGCTGCTAGATCAAACATGCCTCGCTCCCCTTTTTAATCAGGCTATTTGATTTTTGGTTGAATTGTGGAACTCACTATATTCTAGATATTAACCCCTTGGAAAACATTTACAAATATTTTCTCCAACTCTGTAGGTTACCTTTCATTCTGTTGATTGTGTCTTTTGGTGAACTAGAGTGTTTATGTGTGTGGTGTAGCTCTATTGGCCTATCTTTTCCTATGGGGATTGTGCTTTTGGTGTCATCCACAAAAGTAACTGCCAAGTCCAATGTCTTGAGGTTTTTCCTCTCTGTTTTTTCCCCTGGAGGTTTATGATTTGGAGGTCTTATATTTTGTTATGTAATCCATTTGAATTTTATTTCTGGTATAAGATAAGGGGTAATTTTCATTTTTTTAAATTTATTTATTTGAAAGTCAGAGTTACACAGAGAGAAGTCTTCCATCTGCTGGTTTACTCCCCAGTTGACCTCAATGGCCAGAGCTGTGCTGACCCAAAGCCAGAAGCCAGGAGCTTCCTTCAGGTCTCCAACACGGGTGTAGGGGCCCGAGGACTTGGGCCATCTTCTTCTGCTTTCCCAGGATATAGCAGAGAGCTTGATCAGAAGTGGAGCAACTGGGTCTCAAACGGGCTCATATGGGATGCTGGCACTTCAAGCCAGGGCTTTATCCCTCTGTGCCACAGCGCCGGCCCCTCATTCTTTTGTTTATGGATATGTACTTTCCCCAGCACTCTTTGTTGAAGACACTATCCTTTTCCTATAGAGTGGTGTTGGCATTCTTGTTGAAGATTATTGGCCATATAGTCAAGATTTTATGGGCACTTCTGGTATCTCTATTCTATTCCATTGGTCTGTTTGTCTGCAGTATCATGATTTTTTGATTACTGAAACTTTGAAATATGTTTTTGGGAAATAAGGAAGTATGTGTCCAGTACACTTGGCTATTTGGAGTACCTTGAGATTGCATATGACTCATTTCTGCAGGAAAGGCCATTAGGATTTTGATAAGGATTGCATTGATTCTGTGGATTGTTTTGGGTGCAGTGGAACTTTTGACATTAATTCTTCCAATCCCTGAATAAGGGATGTTTTTTCATTCATTTGTATTATTTCTGATATCTTTCAATAGTAGTTTGGCTTTCAGTATACAAGTTCTTCCCCTCCTTGGTTAGTTTTTGTCCTAATTTTTTTAAGATTATTTATTAGAGAGGCAGAGTTACAGAGAGGCAGAGAGAAAGAGAAGTCTTCCATCTGTAGGTTCTCTCCCCAGATGACTGGAGCTGCGCCAATCTGAAGCCAGGAGCCAGGAGCTTCTTCCAGATCTTCCACATGGGCGTGGGAGCCCAAGGGGGTTATCTTCTACTGCTTTCCCTGGCTATAGCAGAGAGCTGGATTGGAAGTAGAGCAGCTGGGACTTGAACCGGTGCCCATATGGGATGCTGGCACTGCAGGCAGCGACTTTATCTGCTACGCCACAGCGCTGGCCCCTATTCTAAGTTTTTTGCATTATTTTATTGTTTGTTTTAATTGTAGACAGACTTGTGATCTTACTTTTCTTTTAAGATTTTTTTTTTTTTTTTTTGGCAAGCAGAGTGAGACAGAGATAGGGACAGAGAGAAAGGTCTTCCTTTCATTGGCTCACCCCCCAAATGGCCGCCACGGCTGGCATGCTGTGTTGATCTGAAGCTAGGAGACAGATGCTTCCTTCTGGTCTCCCATGCGGGTGGAGGGCCCAAGCACTTGGGCCATCCTCTACTGCCTTCTCTTTATTATGTGAATATTATATTATTTTAGTGATTGTAGCTTAGTAATTGTGAGTGCCAGTGATCACACAGTGCTAACTCTTGGCCATCCAGACGACTCCATGTAGGGGTTGAAGCCCACAGCATCTATCCTGTTGTATCTCAGCTTTGCTGGCTAGGATGTGAAACCAGGGTTCTCCTGCAGGCTGATCAGACTCTTATCTCTTCCCCTTTGTGCTTTAAGTTCTGATGTGACGAATCTCCTTTCTTTGCATGTTTTCTTGAGAGTAATTTCAACTACAGTTGGAGGATATTGGGGCATAAACAATTAATGCTGCTAGTTTGACCTTTGCTTTGAGTGGAAAATGTACACATCCAGTTTTCTGATGGACAAGTCTACTCAGAGACAGGCCAGTGTCTCAAGTGTAATGGATCCCAAACTAGAGGCATCATATTTCCTTTTGACACATGGTCCTCCTCCTCCATTCCCTAATTACTCTCCATTTATGATGGTTTCATCACACCCTCATTCAACCCTGTCGAAACGTGAAACTGCTCCCTCATGGCCACATCAACCTAGTCATCACCTCTGCCTGGTTTTACTGCTTAAGCTTTGCTGGGATCTGCCCCGGCCCCTCCTTACACAGCACCACTGCCTTAGACTGATGTGCCTGCCCACCCCCAGGATCTCCCCCACAGCCTGGTCCCATGTCTGCAGCAGGAACTGGGGCTGCCACGTTGCTGCTTCACCTCATCTCCAGGAACAGAGGCTCGTGGATGTGAATGACAGGGGCTCTTCTCCTCTCTCCTGCTCTGCCTCCAGCGTTGGGATCCCTACAGTCCTAGGAACAGTTTATTCCATCTCTAAGGCCAGTGAGTAGCCTCTTCACTACCCTCACTGCTTCATGTATCATTATTTTCTTTAATTGAATTTTTTTTCATTTATTTATTCAGAAGGCAGAGAGACTGAGACAGAAAGGACAGAGACAGAGTGCTCCCAGCTGTTGGTTCATTCCCCCATATTCCCACAACAGCTGGGTCTGGGCCAGAGCAAAGCCAGTATCTAGGAACTCAACAAGTCTCTTGCATGAGGGTGACAGGAACCCAAGTACTTGGGACCTTACCTGATGTTTTCTAGGGTATGTATTAACAGGAAGCTGGATAGGAAGTGGAGTCATGACATGAACTTAGCCACATCTGTATGGGAGGCAGGTACCCCAAGAGGCATTTCAACCACTGTGGCAAATGTCTATTCCCTTTTTTTTTTTATTTTTTCAGACGTTTGGTCCATGTCATTTCCTCTAGGAAGTCCTCCCTGGCTACTTTTCTTGCAACCCTAGCCCTTATCAAATGAGGCCATTCACCCTTAAGATATGTCCCTGGCCGGCGCCGCGGCTCACTAGGCTAATCCTCCGCCTAGCGGCGCCGGCACACCGGGTTCTAGTCCCGGTTGGGGCGCCGGATTCTGTCCCGGTTGCCCCTCTTCCAGGCCGGCCCTCTGCTGTGGCCAGGGAGTGCAGTGGAGGATGGCCCAGGTGCTTGGGCCCTGCACCCCATGGGAGACCAGGAGGAGCACCTGGCTCCTGGCTCCTGCCATCGGATCAGTGCGGTGCGCCGGCCGCAGCGCGCCAGCCGCGGCGGCCATTGGAGGGTGAACCAGCGGCAAGGGAGGACCTTTCTCTCTGTCTCTCTCTCTCACTGTCCACTCTGCCTGTCAAAAAAAAAAAAAAAAAAAAAAAAAAAAAGATATGTCCCTCCACCAGCTGAGTTCTTGAAGGCAATGTATGCTTCATTTACTTTTGTATCCTTGATTTCAAACCAGATCTAGCAGGTGGCAATCATCCAGTGCTTGCAGAGCTGAGCTAACTTATTATTATTATTATTATTTTGACAGGCAGAGTGGACATTGAGAGAGACAGACAGAAAGGCCTTCCTTTTGCCGTTGGTTCATCCTCCAATGGCCGCCATGACCAGCGCACCGCGCTGATCCGAAGCCAGGAGGCAGGTACTTATCCTGGTCTCCCATGGGGTGCAGGGCCTAAGCACTTGGGCTATCCTCCACTGCACTCCCTGGCCACAGCAGAGAGCTGGCCTGGAAGAGGGGCAACCAGGACAGAATCCGGAGCCCCGACCGGGACTGGAAGCCGGTGTGCCGGTGCTGCAGGCAGAGGATTATCCTATTGAGCCGCGGCGCCGGCCTGAGCCAACTTCTTGTCCCTTCTGCTGTCTCCTCACTTTCCCAGGGCAGGACCCTCCCTCCTTCCAACCATGAGACAAGGGGGAGGATGGAGGAGAAATGACTGAGGCAGGAGGAATGTGGAAAGTGATCAGATTGTGTGGAGAGGGATGGATGGTTCTCTACTTACATCTTCCCAAACCTCACTTGAGGAGCCTGTGACAGATGCAGGTCACCAAGCACAGACCTCAGGGCCTGATTTGGTGAGTTTTAAGGGAGCCCCGCCAGGCCCTGCAATTTTCAGGACTCTGATGCAGGTGGGTGTTGAGAAACTTGCCATTGGGCAGCTTGGGGGAGAGTGGGTGCTTGTCTACTCACCTTTCGTTTTCTTCCACCTGAGAAAGACCAGCAGTCCCAAAATCGCAATTATGAGCACAGTAGTGGCCACTGCCAGCCCGACTGCAGCTTCCAGACTCAGAGGCTGTGACTCCGGGCTCCCTCTGCCTTCTGTGACCCTGAGGCCTGCTGTGGTGGCTGCAGTGGAGGCTATGTTGGTGGGTCTCCGAGTGGTGGTCTTGGTGGCTGGGGAGATGAGACATTAGCATTAAATGCTTTGGTGGGATGGGCACCTGGGTGGAAGTGTTGCATTGTGTTCCCAGTTGTGGAGGAACAGTGAAGCCAGGGAGCTGCTTTAAGAAGCTGCACAATGGGCCAGCGCCGCGGCTCACTAGGCTAATCCTCTGCCTAGCGGCGCTGGCACACCGGGTTCTAGTCCCGGTTGGGGCGCCGGATTCTGTCCCGGTTGCTCCTCTTCCAGGCCAGCTCTCTGCTGTGGCCAGGGAGTGCAGTGGAGGATGGCCCAAGTACTTGGGCCCTGCACCCCATGGGAGACCAGGAGAAGTACCTGGCTCCTGCCTTCGGATCAGCGCGGTGCGCCGGCCACAGTGGCCATTGGAGGGTGAACCAACGGCAAAAGGAAGACCTTTCTCTCTGTCTCTCTCTCTCACTGTCCACTCTGCCTGTCAAAAAAAAAAAAAAAAAAAAAAAAAAGCTGCACAAGGAAGGGAGGAACATGGTGTAGTGTCAAGGGTTAGAATCCACATTGCTCAGCTTCCATCCAGATGCTATACCACACCTCAACCTCATCTTTCCCTTACAAACAGGAGAACGGAATCACATGCTAAAAGCACTTTGTTATTGCTGACAATATATATTACACAAAGTGTGTTTTCAGACATATTAAGCCAAGAGGCATTAAGTACATTCATGTTGTTGTGCAATCATGATCTCCTTCCATCCAAAGAACTTTTTCTTTTTCTTTTTTATTTTTGACAGGCAGAGTTAGAGAGAGAGAGAAAGGTCTTTCTTCCATTGCTTCACCCACTAAATTGCTGCTACAGCTGGTGCGCTGCGCCGATCCGAAGCCAGGAGTCAGGTGCTTCCTCCTGGTCTTCCATGGGGTGCAGGGCCCAAGCACTTGGGCCATCTTCCACTGCCTTCCAGGGCCACAGTAGAGAGCTGGACTGGAAGAGGAGCAACTGGGAAAGAATGCAGTGCCCCAACCAGGACTAGAACCCAGAGTGCTGGTGCTGCAGGTGGAGGATTAGCCTAGTGAGCCGCGGTGCCGGCCTTCAACAGAACTTTTTCAATGTCTGGGATGAAAGGTGAAGCCAGTCAACCACAGCTCTCCATTCTCTGCTCCCCAAAACCCTGACACCCACCAGGCTGCTTTCATCTCTGAACCTGACCACTCAGGGACCTGTGTAGGTAGACTTGGTGCACAGGCAGTTGTTTTACAGGACTTTTTTTTTTTTTTTTTAAGATTTATTTGAAAGGCAGAGAAACAGGCAGAGAGAGAGAGATCAATCGATCGATCGATTGATCTTCCATCTGCTGGTTCACTCCCCAGGTGGCTGCAACGGCCAGAGTTGCTACGATCTGGAGCCAGGAGCCAGGAGCCAGGGGCTTCTTCTGGGTCTCCCACATGGGTGCAGGGGCCCAAGGACTCGAGCCATCCTCCACTGCTTTCCCAGGCCATAGCAGAGAGCTGGATTGGAAGTGGAGCATCTGGGACTTGAACCGGCGCCCATGTGGGATGCTGGCACTGGAGGCAGTGGTTTTACCTGCTAAGCCACAACGCCAGCTCTTCCAGGGCTGTTTTAATAAGTGGGAAAAGGCCCATGAACACACATAGTTTATATCAGAAACGTGATTTAAAAGCTACTACAAAGAGTTAATACCTCCTTTGTAGAGATGTTTAATGTACCAGTAAAAAACTAACATAACAGCTACAGGAAAAAATTTACCTTTAGATTATTGTGAACCAAATTTTATGTCTACTCTTACTAGAAATAGTAAACATCATCTCTCAATAGAGCATTTAAAATTTTGAAGTTAGTAAAAAATTTATAGTTACTTGCTATTTAGAAAATAAAAACAAGGAGTCTGCATGCATTGTGTCATAGCAGGTAAAGCTGCCACCTGTGACTCTAGTGTTGTTGTTTGTTTTGTTAGGTTTATTTATTGATTTGAAAGGCAGTTATAAGCCGGCACTGCGGCTCACTAGGCTAATCCTCCGCCTTGTGGCACCGGCACACCGGCTTCTAATCCCGGGTGGGCACTGGATTCTGTCCTGGTTGCCCCTCTTCAAGGCCAGCTCTCTGCTGTGGCCAGGGAGTGCAGTGGAGGATGGCTCAAGTGCTTGGGTCCTGCACCCCATGGGAGACCAGGATAAGTACCTGGCTCCTGCCATCGGATCAGCGCGGTGCGCTGCCCGCAGTGTGCCGGCCACGGCGGCCATTGGAGGGTGAACCAATGGCAAAGGAAGACCTTTCTCTCTGTCTTTTTCTCTGTCCACTAGCCTGTCAAAAAAATAATAATAATTTTAAAAAAGGCAGTTATAGAGAGGCAGAGGGAGGGAAAAACAATTCTTTCATCTGCTGGTTCACTCCTCAAATGAATACAACGGCTAGTTTTGGGTCAATCCAAAGCCAGAGCTTCTTCCGGATCTCCAACAAAGGCACAGGGGCCCAAGCACTTGGGTCATCCTCCACTGCTTTCCCAGGCTATAGAAGAGAGCTGGATCAGAAGTGGAGCTGACAGAACTTGAATCGGCATCCATATGGGATGCTGGGACTGCAGGCGGTGATTTTATCCATTACACCACAGTGCCAGCCCTTCTCTGCTTCTGATCCAACTTCCTGCTGATGCATACCTTGGAGGAAGAGGTCATAGATCAATTACTTGCGTCCCTGTCACTCAAGTGGGAGACCCCAATTGAGTTTCAGGCTCTTGAATTTAGGCTGGCCCAGCCCTAGCTGTTGCAGGTTTTTAGGGGGATTGAACCAGCACATAAGGTCTCTCTGTCCCTCTCTCCATGTTTCAAATAAATAAAAATTTAAAGGAAAGATAATACCCAGAGAGAAGTTACCATACTGTAGAAAAATATGGAAAATTCTGCAATTCTAATCCATTTCATAAAATGATACCATAATCCTGATAACACTCAAAATTTTTTGAAATGCAGATTAAGACATGAATCTTTAAAAAAATGGCCTGAGTGAAGGAAAATATCCAGTATTGGCAAGGACTTAGGGTAAGAAACTCTCATACAATAGAAGTAATACGGCACAGCCTTTGAGAGTACAGTTTGAGAACATGTATCGAAAAGTAAGAGACCCATTACTTTGTCCCAGTAATTCTAGCGCTAGGAATTTCTCCTGCTTGCCAAGTATTGAAGTGTTCTTTGCAGCTTTGTGTTGCAGCAACAACCTAAATGTCTGTATTTATTTCAGGGGTGGTGGGTTTTTTGTTTTAGTGTTTCTTTATTACAGTTACTTGAAAGAGTGGCAGAGAGACAGAGACAGACTTCCATCAGCTGGTTCACTCCCCAAATGCTTACAATGTCCTGTGCTTAGCAAAAGCCAGGAGCCTGTAACTCCATCTGGGTCTCCCCCAAGAATGGCAGGGATTATTTGAGACAGCATCTGCTGCCTGTCAGGATGCGTTAACAGGAAGCTGGATTGGCAGTAGGGGAGACCAAATTTGATGAACTGGCATTCTGATATATGTGGGTATCCCAAGCAGTGGCTTAAGCCATTGTGCCACAGTGCCTGCCCCAATGTCTTTAGATAGAAGACTGATTAAATAAGTTATGATGCATCTTCCCATGGGATACCATGCATTCATTTAAGAAAAGGAGTAGCTTTCATGAAAAGATATTTGAGATATATTAAAAATAACAATTTGGAAATTACAGAACAGTATATAGTTTGATCGTATGTATGCCATATCTGTAAGATCATTTCCACAGAAAGCAGGAGTAATGACCGGAGAGAGTGAGTGGGCTGGGGTAGAGGGGCTGTTACTTGTCATTTAACTTCCTTCCGTATTGTTTGAATGTTTGTTTTTACCATGTGTAGAGGTTAGCAGTACCATTGTTAGTTTCAGAATATAGCAGTTACTTGTTTTGCGGTTGTATAGCATGTCATTTAGAGCGAACAAATTACACATAGCTTATGGAAAACCGAGGGCCCCTGCATGTGACTCCTCACTCCCTTCCCACTCCTGGAGGGCAGCTATTTTCAGCTCCTTTAGTTATTTCTTCGGTATTACTTCCTTTTTTTAAATAGCAGGCGTATATTGCTGTTGCTCGATTTGGTTGTCTTACAGAATTGTCTGTTCACTTCCTACTGTTGAAATTGAGGATGTAGATATCTCAACATCCTCATTTTCTTCATTTGACTCAACTTTACAACATCAGCTATTTCCCTTTGGTGAAGTGAGTTCTTCACTTGGTTTCTAGTGTATCACCCTCTCTTGATTCCTCTACCTCTCCCGCAGCTTCTTCTAGTCTTTGCTTATTCTTCACTTCTACAACCACTGTCGTCAGGACTCAGTCCTAGGACCTCCTTTCTGCCTATATTTATTCCTATGTGATCTCTACAGTCCCCTGACGTCAGAGGTAAGTGATATCATGATGACTTCCCAACCTGTGTATCTCGCCAACGTTACCCCTACACTGCACACTCGTAGATCTTACTGCTTACTCAGGCTCCACGTGTATCTCAAGTAACATCTCACCAAGACAGAACTAACTCTCGAGTTCTCCCAAGCCTGTTCCTCCCCCTTTGCTTCCCCTCCATAAATGGCAAGTCCATCTTTTCAGGTGCTCAGGCCAAAGTCATTAGAGTCCTCCTCGGTTCTTCTCTCTCTCACCCTACATCCAGTCCATCTGCAAATCCTGGCTGCTTTGCTTTTATTTATTTATTTATTTTTTTGACAGGCAGAGTGGACAGTGAGAGAGAGAGAGAGAGAAAGGTCTTCCTTTTGCTGTTGGTCCACCCTCCAATGGCCGCCGTGGTCGGCACACTGCAGCCGGTGCACTGCGCTGATCCGATGGCAGGAGCCAGGTATTTCTCCTGGTCTCCCATGGGGTGCAGGGCCCAAGCACTTGGGCCATCCTCCACTGCACTCCCTGGCCACAGCAGAGAGCTGGCCTGGAAGAGGGACAACCGGGACAGAATCCGGCGCCCCGACCGGGACTAGAACCCGGTGTGCTGGCACCGCAAGGTGGAGGATTAGCCTAGTGAGCCGTGACGCCGCCCTGCTGTGCTTTCAAACCCAGGTGCATTCCGTCTCACTGGTCTCCCTGCTTCTGACCCTCTTAAGAGTCCTATTCCCCACACAACAGCCAAAGGGAGCCTTTTAAAGTGTCACTCAGGGGCTGGTGCAGTAGTGCAGTGGGTAAGCTGCCATCTGCAGTGCTGGCATCCCATAGGGACACTGGGTCGAGTCTGGCTGCTCCACTTCCAATCCAGCTCCCTGCCAATGCACCTAGGAAAGCAGCAGAAGATGGCCCAACTCCTTGGGCCCCTGCACCCATGTGGGAGACCTGGGAGAAGCTCCTGGCTTCAGCCTGGCCCAGCCCTGGCTGTTGTGGCCATTTGGGGAGTGATCTAGTGGATGGAATACTTCTCTGTCTCCTCTCTGTAACTCTGCCTTTCAAGTAAAAAATAATCTTTTTTTTTTTTTTATTTTTTATTTTTTTTAGTGTAAGATCTCAAACCTCAGCAGGAAACCCTCACTAGCTTGCATTGTTCTCAGAGTAAAAGTCAGAGAGGTCTCCCCATGGCTTTCAAGCTGCCCCCACTGCGGGCTCTGACCTCATCTCTTTCCACCCTCTGTTCCTTCACTCTGCTTCTGCCACACTTGTCCTGTTTTACCAGAATGTTCTCCCGGCCATGCCCCTCCTGCCCCAGTTCCTACAGATCTGTAGCTAGGTTGGGTCTTTGTGCTGACTTCTCCAGATAACATTTCCACAACTACTCTCCACCCTGCTTTGTGCCTTTGGAGGTCAGCCTGGTAGACTCCATCCATGGGCTCTCTTGCCCTCTGATTTCCCACGCAACGGCCATTGGGAGCCACCCACAGGAGATGGACGTGAGTAGAGTGGGTCAGGGTATTCCATCCCAGGCCCTCATGGTGGCTGTGTTGACTGTGTCTCTCCAGGGGCTATGGCTCCTCTGCGACCCTCCTGTACATTCCTACCCTCTCTGAATTCCCTCCCCTTGCTTCTGAAGTCGGCTCATAGTCTCAGGGTTAGCCACCATCCCCAGCTGGTTTCCCAAACTGTGCCTTACTCCAGGTTCTCCCTAGTTGCCCTGTCTGCATGTCCATTTCTTGTGGGGCTCTGCCTGTGAGCCCCAAGGTGTTCCCTAATCAGTCTTAAAGTGACATCCTCAGCAGCTTCCTATCTGCCTCATTGTTCTCTTCTTTGGCATAAAAGTTGTTCACTTATTTGCTTATTTATCTTTTTCCTACACCACAAAGTAAGTTACATCACTGTCTACATTTAAAAAAAAAAATTCTTGGCTGGTGCCGCGGCTCACTAGGCTAATCCTCCGCCTGTGGCGCTGGCACACCGGGTTCTAGTCCCGGTCAGGGCGCCAGATTCTGTCCCGGTTGCTCCTCTTCCAGGCCAGCTCTCTGCTGTGGCCCGGGAGTGCAGTGGAGGATGGCCCAAGTGCTTGGGCCCTGCACCCCATGGGAGACCAGGAGAAGCACCAGGCTCCTGCCATCGGATCAGTGCAGTACACTGGCCACTGCGGCCATTGGAGGGTGAACCAACGGCAAAGGAAGACCTTTCTCTCTGTCTCGCTCACTGTCCACTCTGCCTGTCCAAAACAAATACAGAAACAAAAAACATACTTGAGGTACAAAGAGACAGAATTCCCATCTGCTGGGTTATTCCCTAAATGCCCAGAAGGTTGGGGATAGGCCTCTTTTGCATCTGGGAATTAGGAACTTAATCTGGGTCTCCAGATGTAAATGGTAGGGACCTAACTACCTGAGCCATCAGCTAGCTGCTGCCCTCCAGGGTCTGCATTAGTAGGACACTGGAACTGGGATCAAGCTGGGACTGAAACCCAGACACATGTAATGGAGTGTGGGCATTCCAATAGGCATCTGAACCAGCAGGCAAATATCACCCCAGTTTTTTTTTTTTTTTAAATGGCTGTTTTTCAGATTAGCACTTGGCACAGTCAAAATATTTGTTAAGCAAACGAATGAAATGTTTTTCTCTAGGAATTTTTTTAAGATTTATTTTATTTGAAAGGCAGAGTTAGGCAGAGAAAGAGAGGTCTTCCATCTGCTGGTTCACTCCCCAAATGATCACAATGGCCAGAGCTGAGCCAGTTTGAAGCCAGGAGCTTCTTCTGGGTCTCCCACGCAGGTGGAGGGGCCCAAGGACTTGGGCCATCTTCCACTGCATTCTAGGCTATAGCAGAGAGCTGGATCAGAAGTGGAGCAGCCAAGACTTGAACCAGTGCCCATATGGGATGCCAGCACTGCAGGCAGCGGCTTTACCTGCTACGCCACAGCACCGGCCCCTTTCCCTAGTAATTTCAAGGCATTCAACTATTGTTTTCCAACTTCCCTATGTGCTTCTTGAAATTTATAGAATATTCTTTTTGTCCCCAGTGTTTTTGAATTTTGTATTGCTGAACAGGTCATTGTGTTTTTGTCCGTCTGTTTGGGCTTGTTTTGGAAAACTTTTGCCATTGTTTCTCTGTTATCTTCCCCACGATCTTTCTTCTGTTTCTGGAACACCAATCCTTCAGAGGTTGGATCCTCTAATGTTCTTATCTCTCACTATAGTTTTTTTTTTTTTTTTAACAGTAAGCAATGTGAGATTTATTCCTGCCACAAAGGTCTGGATGCAGAGTCCAAGAGAGGAGCTACCAAAGAAGCTTGCCAGTGCAGGCTCTTTTATACAAAGTGGGTCTCTCTGATTGGTCCCTTTCTGAAATTTGGATCCAGATTTAACCAATCAGCAGAAGAGCAACCAATCAGAAGGCAAGGATAACAGCAATCTGAAGGCAGGAATAACAGCCAGTGTACTGAAAGCCTATGCTAATTAGGCATGCTACGTGAACCAATCAAAGAACTGAAAGTGCATGCTAACAAGGTAGGCTACGTGAACCAATCAGGGAACTAACATGGAGTAGCCTGGTTTTTTTATTTTCAATTATCTTTATATACAGAAGATCAATTTAGTATATATTAAGTAAAGATTTCAACAGTTTGCACCCACATAGAAACAAAGTGTAAAGTATTGTTTGAGTACTAGTTATAGCATTAATTCACATTGTATAACACATTGAAGACAGAGATCCTACATGAGGAGTAAGTGCACAGTGACTCCTGTTGTTGACCTAACAAATTGACAGTCTTGTTTATGGTGTCAGTAATCACCCTAGGCTCTTTTTTTTTTTTTTAAATTTTTTTTATTTTTTATTTTTGACAGAGTGGACAGTGAGAGAGAGAGAGAGAGAAAGGTCTTCCTTTTTGCCGTTGGTTCACCCTCCAATGGCCGCCGCAGCCGGCACGCTGCGGCCGGTGCACCGCGCTGATCCGATGGCAGGAGCCAGGAGCCAGGTGCTTTTCCTGGTCTCCCATGGGGTGCAGGGCCCAAGCACCTGGGCCATCCTCCACTGCACTCCCTGGCCACAGCAGAGAGCTGGCCTGGAAGAGGGGCAACCGGGACAGAATCCGGTGCCCCAACCGGGACTAGAACCCGGTGTGCTGGCGCCACAAGGCGGAGGATTAGCCTAGTGAGCCGCAGCGCCGGCCACCCTAGGCTCTTGTAATGAGTTGCCAAGGCTATGGAAGCCTCTTGAGTTCACCAACTCCAATCTTATTTAGACAAGGTCATAGTCAAAGTGGAAGTTCTCTCCTCCCTTCAGAGAAAGGTACCTCTTCCTTTGATGGCCCATTCTTTCCACTGTGATCTCACTTGCAGAGATTTTTCATTTAGGGTATTTGTTTGTTTGTTTTTGCCAGAGTGTCTTGGCTTTCCATGCCTAAAATACTCTCATGGGTTCTTCAGCCATATCCAAATGCCTTAAGGGCTGATTCTGAGGCCAGACTGCTGTTTAGGACATCTGCCATTCTATGAGTCTGCTGTGTATCCCACTTCCGATGTTGTATTGTTCTCTCCTTTTTAATTCTATCAGTTAGCATTAGCAGACACTAGTCTGATTTATGTGATCATTTTGACACTGATTCCTATCATTATGATCAATTCAGAATTGAAACTGATCACTTTGACTCTTAATCCTTCTCATTATAGATTTTGTATTGCTTCCCTATGGCAGCTATAACAAATTACCACAATCTGGGTGATATAAAATAGCAGACTTTGGTTCTCACACAGCTCTGGAGGCCAGAAGTCTGTGCTCAAGGGGCAGCAGGGTTGTGTTCCCTCTGGAGAAGAATCTGTTCTTGGTTCTTTCTGGCAGGTGTTCACAGGCATCCCTCAACTTGTGATGTCATTGTTAAAGAGTCTGCCTCTGTGGCCACAAGCCTTCTCTTCCATCTGTGTCATCTCACTCTTCTAAGGATAACTGAGAATACATTTAAGGACGGCCCAGCTAATCATGGATAATCTCATTGCAAGATCCTTAATTCAATTCTATTACCAAATAAGGTAATAGCTACTCTTTTGCCCCATAAGGTGATGGTCACAGGTGTAGGGATTGGATGTGAACATATCTTTTTTTGAGGGGGAAGAGTTGTTATCTACTCCCCTGCACAGTTGCTAACCCTTTGGCATTTTTTCTTCTACCTTCTGTGAGGTTTCTACAAATAGTATCTTCAAATACTTTCGTGGAATTTCCCAGTTTTGCTATTCTATGTTGAATTCCTAAGAGCTCTGTGTTTACAAAGCATCTTTGTGAAGCATGTGTAGTAGTCTGCTTTCATTACTTTAAAACACCTGAGCAGAGGCACACGGGACAGCACATTCAATTAATTGAATAAAATATTGATGGAAAAACTCATGCTGATGCAGAGAAATGAGAAATGCAAGGAGGAATTAAGTAAGGAAGAAGAGATTAAGAATAACAATCTGTGTTTCCTGTTCCCTCTATATATTTCCTTATGTGGCAAGAAAGATAAGTCATGGCTGTCTTGCTCAGGAGTTTACCAGCGGGAGGCAGTGAGTATTGATTCCAGAAGGAAGGAGGGATTTATCACAGAAGTTGTTTACAATCAGCAGTACAAGTGATCACAAAAAGCAAACCCCCATAGCTGACCTCGTTTTCCAGTGTATCCTATTATCACCTCTGAGAGAGACCCACTTCCCAGACTTCACAGACAGACAAACCTCGGGTTCCAATGCCCCTACTAAGTAGGCGATGCATTTCCTTGTTAAGTCCAGAGTAGATCAAGGCAAACAATATGAACAGCTTCACAGACGAAGCCAAAGAACTGGTAATTAAGAGGGGAGCCTCTGCAGGGAAGTGGTCTGTCAAGTCCCATCTGTCCCACTAGTGAGGCTTTGGGCAGCTGTTCAGATCTGCTAGCCTCAGTTTCCCTGTCAGTAAAATGAAGATGCAAGCAGTGCCTCCTGTTACGGTAGGGTCATGGCAATTGCAGACAGAGTTACTTAACCCAGGCCCCCGGCCTTCTGCAGGCAGCAGCAGCTGTTTCTGAGCAAGATCAGAGTGGAGATGGGGATAATGGCATGAGGAGAAGAGGATAAGGGCCAGTGTGAGGCAAGGAAGGTAAAGAGGCTGGAGGCAGAGAAGGAGGAGACAAGAGAGGGGAGAGGGGAGGGATGTGTTCTGGGGAGCACAGAAAATGGGGAGACTGGACAACCAGGTGATGGGGTGTCAGCTGAGCACTGGACAGCTCCACCTCCATCCATTGGGCATCTACCGGGTGTTCTGGGTTGAGCTGATGGCTATGGGAGACAAGACATGGTGCCCATACATGGACATGGACAAGTGAAGGGAGCTGCCCCTGGAGGATGCAGGGTGGGGTCCAGAGCAGACAGAGATGGAGATTCAGTGAGGAGCAAGAAGGGACGAGAACTGGGAGTCTGTCAGGGGCTGAGGCTCGAGGACAGGGGTAGAGAGGGAGAGAGAGTTTAGGGCTGGAGATAATTAAGGGAAAGAGAAAGAGAAAGCTGGCAAAGGCCTGGACGGGGCCCAGGAGCAGGGGGAGGACATTGAGGGAAGGGTCAGGCATGGGGCCCGAGGGGTGAGGACACCAGTGGTCACCAAGGCCTCGGCAGGGGTGCGCTTAGAGACTGCCAGGGCAGCTGGACTCACCAGGAGTGATGATGAGCGAGGTTCCCCTGAGGGCCTGCCACTCCTGCCAGCCGTCTGTCTGTGTGTTCAGCCCCACTCGGCAGAAGTACATGGAGTCATCCCTGAGCTGCAGATTCGAGATCCTGAGGGAGCCGCTTTCCTGCCCCTGTGTCCAGTTCAGAAAGAGCCGATTCCTATAATCCTTGTGGCTGAAGGCCTGAGTGTGGTTGTAGATAAACTCCCCGTGGAAGTAGCCTCTTCTCCAGGTTATAGTCGGGTGGGGATTCTTGGCCAACTTCCAGGGATACCAGAAGGAGAAGGGGATTTCAACAGTGCCACCAATGGGGGCCCAGAGAAGTGCCGGTTGGGAGACTCCATAGGGAGGGTATACAGTGGATCCAGCCGAGTTCCCTAGAGGAGCAGAGCAGAGGAGAAACACTGAAGTGGCTGTAGGAGACAGGCCAGCCCCAGGCCTGCCGGCTCCTTCTCCCTGGGCAGTCATGAGACAGATGGCAGGCCTGACCCCTGCCTGCTGTGCCCCTCTCCAGGCTGGGGGAGGCAGGAGAGGAAGGGTTGGAGTGGACCTGCCCAGTCGGTTGGGCAGCCCCTCTCCAGAGGCCCGGCCATCTTCTCCCCCAGACCCCCTCCTCTGGTTAGGGCAGAGCCCTCCAGGGCAGTCCCTGGCACTTACCACCTTGAAGGAGCATTGTCAGTGGCGACAGCAGCAGCAACAGGGAGTGCGGTAGGGCCCCAGCCATGGCCGATACTCCTGCAGCAGCTAAGGACAGGCAGGGGAGGGGCCCTGCGGAAGGGCCTTTGGGAGGATGTATGGGACAGGGAGTTGTATAGAGCACGCCGGGAAGTGAGGACAGGCTCCTCTGGGAACCGAGGCGGCGGCTGGGGAGGGGGCTCCTCCCCACACCCCCACTTAGGGAAGCCAGCACTTCCTTCATGCATCTGGCTTCTTCTTTTCCAGTCTTGCACAAGGGCCTCCCTTGTGGTCAGGGCCAAGACAGCCCTGTCTAAGGACATCCAGCCCCATCTTCTGCTGAGAGGCCTGGTGCTGACCGTGGCTGGCTGGGACGCCCTCCTCCCACCTCAGTCTCTGCCCAGCTCACTTCCTCAGCATGACCTGGGCTGTCTCTTGCTGGCTCACCCTCTACCTCTCTGCCTCTGACTCTGCTGTTTGTCACTTAGTCCATCACTGCCCTCCCGCACCTCGGCTGGCTGTCCTCTGGTGCTTGAGCGTCTGTTCCCGTCTCATCCTAGGGGAGGGGGCTACCCAGGACCAGTGCAGGCTCTCAGGCAGGTGCAGTCCCTGCCCCGCTGTGCCCCAAGATATGGCTCCCAGGTGAGGAGAAGATGGTGGGGGTCGCAGTCCTCAACCCCAGCACCTGGGTGTCCGGCTTGATCTTCTTCCCCCTCTTGTAGAACCCAGCAGAACAAAGGCCCAGCTAACTCCTCTCACTGCTGGTACCTCCTTGTTCAGAGTCCACATCTTTCCCCAGATTTAAAGGCCAAGGTGAGGGCAGCCCCACAGCTGTAGAGTGAGCCCCAGAATGGGCAATGCATCTGCGGGGAGGTAGAAGCTCAGAGCAGCTTGGCTTCAGACCATGAGACTCAGAGTCCAGACCTGTGGAGTCGCTGAGAGCCTTCCTCCCCAGTGAGACGCTTCGGCCTGGCTGCCCAGCAGGCTCTGAGCCTCGCTATGAGTGGACAGCATCTGGTTTGGGGGTTAGGCCACAGAAAGCTGTATCTCTGAGCTCCCCTCCCCAGCAGTGAGCACCCTGGATAATCTGTGACTTGCCTTGGACAGAGCAGCAAAGAGTCCGTGGGATCATCACTAAATATGGCCAACTCGGAGCCTGCAACTGCTGCCAGGTGAGAGGCGGAGGCCTGGGGGCCTCGGTGACCCACAGAGCTGGCCCTGCAGGAGGCTCTGCCCACCTCCTCCCCAGGAGTATGGGTTTGCTGAGGTGTCTGTGGGGGCCCAGAACGGGATTTCACCAGAGGAAGTGGTGTCAGCCGTCTTGGGGTGAAGTGTGCAGAGCAGACTTCCCTTCTCTGTTTCTTCCCTCTTCTGATCCTCTGGCCCTGCTTGGTGCCTGCGTCCCTCCCCCTCCCCAAGATTCCTCCTGTCACAGGACTCTGACCTGAGCCCATCCCTAAGCCCCACTGCCTCTTTTTCAGCATCACCGACTTCACTGGTGGGCACACTGTCCTCTCCTTTTTGCTCCTGGGGATGCCGAGGCCTGGAGCCTTGGGGCTGAATGTGTCTGGGCTGGAGTGTTGGGCAGCAGAGAAGACAAGGGCCCCCTGGGCTGTGCTGGGAGGGCCTGGAGAGGGTGGCTGCCCAGCCCGAGGGCTGATCTGGGGCTTGTACTCTGGGGCCATTGATGTCCTAGTTTTTCATTACTTTACCCAGAATACCTGAGGGCAGTTTGTCAGGAGGTTTGAAGTGGTCCATGTAGGCTTACAGTTTGGAAGCTCACAATTCAGGATCAGGCGGTCCCATCAGTTTGGCATCTGGTGGAGGCTGGCAGTGGTGGTGGTGTGCACAGGAAGGATCCTACAGAGAGCCAGCCAGGAAGCAGAAGCTAGCCAGACTAGGCTTATGTAAGCAACCCTCTGGTGAGAACTCTGCCAAGGGCAAGCTCCAGGGACCTCGTAGTGGTCCCACCTCTGGGTCCCCTCATTAGGTCAAGTGTCTTAATCTACCCTAGCATCGAGCCGTTAACTGTCAACATGTGACTTGGTAGTTAAAACACTGTGTGGGGAGCGCAGTCCTGTGTGGTCCATTAGAGGAGATAAGGAAAGTGAGCAGCTTCAAGGAGACAGCCAAAAGACTGTTTCTGTTGAAGCCGCAGCACTGCTGACCAGCATGGCCACTCCCACCCTGTTTTTGGCTGACCCCAACTGATCCAGCAGGAGCGGTCACTGCCCCTCACGACTGGCCTTCCCATCCCAGACTTTCCCACTTCACGTTACTCAGCCCCTCTTTTTGTTTCTTAAAGAATTTATCAGTATATTAGATTCTCAGGTTGACGGTAAGTGCCTGATAATTATACAACACAGTTCTCAACTGTCATGCTCCCCAGCCCCTCTTGTCTGTAGTCCGTGTGCATGCGATGAAACAGTGCTTCCCTACCTCAAAGTATGTAAAAAATGCTCTGGTTTTAGTCTGGTTTAGTCTGGTGTTTTCTACCCTGGCTTCAATGAACCCTTGTATTTCCCATGTTCCTTTCTCCAAAGCCACAGAAGAGGGGAGAAAGGCCCCTCTCAGGGCTGGACAACTTTTATCATTTTAATGTCAGCAGCTCGGTTTCTACAAAGAAGCCTGCTGGTGTTTTGATCAAGAATGTTTTTATTCAATTATTTGAAAGGCAAGGGGGCGGGGTGTAGGGAAGTGGAGAGCGAGTGTTCCCATTGGCTCCCTCATTCCCCTAAATGCTCTCAGCAGCCAGGGAGGGCTGTGCCAGGATGAAGCCAGGCTCCTAGGACTCCATCTGGGCCTCCCACTTGCAGGACAACACTCACGTGTTTGAGTCATCACCTGCTGCTGCCCACTGTGTGCATTAGCCAGAAGCTGGGTGGAAACTGGATCCAGGACTTGAACCCAGGGTCTTCTACATGGGATGTGACATCCCAAGCGTCATCTTAGCCACTACACCAAATGCCTGCCCTTGATCCAGGATGCTTTGAATGTGTGCATCCGCTGGGGAGAACTGACCCCTTGACAGTGAGCCTGTGGATCCATAAACCCTGGGTATCTCTCTCTCCATGGACTTAGAACTTGGGTTTCTCTCGGGAGCACTGTGCACACAGACCTTGGCCCTCCTTTCAGATCCTCCTGGGCACTGAGGAGGCAGCCTCATGCCTGGCCCCTCTGGTGTCCCAGCCAGACTCTTGTCTTTTATTGGCCCCTCTGCTGTTTGCCCCATCCCCAAAACACAGTCCTTCCTCCATCTTCCAACTTGGGGAATGCACCTCCCTTTACCTAAATATGCGGGCCGAATCCCGGGCCACCCTTGAGCGTATCCTTATCCTCTCTCCCCATGGCCAGGAACAGTGCTGTTTCCAAAACCTCCTTTTAAGCCACCTGATTCTTCCACTCTGCACTGCAGGGTCCTAAGCTGAGATACTCTACTTGCTGCTGGGTTGTTGCAGCAGCTTCCATACTGTTCTCCCTCATCCATCACCATCTCTATCCCAACACAAGCCTTCTCTACCTAGCTGCAAAGGGAGCTTTTATGATGTAAATCTCATCATTTACTGTTCTGCTTGGAACTCACAAAGTGTGGCTACTGCCTGTGTAATAAAATCCAGATTCTTCTGTGGCCCTGCCTACTGTTCTCATCTTGTTTCCCAGAACTCTCCTTTGCTCCTCTTGTTTCAAACACAGGGCCTTTGCACATGGCTTTCCCTACCTGGAATGGTCTCCCCACAGTCTGCCCAGACAACTCACTGGTCTTTTATTCCCTGACAAATAGGACTTTTTATGTGTAACTATCAAAAATCTGAATTCTACACAAATTCTTGAACTGGCAGTTTATATCTATGAGCCTGTTCAAGTTTAGCAGCTGTGTCATTATCATCGTAGATGGGATATATATAGGAGCAAGCCTTCTCTGGGTCTTCTCCAGTGTTGTCTTCAGTCAGTTTATTGATAATTTCTTTCATGACATTTGTACCTCCCGGGTCGACATCGTCTTCCCAATTTGGTGGACCTGTTGGAGGTGTGACGAGTGTAGAGTTCTTCTGTATCTAGTGAGTTTCCCTCTCTCTCTCACCTACCTACCTCTCACTCTGCTTTAGTAAAATGAACACAGAAGAGAGAAAGCCACCTATGTTCTTGATATGAATGTGAGTTTCAGTCATAATGTGCTTGTGTGTTGACCATGGAACACCTGTTGTCAGAGGTGAGATCCGTGCCATGAGGTTAATCCGGCTATTTCTTGACTTTTCTGTTTTTTTTTTTTTTTTATTTTTTATTTTTTTTATTTTTTGACAGAGTGGACAGTGAGAGAGGGAGAGACAGAGAGACAGAGAGAAAGGTCTTCCTTTGCCGTTGGTTCACCCTCCAATGGCCGACGCGGCCAGCGCGCTGTGGCTGGCACACCGCGCTGATCTGAAGCCAGGAGCCAGGTGCTTCTCCTGCTCTCCCTTGGGGTGAGGGCCCAAGCACTTGGGCCATCCTCCACTGCACTCCCAGGCCACAGCAGGGAACTGGCCTGGAAGAGGGGCAACCGGGACAGAATCCGGCGCCCCAACCAAGTCTAGAACTCAGTTGCCAGCGCCGTTAGGCGGAGGAGTAGCCTGTTGTGCTGCGGCACCGGCCTTTGACTTTTCTAAATGCATCTTCATCATTCTGCGAATTGGCAAGACTCATTCCAGCACATGACCCCTCAGGCCATCCCATGGGACTGAGGTTACTTGAGTGCTGGTGACTGGTATTTTCCCTGTATTTCTTTCCTTGGATGAGGCACCAACTTCCTCATCATTCAGCTGTTTCTTAGAAAATGGACTAACTGCTTTCTTCTTGGCCACCTTTTTGCCACCTTTGGCAGTGTGCTTGTTCTTGCCAGCCGCCATGGTGCTGCTCAGAGAGCCAAAGGGCTCCCTGCTCACGTTGAAGTATTAACTTCCTTATTTCCAAAGCATCTACTCAGAGATGCCCCATCGCTCCTTCTCAGAACGTCCTGATTTTTTTCTTTTTAACAACAGTAATGCTGATGGTTCGTTGCCATTCCTTGTCTTAAACACAAGACTTGTCTTGCTCTCTCTGTAATCCCAGCCTGTAGCACGGTACCCTATAGGAACTCAGTAAACATTTCTGGGGAGTGGAATGAAGAAATGCAGGGTGAGAATGAGCAGCAGGTGGGGAAGAACCATCTGGTTCTAATTTCCATGCCCCTGGTGAGCACAGCATCTGCCTGGGCTTTCTCATGGTGCCGCAGTGAGGTGACACATGGGGAGCACTTGACACCGTACTTGCCGGTTGTTACTAGGGTTAGAGCCAGGGCAGGCTTGGGTGCTGGGAAGGCTAGCAGTGTCTGGGGACTTGTGTGCTCTCGTCTGAGGCAGTCGCTGAAGGAAAGTTCTGGAGGAGGGGTCTTGGGTGTGACTGTATTAGAGTTTATTTTTGGTGGGAGAGACTGAGTTGAAGGTGGTGTCATTTTCTCCTTAGATGTTCGGGCAAGTTCCCTGGGCGTATATTTTTGTGGGCAAGGGCTAGGAAGTTGAGAGGAGGGGTGGTTGTTTGCCTCAGTTCCTCTGTGGCCACCGACACCTGCTGGCTACCAGGTCATCTCTGTGTTCTTTTATCAGTGGCAGCTCTGATCCTCCCCACTGGAAGTGTGGTTTCCTCTAAGGAGGTCACCTTTCAGTCCTGATGCAGGTCAAGAGGTTTTCCCATGGATTAAGCCTTGAACACAGAGCTTTAGGGTCCTCTCACCAAGGCTCCCACTGGGAAGGTGACAGGGAGGTGCTACCAGGGAGGTTGAGCTGTACAGGGTGTCTCCATTCACTTGTGATGTAACAAAATACCGGACACTGGGTAATTCATAAAGAATATTTATTTTATTTTACTCTATTTTATTTTTAAGGAATACAAATTTCATATGTACAACTTCAGGAATATAGTGATTCTTCCAAACATACCACCCTCCCACCCCTTCTCCCCTCTCCCCTTCCCAGTCTCATGCTTCATTAAGATTCATTTTCAATTAACTTTGTGCACAGAAGACCAACTCTACACTAAGTAAATATTTCAACAGTTTGCACACACACACAAAATTTAAAAAGCTGAGAAGCAGTTTTACAGTTACTTCTCATAATACAACTCATTGAGGACAGAGGTCCTGCATGGGCAGTTAGTGCACAGTGACTCCTGTTGTTATTTTAACAACACTCATGTACAATGTCAGTGACCACCCAAGGCACTTGACATGAGCTGCCTAGGCTATAGAAGCCTTTTGAATCCACAAACTCTGTCAGTGTTTAGACGAGGCCAGAGTCAAAGTGGAGGTTCTCTGCTCCCTTTAGAGGAAAGTACCTCCTTTGATGGCCACTTCTTTCCACTGGGGTCTCATGCACAGAGGTCCTTCATGTAGAACATTTTTTTGCCACAGTGTCTTGGCTTTCCGTGCCTGAAATGTTCTCACAGGCTTTTCAGCCAGACCAGAATGCCTTAAGAGCTGATTCTGAGGTCAGAGTTAGAACAGTTATTTACTTCTCATAGTTCTGGGGTCTAGAAGTTCAAGGTCAAGGTGCTGGTGATTGGGGTTCTGATGAGGTCCTGGTCTTTTGTTCCCCAGTGGGTGCCTTGTGGCTGTGCCTTACAGGGCACACAAGCAAGAAGGGGCTGAAGCTAGTTCCCTCCAGCCCTTTTATAAGGCACAGAGCTATTCATGAGGGAGAGAAGTTCCCATCTTAATACCAGCACAGTGGAGATTAAATTTGAACAGTGAGCTTTGGAGGGGACATACTGATACCATAGCAGAAGTCAAGGGGGTGATGCTGGCATCCCGGTGAGAACCAAAGGAGAAGGGGGTTAGAAGTGGCTCTGTCCTCTTTTTCTTTTCTTTATTTGACAGGCTGAGTTAGGGAGGGAGGGAGGAAGGTAGGGAGGGAGGGAGGGGGAGAGAGACAGAGCGAGTGTTCCTCCATCCAGTGGTTCACTCCCTAAATGGCCTCAATAGCTGGAGTTGGGCCAGGCCAAAGCCAGGAGCCAGGAACTTCCACTGGGTCTCCCATGTGGGCGCAGGAGCCCAGGTACTTGGGCCATCTTCCTCTGCTTTCCTAGGAGCATTAGCGGGGAGCTTGACGGGAAGTTGAGCAGTTGGGATTTGAACGTCACAATGCTGGCCCCGTCCCTTTCTTAATGCAGTGATTCAATGAGATTCAATGGATGCTCTGTCCACACCACAGGCCCTCAGTGTTCTTTGCCCCACCTTCTCCAAGCTTCCCTTGAATTCCTTCAGACTCAATTCTGAGCTGCTTATTTAGAGGAACAGAAGTGGTCTGTATTGCTATCCTAGAAAAGAAAAAAGGTATGTGGAGATGGTGTGGTGTGACAGCCAGGGTGGAGAGATGGGCAGGGCCCTAGCACTCAAAGGACTCCGGAAGCACCGAGCACCTTCCTGCTAGGTCAGGATCACATGGGAGGGTTGGTGAGGAAGAGTAATGGGGACAGTGTTGCGAGGGGCACCCATGTAGGGAGGTGTTTGGGGAGGAAGGAAGGGCTGAGGGCAGACACTAAGGCAGGCCGGGGTGAGGACTTACCTTTATTCCCAGTATTCTCGTATGTCTCCTCAGTGTGTTGTAAGTGTTCCCTGTATGGGAGTGAGAGTGGGAATAGGTAGTCTGGGCAGAGCAGAGGTGAGACACATACAGGGCCTGGCTGTCCTTGCAGGCATCCTGCAACGTGGCCTGGCCTCAGGGTGAATGCTATGGTTTGGGGCTTTCAGAAGGAGGCTGCCTGGAGGAGGAATCGAGGCAGTGTGTGGGGTGGCCTGGCAGAGGTCCCCCAGTGCTGACTGGAGGTGGATATTCTGGGGAAGCTGCTGGTAGTGGGGAGACAAAGGGGAGGCAGAGGAAGGAAGGGTCAACCCCTGTTCTCTGCCTCTGTGGGCACTGCGTTGGCTAAGCTGGGGGAATGACACCAGGTTCTCTGGGCAGGGACTCAGCCTGGTTCCTGTGCGGAAGAGGGCTGGAGGAGACAGCTGTAAAGACACAGCAGGGAGAGGGGCTTCCAGCAGGGAAAATATGGTGATGGCATGAAGGGGCAGGAGAAAAAGGAGAGGTGGAGGTGAGGAGGACAGGAGAGGTGGGGCTGGCAGAGGACAGGGAGGCAGAGACTGCCAGTGCTTTAGACAAAAGACAGGCTCAGGAACCACAGGCAGAGCATGCATGGGTCCCCTGTGAGGTGCACCGTGGGCCAAGGACAGCTTGGGCAGAGAGCAAGAGAGAAGAGGGACAAGTGGAAGAGCGCTGCATCTGGGAAGAGGTTCTGAGACAGAGAGACAGCAGGACGGAGGCTGAGGATGTCAACAGCCCGGGTTGTCCGAGGGAGAGGACACGGACCTGGTGAGTTGGGGCCTCGAGATGGGCTGTGAATCACGCTGGGGGCTTTGTACAAGGCTGCTAGCTCCCTGTTTCTCAAACCAGGACCCACCCTACCCACCCCTAGGAGTCCAAGCACTCACCTGGCTGGGGTTTTGGCTGTGGCCGGCCGACCTGTGGGAGGACCAAGGGCACATCAGTGTCACACGTATGGCCACTCCACCCGCCTTCTCTGCCATGTCCTGCCCTGAGACTGCTCAGAGGTACCAGGGCAGCAGTGTAGCTGGGAGCAGCTGGTACCCAGTGGGCACTCTGAGGCCAGACCACACATGTCCTCCCTGCCCCCTCCCCGTGCCCTGCAGAAGCAGCCCCTGTGCTCTCCCTCTGCATGGGGTTTGCACACATGCAGTGGCTTTTCTGTCACTCAGGCTTCTGTGTCCCTCCTAGGGTGTTCCGATGCCACCCCCCACCTGGTCCTGTCTCCTGAAACCCATGCTGTCTCTCCCGTACCCAGTCCCCTGCACGTCCTGCTGAGGGCCTCTGCCACGTGGATGTCCTTTCTACCTCCCTCCTCATCTCGGGGCTCTCCTCAGGCACAAAGACAGCCTCTGACCACAGCACTTGCCACTCCCCCAAGTCAAGCCCGTCCACTCCCACTCCTCATCCCGGCCCTGCAACTCATTTCTTTCTTTGAATATAGGACCTGAGAATGTGAAAAATGAAACTCTGCCATTTTCATATTACAGCTTTTCTTTTTTAGCATTCTCCTCTTCCCTCCCTACTTCCTTCTCCCTAAAACTTAAACAGATTTTTTTCGTTTTGTGATAAAAGACCCATAAGTAGAGGGCATTTGTATAGTGCTTAAGCAGCTGCTTGGGATGTCCACCAGTAGTACCAGAGTGCATGGGTTTGAGTCCCAGCTCTTTCCATTCTAGCTTCCTGCTAGAATGCATTTCCTAGGAGGCAGCAGCAAATAGCTCAAGCACAGAATGCCTATTACCCAAGTGGGAGACCTGGATGGAATTCTGGGCTCCTGACTTACACCTGGCCCAGCCTTGGCTGTTGCAGGCACTGAGGGAGTGCACCAGCAGGTAGGCAGTCTCTCTGTACTTCTGTCTCTCCTTTTCAAATAAACATTGTAGAGACACATAGAGGGAAAGATGCTGTGGTGCAGTGGGATGGACGACTGTTGGGGACACCTGCTTCCCATATTGGAGTGCTGGTTTGAATCCTGGCTGCTCTGCTTCCAATCTAGCTTCTTGCTAATGCATCCTGGGAGGCAGCAGCTTGGGTGCTTGGGTCTCTGCTACTCATCTGGGAGACCTGGAAGGAGCTGTGGGCTCCTGGCTTCATCTTGGTCTGGTCCTGGCTGTTGCAGGCACTTGGGGAATAAACCAGTGAATGGAAGATCTTGTTTCTCTCTCTCTTCCTGATAGCAGGAAATCAGTACTTTGCCTTTCAAGCAGATGAAAAAATAAACCTTTTAAAAAAGACACATAGACTACCATCTTAACCATCTCCAAGTGTACAGTTCAGTAATGTTAAGTATATTTATATTGTAATGAAACAGATCTCCAGGACTTTTTCATTTGCAAAACTGACACTCCACCCAATAATTTCCCATTTCTGCCTCCTCCCAACCCATGGCAACTACAATTCTACTTTCTTACTCAGTGGAATCATACAGTGTTTGCCCTTTTGAGATTTGTTTATTTTATCATACTTAGTATAATGTCTTCAGTGTTCATCCATGTTGGAGTAGGTGTCAGAATTTCCTTCCGGGGGCCATGGTGTAGTGGGTAGTGGGTAGAGATGCTGCCTGCAGTGCCGGCCTCCCATGTGGGCATCAGTTTGAGTCCTGGCTGCTCCACTTCCAATTCAGCTCTCTGCCATGGCCTGGGAAACCAGACGAATATGGCACAGGTGCTTGGGCCAATGCACCCGCAGGAGAGACCCATATAAGCTCCTGGCTCCTGCCTTCAGATTGGTACAGGTGTGGCTCTTGTGGCCATCTGGGGAGTGAGCCAGCTGATGGAAGACCTCTCTCTTTCTGCCTCTGCCTCTCTGTGACTCTGCCTTTGAAATAAATAAAAGAATTTCCTTCCTTTTTTGTCCCCCAAAGATGTTTTTTTTATTTGAAATGCAGAGCTACAGAGAGGCAGAGAGAGAGAGGGAAAGAGAGGGTGGGAGGAGAGGGGAAGTGGAAGGGAGGGAAGAAGGGAGGGAGGGAGGTCCTCCATCTACTGGCTCACTCCCCAGATGGCCTCAATGGCTGGATCTGGGCCGATCCAATGCCCGGAGCTTCTTCCAGGTCTCCCATGTGGGGTGCAGGGGCCCAAGTTCTTGGCCCATCCTCTGCTGCTTCCCCAGCCTATAGCAGAGAGCTAGATTGGAGGTAGAGCAGCTGGTTCTCAAACTGGCATCACATATGGGATACTGGTGCCACTAGCGGAGGCCCAGCCCACCACAGCACGGCGCTGGCTCCATTTCCTTCCTTTTTACGATGATAATATTTCATTGTAGGTGTAAACTTACTCTGTTTATACATTCATCTGTTAGTGGACATTTCAGTTGCTGCCACTCTGGGTTGTGACTAATATGGTTTCGAACATGGGTGTACAAACATGGGTGTATGGTTGTACTGTTTTAAAATTTTGAGGAACCTCCATACTGTTTTCTATAACAGTTGTAGCATTTTAATTAAAATCTAATATTTTGAATTTTTTCTTTTTAATTTGAAAATTAGAGGGAGAGACCTGCAGAATCCTCCATCTGTTGATTCACTCCCCAAATGGCCTCAACAGCCAGGGCTGGGCCAGATTCAAGCCAGGAGCTTCTTCCAGATCTCCCATGTGGGTGCATGGGCCCAAGCACTTGGGGCATCTTCTACTGCTTTCCCAGTTGCATTGGCAGGGTGCTGGATTGGAAGTGGAGTATCTGAGAATCAAACTGGCCCCCATATGGGATGCCAGCATTGCAGGCAGCAGCTTAACCTGCTATTCCACAGCACTGGCAATTGCAACTTTTTACATTCACACACTAAGAGTGCATAAAGCTTCTAATTATTTCACAGTCTTGTCAAATCTGTTGTTTTCGGGGTTTTTTAAAGTAGTAGTTACCTTAATGGGTAACAGTGAAAAGTGATTTGCATTTCTCTGATGATTAATGATTTGGACATTTGTCATATATTTTCTAACTTTACCATCTATTGAGAAATGTCTATTTATACCTTTTGTCTATTAAAAAGTTTATATGAAGGGCTGGCACTGTGGCGCAGTAGGTTAATCCTCCGCCTGCGGAGCTGACATCCCATATGGGCATCGGTTCTAGTTGTGGCTGCTCCTCTTCCAGTCCAGCTCTCTGCTATGGTCTGGAAAAGCAGTAGAAGATGGCCCAAGTCCTTGGGCCCCTGCACCCGCGTGGGAGACCAGGAAGAAGCGCCTGGCTCCTGACTTCAGATCAGCGCAGCTCTGGCTGTTGTGGCCATTTGGGGAATGAACCAACAGAAGAAAGATCTTTTCTCTGTCTCTCCCTCTCCCTGTCCGTAACTCTAACTCTCAAATAAATAATAAAATCTTTAAAAAAAAAGTTTGAGAAGCATACAGACAGGGAGAGGGGAGAGTCTACATCTGCAAGTTCACTCACCAAATGCCTGTGATGGCCATCTGGGCAGAAGCCAAAGCTATTAGCCAGGAATTCATTCCAGGTCTGCCAGGTGGTGGCAGGAACCAGTCATTGCTACCTCCCAAGATCTGTATTAGGAGGAGGTGTTGTCAAGAGCCAGAGGTGAGTATTGAACCTAAGTACTTTGATATGGGGCCTAGGCATCTCAACTGTGGTCCTAACCCCTCGGCCAAATGTCTGCTCTGTGCACTTTATTTATGAGAGGGAGACAGAATGAGAATGAACAAACATGCCGGCCAGCCCGCATCCGCTGCCTCACTCCCCAGATGCCTGTGCAAGCTGGAGCTGGGCCAGAGATGAAGCTGGAAACTGAGAATTCAGTCCTGGTCTCCTATGGGATGACCGGGACCCAGTTACTTGAGCCATCACCAGCTGTCTCCAAGAGTCTGCGCCTGCAGGAAGTTTTGTTCAGGAGCCAGAGGTGGGCCTTGAACTCAGGCATTCCAGTATGGAATCCAGGCATCCCAGCTGCTAGATCAAACATGCCTCGCTCCCCTTTTTAATCAGGCTATTTGATTTTTGGTTGAATTGTGGAACTACTATATTCTAGATATTAACCCCTTGGAAAACATTTACAAATATTTTCTCCAACTCTGTAGGTTACCTTTCATTCTGTTGATTGTGTCTTTTGGTGAACTAGAGTGTTTATGTGTGTGGTGTAGCTCTATTGGCCTATCTTTTCCTATGGGGATTGTGCTTTTGGTGTCATCCACAAAAGTAACTGCCAAGTCCAATGTCTTGAGGTTTTTCCTCTCTGTTTTTTCCCCTGGAGGTTTATGATTTGGAGGTCTTATATTTAATTATGTAATCCATTTGAATTTTATTTCTGGTATAAGATAAGGGGTAATTTTCATTTTTTTTAAAGATTTATTTATTTGAAAGTCAGAGTTACACAAAGAGAGGTCTTCCATCCGGTGGTTTACTCCCCAGTTGACCTCAATGGCCAGAGCTGTGCCGATCCAAAGCCAGAAGCCAGGAGCTTCTTCCAGGTCTCCCATTGGATGCAGGGGCCCGAGGACTTGGGCCATCTTCTACTGCTTTCCCAGGCCATAGCAGAGAGCTTGATCAGAAGTGGAGCAACTGGGTCTCAAACAGGGGCTCATATGGGATGCTGGCACTTCAAGCCAGGGCTTTATCCCTCTGTGCCACAGCGCCGGCCCCTCATTCTTTTGTTTATGGATATGTACTTTCCCCAGCACTCTTTGTTGAAGACACTATCCTTTTCCTATAGAGTGGTGTTGGCATTCTTGTTGAAGATTATTGGCCATATAGTCAAGATTTTATGGGCACTTCTGGTATCTCTATTCTATTCCATTGGTCTGTTTGTCTGCAGTATCATGATTTTTTGATTACTGAAACTTTGAAATATGTTTTTGGGAAATAAGGAAGTATGTGTCCAGTACACTTGGCTATTTGGAGTACCTTGAGATTGCATATGACTCATTTCTGCAGGAAAGGCCATTAGGATTTTGATAAGGATTGCATTGATTCTGTGGATTGTTTTGGGTGCAGTGGAACTTTTGACATTAATTCTTCCAATCCCTGAATAAGGGATGTTTTTTCATTCATTTGTATTATTTCTGATTTCTTTCAATAGTAGTTTGGCTTTCAGTGTACAAGTTCTTCCCCTCCTTGGTTAGTTTTTGTCCTAATTTTTTTAAGATTATTTATTTGAGAGGCAGAGTTACAGAGAGGCAGAGAGAAAGAGAAGTCTTCCATCTGTAGGTTCTCTCCCCAGATGACTGGAGCTGCACCAATCTGAAGCCAGGAGCCAGGAGCTTCTTCCAGATCTTCCACATGGGCGTGGGAGCCCAAGGGGGTTATCTTCTACTGCTTTCCCTGGCTATAGCAGAGAGCTGGATTGGAAGTGGAGCAGCTGGGACTTGAACCGGTGCCCATATGGGATGCTGGCACTGCAGGCAGCGACTTTATCTGCTACGCCACAGCGCTGGCCCCTATTCTAAGTTTTTTGCATTATTTTATTGTTTGTTTTAATTGTAGACAGACTTGTGATCTTACTTTTCTTTTAAGATTGTTCATGGGTAGTGAGTAGAAATAAAGGCACAATTGAGGTTTTTTTTGTTTGTTGGTTGATTGGTTGGTTTTTGCAAGCAGAGTGGGACAGTGAGAGATAGGGACAGAGAGAAAGGTCTTCCTTTCATTGGCTCACCCCCCAAATGGCCGCCTCGGCTGGCATGCTGCATTGATCTGAAGCTAGGAGACAGATGCTTCCTTCTGGTCTCCCATGCGGGTGGAGGGCCCAAGCACTTGGGCCATCCTCTACTGCCTTCTCTTTATTATGTGAATATTATATTATTTTAGTGATGGTAGCTTAATAATTGTGAGTGCCAGTGATCACACAGTGCTAACTCTTGGCCATCCAGACGACTCCATGTAGGGGTTGAAGCCCACAGCATCTGTCTTGTTGTATCTCAGCTTTGCTGGCTAGGATGTGAAACCAGGGTTCTCCTGCAGGCTGATCAGACTCTTATCTCTTCCCCTTTGTGCTTTAAGTTCTGATGTGACGAATCTCCTTTCTTTGCATGTTTTCTTGAGAGTAATTTCAACTACAGTTGGAGGATATTGGGGCATAAACAATTAATGCTGCTAGTTTGACCTTTGCTTTGAGTGGAAAATGTACACATCCAGTTTTCTGATGGACAAGTCTACTCAGAGACAGGCCAGTGTCTCAAGTGTAATGGATCCCAAACTAGAGGCATCATATTTCCTTTTGACACATGGTCCTCCTCCTCCATTCCCTAATTACTCTCCATTTATGATGGTTTCATCACACCCTCATTCAACCCTGTCGAAACGTGAAACTGCTCCCTCATGGCCACATCAACCTAGTCATCACCTCTGCCTGGTTTTACTGCTTAAGCTTTGCTGGGATCTGCCCCGGCCCCTCCTTACACAGCACCACTGCCTTAGACTGATGTGCCTGCCCACCCCCAGGATCTCTCCCACAGCCTGGTCCCATGTCTGCAGCAGGAACTGGGGCTGCCACATTGCTGCTTCACCTCATCTCCAGGAACAGAGGCTCGTGGATGTGAATGACAGGGGCTCTTCTCCTCTCTCCTGCTTCTGCCTCCAGCGTTGGGATCCCTACAGTCCTAGGAACAGTTTATTCCATCTCTAAGGCCAGTGAGTAGCCTCTTCACTACCCTCACTGCTTCATGTATCATTATTTTCTTTAATTGAATTTTTTCATTTATTTATTCAGAAGGCAGAGAGACTGAGACAGAAAGGACAGAGACAGAGTGCTCCCAGCTGTTGGTTCATTGCCCATATCCCACAACAGCTGGGTCTGGGCCAGGGCAAAGCCAGTATCCAGGAACTCAACAAGTCTCTTGCATGAGGGTGGCAGGAACCCAAGTACTTGGGACCTTACATGATGCTTTATAGGTTTTTTTTTTTTTTTTTTTTTTTTTTTTTTTTTTTTTTTGACAGGCAGAGTTAGTGTGAGAGAGAAACATAGAGAAAGGTCTTCCTTCCATTGGTTCACCCCCAAAATGGCTGCCACAGCCAGCGCTGCGCTGATCCCGAATCCAGGAGCCAGATGCTTCCTCCTGTTCTCCAATGTGGGTGCAGGACCCAAGCACTTGGTCCATCCTCCACTGCCTTTCCAGGCCACAGCAGAGACCTGGACTGGAAGAGGATTAACTGGGACAGAACCGGTGCCTGAACTGGTGCCCTAACTGGGACTAGAACCGGTAGTATTGGCGCCACAGGCAGAGGATTAGTGTAGTGATCCACAGTGCCGGCCTCTAGTGTGTATATTAACAGGAAGCTGGATAGGAAGTGGAGTCATGACATGAACTTAGCTACATCTGTATGGGAGGCGGGTACCCCAAGAGGCATTTTAACCACTGTGCCAAATGTCTATTCCTTATTTTTTATTTTTTGAGACATTTGGTCCATGTCACTTCCTCTGGGAAGTCTTCCCTGGCTATTTTTCTTGCAACCCTAGCCCTTATCAAATGAGGCCATTGACCTTTAAGATGTGTCCCTCCACCAGCTGAGTTCCTTGAAGGCAATGTATGCTTCATTTACTTTTGTATCCTTGATTTCAAACCAGATCTAGCAGGTGGCAATCATCCAGTGCTTGCAGAGCTGAGCCAACTTCTTGTCCCTTCTGCTGTCTCCTCACTTTCCCAGGGCAGGACCCTCCCTCCTTCCAACCATGAGACAAGGGGGAGGATGGAGGAGAAATGACTGAGGCAGGAGGAATGTGGAAAGTGATCAGATTGTGTGGAGAGGGATGGATGGTTCTCTACTTACATCTTCCCAAACCTCACTTGAGGAGCCTGTGACAGATACAGGTCGCCAAGCACAGACCTCAGGGCCTGATTTGGTGAGTTTATTTAAGGGAGCCCCGCCAGGCCCTGCAATTTTCAGGAGCACCCTGGGTGACTCTGATGCAGGTGGGTGTTGAGAAACTTGCCATTGGGCAGCTTGGGGGAGAGCGGGTGCTTGTCTACTCACCTTTCGTTTTCTTCCACCTGAGAAAGACCAGCAGTCCCAAAACCACAATTTTGAGCACAATAGTGGCCACTGCCAGCCCGACTGCAGCTTCCAGACTCAGAGGCTGTGACTCCGGGCTCCCTCTGCCTTCTGTGACCCTGAGGCCTGCTGTGGTGGCTGCAGTGGAGGCTATGTTGGTGGGTCTCTGAGTGGTGGTCTTGGTGGCTGGGGAGATGAGAAATTAGCATTAAATGCTTTGGTGGGGTGGGCACCTGGGTGGAAGTGTTGCATTGTGTTCCCGGGTGTGGAGGAACAGTGAAGCCAGGGAGCTGCTTTAAGAAGCTGCACAAGGAAGGGAGGAACATGGTGTAGTGTCAAGGGTTAGAATCCACGTTGCTCAGCTTCCATCCAGATGCTATACCACACCTCAACCTCATCTTTCCCTTACAAACAGGGGAACGGAATCACATGTTAAAAGCACTTTGTTATTGCTGACAATATATATTACACAACGTGTGTTTTCAGCCGTATTAAGCTCAGAGGCATTAGTACATTCACGTTGTTGTGCAATCATGATCTCCTTCCATCCACAGAACGTTTTCAATGTCTGGGATGAAGGGTGAAGCCAGTCAACCACAACTCCCCATCTGCTCCCCTAAGCCCCTGACAAACACCAGGCTGCTTTCCATCTCTGAACCTGATCACTCAGGGACCAGTGTAGGTGGACTTGGTGCACAGGCAGTTGTTTTACAGGACTTTTTTTTTTTTTTTTTAGATTTATTTATTTTATTTGAAAGGCAGAAATAAAGAGAGACAGAGAGAGAAAGAAAGATCTTCCATCTGCTGGTTCACTCCCCAGATGGCTGCAATGGCCAGAGCTGCTCCGATCCGAGGCCAGGAGCCAGGAGCTTCTTCTGGGCCTCCCACATGGGTGCAGGGGCCCAAGGACTCGAGCCATCCTCCACTGCTTTCCCAGGCCATAGCAGAGAGCTGGATTGGAAGTGGAGCATCTGGGACTTGAACCGGCGCCCATGTGGGATGGAGGCAGTGGTTTTACCTGCTAAGCCACAACGCCAGCTCTTCCAGGGCTGTTTTAATAAGTGGGAAAAGGCCCATGAACACACATAGTTTATATCAGAAACGTGATTTAAAAGCTACTACAAATAGTTAATACCTCCTTTGTAGAGATGTTTAATGTACCAGTAAAAAACTAACATAACAGCTACAGGAAAAAATTTACCTTTAGATTATTGTGAACCAAATTTTATGTCTACTCTTACTAGAAATAGTAAACATCATCTCTCAATAGAGCATTTAAAATTTTGAAGTTAGTAAAAAATTTATAGTTACTTGCTATTTAGAAAATAAAAACAAGGAGTCTGCATGCATTGTGTCATAGCAGGTAAAGCTGCCACCTGTGACTCTAGCATCCCACGTGGGTGCTGGTTCAAGTCCTGGCTGCTCCACTTTTAATCCAGCTATCTCCTGATGGTTCTGGAAGATCAGTGGAAGATGGGCCATGTGCTTGGGCCTTTGCACCCATGTGGGAGACCTGGATGAAGTTCCTGGCTTCAGCCTGGCCCAGTCCTGGCTGTTGCGGCCATTTAGGGAAGGAATCGGTAGATGGAAGATTTCTCTCTACCTCTCTCTCTCTGTAACTCTGAATTTCAAATAACTAAATCTTTTAAAAATTTAGATTTTAAAAAAGAAAAGTGTATATTTAAAACACTTGGACTATGGCTGAAGCTATGTTCTATGTTAAATTCATAGTGTAGATACTTGTACTTAAAATTGAAAGAAATTTTTAAAAATTCACTTTATTAATGATAAAACGACCCATCTGCTAGTTTACTCCCCAAATGCCTGCAAGGCCTGGACTGGGCCAAGGCCGAAGCCAGAAGCCAGGAATGCAATCTAAGTCTCCCACTGTGGCACATGGGCACTACTATGCTAAATGCCTGACCAAAAGAAAGTTTTTAAATAGGGCTAGCATTGTGGCACAGACACTGGTGTCCCATATTGGAGTACCAATTGCAGTTCAGCTATTGACTTTCAATCCAGCTTCCTGTTAATGCTCCTGGAAAGAGAGCTGAAGATGTCCAAGTACTTGGGCCTCTGCCACCCACATGACCTGGCCCAGCCCTGGCTTTGGCGGCCATTTAGGGAGTGTGCCAGTGGATGGGAGTTCTCCACTCCCTCTCTCTCTGTGTTATTCTGCCTTTCAAATAAAGATTAATTTTTAAAAATATTTATTTTAGTTATTTGAAAGGCAAATTTACAGAGAGGGAGAGACAGAGATCTTACATCAATCAGCTGGTTCACTCTCTAAATGGCCACAACAGCCAGGGTTGGACCAGGCTGAAGCCAGAATCCACAAGCTTCCTTCAGGTCTCCCGCATGGGTGCAGGGGCGCAAGCACTTGGGCCATCTTCTGCTGCTTTCCCAGGCATATCAACAGGGAGCAGAATTGGAAGTGGAGCAGCAGGGACTTGAACCAGTGCCCATATGGGATGCCAGCATCACAGTTATCTTTACCTACTATGCCACAGCACCAGCCTCTGAAAAATACTTTTTTAAATGAATGGACAAAGGGAAGAATTTTGGCATAGCAGTTCTGTCTTTGCTTGGGAGGACTGTGTCCCTTATCAGAGTGCCTTGGTTTGAGTCCTGGTTCTTCATTCTGGTGCAGTTTCCTGATAATGCACACCCTAGGGGGAAGCAAGTGAAGGCTCCAGCACTTGGGTTCTTGCCACCTACATGGGAGTCAAAGTTTGAGTTGCGAGCCCTCGGCTTTACTCTAGCTCAGACCTGGCTGTTGTGGGCATTTGGAAAGTGAACCTAGGAATGGAAGGAAGACCTCTGTCTCTATCTCAGCATTAAAAAAAAATAATAATAAGTAAATGAGATAGTTTCCAAAGGATAACTACCACAACCAGAGAGGAACCAGCCCTAAGGAAACTCAGAGAAAGAAAGTAATAAGAACTTATGTAGGAATAAATTTATTGAGGAACATACAGCAAAAGGAGTAATAAGTGGTTATTTAGCAGAAAACAAAAAAGATAAGCATATCTGACAGCAACTGGAAGTCTTGAAATCATGAGTGAGTATATGCTCAACTACAAAGTTGGTAAAATTAAACATGAAATTTTTTTTAGAAACTTAAAAAAATTGAGTTAACTAATGGTAAACTTTGATCATTAGACAATTTGAGAACATTCTTAAAGAGTTACATTCATAAACATAAGGATTCTGATACTAAGGATGTGACAGATACATTCTTACAAAAATTTAGGAGATAAAGGGAGGTGTTTGATGTGGTGATTTAAGATGATGCTTGGGATGCTTGCATCCCATACTAGAATGGTTGGCTCTAGTCCCAGCTCCTCTGTTTGTTGTTGTTGTTGTTTGTTAGGTTTATTTATTGATTTGAAAGGCAGTTATAAGCCGGCACTGCGGCTCACTAGGCTAATCCTCCGCCTTGTGGCACCGGCACACCGGCTTCTAGTCCCGGTCGGGCACTGGATTCTGTCCTGGTTGCCCCTCTTCAAGGCCAGCTCTCTGCTGTGGCCCGGGAGTGCAGTGGAGGATGGCCCAAGTGCTTGGGCCCTGCACCCCATGGGAGACCAGGATAAGTACCTGGCTCCTGCCATCGGATCAGCGCGGTGCGCTGCCCGCAGTGTGCCGGCCACGGCGGCCATTGGAGGGTGAACCAACGGCAAAGGAAGACCTTTCTCTCTGTCTTTCTCTCTCACTGTCCACTAGCCTGTCCAAAAAAAAAATAATAATTTAAAAAAAGGCAGTTATAGAGAGGCAGAGGGAGGGAAAAACAATTCTTTCATCTGCTGGTTCACTCCTCAAATGAATACAACGGCTAGTTTTGGGTCAATCCAAAGCCAGAGCTTCTTCCGCGTCTCCAACATGGGTTCAGGGGCCCAAGCACTTGGGTCATCCTCCACTGCTTTCCCAGGCTATAGAAGAGAGCTGGATCAGAAGTGGAGCTGACAGAATTTGAATCGGCATCCATATTGGATGCAGGGACTGCAGGCGCTGATTTTACCCATTACACCACAGTGCCAGCCCTTCTCTGCTTCTGATCCAACTTCCTGCTGATGCATACCTTGGAAGAAGAGGTCATGGATCAATTACTTGCGTCCCTGTCACTCAAGTGGGAGACCCCAATTGAGTTTCAGGCTCTTGAATTTAGGCTGGCCCAGTCCTAGCTGTTGCAGGTTTTTAGGGGGATTGAACCAGCACATAAGGTCTCTCTGTCCCTCTCTCCATGTTTCAAATAAATAAAAATTTAAAGGAAAGATAATACCCAGAGAGAAGTTACCATACTGTAGAAAAATATGGAAAATTCTGCAATTCTAATCCATTTCATAAAATGATACCATAATCCTGATAACACTCAAAATTTTTTGAAATGCAGATTAAGTCATGAATCTTAAAAAAAAATGGCCTGAGTGAAGGAAAATATCCAGTATTGGCAAGGACTTAGGGTAAGAGAAACTCTCATACAATGGAAGTAATACGGCACAGCCTTTGAGAGTACAGTTTGAGAACATGTATCGAAAAGTAAGAGACCCATTACTTTGTCCCAGTAATTCTAGCACTAGGAATTTCTCCTGCTTGCCAAGTATTGAAGTGTTCTTTGCAGCTTTGTGATGCAGCAACAACCTAAATGTCTGTATTTATTTCAGGGGTGGTGGGTTTTTTGTTTGTTTGTTTAGTGTTTCTTTATTACAGTTACTTGAAAGAGTGGCAGAGAGACAGAGACAGATGTCCATCAGCTGGTTCACTCCCCAAATGCCTACAATGTCCAGTGCTTAGCAAAAGCCAGGAGCCTGTAACTCCATCTGGGTCTCCCCCAAGAATGGCAGGGATTATTTGAGACAGCATCTGCTGCCTGTCAGGATGCGTTAACAGGAAGCTGGATTGGCAGTAGGGGAGACCAAATTTGATGAACTGGCATTCTGATATATGTGGGTATCCCAAGCAGTGGCTTAAGCCATTGTGCCACAGTGCCTGCCCCAATGTCTTTAGATAGAAGACTGATTAAATAAGTTATGATGCATCTTCCCATGGGATACCATGCATTCATTTAAGAAAAGGAGTAGCTTTCATGAAAAGATATTTGAGATATATTAAAAATAACAATTTGGAAATTACAGAACAGTATATAGTTTGATCGTATGTATGCCATAACTGTAAGATCATTTCCACAGAAAGCAGGAGTAATGACCGGAGAGAGTGAGTGGGCTGGGGTAGAGGGGCTGTTACTTGTCATTTAACTTCCTTCCATATTGTTTGAATGTTTGTTTTTACCATGTGTAGAGGTTACCAGTACCATTGTTAGTTTCAGAATATAGCAGTTACTTGTTTTGCGGTTGTATAGCATGTCATTTAGAGCGAACAAATTACACATAGCTTATGGAAAACTGAGGGCCCCTGCATGTGACTCCTCACTCCCTTCCCACTCCTGGAGGGCAGCTATTTTCAGCTCCTTTAGTTATTTCTTCGGGTATTACTTCCTTTTTTTATTTTTTTTTATTTTTATTTATTTATTTTTTTTGACAGGCAGAGTGGACAGTGAGAGAGAGAGACAGAGAGAAAGGTCTTCCTTTGCCGTTGGTTCACCCTCCAATGGCCGCCGCGGCCGGTGCGCTGCGGCCGGCACACCGCGCTGATCCGATGGCAGGAGCCAGGAGCCAGGTGCTTTTCCTGGTCTCCCATGCGGGTGCAGGGCCCAAGCACCTGGGCCATCCTCCACTGCACTCCCTGGCCACAGCAGAGGGCTGGCCTGGAAGAGGGGCAACCGGGACGGAATCCGGCGCCCCGACCGGGACTAGAACCCGGTGTGCCGGCGCCGCTAGGCGGAGGATTAGCCTAGTGAGCCGCGGCGCCGGCCACTTCCTTTTTTTAAATAGCAGGCGTATATTGCTGTTGCTCGATTTGGTTGTCTTACAGAATTGTCTGTTCACTTCCTACTGTTGAAATTGAGGATGTAGATATCTCAACATCCTCATTTTCTTCATTTGACTCAACTTTACAACATCAGCTATTTCCCTTTGGTGAAGTGAGTTCTTCACTTGGTTTCTAGTGTATCACCCTCTCTTGATTCCTCTACCTCTCCCGCAGCTTCTTCTAGTCTTTGCTTATTCTTCACTTCTACAACCACTGTCGTCAGGACTCAGTCCTAGGACCTCCTTTCTGCCTATATTTATTCCTATGTGATCTCTACAGTCCCCTGACGTCAGAGGTAAGTGATATCATGATGACTTCCCAACCTGTGTATCTCGCCAACGTTACCCCTACACTGCACACTCGTAGATCTTACTGCTTACTCAGGCTCCACGTGTATCTCAAGTAACATCTCACCAAGACAGAACTAACTCTCGAGTTCTCCCAAGCCTGTCCCCCCCCCCCTTTGCTTCCGCTCCATAAATGGCAAGTCCATCTTTTCAGGTGCTCAGGCCAAAGTCATTAGAGTCCTCCTCGGTTCTTCTCTCTCTTTCTCACCCTACATCCAGTCCATCTGCAAATCCTGGCTGCTTTGCTTTTATTTATTTATTTATTTTTTTGACAGGCAGAGTGGACAGTGAGAGAGAGAGAGAGAGAGAGAGAGAGAAAGGTCTTCCTTTTGCTGTTGGTCCACCCTCCAATGGCCGCCGTGGTCGGCACACTGCAGCCGGTGCACTGCGCTGATCCGATGGCAGGAGCCAGGTATTTCTCCTGGTCTCCCATGGGGTGCAGGGCCCAAGCACTTGGGCCATCCTCCACTGCACTCCCTGGCCACAGCAGAGGGCTGGCCTGGAAGAGGGACAACCGGGACAGAATCCGGCGCCCCGACCGGGACTAGAACCCGGTGTGCTGGCGCCGCAAGGCGGAGGATTAGCCTAGTGAGCCGTGACGCCGCCCTGCTCTGCTTTCAAACCCAGGTGCGGGCCAGCGCCGCGGCTCACTAGGCTAATCCTCCGCCTAGCGGCGCCGGCACACCGGGTTCTAGTCCCGGTCGGGGCGCCGGATTCTGTCCCGGTTGCCCCTCTTCCAGGCCAGCCCTCTGCTGTGGCCAGGGAGTGCAGTGGAGGATGGCCCAGGTGCTTGGGCCCTGCACCCGCATGGGAGACCAGGAAAAGCACCTGGCTCCTGGCTCCTGCCATCGGATCAGCGCGGTGCGCCGGCCGCAGCGCGCCAGCCGCGGCGGCCATTGGAGGGTGAACCAACGGCAAAAGGAAGACCTTTCTCTCTGTCTCTCTCTCTCACTGTCCACTCTGCCTGTCAAAAAAAAACACCCAGGTGCATTCCATCTCACTGGTCTCCCTGCTTCTGACCCTCTTAAGAGTCCTATTCCCCACACAACAGCCAAAGGGAGCCTTTTAAAGTGTCACTCAGGGGCTGGTGCAGTAGTGCAGTGGGTAAGCTGCCATCTGCAGTGCTGGCATCCCATAGGGACACTGGGCTGTTCCACTTCCAATCCAGCTCCCTGCCAATGCACCTAGGAAAGCAGCAGAAGATGGCCCAACTCCTTGGGCCCCTGCACCCATGTGGGAGACCTGGGAGAAGCTCCTGGCTTCAGCCTGGCCCAGCCCTGGCTGTTGTGGCCATTTGGGGAGTGATCTAGTGGATGGAATACTTCTCTGTCTCCTCTCTGTAACTCTGCCTTTCAAGTAAAAAATAATCTTTTATTTTAGTGTAAGATCTCAAACCTCAGCAGGAAACCCTCACTAGCTTGCATTGTTCTCAGAGTAAAAGTCAGAGAGGTCTCCCCATGGCTTTCAAGCTGCCCCCACTGCTGGCTCTGACCTCATCTCTTTCCACCCTCTGTTCCTTCACTCTGCTTCTGCCACACTTGTTCTGTTTTACCAGAATGTTCTCCCGGCCATGCCCCTCCTGCCCCAGTTCCTACAGATCTGTAGCTAGGTTGGGTCTTTGTGCTGACTTCTCCAGATAACATTTCCACAACTACTCTCCACCCTGCTTTGTGCCTTTGGAGGTCAGCCTGGTAGACTCCATCCATGGGCTCTCTTGCCCTCTGATTTCCCACGCAACGGCCATTGGGAGCCACCCACAGGAGATGGACGTGAGTAGAGTGGGTCAGGGTATTCCATCCCAGGCCCTCGTGGTGGCTGTGTTGACTGTGTCTCTCCAGGGGCTATGGCTCCTCTGCGACCCTCCTGTACATTCCTACCCTCTCTGATTTCCCTCCCCTTGCTCCTGAAGTCGGCTCATAGTCCAGGGTTAGCCACCATCCCCAGCTGGTTTCCCAAACTGTGCCTTACTCCAGGTTCTCCCTAGTTGCCCTGTCTGCATGTCCATTTCTTGTGGGGCTCTGCCTGTGAGCCCCAAAGTGTTCCCTAATCAGTCTTAAAGTGACATCCTCAGCAGCTTCCTATCTGCCTCATTGTTCTCTTCTTTGGACATAAAAGTTGTTCATTTATTTGCTTATTTATCTTTTTCCTGCACCACAAAGTAAGT